>NC_137594.1:14089189-14779189 GCF_963210335.1 Falco punctatus | reverse complement strand
AAGGACTCTTAAAGCAAAAATGCAAAATTTTCAGATTAGTTCCAAATTTCTCTTTGTTAATATGTATGATAGATGGCTTATAAGATGAATTTCAAGTTGTTTTTTTCCTGAAAATGTCCAAATAATTAATTTCTCTGCTGTGTTTTTTAATATACATTCATAACAATCAAGTCTTTCAGTCTTGACAGTCTTCAGGCATAACAATGAGTCTTTTTTTTTTAGGTTGCTGATAGCTAATACTTACTGTAGCATCTTACTATTCCTTCTCTCTCTCAGTCTTACTGTACCCTAGCAGAAGTGTGTTGGGAGACAGTGAATAGGTTGGAGGACAGCTAGGTCCATCTCCAAGGTCAAATGTTTCATTTTGTAAGCTAAAAATATTTTATTTAGCATCTAAATGTAAATGAGATTTGGAACAAAGATGTATATTTTATCTTCAATCTGAGTTATGCCATGTTTAATATTGACATAAAAAAATTAAATAGTGTGCATTTCAGAGTTTTGGTCTGTCAAGAAGCCAGGAAAAATGATAGCTGGAGCAATGAAAGGGGGATTGTATGGGACCTTAAGCTCTGTGTGCGTGTGTAGGCAGATGACATGACTAGGTGAGAGAATCCTTTTTGAAGACTGTGCAGTAAAGCAGCAAATCTGAACACCGTTGAATTACCATTAGTATAATCTTTACTGTGCAATCTTAAATATATCTGTACCACTCACTCCTGACATTTTCTAATCCTAGAACTATATTATAGAATTTATCCAACTCATCCATAACTGAACTGAAAGCTGACATGCTTCTGCATAACAGAACCAAACCAACTGGACAGTGTACTATTAGGCAATCACAGAAATGGAGCTTGTGTTTCTTTATCCTGGGACAGAAAATCTGATACAGAAGCAACACGTTCTAATCCGGTAATGCCTCCAGTAGTTATTGTATGCACTGAATGTGCTAGTGCTGTCACTCTGGGAAAACTGATGCTATGAAGTGAACTATCAGAAAGCAATCTGGATTTTAGTGGCAAAGAATATTCACTTAATTGCAAGTAAAAGGCAAAGTGCGTACTCTGTGAACAGGCATGCAATTTTAGTGCATATGGATGAATGTGTACAACGTGAGAGCTGCTTACTAGCTGTAAATACAGGGCATCACTACATTCATGCATTGTCTTGTTCCCTTCATCTTAACTTTTCTGCTAAGGGTATAAAACTGCTTCCTCTCCCCCAGCAGGAATTCTAGCTTGAGGAAGAAAAGCAGAATCATATATTTTGAAACAGATCCTCTCCTGGTTTCCATTTGCTTATGCTGATTTGCTTCAGTGGAGCTGTATCAATTCATGCTAGCTAAGCGTGGAAGAATTGATTTTTGTATTACATGATCACAATACCTCATTGGAAATTCATGCTTAAATAAAATACAATCTCCCACAAGAGGCTCAGATATGAATAAAAACGAGTCACGTTAAATCTATGATAGTAACCACTGATAAGGTTGCTGCTTCAAGCTTAAATACTATCTAGAGCCATATTTTTGGGTCTGTCTTAAAATGCCAATTGCCCAACAGAGGTTGAAGATATTTTTTTCAGTGAGTTCTTACTTTATGTAAATTCAGGAAACACAGTCGGTGGAACAAATGCACCCACCTTTGTGGTGGTTCTGGGTTTATGAACAAAGAAAGCAAATCTGGAATTGTTTTTCACTAGGACTTTATATTCTAGTATTATTACTGAATTATTTGGATTCTTTCCTCTTTGCATCAATATATGAGAATTACAATGGTGGACTAAGATCTATTTGAAATGTTTCTCTTCATATTTCACATCCAGAGCTATCAGTCAAGCTGGTTATACTCCTGGATATGGCATCACATCCAATAGTAAACAACATTTTTTGAGTGACAGAAAAGGTTAGCTTATATGTGGATTTGACATCACATCTACTTGTTACAATGTTGCTTTCTGACAAGCTGTAAATGAGAGAGTTTTCTCACTGATTTATGTTAGGAAATAAAATGTCATGTGCATATTTGTCATAGTTAGTTTTTTCTCATTTTATTGACTCGTGAAAGAAGGGACTTTTATTAATGAAGGTATAGTATGAGTTACTAAGTTTCTGGTTTAGCACTGTGCCAAGCTGGACCTCTATTTGAATTATGTTCACATAAAAATTAAGTAATAACAATACCAGCACTAATCATGGTCCTCTGTAGTGTCAGAGAGAGCAGGAAGTGCAAACTGTTAAAATATCTATGGTTTCAGAGTTTGAACACAGTCATTTTAACCCTATGATAGTTTGGAGTTTTGTGTATAATACACAAATAATAAAGTTTGAATAGTGTCAAAAGTTAAAGGACGTGGACTTTGGTTTTCATCTTTATCCCATTACCTAGGTAGATTACATAGTTTACTGCAATTTTTAATTATAGTTTTCTTAGTAGGTTAAAACATTAATTCCAGAGTTCCAGTACCTTAGAGAAGTTAGGAAAGAGCAGGGCACACACAGTGGAAACCAGCCTCAGTGGTTCCACACAGAGTATTTCGTTAGTATTGATAAGGCATTTAAAGAAGGCACAGTCATTTCTGTTCCATGCCATTTTTATGCTTTGCAACTGATCCTGGCAGATGCCAAGCATCTATTTACTGTTATCTGAGTTGTTTGAATATATGACTGACTTGTCCTGGAGCAAGGTGACAACTTGAAACATGACAAACAATATATATAATAATGCATTTTGCCTTCTGTACATGATTACAAGTATTTAAATTCAGAAAAATGGAATTAGTTTTGAAACTGCGCTCTTGAACCTGTACCTAGCAGGAAGTAATAATACATCCTGTAACTTGTTCTTTGATCAAGACCCAGATTGCTTTAGCAAAGCTGTGTTGTTTTATACATTCTGAACCAAAATAGATCTGCCTGAGCAACTGGAAAGTATTGAAGTATGAAAGAGAGACTTTTGAGGGAACAGCTAGCAGTAAAAAGAAAATCTGAACCAGGTTGTTGAATTTGGAAATGGAGTTTGATCACGGGCATTACAGAGGTGATTTCCTGTACTTTTCTTCGCTAGCTGGATGTAAAATATCTGTCTGTATGTAAATAGTAAAAATCAGACAACTTGTCTTTTTCCATTGAATGGTTGAAACATGCGTGTAATGCAACAGCTAGCTATGTGGAAAAGGCAAGCTGCAGATGCTTTTCGTAATCTTTTGGAAAGAAGCAAGGAGTATTTTATCATTCCAACTCTGGTACCTATTACAGGAAAAGAAATAATACGTATTTCTCTCTCACCACTGTTTTCAGTTGACAGTACCAGTTGCATTCCTATATTCTGCCCAATGTATTTATTTGGTCTTTTTAATCAGACAAAACTCCATTGATTTCAGGAGGACTTTTTTTTCCTGGAATAAAACTGCAGGACCAAGTACCATATCCGTGATTCAGATTTTAGAACTGCAGTTGTAGGCAGGGGCTAGGTACATTCTGTTAGAGGTAGAATGCAGCTCTCTGCCAAACATTTACAATTAATAAACTGTATGTGCTAAATGATATATTTGTGATTGTGGTCCAGAGACGTTGCTGGGTGATAGTAATGTAATTTTTTTTTTTTTAGTATTTCAGTGCACATTGCCCCACTGATCTCAAAACTTAATGGAAGTGCAGATGCATTTGATATTTACTATTTGGGAGGAGATATGTGGGTCAAATTGGAGGTGTTAG
The DNA here is from genome assembly GCF_963210335.1 of Falco punctatus. NCBI lineage: Eukaryota > Metazoa > Chordata > Aves > Falconiformes > Falconidae > Falco > Falco punctatus. The sequence goes on along the minus strand of NC_137594.1, from coordinate 14,775,471 downwards.
GAAAAACCACTTGATTAAAACCGTAATTCCTGTGGCTGAGAGGTGCTGATGTACAACAGCGAGGCACTGGGTCTTTATCTAATGCTGATCATACTGGGTTGTGGAGTAAGCACAGAGTTTCAAAGCTAGCTTTGCACAGAGCTTTCCAAAACTTTATATTCTCTATTTTGATGATTCAGAGATTGTAGTAACTTCGTTATTAAAACTGTGGTACTTCTGATGCATTTTTTAAGAGCAAAGTTAATAACTTTCAAGAGGCCTTTTTATCTCCTGCCAGTTCTCAGCATCTGCAAATTCAAGATTGTTCCCAAATAGTCACATGTTTTTTAGTTATTTTTTCAGCCTAGTTCTTATTATTTCATGGTTTTAAGCACCTACTCTTGAATCTATTCATACGACTGGATGGAGGGGTTAATTTGAGACATGTTAAGATTCAAGCTCTGATGGGTGGTGATAATGATGAGGGAGTAGAGAAAATATTGACTTTTCCCTGTGATTACAGTTTCTGAATAAAAGTCAAATGACTCCATTTATATTAAATTAATCACAGGGAAGCAATTACTGCCTGACCTGTTTGTAATAATGTTGCTGTAAGGTCCTCACTACAAAGCTCTGTGATTTAAAAGATTATAAAGCAATCATTCATTCCGTAAGAATTAAAGGACATATTGTAGCACAGTGAAATTAGAGAAAAGGATATTGGTGCTTTATGTAGACAGATGTACATTGAGGGCAAGTAGCGATCGAGTAGACCTGTTCTAGTACTGGAATTATTTATAATTTTTCCTTGCGCTGAAAAGATGCAGATTAACTGTCCTTTTGGGGATGCCATGGTAGAAAGATGAGAGTTGTAGTGGATAGACTTCTTTGCAGCATCAGAATGCAAGAATTAAAATTGCTAGTAGTCTTAACCAAGGATCTACAATTTTATTCAGAATAATCCCAAATAATAGTAGTTTTTTTTCTTTTTTGTTTAAGAATTACTGCAAGATTATAACATGAAATTTTTGGTCAACTTGACCAAAAACTCAGTGGCTAAAAAATGCCGGAGGCTGAAGCTTTCCCCACAGGTTCTAAAACTGTGAGCAACTGTTCCTGGTAAACAAAAAGAGAGATCACTCTGGCCATTTCTGAGTGGCAGAGATATTTTGCAAGGTTTGAAGTTCATAGGCTGAGGCACTGCTTTAAAACATACGGTCTCAGAAGTGTTCAAACTGCACTAGAAGGGAAGCAAATTTTGTACCCTCGTCTTAATGGGATTTTGCTTCAAGGTGTGGTTCACCTCTTGAAATACAAGATATACATAGCTTAAAATTGAATATATCAACGAAAATGTTCTAACATCAGCAGCATGTCCTTTGCATCCAACCAGCTAGAGACAGAGTGAAGCCTCCTGTTGTCCACATCAGGTCCACTTCTCAATGGACTCAGATAGCCTGCTGTGTAAGGGCAAAATTACCAATATCTGAGACACAAGAAACATTTTGGCATTGCCAGACTCATTTGAGCATCATTCCCTTAACTACAGTTCACAGCTTTTCTCTGGAGATAGACTAGTTTTCAACATTATGAAATATTTTAAGGAGGTGTGTCACAGCCATCCTTAATTGCTTTACTGGATACTCAAGTGCTCTCTGGTAACTTTTACTAAGAATTAAATTTTGTATCTTTTTTTGAACACATAGATTCTTAAACTTAAAAAAAAGGAAGTGATGCAAGATATTCTTCAGTCATAGAGGTTGGATTTTTCTTACAGGTATTCAAAATGCTTTTGTCATTGAGAGATTACTGAAATCCTGACATCAGTATGGCAGTACAAAGCAACTATAAAGTCAGCTTAAATCGCCAGTGGAAGGTTTTTCTACTATTAGGAATGTCTAAAAACATAGTAGTACTTACAGTCAAGGGCAGGGGAAATATAGCAGGTTAAAACAAATACAAAAATTACTCTGTACACATTCTTTTTTTTCCCTTTTAAATAGAACCTCATACAGCACTGCATGTCTTAAGAATCAACTAAAGCTAAAAAAACACCGAGACTCCAAACATGTATTTCTCTATATAAATATCACAGGAGCTTATTTTCTTTCTTTTACTCATGTTTATCTTCTCTGAAAATACAGAAAAGAGATTTTTGTTCAAGTAACAATCTTTCTAAGAGTGTTGGAAAGTTACTGAAATATAATTCAGCTTCCAGGAGCGATTTTTAATCTATGACTTGGCAAACCAAGCTAGAGCAAATGTTAATGCAAACACTAGTTTCAATAAGGGATGGATAAAATTTTAAAGACTGGCAAGACTGATCTGATTTCACATTGTGACTGACTATGAGTATCAACAAATTATCTGCCTCTTCAGGGTAAATCTACTTCATTTATCATCTGCAGTAAAAATAGAATATACATTCACCACACAAGTTACAGTGTTTTAATACTTGACAAATAGTGGTGGTGTCAGCAAGAAAACAGGAACAAAGGGAGGGGAAAATGAATGTTCTTTGAGAGAACAACTTACAAGAATGTTACTATTCAAAGTAGAAGCAAGTTCTTAAGTTATCAAATTAAATTTGAAAAGAAAGAATGCGTATAAATAGTCTGTTAAATCAGTGCTGGAGGCCCTGGTCTTACCAGAATCTTAAGAACAATTATAGCAAACTCTTTTCTGTAATAACAAATTTGGTAGTATTGTTTACTCATAGTTTAGTACTTAGATCCAAATATCAGAATGTCAGTTACAGGGATGTAAAATGGAAATGCTGAGATTTTTTTTTTTTTTTACAGGATATTGAAAATGTCTTCAGTTAGAAAATGTCAAAACATTAGTTTCAGATGTGTCGTGCACAGCTGTTTAATTGCCACAGTGGAGATGCTGTCCAAGTGCCTCTGTGCCCATTTTTCTTTTCAGACACAGTTGGAGAGAAAGATACCTATTTGTAACATACAGTTCTGTCAGAGGAAACAGAACTTCCTGGAAGGCTGCATATGGGCTTCTGCTTTTCTGTGTGATGGTGTGGCCTGATTACTGGGAGTGCCAAACACGGCACAAAACATAGGGAAAGTGCTGAAGCACAGGTCTGGCAGCGTCAGTCAGACTCGAGAGGAGAGGAGAGAACTGGTAAGGCTGGGAGAATGCCTGTCAGGCATTGTCTGGAAGATAACAGAGGTTTCAGTTGCAGAGTCTCTTCTACATGCTGTCCTTGGTAGGTGTTAGATGGCTGTTTTTTTGGGGTTCAGGGAAGTAGCTTATGTGCTGATTAATTTGGCTTAAATCTGATTAATAAACTGCTGAATATATACAGCAGTGACTTTAAAAGACGTGGACACTGCATCTTTGGAGTATCTTGTAGTTAGAATTCATCACAACTTTAAATACACCAGTTTTTTCAAGGGTAGGTGGGCTTAGCCCATGCCTATTTCAGCACTAACGAAATGTTATCACCTGCAGTATTTTAATTTATGTTGATCTTTTTTTTTTTTTTTTTTTTTTTTTTTTTTTTTTTTATGGATACTGTGAATTTCACAATTACATGAACTGTTACCTAAACTCTTCCTCCTGCATCTCTTATAATATTCGCTTTTCCATTCCATGTTTTAAAGTTTGCCACTTTTTTAGAAAAAAATATTCCTAAAGTATTTAGGTTTTAGCTGTTAAATAGCTATGAGAAGTTTCACAAAATGTTATTGATGTTGTTTGCCTTCCCTAATCAAAACCATTCTGGTGTTAATTTTTCATTGTGTCTTGGGTCTTGATTAAATTACCATAGTACCTTTCTGTAGAACTAACTGATATCTTAATGCATGAGTAACAAATACATCTTCTAAGTCTTCTTTTCTGCAAGTTAAAAGTGGTGGAAGAGGTAGGCAAAATCTGATGTTCAAAGTAAAATACATAATTCCTTCTTGAAATTTTTGAAAATCCTGAAAATCTTCAATGCAACTTTCAGATCTAGAATTATCTTCTGGAAAGTCATACACCTACCAATCTCTTTTGATTTTGGAGTTCAGCATTTTTTGAGACTATTTATTTATTTTTTTAAAAACAGGAGTTTTTTTCATGACTAATTTTGTAATTATATTCTCTATAGTATTGTTTTAATACAAATCTACAGTGACATTAACAAGAAACCTTTTACATCAGTTTTTGTATGAATATGGTGATTTTAAAATTTTTTTGTCAGTCTGTCAAAACTTGTTTTGGAAGGGACAAAGTAGCTGGAACACAGGAATAATTGGAAATATTTTGGATTTGGATTGAATTACAAGTTTTTTTTTCTTCAAGGAAAGTTCTTCAGGAAAAAGTAGTTAATGATAATTATACTTTCAGATTAACTTTGGCTACTTTTTGTTGAAAATGATTGAAAGAAACATTTAAGCTTTGGTTGAAACTTCTTTTCTGCCTGAACAGAATGCTGCTTGTCTCTAGATTTTTAAACATTTTTTTTTCCCCTTTCAAACGGATATAAAGACTTCCTTGATTTTACTTGGCAACCCAAACTGATTTTTCATACAGGTCATTTTCAATCTAGTTGTTACCACCATTCTATTTTGTTAGCATCTCTACCTCTTTGTGCTGATTCAAAAGCCTGATAACAGTTCACGACAAACCATTATCTAGTTCAAAGAAAATATTTTGCCATGTGTCTGATTTATTTCAGTTAAATGAAGAAGTATCTTTATGCTGTTTCCTGCTGAACACGTTTTTGAGTACGTGAGGATGCAGTTGTGTTGTATTTTGCAATCCACTAGATAGGAGCTATTTTCCATATGTTATCTATTTTCCCAGTCTGTATTTAGTACTGTTATGTGTTCTTCAATATTTTTTCTGAAGCTTTGATTAACATTTTATTATACAATTTTAATGCACTAGGAGCATAGCACTTGACGCAGATTTCACACATTGATTAGTTCTGATACATGAGATGACTATATGTGTTAGAACTCATTCATTGTATTGCTACAGCAAGTCCTAGTTAAGTCTAGGAATTATTCACGAATAAGCTTTTTCCTGACTTACTGTTGAAGGTACGCTGATATGAATGTGTGCACTGTAGCTACTCCTTCCTGAAGACCACTCATGTTGAAAGGATGCTGATAGTCTCTGTTGACCTACTAGATAACATTGGTGAGTCTGAATATGTATTTTCTATATTAGTTATGCATACTCTGAGCATAAAGGTCTCGAGCTCTTTACCACTCATTTTCTTCTGTTCTGTGACAAGTAGTTGTTCAAGATCACACACAGACTCTGCCTTTATAACCAGCTCCTTATTTCGGCACAGATAGTGACTGGTAAAATCACAGAGAGGGCTCTCAAGTCCTGTTGAGATTCATCATTGTAACTTCGTTTTGCTAGGTTGCGCAGATACCTTTGTCAAAGGAAACGTACACATTATTTTCAGATCCCACTGAATGAAATGTCAGTTTGAAACTTTCAGTTTTAATCCTGTGTCCATGAGATAGTTTGGTGTCGTATCTGTGTGCCCCAGATGTTTCAGGAAACCAGTTGAGTAAATCAATAGGTCATCAAAGCAAGCTAGCAAAATAGAAAAAGTGTTATTCTTACTGTGTTATAAGTATCAGTCCAGTGTGGTGGAACATTTTTCAGATCAGAAGATGTGCTCCAATAATAAACACTCAGGTATCACATGCGCAGGATTTTGCTGAGGTTCTTCTGCAGCAGTCTTCTGATGGTTATCTATCCACATAGATTTCTTAGTGCTGAATACTAAATTTTTTTTTGTGGGGAAAAGCTGGAGAGCTTTGTCTGTGTGTTTCTATATGATGGGATATTAAAGTCATGCTGGAGAGTATTCAGTCTTTATTCCCTCTTCTGAGCCAGGAGATTTTGGGACTGTGAGCTGTGAATTGATGTTCTCAGCTGTGAATTGGTGTTCTCAGCTGTATCAATTTCTTCATGTTCATGTATGAGCTTAAGTTAATCAAATTATGTGTCCATTTTTATTGCAATAAGAGAAACAGGAAGAATAACCGAACAGGAAAGACTGAGCAGAAAGTAAGGCAGGTGGAGAGAGAGACTTCCCTGAGAACAGACTCTTAAGTGCAAGGGTTGGAGCATTTGCTGATTGTGGTAACACAGGTCAAAGGGAGATGATGGGCTAGAAGTCAGGGAGAGAGGGAGAAATGTAGCTGTCAACAGAGAAGATGAGGTGTGTAGTTAATTCATCCAAAAAGAAAATAAGATTACAGTGGACAAAAAAAAATATGTCTGAAGGAAGGCCAAATGTAATAAATACTTTTGGCTCAGAAAGTGGGAATAAAGGCTTGCTCACTTCCAGATGGGAAGTGGAAAGGAAGATATTGAGAGGAAATCGCCCTAAAGAATGGGAGAATCTAGGGGAGTAAAAATACCATGTTGAAAAAGATGGTATTTAGCCTTTATCCTGAGCGAGCGATGAATTCCAACTCTTATCTCTTCAAAATGATTATTTTGGGTCAAATTGATTAATCAATTTGATCAAAAATTTAGTTCTCAAGTGTTTTATTTGTGTAAGAACTAACACTTTGTTATTGTTAGCTATTTTTATACTTTTTTGGCCATCACAAAAACTCAATAACCAGTTTTTGAACAACTTCAACTGGTAATTCCACTTGTGAGGCAGAAGGAGACAGGCAGATTTGAAAAATGCCAGTAAGGGAAATCGATTCTGCTACTTTTTCCTCAGGGAAATAGGATGCCTTTTCATCTTTTTTTCTGGAATGAGTAAAACTGGACAAAAGAAATGTCAGACTCATTGACAAATCCTCCTCTTTCCCCAGGGAAATTACGCAGCATGGCTCTTAGCATCAGGTAACTTTTCAGTCCAGAAGACAAGTACAGCAATCCAGTAATGAAAACCATTAGCTTTTTTCCCCTGTTTTGCTCTGTTGTCCTATGTCTAGCTATAACTTCACCAAAAGACTTTTGTAACTGGCAGCTTATTTGCAGTCCAAAAGCCATATCTCGAGGCTATTTCTTTAAGTCTCTCTGGGTATATCAGCATAGAGGTAATGCTTACTTCAGTGTGTCACCTGCTGCCATGGCCAAGACAACACCTGGGTGTCATAATGTCAGAGTAGTGTTCCCTTCAGCTGATAACTTCTGTTTCAAATTTATTTGTGCAGAACGATACTCCATTTAAGAATTTATTATGAAGAATAAAGCTAAACTGTCAGAACTGATCTGATTACACTTGTTTGTTTCTGAGAGGACACACTTTGAAGAATTACAGTAGTCATATTCATTCATATTACAGGTGATTAGACAAAACCTAAAGAGCTGAGAATAGGGAAGTCTTGATTATTTTCTGAGATTACAAGGACAGATTTTGGGAGTATGAACTTCTGTTTCCTGCTCAAGAAACAAAGAAAATATTGCCATTAAAGTAGTGTATTTTGGTGTGTGGCATTTTCAAATACCTGTGTAAAGTTTGTTTCCTTGTAAAAGATAAGCAGCAGCACCAATAATTGCACTGCTACCACTGATTAATTGTCCGGTTATTTGTGTTCCTTGCTTAAAATTTCCAAATCAGGGATTTTAGTAATTAGCAATAATTACTAACAGTATAGACACTTTATATACCTACTGCTCTTACTAAGGAAACAAGCCAGAACCTCAATGTCAGACTATAAACACTGAAGATATTTACAGAATACGGCTTCACTTGTGATGCTGTTACTTTTTATTTTAAGCTAATCACAATGCTAATCCTTATCACTGTTATTCCTGGCAGCTAATGGGAGTGGCAGTCCATCAGATGCAGATAGTAATTTATACCATGGCATGCAGGGAGTGCAATATATACAGCTCTCTAGCAACAGAAATTGGACTGATAGGCAAAATTGCAATTAGGGTCCTAATACTGATATGTGAATAGAATACTAGCAAATGCAACTTTATTACCTTATACAGAAAGGACCATGAAACTTTTTTGCTTATTTTGAGGCAAAAAATCCAAAAACTTGAACTGAAATTTTGCTTCAGAAATCAGTTGAAACATTGCTTTCTTTTTTGAACAAAGGTAGTTCATTCTCTTAGGATTAAGACTTATTTTCAGCTTTAATACAGCAACTATGGTTGAATTGACCACAAATGGAAAGGTGTTTTCAATTTTTGCAGATTTAATGAATGCCTAAGAGTATATGTAGTCCAACTGAAAGTTTTCTGACTTTTGTAGTAGATTAACAGTGTTCCTCTGCATTTCATTTAATCTTTAAGTAAACGCCATAATAGATTGAATTTATAATCACTATTTTTATTTTCTTGATGCTATGAAGCAATTGTAACATTTGAAATTGAATTAAATATTGGAAATTGGAAAAATTTGTCGAGGTAAATTGCATGAATAAAATTGGAGCCCATTTTATATGTATCACCTAAATTTATACTATTTCTGGCCTTGTCATGGTTTAAATGTAGCGCAAAGGGGTGCCTTTAATCTCCTTGTTCATCTCTGCTGCTGTCAGTACTAATTAGTCAAAGTTATAAAAAGGGTCCTTCCAGTAATAAATGTAAAATATGTTGATGTATAAGCTTGTTTAGAATATTTTTCTTCTTCTCTTAAAACCTCATCTTTCTGTTTGCGTAGTCTGACGTGTACATTAATCACAGAGATTCAGCACTACTTTTCCCATTAAAATAGCACCATGTCACCAAACAATCCAGATTTCATTTTTGTCTTGTGAACAGCTGAAGGCATGAACAGTAAGGTTCAAATTATGACCTGTTCCTTCCTTCCTATCTCCTTTTCTTACTTCATCTTTGAAATACTCCCATCTGAATTTACATCTAAAATAAAACCGACAGAAGGTGACAGAAGATTTCAGCACGCTGCAATGTCCTGCCTTTTTGACAGAGGCATACGTCCCACTTTCTGTGGGATGGCCTTATTTACAGTCTTGTCTTCAGTGTTTTTTATAATTATTTGGCTCAAAACTGAGATCCTACTTCAAGACAGGACAGCATCTATTGATGAATGCAGGTGAAATTTTGGAGGAATTCTAAAAAATTAAGATTTTTTTTTTAATAGTCTTTATCAAAATGCAGGAAGGTTTTAAGAATAAATAGTAATCACTTTTCTGTAAGATTATTATACATTCTCAAGGCTTCCTCATCTTCCTCAGAGCTGCAAATTGAAAATGGATCTGTTCTAAAAAAAATAAATGAAATTTACAGCGTTGCAGAGACTGGGTTTTAGGGTACTGTTTTTACTGTTTGTCACTGACTATGGAATGCACTAAATTAAAGACCTCAGTATCTTAAGATGTATTGGAAGTTCAATGTACTCAATCTGTTTGAGTACAAGCTTACACCTGCTCAAGGATGAGTTATCTCATGTGTCTTGGCAGTGCAGATAAATAGCACCTCAGAGATCAGCCACTGTGCATTAAATAAGTAGTATAAGGCCTATGGTTTGAGGTGGCGGTGGTGGGGCAGACACAGGGAAGAAATGATGAAAATAAGACAGCATTTATGGAAAATAATGAACGCATTTAACTACATGAACACTGCTTTTGAATCATGCGATGTTTTGGTTTTAGTTATTGAACTTAATAGCCAGATCTTTCTAATGTACGAAACAAATGGAACGTTAAAAAGTATTTAGGTAATTTTGAAAGGATATGAGCTGCTTTTACAAGTGACTTCAATCTTTAGTGATAAAATCCTGCATATCCATGTTATTTTCCTAAAAATTTTGCACAAAGTGGGCGTCACATGGATATATTTTCTAAATACAAATATATGCATTTTACAGTCATGTATGCAAGTCCCGTAGTAAAAACTAGAATATATGCAACACATACAACGCAAAGAAAACAAAAGAAATTGATTACTCTGTCATAAGGAGTAGTTACATTAGAGATTATTACTTTTTAACTATAAATCCAAATCTTATTACACTGTATTCTTCTGCCCTTAGAAAACAGAAAATCTTGAAAAAAATGAAGTGTATCTTTGTATTATTTACATACTTTATTGTGATAAAGTAAGCTGTTATAGTGATGTATAGGGAAAAAAGCTGTGGGTTTTTTTCTTCATATTAGCTTTTGAATGAGCACTGAAGGGTATGTGCTTAGTGTCCCAAATTGTGGTTACAATCCTGTGTGTTTTGGTACATGCCCATGTTGCCTTACACAGTAAGAAGAGTGGTTGATGGATTCTCACTTCTGTATATCATTTGGATCTCTTCAGCTTTCTATTTTGAAGAAAACACTTTATCGTTATTGTAAATCTCTTGTAAACTCATTCTGGACTGTATGGAAAGAAAAATTGTAGACTCTAAGTCAGCTGAATGATATAACGAGGGGGAAAAAAAAGTCAATGAAGTGGTTTTTTTTGAAAACTAGTCAAGGCAGTTTTTCTTCCCTGGGTTACAGGACTGTTAACTGAAGTAGAAAATGTTGGAGAAAATTCACCTCTGTGGCTTCCTAATGGGATTGTGTGCTGCTTTTATCGATTTTGCTAAGTAAGATTATTTGTGTATCTACAGTAAAGTTTCTAATTTACTTAAAATCACTGGTTTTATTATCCTAATTTCTCTAAATAAAAAAAAAAAGTGCCAGTTGAGAAGTTTTCCCCTAATAATATTAACTTCAAAACTTGATCTTATACATATTACAAACTACAAAATAAAGTTGTCTAAAACTGAGTTATATATTATATATATTTTCAGTAAATCTTGTTTGTCCAGTGTCAAATTGATTTTAGAAGTAGATAAATAATAATTTAAAATTTTATAATAACAGTGAACAGTTTTATAATTTCCTAATTATTTAATATTTTTAATAACATCTGTTAAACACAACCTTCTTACCAGAGCATAATATCCAAGTAAAAAAAAAAATGTGCTAAGGGCTGGTTTAGGAAAAGGTCATATTGTCAGCATTGCCAAAAGTAATAGAATCTGGCAGTAGAAGTATCCAGGGTTTGTGATGCAGTTAAAGCCCTCCCATGACTGGGATAGTTGCCATGACATGAAACAAAAAACCAAACCAGGTCTGGGCTTGCAATGAATGTTAGGGCTTTGCTATGTGCAGTCAGGATTCTCCCGTTGTTCCATCAGATGTAGTTGCAACCAGCTATGCCTTTGCTAGTCTTGCAGATCTTTACTTGTTTCTATGTAGTAAGAGTGAAATAAGAAATTACTGCCAGTAATGCTAGCTAAAATGGTAATGATTTTCATTCTTTATTATTTGGACTGTTTAATTGTGTTGAAGAAATAGATTTTAAAGATTCTGTTTTTCCAGCTCTTGTGATGATTCACAATAGGCCCAAATGGAGGGGTGGCTAATACTTTGTGGTTGTTCCACAATGACTACAGAGTGTTCGTACCTCAGAAACAGACAACTGCAAACAGCTACAAATAATGTACTGTACACACATCGGTGAAACAACCAAGAGGTGAATATTGCCATCCTAATGGGGATAGTTAGATTAAAGTTTCTATTATTTTTTCCCAGTTATTGGAGTGATAAATACATCTGCAATATCTAGAAACTTGTGTGTGTTAGTATTTGTCTACACAATATATTGCTTTAAAGAATGTGAAAATATCCCTTAGACTATTGTTCATTCTCCTGTCTCTTACACTGCTGCTCATACCACTTTGTCTGATCCTTTTCCACTTCAGTGATATACTAGATCAAAACTGAAGTCCCTAGATACCTGAAACCCTTTGCTTTTCTGGCACTTGCTTGGCATAGAGCTCAGCGCTTAGAAGTCATTTTAGGGTCAATATGAAATAAGAAAATTGATTCATTGTGATACTGCTTTTGCTGAGTTACTGGCCTTCTGTACTAATCGTTTCCTAGGTGTACCTGACAGTCCTTCATAGTACACTTTTATCCTAAGGCCCTTTGCAGACTTTTGAATGCCCCTTACCTATTGGTACAGCTTTTTTTTTTGATAAACAGAACCCCTGGAGATTTATTCCTCGTGGATGTGAACTGTTTACATTCAGAAGAAATGAATTCAGGTGTGATGCTAGTGACCAGATCATAAGGTGGTATAAAAGGCATAGTTAGGCAAAAAATAAAGACAAATGCTCTGGACTAAATTTGTTATGGATCTCATTTGTCAAATGTATCTTCGACATAAAGCACAGTTCTCACATTGCAATTTATTTTGCAGTCTAGAACTGAGAGTGGAAATGGTAGGGTTTTTTTCTGTGGTGATTTAACAAAATCTGATAGGATTGGAGGTGGGACTTGTGAAGTAACCAACCCTGCTGATTCAGTCTAGGTTTCTATACCAAGTCTTTCAAAATGAAATAAAACAAGGACATTGTCAGAGTGTATTTGCAATGTAACAAAATAGAATCACACCCTTTGCATATTCCCTGCTTGCCTGTTTGACAAAATGCCTTCAACTAAGTTTTCTCACTGAAAAATTCAGATTAATTATTCATATTTTAAATTAAAAGCCCACACCTTTTAATAGGTCATTCTAAAAGACTAATTTCTTTTTAAGTTTTTTTCTTCATTTCCCCCCATTTCTTTCATTTATTTCTCTTCTGTCTTTTGGCTGGAAGTTGTTGGACAAAGGTCAAAAGTGGAGAGAAAACTTAAAGAAATATTCTTTTCCTCCCACTGTTAAAAAGCAAAAATAGCTTTTTTACATCAGGGAAAGATGTAGTTTTTATTTTTAATTTTTCTTCATTTTGTTTTAGTTTGGTCAGGCAATTTTTCATCTTTATAGGGAGTAAAATCTCTTTTAATGAAGACGAAGAAAAGTAGGTCCTGGGATTTTTTGTGCATGGAAAATGTTTGGCACCAGAGGGTGTGAGATAATGTGCTTTAAAGTTTAAGAACTAGAAAGTAATTGTGAAGAAAATGAATCTTTTATAGGAAAAAAATCATGTTTTCAGGATACAGCAATTTATTGTATTTTGTGTAAAGTTTGAAAACAAACTGAAAATGTTAAGCTCTTAATACTGTTCGGATAGGTAATACATTTTCTTATAGAACTTCAGTAAATTCAATAGACAAGGATGATTTTGACCTGTTCATGCTCTTATTGATGCACTAATGACTATGCTAATAGCAAGTCTGGAAAGGATTTCAATTCTCCTAAACGGATTGCAGATATTAAATAATTCATGTCTTTTCTACCTGCTTCAATCTACTAAAACAAAAAAAAAAAAAGTCTTTTTTTGTGAAAGCCATTAAATGTTAAAATTTATTCTTGGCATAAAACATAGCTGTAGTCTTTTTCCACAATAAGGAAACATCTGCTTGTTTTAAAAGCTTGTAGTTTACCACTTTAACTTTAGGGCACTACCTGTAGTAAAAAACAAAAATTAAAGTAATGAAGTATAAACATCAATGCGTACAAAAGGCAGTAAAAAAGCTGTAACAAGCCTTTTACGTTTTTATTGCAAAAATACGTCCCAATTTCCTTTGTCCTGTGAATGCAGCGTAGTAGGCATTTATTTAAGTAAAGTTGTAAGAACACATACAAGAGCTGACTGAACAGCAGGTACGCATAGTTCCAAACGCTTTGGCCCTAAAGGTCTTCTGTTATCAGTAGGTCTATCGACGCTGTCTGTTTTTATATTCTGCTGTAGGATTCTACTTTTCAAAAGAAGCGTAACTAGAATGACTTCAATACAATCTTTGTGTCCTGTTTTTCCTTATCTTGCTCTCCAGTATTTTTTACTTATGATTGTCTTTTGCTTCAGAATTCACTCTCATATCTATTTTTTCCTGCTTTAGGCACATACAAAATACTCTGAAGGCAACAGAGTGTAATCAGATATCTCCATTTCTTACTATTTTGTGTATTTGATTTTGAAACAGTACAACTGTGAAGAAACTTGCTTGTTTGCTTTATTGTCTTTCTGGTGATTCAGAGAAAAAATTCTAGGAAAAAAAAATGCTGCGGTTTTTTTCTCTTTTCTTTAAACACTATCTTAGGAAGTTTCTACTTTATTGGAAAATGAAATGGTTTGGGAAAACATTTTAAAAAATAAACCAGTTTTATCTGAAAAAAGCCTTGGAGTCCTATAACAACTTAGGTTGAAATGAACCTCTTGAGGTCTTCTAATCCAAACCTCTTTTCAAAGACTGGTTAACTAGGTCAAGTTACTCAGGGACTTGTCTAGTTGTCCAGTCAGGTTTGAGTTTCTCTAAGGTCAGATATTCCACAGCATCTCTGGGTCCCTGTTTTAATGTTTAACTATCTTCAGATCCTCAACCAGATCTTCTTTCTTTGTAAATATCAGGTCCAGCAGACAACCTGTGCTTGCTGGCTCTTTGGCCATCTGTGTTAGTTATCAACACATCCCCAAAATCAGGACACCTCTTGGCTTGCTCGTGCTCCACTGTGTTGCCTTTCCAGCAGATACTAAAGGTTGGATAATGTATTCAGTGAAGACCAGGGCCTGCAAATGTGATGATGCTTCCAGTTGTCTGAAGAAAGCTTCATCTACTTTTTCCTGACCAGGCAGTTATGTAGCAGACACCCACCACAATTTAACCCATGTAGGTCTGCTCCTTAACTGTGACCCATAAGCTCTCAGCTGACTCATAACCTTTCCCAGGCAAATCTTCATGCACTCCAGCTGCTTTTCCACGTACAGGACAATTCATTTCCTCACCTTGCTGGCCCTTCCTTCCCAAACAGTCTACTCATCCATCAGAGTGCTCCAGTGGTGTGAGCTGCCCCACCATATCTCTGTGGAAAATTCTTGTATTTTATTTTTTCTTAAGCAGATCAATAACAATAAACAGAATTTCCTTGGAGGATGTAGATTTCTTGTCTTCAGAGTAACTGCCAGGAACTAAAGGTACTTCTAATCTCAGAGGTCAACAGATGAAATTGCTTGCTAGTTCATATTATTCTTATTACAAAGGCAGACAAAATCCAAGCCATTTATGCAAAACAGTAACAAAACTCTTGTAAGAGGATCCATGTGGATTTTTCTGTCTCTGTAGGACCAAGTACTTTAACTTACTTTCTTCTGGATTCTTCTACATTTTCCACTGTCTGGTTCGGTCTGAAGCACCTGTCACTGTGCTTTTTAGTTTTCCTCATTTTGCTGTTATTTGGTACTGCTATGACAGTTAACAATATGTATGCTAATGAGGTCCTGCATTAGATCATTTGTTTTCACTTTTCATAGTGGAGCAGATGGTTTGGACTAACAGTTTTACTCTTGGGCTTGCAATACAGTGAAGGGGAAAAGTGTATCAAAGTTACACATCTTCAAAGTTAAAGAAACTTTTTAGATTACTCACCTTTGCCTTTTCATTTACTGACCTTTTAGAGAATAAGAGAGGGACAAAACCCCTGTTGAACTAAAATAAAAAGAGAAAGGGTCATATCTGAAAGTGTTCGGATCTGGTAGAAGCAACGGCTTCTGATGAAGGAGGCTGCTCAGGCATGGCAGAAAGTAGAAAAACTGAGGGATTGTGCTAACTTCTCAGCATGTATGAAGGTATTTAAGGGTTGGGTAATTAATTTGGCAACAAAGAAAAAGTCTAAACTGCATGCACGTGAGGTTGCCAAAGGTAAGGCATATTCCTTGTGAATTTATTTTTCCTGGATGAATTTGGATGAGGAGCCCTTGAGTTTAAGGGCCATCCAATACAGCAAAGCATAGTAAATTCTGTTTATGAATCATGAGGTGAGGAATGAAGCAAGGATATTCTATGACTGTGTCTTTGGTGTCATGGATTTTTCATTTTATTAGTATGAAACTATGCAGACGGCTTTGATGTTTTCTGAAATCCTGACCTGCAGTGGGAAGGAATTTTTTACCTACTCCATATGCAGCAGCAGTAATAAAAAGAGAGGTATTATAGCTATTGCTTTTGATTCTGGCTAGATTTTATAGGTTCTTCATACAATGAAGACACAAGCGAAAACAGTGTCTCAAGTGTCTTTTACTTGGGAGACTAAGAAAGCAGAAAAATCAGAAGTTGTCTTATATTTGAAAATAATTATAAGTTCTGTTTGTCATCTGTTCTAACCATGAAGATTCACCTATTCAGTGAGAGGCTATATATATATATATATATATATATATATATATATAACATAGAAGATATGTTGAGTTGATAGTTTCCTCAGAGTGCTAATCTCTTTTACTGTCTGTGCCTGTCTTTATGCAAATTAATTTTGCAACAATCATTAGACTTGTAGAGCAAACCCTACAGTGCAGGCTCATTGCTGTGCGTTAGTGGCAGTGGGTACCGTTGATTGGCTGATGTTGTGAGCTGTTTAAGGTTTATCTAACAGGATTTGATTTAAGAGTGTGGCCACTTGGCTCTCAAGAATCAGAAGAATGCTTAGGTTTTACTATGTTTTGAACTTTACCTTGAGGGAAATACATTTGTAGAGCTGGTTAGTCAACAAAGTGTTTTTCAAGCATACCTGAAGGGAATGATGGCAATTAGTATTAATAAAGGGGAGGAGAATTTCAGTGGCAATATCAGGAGCTAAATAGGAGACTGAAACATCTGTAGCCCTGATGATACTGTCCCTTAAATCATTAACAAGGCCACTAACATTTACACAAGCAGGTTAGCTTTAGCTATGTTTTTATAAAGTATCATTTCTTCTCCTTCCTGTTTTGGTGTTTAGTGAGTGGCTCTGAACAGTGAGATAGCAGCTGCACTCATGTTCTGGGTGCAGTGTTGCTTCTTAAATATTGTAATATTCCTGTTTAAGCTTTTGTTGGCTTAAAATACTCTTGTGATTTCTAGATATTTTTTTTTTTTCAAAAAGAGAAAGAAAAAAAAATTCCCCCAAAAAAGAGTTTCTTTTTGAAAGGCTCTGTTCTTTCCCTGTGTTCATTTGGGATATGTATGCCAAAAATCTATGCATTAATCCCCTTTTTAGCTGATAAGTGGTACAAAACCTTGAAAAGGCTTTATTTGTGGTTTTGTGTGGCCTGTTGTATAACTACTTACTAGTTTAACTGCCTAACTTTAGGAAAACAGTTGCTGGTTTTGATGTATTTATTTTTCCAAAGTCACAGAATTTTCCAAAAAGAAAAAAAAGCCAAAAAGATGGAAGCTGATAAAAGGTTTTACCTACTATTAAAACACACAGAAAAAGGTGAAGAATCATTTTGAAGCAGAGGAATTTATTTACATTTTTCCAGTACCAAATAGTGGAATAGTTAAACTGATTGCCCATGACATTTTTCTGAAGGAGCTATGTATGCTTCACCAAAAGCTTTTGGAACAACTGTAACTACTTATATTCATGGAATTTAGCTGTGGCATACCATCCTTCTGATTAGATGCTTGGTGTGTTGTGTATAAAGCTCTCTGATCCTCATAGTTTTCTCCTCCAGAGTTACCTTTGTAAAGCCTGTGCTCTTCTCTTACACCGTTCTGGTATTCAGTGACTCCTATGTTAAAAAAGAATACCCTACTTGGTATCCTTTAAGGAAGCACAAACACTTATATTTTACTCCATATTGGGAATCTGCCTGCCTACAAGCAATAAAGACTTGAGTTGGGTACCAGATGTGCTTAAATTTATTATCCAGACTTACATAAAGAGGTGTCTGGAAAGAGTACTGACAAGAAACTGTTTTTCTTCCTTTTGGCTTAACCTCAGACTGGATTTCCTTCCTACTAAATCAAAACTTTTATTGACTTAAAATGTCAAAATCTACATTAGGTTTATTTAGCAGATTACCACTAATCTGTATACTTATGTTTACAGTTTAGTAAACAAATTAAGGAAATGCATTAAAACCTTTTCAGATTAATTTCTAGCACACTTTGAATCTTTTCTGTAGTGTTGTGGTGATCCTCCATCAGATGGTGCTATTAGGATTTAAGATGCATACTTGGTCTGGTTTGCACTTACCAAAACTGTCAGCTCTTCATCCTGTTTGTCAGTTTCTGTTTGAATTTAATTAGTGGAGCTTTATGGGAAGTTTTTATACCCTTCATACAGTGAGGAATGCTGCGTGTGAACATATGGTAAATGTCAAATTCACTACTGATTTGAAAATATGCCTCTCAACAACTTTTATTAAAAATTGTGGGGGAGACAATAGGTTTTTATCCTAAGTCTCATCAGTTCTGTGAAATCACACATGTCTTCCTCCTAGTCAAGGATTTACACAAGTATTCCTGAAAGTTACTTCTGCTCATCACAGCTGTATTGCTGTGAATAACCATTCTGATAATGATTTAAATAAGAGGACATTGTTTAGAATCCAGCAAGTAAAAAAGGATGCTCCTCATTCATTCCTCATTCAGCAGTGGTTTCCAGTTTGTTTTCAGGTGTATTGTGAGCATAGAAATGCTTTGATCTCTGACCATAATACCTCCCTTCTTCCCCATGTACCCTTATGATAACTGGAAGAATAAGAACGCATGGTGCATTTCCCTAGCAACCCCCTGTATTTGTATCTGGATGCTGAGACTTCAAAAATGAAAGTGTGTTTCTGAAATCTGCTTTAAAAACTTGCAAAACTTGAGGGGTTTTTGACTTTCAGAGTACACTGCAAGACCTGCTCGTTTGTGGGTTCTTTTTTTGACAGTGATGGTAGAACAACACTAATCAAAATTTGTCTTGGTTTACACTGGTAAAATTGTTTTATGTGTTGTATTCTGATAATGACATAAATCTTGTTGATGGGGAATTTTTATACATTGTGAACAAAAAGAGTTACCAATGTATGCAATAGGATCCTGCTTCTAGTGAATGTGAAACTACTCTCTAATCCTAGTAAGAAAAACATTAAATCTTAAGAAAAGATGAGATATAGGGTCTTCCATCTCAAGAACCTTAAGGAAAACTTTTTCAGATAGAAAGTTTTGTAGTTATCTAGGGTTTTTTTCCTAGGCATAAGAGCTGAAGAAATTGTATTACTCCAAAATCAAACTGCATTGGCCATTTATTGTGTTCTAACTGGTTTTCATCAGTGTAATGTAAAATGATATTTATCATGACAATAATATTAGTAATTTTACAGCATTTTCTGAGAGCAGTGGTCTCATGAATATTCTACAGTGAGGTTTTGGATTAAATTATAACGTTGTTCCTGTTGGACAATTTTAGTATATTTTTTAATTCCAGTGTTTGTTCTTCACTAAGCAGAACATTGCTAATATAAAAATGATTTAATTTCATTAGTGTACAAAGTTATCTTTAAGTGATCTTTACCTAGTTCATGAAGTTGTCATATAATTTAACTTGCTAATGCTTTTAAACACTTTGGAATTCTATGGTATGATATAAAATATTATGATTACCTCATGGCGTATAGTAAATGAGATACTCACATGAATGTCTATAACTGCTATGTATATTTTGATTATAATGTATGATGCAAACATTTTAAAGGGTGTAATAAAAACACTGCTGTGCATTAGGGCCCTAAAACTATACACACAATCAAAAAGTCATCCCAGTGAATGCTTATGCAGACAGAAATAAGTGGAGTGTAGTTCATTTTCTCTTTTGAGAAATACATCCTTAGCAGACTCAGATTTTACCTGTTCTTATGCAAAATAATAAAATGTACAGAGCACTAGAAAGAAGTTTTCTTTTAAGACTGCCGGAATTAGAAAAGTCTAAGTTATTTATTGTAATTCAGTAGAAAACTTGCCTTGAATGCAACAGCAGGCTTAGAAGATACACCACTATAAATTTTCGTGTGAACGTGTATGGATATTTCAAGTATTTCAGTACCTTTGATGAGAAACAAAAGGTCATTTCTAAGCACAAAATATTATAAATAGAGAAGTAGCACTTCCATTACTTGTTTCCATCCAATAACTTCAAAGAACAGGAATAGTTTGCACTGCAGCTGTCAGCAGATGCATGCCCTTTTTATCATTGAGTTGTTCAGTCAGTTGAAAGCCCTGTATAACATTGGGTTTTTGCACTCTAAAAAACAAATAGACCATTTTTCCTTGTTCCATAATAGAGAAAAATGAGTGAGGTATCCTGCTGTGCAGTCATATGGAATGAATTTAAATACTGTTCTGAGACACGTTCAGATGAAATGCAGAATTTTAGTTAACTTAAGGCTGGTACCTCTGTCATTTTTCTCTCTAGTAGGTACCTACCAAAATATAATGTGGTATTACACATCATACCTTTGGTATTGAGCAATATGGGAAAATGTTAACAGCACAGCCTCTTACTTCTAAGGTGCTGATTCAAACCAACCCCCCAGACAGGTGAGAAAATACATGTGGGTGGAGGTAAGTGCATTTTCTAGCAATCTGCCTGGCACTATTTCATATCATAAGCGATTACTCTGACCCAAGTTCACTGGCTTTGTGTGACCGCATACTGATGACATTTGCTACTTTGAGCTTTATCTGATGTTCCCACCCAGTGGGCAGAAACTTGATACTTTTGGCTACCCACTGGGAAAAGATAGAAGACAGAGTGATTCTTAAGTCATATACAAATCAGACCTAGTGACAGGTCTGACAATGAAGTTCAGTCTCTGATTTGGAGCCTTGTTACCTCTAAAGCTTTTTTTTTCACTGGCCTGCCAGTTGCTTTTTGGGGTGTTTTTTTTTTCTTCGAAGGACCAAATTTTAAAGGCACTGTAGTACTTCCAAAAAGATGGTCCCAGAATTTTTAATAGTGTAATCGAAATTATATTGTTACTTATTTTATTTTCTTCAAGGTGTTATATGATTAAAGTTTGTCTGGGATGTGAACTTAAACCCTTATCCTGGGAACACAGTGAGAAATAAATCTGAAAGAGATTTCCCAAATGTCTGTAAATACTTAAATATTGGTAGGACTAGGGATGCAGTTGTCAAATTTAGCTCTTTACACCGGGTAAATTCTAAATAGTTTTAACAATCCATTGCTCAAATGTACCCAGTGTAAACAGATAAATCTCAAGCAAACATAATTCAGGCTGTGGCTTATTTATGGCAGCTTCACCACAGCTATTGCTGTGAATATTGCTGCTATTGTGTGACTGATAATCCTGGAAAGCTAGTAGTTTTTCTTTTTCCTTTCTTATTAAATAGATTTTAAGTCCAGCAAATGCTTTTATATTAGTTGTAATTAATTTAAACAAGGCCTTGCAATACTTCCATTTCTGCCACCTCTGTGACATTGAAAAAAAGCAGGGAGTAGTTTCTATGAGGTACTTTAAAATCCTGATAGTGATTCTTTAAACTTGTTGTAGCTAGCTTTGCTTTGCATGTAAGTGATACAAATCGAACATACAGTATGTGGCTAAACAAAAAGCGATTTGAACGAGCTATCAGTATTTTGCTAAGCAAAAAAATGACTTGAGCTATGAGCTAGCTATTGGTAACTAGACCTTGCTCAAAAAAGTTAATTTAGAAATGCTAACAGAGCAGGAAAAAAAGATTAACCTTGCATATTTCAGTTTCTGTTTTATATGGTTTTGTAATGATTTGCTTTTACTCTAGTACTTTTTGTCACAGAATTATGTTTCTTATTTCCTATTCTAGCATAAAGGTACAAAAGAAATGACTTTCCATGATGTGAATGTTTATAAGCACATTTTTATTGCATTTGGTGTTGCTTGAGATACTATTTACTGTTACAGCCAGATATGAAATACTGTTAAAGCTTTTGATTGATTATACAGCGTTTAAAGGGAAAAAATTAAAAATGTTTCTCATGGTTTAATCTTGTTTTGGGAAAAAAATAATTGCAGAATTCAAACGCATATGATTTCAATAGTTCTTAAGATGTTGAAAGTTTCGAATGTGGAGAACGGAAGGTAGCTCTGCTATAGGTGTTAAGTTGTGCTTCTTTCTTGGGTCTCCACTTAAGAAATACTGCTGGAATAATCATCAATATCTAAAAGCAGTAAGGCCAGAGAAATGATATTGCATTTTATTTTTTATGATGTGTTGTCTTTCGTTTTTTTTTTTTTTTTTTTTTTTTTTTTGTGTGTGTTTTTTTTGTTTGTTTGTTTTAAGTTTTAAGGATTATGCTTCCACATAACCCCATGTAATTGAGAGCTTGGGCAATACTGCAGGTGATACAAAAAGTGCTAACTTGCATGGTTACTGCATAATGTGTAAAGCTTGGTGCAACCTTGTCAAGGATGAGTCAAACCCTGAAGTTTCTTTCTTGGGATTTTGAATGTTGTACATGTAAGACATCTTGCATGAAAATATTTTTCTTTGCAGCTAAATATACAGAAAAGAAATAGTATTTTCAGTATATGGTTCAATTTAATTACATTCCTGAAAGATATAGGGGTGACCTGAGCCTCATTTCCAGAAATTGTCATAGAAATCAAGAAAATCTCTGTATTGTGATATCATGAATTACTGTGTCTGTAGAGAGGAGCTGTGGAAGAAGTGAAAGTGGAACATCCTTCCCAGTGTCATGCTTACAGATAGGCCAGTACTGTGTTTTTCCCCCATTGTACCAGGGGCGTTATAATTTCCTTGCAGAGGATGTTAAAATGAGTTATTTCAGGAACAACAGTACAGTACAGTAAAAAGGGAAAACAAGCTGAAACCCAGTAACTTATTTATTACATCAATTGGTCAAGTGATGTGAGTCATGAAAAGTATGGTGATGCTAATAAGCAGCTTGCATGTATCAGCGTCAGACATTGTGTGAAGGTGATTTTTGGTAGCGTGCACTTTTATGGAATATTATGGCATAGTGAGTATCTTTAGAGCCTGCTACAGTGCATGGGCACACTAATCTGCTGTAAACAGTAGGATTTAAATGGTTCATTAAAAGGCTTTCTGTGATTTTGCACCGCTATCAAAAGAAAATATCTGATGGTGTTCAGTGCTATCCTTGCTGGGCAAATTAAAATCCTTGTGTAGGGATCAAGAAGTGTAGCTCAGATTAATATCTTAGAAAAGGAAGAACACGTTATCAACTTCCACAGTCTAATGCCTTTATCTGAGCTAGCAGTTCATGATGCTGTGAACTGCCGGATTCAAGTGACCTTTCCCAGTGATATTCACAAGCGGCAAGAATAACAAGTACACACACAAAGCTGCTGCCCCTCCCCCTTTATACTGTTGCTTCATTATATTTAAAGCCTTCTTGCAACAATGGCTGCCACCAATATTCCCGCAGTAACAATCTGACGACTGGTATCTCACCATTGGATGCAATTTCATTGTAGCTAAAAAGACAGAAAAAAGGCTGTCTCTGCCCTGTTATGGAAGATGCTGCTCTTTATATTCCTCCGGGATAAATTCGTATTGCATTGCCACAGTGGGCACACTCCATTAATACTTTATAAAGTCATTCTGTGGGAGGATATTGTGTCAGAATTTCATTCTGTAACTGCTGTTTCAGTTTCACTCGGATTAATTAATTTGTCTGAGTTGTGGTCCATGTGCTTCTTCATGGATCCATGGTAATCAAAGATAATCCTGAGAACAATTGCCACTGAATCAGCAGGTCTGCCCTTAGATAAAATTGTATAGGTTCTCAAAACCCTTACCCTTGGCTGAAAGTGATTTAGGGGTATAAAATGCATTTTTTGTGTACAATCAATGTTATATATAGTTTTTCTGCTTATTTAGACGAAAAGGTGAATTACCAGTGTGATTTTTTTTTTTTAAATGGGATTAGATATTCAGTTTGGTGAATGCTGATATATATTTCATCCATGCTCCACTTAAATTCTTTGCAGAAATTTCTCAGAAATGCTTTATTAATATGACACTGTGTCTGTGCGAGCATTTGGCAGTATCATCAGTGATTACTTGGTCTGTCTGGTTTTTATAGGAATTTACATAAAGCAGAAAACTTTATTATTACACTAACCTGAATAAAGTCAATTATCTTGATATTTGTAATGTTGTTTGTGTGCGGGCTTCTGAACAAAAAGAAGTCTGATAGGCTCATGGTTTTAGAGCTAACATATCTAGTGAAAATTAAAACCTTGCTAGATGACTTCTATAAAAAATTTATAAAAACTGTTGCTAAAACAGTTTCAGCAAGTGATAAACCAACAGGAATAAAGAACACTTGCCAAATGTTAAAGTCAAGCCTTATGAATTGCACAGTTACTCTAGTGGCATCTGAAGGAAGAGCATTTACCACAATGGTGTATTTTCATTCAAGCATTCTGCCACGATGTCTGTGGGTTTGAGTATTGTATCTTATTATTGCTCTTTCCGTGGGAAATCCTGACACAATATATGGAGTCACAAGTCTGTGATGTCTTGATAAGGCACCAGAAAGTGTGTGAAATAAATCCTAAAGACAAGTTCTGCCCTTGGTGCATGACTGACTATGCCTTTTCAAAAGCCCTAAGTACCTAATACATCATTTTCCCACTGGACCTAAGAGATGGTTTTATAATCCAAGTTTTGAATTGGCAGCTTGGCATTCAGGTTTGGAGGGAAAAGTTGTCTTCATTGGTTTCTCTTCCTGGTTTGCAAGCACATGTGTATTAGAGTATTCTCCTATCGCCCTGTTACTACTGCAGTAATCTGTTATTGTGGGATGTTATAATAAAGTGATCTTTATTCATAGAGATAAAAAAAAGTAGTGGTAGAGACTGAAAGAACCTGTTTTCTATTTTAGGGCCCAGTCTCATCTCTCTCTGACTTTCTGACCATTGGTGAGCTCTAAGAATTAAAAATTTGGAATAACTTCCCAGTTCTCATTCTGTTTTTCATTCCTATAACTATGCTGAAAAAAAAAAAAAAAAAAGCTGGCATTTCAAAGTCTAAATCTGGGAAGAAACATTGCCACAAGAAGATAACGTTTTGTTTTATGATTGCAAAAAAGGCCTGTTGAGCTTCAATAGAATTTTACCTCATTCAGTGGATAATTGGTTAGGATATATTCTTACCTCTTCTCTCCATTTCTGCAGTAGAATATAGGGGAAAACCACTAAAAATGGGCATCAGTGCTAATTCTGAACTTAGACTTTTAACATTCTATAATGTTGTATATGTTGGATTTAATAGAATACTACTTATTTGGAGTACTGTAAGCTTTTGGGAAAAAATGTACAGACTAATATGTAAGCTTCACTAAACTGTATTTTCAGTCCTTTAAAAAAATAAATTACTTGCAATTATTAAAAAATTGAATGTTGCCCATCTACAGCAAGCTACAAACTGCTTCTGAAAATGCAATAAACCTCCTTTATTAGAAATATTTTGTTTTGCTTAACCATAGAATTAAAATAATGGCTACAGCCAAAGGAACAATTCACATATTTATATGATACTTTGGTATAATTCTGAGGTATGTACCAGACTGTATAACCACATAAAATGTAATGCTCTTATTATTTTTTTTTCCTGCAATGGCCAGTAAACTTTTCAGTATTATTAATGAAGAAGATGATATCTTATACTTCAGTATCTTCCAGACAGAAAGTGTTCTCTAGGGTGTACTTAGTTTGAAAGAAATCTTATCTGCTCTGTGCTGACAGACTTTTCTATTTATCAACAGTCTGACAGGGGTGACCCATAAGCACAAGAATTGGTCACATTCACTTTTTGCTGAGTATCTCAAAAAGCGTCACTTCAGTCAAGCCAAGACAATTCCCTTAAGAAATAAAGACAGCTATCATAAAAATCTGCATGGAAATAATTTTTTATTTTGATACCTAGGTGGTTCTGAGATCATCTGACCTTCTTGTTTCAAAATGTGTGGCTTCTTTAAGAAGTGTCATATTGTTAATCCTTCATGTGCTAAAGCAGTGGCAGCTTTGGAAGTCCAAGAGCCCTCCTCAGCCAGCCTTTGGCAATACCGTAAACGGCAGGTAGTGGTATTGGTAGTGACTGGAGGTAGCAACTCCAAGCTTAGTCAGAGAGCTCTGGACAGGCTGAATTCAGAATCCATTGATGGGTGATTTTTAGGGAAAGTGTTTGATAATGTTGAGGTTGCAAATAGCAAAATCCTGTGATTTTCAAATATATTTTTATTTTCTATTTGCTTCCTCCTCCAGTCTGGTACCAGCTGGGTTTGGTTGGGTTTTTTTTTATTATTTTCTTTTTTCTTTGGGTCTGTTGACCTTGTTAAAACTCCATAAAGTCTTTTTACCTTTTTTTTTTTTTTTTAAATGTTTGAAAGAATATTCAAAGGAAATGAGACTGGACCTGAAAACCCTTTGTTTTTCCCCTTAAAAAGACAAATACCTTTACATGCTATCATTGATCTAGTAAGAAGTCATTAAGCTTTCATGTATTCCTTATCTACATAACATATTTTAGAAATAAAAGCCTTGTTGGCAGATTGCTAGTAGACTTTGTTGCTATTTTAAAATTGACTGACAGAAACTTGCTCTGTATTAAAGGTGGAGATAAATGAAACTGAATAGGCTGCATTAACGGCGGTCCAGGGTTCTGCGCCATGCCAGGCTGGGTGCACCACACCGCACAGCCTGCCTGCTCGGGTGGACAGCTAGGTGAATCACTGATTCTTAAACATGCCATGGGTTCTCAGCCAGGGTCAATGCAGTAGTTTTATACAGAAATGCAGCATCTAAACTCCATCTAAAATATATTTGCTTGATTTATTTATAAATCAAGTAATTTTTATGTCTGAATTAATTTCTGTGTCAAAACCATGGGTGTATGTCAACAGAATTTATAGATGTTTGCAACTAGGATACTTCAGTTAATGTATCACAACACCATTACTTTCACACAGATTTTTTAATAATGTGTATAGATGGCTTATGTTCAAATCATAGTGAAATATATCAGGGTGTTTTCTTCTAGGAAATGTTCCTGTTTCTCAGACTAATAATGCAACCATGATACATGGTTATAATTTACTTTTGGAAAGTAAAGGTTTTTAGAACCATTCATTCATGTTCTGACCAGGAGGGTATTGCTCCAAATAGCATTAAAAGTAGAAACATTCTGAAAAAACCAACAGAACTCCAGGTTATCTGTAGCCAAAATAATTGGAGATAGAAGGAGGCTGAAGGCAGAGAAGGTTTAGCATAATGACAAAACTGAAAGTGTCCATCTACCTCAATAAAGGCACAAACCAGTAAGTGCATCTTTTCTGGATGGATCAGATATTATAAAGAATTTTGTAAAATTTATAGCATAAGCAGAAATTTGAGCTGAATCTAATATAAGAGGAATGATCAGTTGAAATTGTTTCCATGTTGAATGATGGTGAAGTGTGCTAACTGCATGATTTAGTTTTATGTTCACACAGAGTGTGTAGCTGTGCCCCACAGAGGTACAAACCTGGCATGAATTTCGAGGTAACACCACTGAATGGTGGTATGTAAGCCTGCAAGATGTGGGCTGGAAAGAAGGTGGCCCCTGTGGGTGTTTTTTTTAATAACTACACAAATATTTAGTTTAGTTTGAATCTCTTTCTTGATTTGAACTCACAGGACACGTACTCAGAAACTTAGTGTCATGATTAAGATAGCCACTTTCTACTGGAAATAGTGAGCTATATCAGCACAGTTATTCCCATGCTGTGGTAAGGTATTTATCCTTAGAAAGTTTCAGTTTTGTTGGGGAATTTTAATGTGAACTGAGAGAAAGGTGGCAAATTCAGGAAGCATTTCTGGGAGTCTCTTAAAATGTAGCTAAGAGAGTAAGAAAAGATTTGATGAATTTTGCTACGGTGGAATTGACCTTTTTGCTCTAGTGCCTAGCAGAGTGGTTAAAGGAGAAATAGGAGTCTGCATGCTAGATGCTTTTGAGAATCTAACATGATAAAATCATGTGAAATGAAATCATGCCGAAGTACATCACCTTAACTAGTTTGTTAAGGTCTAGAAGAAATGTACAGTTCTGAAATGGAAACCAGTTGGGATGCAGGGAGAGAAAATGAGAGAGAAACAGTTCAATAATAGAAATTTAATTACGCTGAATTTTTCTCATAAATGGAGAGCAGAAGTAGACCACACCTCAAACAGTGTACTTAATAGTCTCCATTTATCTTTAATTAGTAAATACTTTAATTCTTTTTATTGCCAAGAATTTCGGTGTTGTCAGAATGATTCTCTCTGTGTGAAAATAACTTCGAGAGGTGGGCTTTAGAAGTGGGGAACTTTCTGCACTTTTATGCCAATTAAATGTTCTGTTTCATCCTTCATACCTTTAATTATTTAGAGTTTGCATATTAAGGTATCTTCAGTTTTAGATATTTGGTATTCATGTATTAATTTCTGAGGAACTTCCTTTTTCGTAAACTGCTTGTAAATTGCAGTATACGTATATGCATGTCAATCTATGTGTATTTAAATAAGGCTTGCAAAGTTATCTATCTTCATGTAGTAATAAGACCTACTCAATTGCATTCCATATTCTGATCTGTAACATAGAGTTGATTCATTTGTACCATTTTTGATGCTCACTATTATCTCTGCCACAAGATGGGTGATCAGATTTTTAATTATCTGGAATGTTGTGCAAGTTATGAAAGACAATTCTTAGCATATAGAACCATTTCAATGCTCAATAAAATTGTCATTTCTATCCTATTCTTCTCATCATGGGAAGGTGCATTATGAGCTGCCAAGCAAAGACTGAACTTGACTTAGTATAAACATTGCTTAGCAACAACTAAACCATCAGTGTGTTATCAACATTATTCTCCTACTAAATCCAAAACACAGCACTGTACCAGCTACTAGGAAGAGAGTTAATTCTATCCCAGCCAGAACCAGGACACCACACACTTTGGAGCTGTGATATAATCTTAAGCAAACTTTCCAAGAAAACTCAGTATAAAAGGTTTTGCCTTGTGCTCTGCTACAGGGAGTTTCCTGCCTTCTAGACATGGCGTAAGTGTGGAAAAAACTTGAAATCTTTATTTTCCATTTTCTATTTAATAGAATAGTTACATAATATGCCTGTGTGTTGTGTGTGAATACATTTCTGTACATGGCCTACTATTTCTAGGGGGCCTATTCATGAAATGTCAGGGTCTCATGAGCTGTCAGCTAAACTCTAACTGGAGATGGAGGAGGCGTAGCACTTTGTGACTAAGCTTAATTTTTTTTAATCCAATGAGATGGGATGGCGTTGGACTTACCTGGGTATAGCTCTCCTGCTTTTCTTTAACGCTTCAGACCCGAAGAGAGGTGCACTGAGCTAGGACATGTAAGAATACTCAACTGTCAAATTGCTCAACTGTTTGACTGTAAAATTGTTTATCATATGTCTGTCCTCATAGTTGTGCTTAGCTCCACCACTAAATTCACAAATGTTTGTAACTGAACTAATTTCTGTCCATGTAATCCATTAGTATGTGACAAAAAAAAGTAAGAACCGCTTTTCTGTTAGGGATATTGTTTCTAAAAGCTGATGAAACCTCTGCTGAATTAGTGGGTAGGTGGATACCAACAGCCTTGTATGGACTTATAAATACATTGTTTTACTTAATAATATATTGATCTGCATGATATCCTACTAAAGTCAGTGTAAGTTATGATGTTGAAATATGGACTGAGAGAAGGGGAGAGAAGGGGTGTTTGCAAGGACATATTGCTGCATCAGATAATACAGTAAAAATTCTTTTAAGTACTTCCAAAAAAGTCGTTTTTATTGGATTGAAAATACCATAGATCTCAACAGACTGGCATGATTACTTGAAAAGAGGGATTTTACTTTGGAGACTTATTTTCATCATCAATACTTGTACATATTCCTGTGAGAATTATGATAGAATGTATGTGGGAATTTATGACCCCTAATATGCTTTGGAGTGGAGAAAACCCAGATTTGGTGTCTGTAATCTCCTCAGTAGTGACATCAGTGAATGCAAGTGCTTTACTATGTTTACCTATCCTTGGAGCTCCTTGAGAACAACGTTTCTTTGTAATGCACCTTCCGAAATCTCTTACGTTCTGTTGAATGAAAACTGGCCATGGATTAGTATAAAATTTAAAGCATTTTCACTCAATGAATATGTATGAGAGCAATACTGAAAGGACCAGAAGAATGAAATGTTCTGTGGAAAAAAAAGATTTAACTTTAATCCTCATGTCTTTCTCATGCAGTTGTAAGATCAACCATGTCTAAAAATGTGTGCAAAATTTAAATCACTTCCAAGGAAGGAAGAGGCTGTATCAACCAGTAAGTCCTTCCAAATATGGGAGAGTTGAATATTTTTTTTTTCTGTGAAGAATTTAAATTCTGTTTCTGCTGTTTAATTTATTATACATTTGACTAAATCTTTTCCTTTAAAATTTGAGCTTCTAATTTAAGTTTCTTCTTAAGTGCACTACCCCAGTTTTCCTTCAGAATATGTTTGAAATATGATCAATCTTGTGCGTATATGGTTATAAAAAATTCTGTGCAGGTAAATCAAATTTAAAGTCTGGGTCTGCAAAGAAGAACATTATTCCATTATCAGATAAATCACACAGTTTAGGAGTGTTTTTACTGCACTGCCAGAAGTTATTTACTGAATGATCATGAAATACAGATGGTATTTCACCCGTAATCATAGCGACCTGAACAGGTCGCATAATTTAGTATTTAACTACAGCACAAACCAAGAAAATTTGAATGCCAAATCTAATGGTTCTTTGGTATTTCACACATAAATAGAGCTTGTTATATTAACTTCAAAATTAATAGTTCTTGGTATCTATCCATTAATAAATGAATTTGTTATTGCACTTTCATTCAGAAGAATTCCAAAAATTTTTTGGTAAAGTATGAATGCAGTCAGGGTGGGTGTTGGTGGTGCTGATTTGGTACTGACTGTCATTAATAGTTCTGTTCATTTTAATGAGTTTGTATAGGTAAGCACCAAGGAAGGCAGTGAACAGCTGGGTAAAGCTCAACCCCATTCATTAAAAAAAACCCAAAATGTTAGGCATCACTGAGGTGGCTGAGGTCAAATATGATGATTCAGCAAAAAACCTTCAGTACTCATACAAAAAAAAGAAGTACAAAAATAAACAGCTTTATTTAGGTGATTACATGAAGTTCCAATATTTCTGTTAAGGTACTATGGATTTAGTTACCATTGGAGTTTCATATTCATGACTTCAGTTATGGTAGCTGTGATGAATTTTAGCAGTTTTAATGGCTGTAGCAGCCAGGGTTTCATTCCTTGCCGTACTGTGCACTCAGTTCTCATGCTGCTTGGTTTATTTTCAGTCTAGTAAGATGATGTAAATTCCTTTCTGTATGAGTTTAGTTCCCTTCTTTGGAGTTTGGTTCACATTTATAGGTCATGTAGTGTAGTATGGTTCTACATTTTTGGCATCTGAGCTTCAGTGATATCTCAAAAAGGCCACGAGCAGGGTAGCCATTCATATTTGTGAGTCCTCTGCATAAAGTCTGGAATTTCAAACAGATATCTTCAGAAAGATTAGTGTGTTTCCCTTCGGTGATGCAGCAGACAGGCTCATTACTGCAGACTGACAAAAGCAGAAATTAAAATCGCCTAGTTCAGCAGTGATGGTACTTACAACACTTGTCACTTATGGCCAGGGAGATTTTCAGCTGCATGCTGGATGTTAGATCAAGGAAGAAGTAAATAGGTCTGTCATCCTGTCATTCTGGGGAGCCATTGCAAGAGGCCAAAGAACCATTAAGAATATGCCACTCTGCTTTGACTTTCTTTGTGCTTTGATTTGAGAACAAAAACTAGCCATGTTCACCTAAAATAATCTTTTAAAGACTTGCATGAAACCCACAGAATTATATCATGACTTGCTAGCTGCAATGTATCTTTATGGACATTTATTGAAGGAAATATTTTTTTGCTCTGGTTTGCCATAAATAGATGAAACAAAAGGGTGATGCCCAGTAATAAAGCAGGATAAAATGAATTTATTAATATTTTCTAGTAATTTTGGGGATGACTCCTCTGAGTTTCTCGTGAATTGCGCTCAGTGAAATATCTGCAAATAGCCAAATATTGCCAGTGAAGTAGGCAGATTTACTGATCTCTATTTTTGTAGATTTTGACTAACCGTCCTTAAAAATATAAAAATAAAGATTTTAGAAGTCTCCACCAAACCCTTCAAGTTTTTTTTAAAGTATGAATTGCTTAGCTTTCACATTTCAAAGCAAATTTTCATTTGAAAATTTTGTTTTATTATGCAATGTATTGAAATACTGAACATTGGTCACATTCAAAGGGAACATTTGCTTAATACTGGCAATTTTGAGAAGTTTGAAAATCTAACGAACTGGGAAATTATTTCATGTTAAGAACTATTTTTGAGTACCCTGTCATGTAAAAACAACTTTAAATTCATATTGCATCCACTACCTCCCAAAGTAGCAAAAAAATTCTTATACAGTCATTGTTCAGGATGTTCAACATGCTAGGAAACAGATCATGTTACCACTGGGGAAAAGAAGCAGTAGGATTTCTGCTAGTATTTATAGATTAATTAATTAAATGCAAATAATGATCACTGCTTTGAAAGAGCCAGTTTATCAGGCTCTTAGTATTCAGCACACTTATGTATTAAGAAAATGTGGTTATTTTAACATAAGCATGTTCATAAATATATATACATATATTTGTAGTTTTTCATTAAATATGCAATAAGACAAAGAAACACAGATGTGACTGTCCATGCAAAAATGCATGTGCTGCTATTTTAGTTTCAAAACTGAGACTGGAGTATTTACCTAATACTTGGTCCTCTGAATTCCCTGAGGATGTGAACATGGATTTGTAACAGTGAGTAGATATCACAGTAGAGTATGTCTTCAAGGATTGCATCACTTTAGCCTTGAAATATATGTTTAAAGACTAATGCTATTCCCTTTTGTATATTAATGACAATGCTATTCATGCAATTATAAATCAAATTTCAAATAACAGCCAAAAGCTTTTGTATTTTTACAATTTTCAGCATTTTTCAGTCACATAACACATTATAGACTAGACTAGACACTAATTGCAAGCTCTTACTTGACTTTCCAAAGAGCTTTTTATCATTTGATTGTCAACTAAAACTTTTTCTACCTAGGCATCTGGACCTAAGTGTGGTAAAACATTTAGGTTTGGGGTTTGTTTGTTTGTTTTTTTTTTCCTTACTCAAAATACGGTCAATTCATTTCTAGCCTGTCCGCTCTGTTAATAAACCACCAGGACAGATGTTATTTCATTCTTCATGGATGAGGGAGCATATTGTATCTGTGAGGCAAGAGATGAATGAGGAATGGAGAATAGAACTAGAACAGACAATCCTGGCAGTACTCAGCAGAAAATAGTGATCTGTTGGAAAGGAAGTTACTAGTGTGGACCCTTAGTGGAAAAGTTCTTTGAAAATGTTCTTTTCAGAGAAATCAAATGACATCCAAAAATGTTGCTTGAATCTAAGGCAAGTGGTCTTTGCAAGCCAGGTCTATCTGTAAGCTGCAGAGGTTATATGAATCAGCAACACCCCTGGGTAAGGAGCATCAACGGTTTCATTTTCTTGGTGTCTGGTGGCATTAGAGAACTTGCCTTTTCTTCCATCTTCCCCACCTTACTGTATCTGCTTTTCTCTATATGTTTTTCCCTTTTTATTTTTACAGAATACAGGCATTTTCTTTCATTCATGTAGCAGCAATCTTATCTGTCAATTTTGAAGAAAAAATTCTAGTTGTAAAGATAAGAACCAAGCAGACTACCTAATGCAAGTGATTTCCTAGTAATTTTATTGGAATATCTAAACTTAGCATGTCAAGAAATCACGGTGGCTAACAACACCTTAAAATAAAGCACCAGAGAATATTAAACCTTTGGACTTCCAGTCTGGCTCCTAGAAGTCATACTGTGAGTATGCCAGAGAGTGCCTGAGATGGTCTGGAACTCATGAATGAGTATCTGAAATTGCACAGTAAATTTGTTTGTAACTTTGTTGCGGACTGCATAACATATTTGATAAGCTGGAGTCCTTGCATAGGCCACATCTTTCTTGCACAAAAACCGCAGCAAAATTAGTAGCTGAATAGAGAGACTATTAAACAGTTTCTGAATTGGATAGCTGACATTAGTCATTCTGAGTAATTATTAGCTGTTGTAAATATGACAGGCTCAAATGACAGAGCAGAATTTATATCCTGGAATCTCAACATGGTTACATGTTCCATTTATCTGAAACTGTAAGGATAAATATTGAGTAGGCACTTTAAAACAGCTAGGAAATGATAATAATTCCACTTCAATCATACGGAGCTTTGAAATGCAATCATATCCACTGCAGACAATGTTCACCAAGGCTGAATAACAATGTTGCAAATCAGTAGCAGGAAAAACTACAGATCTGAACATTTTAAACTGATGCATCCAGATGTGTAACAACAAATTTGGAAGTGAAAGTTGCCTATAGGACTGAAAGCATTTTGGAATGGGAGGGAAGGTAGCAGGAGACCAAAAAATATAAGTAAATGTGTTGGGCTTTGCCCATTACAAGAAGCATGAAAACCAAAATAAGTTTGCATCAGAACAGTGAAGATGTCCATGTATACAAACACTGCTCTATCACCTGTCAGAACAGTGAAAGAACAGAATTCATTCAGAATAGATCAACAAGTATATCAAAAATATTCAAACACATTCAGAACATAGTTGAAGATTTAATGAAACGTTACGTGCATTGTAGTGTAGTACAAATCGTAATTCCAGTGAACGAGATGCCTGTTTTTACTTGCCTGGAAGTTTTGGAACTGTCTGGAAAAGTATTTCAGTTCAAAGATTATGCACAGTTGTTTAAAACCTTGGAATATAACAGCATAACAGGAAATGTGCACACCATGCAGTCACTAGAAAACTGAGCTTCTGGTTTGTCTAGTGAAAAGGGTTGCACTAATACACACCTACACTGGGGTTCTGCCAGTTCACCTGAAGCCTGTCTGATCACTCGGACCTTTACGTGCTCTGCTCTTTCTTGAAAGAGATGATTGAAAGGCACGTGGCTGAGTTTAGAACGCCTTGCTATAGTCACCCACCTACCTGCCTAATCATCCAGACTATGCTCATACTACAACTTTTTACTTCAATTAAATGATGCTCCCAAATGGTGCTTTGATATTTCAGGGAAGTCTGACCAGGCAACTCGGCCAACATGGAAGCTCAAAAGAGACCATGTTAATTTTCTGTTAATTGAGAAACAGGAAAAAAGTAATTCAATTTACAGCTACAGAGACATCCACCTTCTGTGTTAAGGTGAGCATTCTAGCAGAAGGCATGTTGTCTCTGTTCATCGAGCTGGAAAATATAACAACTAAATAGAAAATTATCAACGCTGACATGCTTAAAATGTTTTCTATTTGAATCACACTTCTTTGCTGAGTGCAGTCTGTGAATGCTACCCCCATCAAGTGTGCCTTTAGCAGCTGAGAGCAAATCATAGGAAGGATTATCTCTGTCACAAAGTTTCTGTAGCCTGTCAGCAAGTGCTGTATTCATGCAAGGTGGTAAAAATTCATGGTTATAAATGCTACACAATTTGGAGAATATGCAAAACCGTATTTTTTTCTTTTAAGTTAGGTAGGAATAAAGACAACATGAAAAGGCACAAATGTGATGAAAGGTTCACTGTGGCTCTCCTCGCTTTGAAGTTACATCTGTCCATGGAAGGTGGCTTTCTGTAAATACGAATGCAATAAAGCTGTTAACTGGATCTCCAGTGTCAAGGTAGCTGGACAGTCATAACTGAGTATAGCAAAATGTGTATTCATGTCATCCGCTTTTTGTCATCAGTTCTGTGGATAAAGAGGAAAAATTTCAGTCCTCTGAGATTCCCTGTAATACATCTTAATTTATAGGGTAAACTTCGAATGAGGTTTCTAGGGACATTTATATGAAGTTGACTGTGGACTTTTCACTGTCTCTGGGCCATAAGGCACCCAGACAGGGTATATACAGGTCATATATGTAAATATTTCCAATATACTTAAATATTTGACAAGTATCAATATATGTAAATACTTGACAGTTGTTTGAGAAGAAAAAGGTAAAGAATTGACAAGGGTGTACTAAAAGAGTTTCAGTTGTGTATCATATATTAATGTATAGCTGTTACCTAATGGGCAACTTGTGGTTCAAATTCAGTTCACAGGAAACTTCCACCTGGACATATTGGCAATGAGTGTTTGGGTAGCATTAACTGAAACAAGCAAGAACCAAATTAAAACACAGTGGAAATGTCTTGAACTACTCCACAGAAATTGTTATGTGGCGTCAGAGGTGGTTGGCTTATGGGTGAAGCTGATTTACTTGTTTATAATTTGGAAAAAGCTACTGTGTAACAATCAGCTATTAGTACTTACCTAAAGCATGGCTGGGGAATTTGTCAGGTTTAATAGTATCCCAGGGCATAGAATGAAAAGCGCAGTAGCTGCTTTCAAGGTGTAGACGAGAATCAAATGAGCAGAGTATAAATTAGCACCTGAATTCTCCACTTTGATAAAGAGATTTAAAATATTGTGCTAGCTAAATCTCAAGTAAACAACTACGCTTGCTAGTTTTATCTTGGTGTTTATAAAGCTTTGAGTATGCAGATGAACATGTGTCAGTCAGAAGAGAAGCTGCATTATAAATGAACCGGCTAGTGTGTTCTCAAAAACAAGAGCTGCCAGCCGGGAATTTCTCCTTAATGCACTTCTTTTCCTGTGTGCTGCCTTCACAGGTTTCTTGAGGAAATAAACATACGTATATGCTCTGTTTACTTTGTTTAGGTTTCAGTCCCCACAGGGATCTCTGATTGAAATAGATATTTTCTTGAACAAACATCTTTCACATTCAGAATTTATGTGTAGCACTCTTGTCACTGTGGAAGGTATTTGTTCTACTCTTATAAGCCCCCCAAGGCATGTAAAAGTAGAATCTGGTTATGATAAGGCACATAATAAGGCACTGAACCTGCATCTATATGTTGGGGTGTTTGTATGTATACATATGTATATAATAGATGTGGTGTTTTTAGCTTCTTAATGATAAAAATAGTGTTTTGTTACATACATTTTTTGTGCTCCTTGCATACTTACAGGAGCTGAAAATAACATCAGAATATTCCTGCCAGTTCTACATTCTCAGGTATTGTCTGCTAACTTTAACATTCTTCTAACAATACAGAGAGTAATTTAGACTATTTAGTTAATTTAGACTATTTTGGATTAAATCCTTTTCTTTGAAAAAGCACAGATTCTCAAAATGGATATGGTCATGTGGTGAATGTTGCAGTTGATTAAGGATCCACTAAAAACCTCAGGTTCTTCTTCAGCAGCTTCAATAATCAGGCTCATTAACTGCATGGTTAACCTCCATAGGTCTGGCTATGATGTAGTGTGGCATAAAGGGCTGTTGAAAGGAAGAGAATGCCTTTTCCTTTCTTTTTTTTTTTTTTTTTTTTTTTAAAGGAAATGTCATGTTTGATTCCATTTTGGAATACAATTGCTTTATCAGTGTCTTGAAGAATTGGATTCCAGTTTTTGACAAATGTTATTAGCAGTGTAGGAGATTATCATTTATTGGTACATGCAGTAATATAAAAATCGATCCAGTCAGTAGTTATGATAAAACCACTGTAAATTGTTAATGTATTTCTGGATATTGTCTATAACAAGGGAAATTTGGGTGCTTAACAGATAATCTTACTATGCTTTTGTTTTCAAGATGAAGTTTGACTATTACTGTTCGGAAATTTACATTCTTGCTCTGGATTTACAAGCTTCCTGGTTGATTTGTCTGAAGTGTGTTCTATTCCAGGGTTATTTTCTTCAGCTGTTTTGATTTTGCAGGTTTGGCAAAGTCATTTTTTATTGGCTTTAATGTGTTGCTTGGTTTTCAGAGAAAATTAAATCATCTGAAATCTAACCAGTCAGCAGTTACTTAATTTCTTCCGTCTATGTAACAAAGCCTTGGAGAGAGAGTTTGTGCTTAAAAAATATTATAGCTTTATAAAATCATAATCCCTGATTGACTTGTTGGACAACCAGTTCAGCATCTCTAATGTTCTTCAGACTTCAAAAAATTTAGCACAGATCTTCTTCCTAAAATCTTTCTGTTAAAGAGCTGAAGCCAAAGACATAGGACTTCTAAAGACTAATGTTGTAATTTTCTATTAAACATGAATTTTCATTTGAGAAGGGTGCCGTTTTGAGACGTGAAATCCAAATTGCATTTCCACATTAGAAAAATTGATCCCCTAAGGCTCAATGATGAAGCAGCCTCTAAGCACTTAGCAAAGCTTACTTTAATCCATTCACTGTGCCTTTAGAGTATTCAGCATAGAAGAGGACTAACAGCCAGGCATATAGTCTGATTTAGGGTTTGTGGGGATTATATCACATGATTTTAATGCATTAGGAATGTTCCTGATGTTCCATCATCTTCTATTAGAATATCTTTATTTTGATTTTATGGTATAAAAATATTTCTGGGCTGCTTGCTGATTTTCTTCAACCTAAAACCCCAGTTACTAGACCTTAAGATCTTTCTGGTGCATTTCTTCTTCTGTAAATGTCTTTTAGAGCTCAACACTTGCATAGTAAAGGTAGTAGTATCATCTTCCTATGGTTTTATAGGTCTTGGAATTGCACTACTGCATTATAGATAATTGTGGTGACTTTGTTGGTTTCTTCTTCTGTTCATTCACCATGGGCAGTGCTTATATTTAAGCCATTTTTGTCTTAGCCACTATAAAATCTTAATATCGTTAGTTAAAATTGAAGGTCTGAACAGGAATGAATGACAATATAATAAAAACATGTTCCTAAACATATTTCTTTGGGCTGAAGAAATAGGGCAAATGTTATATGAGAAAATGCCCAGCTGTTGAGGTGAGGCCAAGTTAAATAAAAAAAATTGTACAAAAGATCAAGCGAATGTTAATAGTACATAATCACTTCCTTCTCTTTTCTCATTAAGAACAGGATGAGTATGAGGTTGGTATGTGCCTTTGGCCATACTCTTGATTCTGGAAAACTTTAAACTTAAGAGATCCACGTATTTGGAGTATTGCTGTTTATATTATGAAATATACCTTGCAACTATTTTACAACTGGTAACTTAGAGTAGTAGTGTTTATAATATTAGAGGTATGTTGCAAGTGTGCAATTATGGAATATATATATTCCATATACATCATCTGTTGATGTGTTTGGTTGTGGTGGAGAGAGATAATAATGAAATTTTACTTTGTCCACACTTCCTATTAATAAAAATAAAGGCTCCTTCTACTACAATATATATAATAGAGCAAAATAATCCCTGCTTTGCAGCTGTTTTCAAGAACAGCAGCTATTACTCACCATACTGTTAGGAATTCTTATATGCATACAGATCCTGGATTAAGATCCTTGCTACAGAGCAAAATGGCAAGTTTAGAATAAAGTCTGGCTAGCAGCCTCTGTTCCCTGCCCCTCAGTGTCTGCTATACTTCAGCAGTTTCCACAACAATGTAATTGAAGGGAAGGCAGATAATGGGATTTATAGAAGTACAGATTCTGAGAATGTGCATCTACTGGGCAAATTACTAATGTTTTTAAAACACTGCATAAAAGTGGGAAGAACTTCTCAGGGTCAGTCTTTGTAACTGCTTTTGACTGAACTTCTTGCTGATTCTTATTTTCCATGTTTAGAATGTAGATTTTTAACAATGTTTTTTTTTCCACATATGCCTTAAAATGTTGAGTAATATATTAAATGGGCGTATGTGTGCAAATAAGTAGTTACATGCATGTAACTGTGCAGATGTTTTCATTATGTTAAAAGAAAGTAAAGTTTGAAAGTTAAGCTCATAAAGAAGGAAAGAATACTCAGAGAACCAAGGTTGCCTGATGTTATTTGGGTGGAATATACTGTCTTAAAAACTTGTACATTTTTATCATTGGGCTCTCAATGAAACTTTTAAAATGTTTTTCAATAGAATATGTAGAAAATAATTGAAAATTCTGAAAGGTTGATCTGTGAAAATCACAAATATGTTGTCCTGGTGTGATACACTCCTCTACCTTTTAAGTGCATTAACACTTTGCAATAATTGTAATAATTTGAGGGATATGGAAAAACTAAATTTTTTCAGGCAAGCAGTTTTGTGTTTCTTTTGATTTCTACACATGATTTTTCCAAGGTCAAAGATGGTATTGATTTCTAACCATACACATCAGGGGCTATTCCAGTCTTGATAAACCTGGAGAAATTACAAACAAGCGAATGGAGTTAACAGTACATCTTTGCACAAGATTTTGAAATTGTTAAGCAAGTGATGACTGGGAACTGTAACAGACTACATAATGAATTCTAAAAAGAAAAGGTGTTGAATCCTGAGAGGTAATACAGTGATGCTCAAATGTCATGCGTATCATAAAACTGCTGAAAAACGAGGTCTTGTGTTTACAACTTTCATTAAAAGCTATAATTTTGAGATGAAGCTCTAGACAGACAAATCTTATCTGTCAGTTGTTTAAGTTTTCTGCCTCTTCATTCATTGAAAGAGATGACTGTTAAATAAGAAATTAATTTGTCATAAAAAATGTAAACATAAGCTTGCAGTTTTCTTAAAGAAAAAAAAAAGAGAAAAGAAAAAAAAAAGGGGTGTGTGTGTGTGAATTACCCAGACAGGCTTTGTATTTCATTTATTCAGTAATTACAGTTGACAAGTCCCTTTTCTCATTTACTTCCCAGATGATTCTCCTCTGTGTCTCCTATCTGCCTGTCTTTTTCCAGTAAGTTTCAAATTTCTAGGTAAATGGAAACTATAAACAAGAAACCTCTTGCAGAATTAAGCAGTGTTAGGCATGATTGTTGTGGCAGCTTCATGCAGAAGATTCCGTTTAGTATTGTATAAATATCAAATGATAATCAAGGTCAGGTACAAACTGTCAGGACTACAGCTGTAATAAATGCAGAGGATCAGAAAATTGCTTCATAAAGAAAAGATATATGGTCTTGTTCCAAACCCAAATTCATACCACCAGCAAATTAGAAGAGGGTATTTCAAGAACACTTGCAACAGGCCACAGTTACTGAATGTAAAGTGACACATCTGAACTTATTATTTTGCTGTTTATCTTAATTTGATATTATACATACTTGTCTGTAAACATCTATAATTAAAAAAAATCTAGAGTTTTCTGGTTTTGTTTTTCTAAATGTTTACAGTTTTCTCTCTCCAAGTTGGAGAATTTTGATTACTTACATTGTGAAAAGTTGTTTGTGGTAACACAGTATGCTGTCATAAAGGCTGCCAGAGATGGATCTTTCTTCAAGGCAAGCAAATTCTGACATGGTGGAGATAATTTTTTAAGGTGTTTGTTTTTCTGTCTCTGAAGCATTGTGTGGCTGGTACAAAGATGAACCCAGCCTGTATCTGAAGAAATTAATTTACCAGGCACGGTGAGTTTACTTGATAGAATTAGTCTGAAGTGAGGGAAAACAAGGACACATTGCAAATAATTGTAAGTCCAGGCATCAGTAATACAATGACTGTAATATATCTCAAGTGGAAATATAAAAAGGACAGTGAAGATAGAAGTTGCCTTTTCAAGTTGATTGAGAATTGAATTCTAAACTATTGGTGTAAGTGTAATGTTGCAACTTCTGATGGTGTGAGCCTCAAAGACATCAAATGAGTTTCTGCCTCTGGGCTATGCCAGTTACAGAGGAACATAGAGCAGACAGCAAGATAAATAAATTCCACCTGATTAAAAATTTACTGTGGCAAAAGAGGAAGGTGTTCTGTAGCAAAATGAAATGCAACTATTTTTGTAGGTTCTTTCTAAATTTTCCTTTTTATATTCTCTATAAAATTCATTTTAATTTCCACATCTGATGACCATATGTATCTAGAATAATCATGCACAGACTACAAATAGAAAATC
Source organism: Falco punctatus (assembly GCF_963210335.1). Classification (NCBI taxonomy): domain Eukaryota; kingdom Metazoa; phylum Chordata; class Aves; order Falconiformes; family Falconidae; genus Falco; species Falco punctatus. The sequence goes on along the minus strand of NC_137594.1, from coordinate 14,733,778 downwards.
AAGGCAAGTAACCTCAGCTTACTGGCAAGTATAGTGCTGTGTAAAAATGCTTTAACTTCCCCTGCTGACTTGTGCATTAGAAGCAAAATGACTGTAAATTTACTCCATTGACATTGTTGAATGAACTGAGTCTTTGTGTAAAGAATCATGAGCCAGCATTCAAGTTATGTTCAAGGTCAATTCATTTACATTTGGAAATTAAAAAAAAGGCATATTGAAATGCAGTAAGTCCCGAGTAGGATGTATGAAAGCTCATTTATCAGGCTATTATGACGAGTATTTTATGCTATTAATGACTTTCCTTTAGACATGCTTATGCACTCGCCCTTCACATCCTCTTTACATTTCTCTACCTTGTAAGTTTGACTATCTTATGAAAAACACTGCTTAAAATTCCACTGCCAACAACATGCAAATATTCAATGCTCTGGCCTTCCCATAGGAAACTTTACATGTAATACATCATTATTTAATCTCTTGCATGAGCTTAGGTTAGATGATCCAGGTGTCTATTTTTAGTATTTTATTCAGTTAATCATATTTGTTAAAGATTTAGCCACAAAAAGAATAATAGCTCTTTTTTCCCCTTTCCTTTTTATAGGACACCACTTAGGATATAAGCTTGAAAAATTTGTAAAAGCTCTGGATCATGTTGTGTTCCTTATCTAGCAGTCAGACAAGGATACATAATAGGACGTGGGCCTGAAGTCCTCAGAATCAGGATTTTCTGCAAGATTTTTATTTTGAAATCTTCTCCCACAACTGAGCCATAGGAGCTATGTGGGGAAAACAATCACAATTTACACTTAGAGCAAACTTAAAGTCTTCTGACAGTGTGAGAGTAGTGCAATGGATATTCTCTCTTTCCCAAAACTTTGAAATCTCTGTGGTTATATGGCCCATGTTACCATGTTCTTTTAAAAGAAGTAGGTTATTAAGATACGTTAATATTTTTTGAGTTCCCAGACAATAAAGGAATATCTTAGGTGGAGTCCAGAGGATCCATTTTTATTGCAGCAATCTATATGATAGTGCTTTGACATCATGGGGCGGGGGGGGCTCTTACCTCATTAAAGACATCAAAGAGTTTCCTGTGCCAAGAACTTCCCTGCATCATGATAAGAAAAAAAAAAATCATTTTTCATTTTACAGAAATTATTTCTAAAAACTGTTTGCTCAGATGTTGGGAGGAGACTTAGAGTTTTAAGTTTAAAATATTGGGGCCCTACCAGGGACAAAGTGATGTTTAATGAGGAAATGCCCATTCATGCCAGTAGTTACCTTTTTCACAAGAACAAAGATCATCATATTTAATGAGCTCTGGCCATCAACACTAGAATGCCACAGGCTAGCAGCCTCTTTTAGCTGACTCTGGAACCAAGGACTGACTCAGTTTTCTGGGGAAATGTTTTCTTCAGACTGGCTAATTCATTCTACCTGTGCAACCTGCTCTTAACTGTTCTCAGCCATGTCAGAGCTAGGGAGAGAGCAATGGTGAGAGATAAGCAGGTCACTGCACTTCTCTCTCCTCACATTTTTCCCCAAATCCAGCTTTGATTGGCTTTCTTCATATATATGAATAAACAAAGGGAGAGAATTGGCTCAGGCTGGGGGGATATTTTTCCCCTTAACTCAGTACTGTCACTGGATAGACTTAGTTTTAGCTGTACTGATGATTTTGAAGAGATATTTACAGTTGTCCTTTAAAATGTCTGGTCAATTTACTTGCCTATTAAACTGAAGCTTGTCCCAGACACAGCTTGCTTTCTTTGCAACAAATTCCACAAACATTAAAGTGCTATATTTTTCAGTAAGGAATCAGCTTACTGCAGAGCATGCATTATGCAAGCACACTAGCAGCCAATACAGCACTGTATGCGGCCAAGGGAACATCAGAAAGGTTATTTTAGAAAAAGCAATGAATCTCAGGACTTTCCATCTAGCATTTAGGCTTGCAATACAAGCTGACTTACCCCGAAAAGACAGGGGTGAACTCTAGGAAACCTGAAGCAAATCAGTAAAAGGCCTATGCACCCCTAATGCATTTTTTGATGAAAAGGCTTAATGCAATTGTAGTGGTGTTTGGGATTTTTCCCCCCTCTCTAAATCGTGTAGTGGTAATTTCTGTCTCTTAATGATCTAAAAATGGCTTGTCCTTAATGATTGTGTTGCCTATGGAATTCTGCAATGGTCCAGTTTCAGTCTCCACACAAAGGGAGATGTACCCCAGACTGATTCCACACCATTTCAGTACTGCTAATGAGATGGTTGATAAAGAGGTCCAGAGAACCTGATAGTGCTTTGAATCACACAGGTGGATTTTAAGCTAGAAATACCCCACTGAAAGTGTTATTAATGTATACATTTCAATTAGTTTTAAAAACATGTACATGATCAGATGGCTACATCTTTTTCACACTGTGCATATATATGCTATTAAAAAAAATAAACTGTGCACTTCAAGATTTGTGTGGAAGTATAATCTTTATTATTTTTACAGTAAATCTAGAAGTATTTTTGCCTGAACATAATTAAACAATACTGTCTGTGTCATTCCTTTTTTACCTCCATGGATAGGTCTGCAGACCAGTTTCAACTATGTTTGACAAAATATGGAAGTGCCAAAAATATTAAGCAGCACAGTTATGTCCCATGGGGTGCTAGAAGGTATTTACTCGGTATGGCAACAACCAAAAGACAGCTGGTGATTGATGTGAATTTTGGCTAGTCTGGTAGCTTAGAAATACGATTAGCAGCAGCTGATTCCTGTACAGACTTCAGAAAATGCACATTGGTAAAAGATATGTCGAATTTCCCATCCATGGAGATAAGCTTCAGCTGGCGTTCATGCATAACCGGAGAAGCTGCACCCCAGTCTAGGTTTGGATTCTACAGAAACTGAGAAAACATGACTTCAGGATGTGACTTCACCATAACCCAGTTAAATATGCTGTCAGCCCCACTACACTCCATGTTTTGTTTTGGAATGGTGGCTTAATCTTACTTTTCTGTGTCCCATTTCTCTTATGTTCTCCTTTTCAAAATACCCTGAGTCCAACAAATGGAAAAACAGGAAGTAAAAAGAAATAAATAAATGTCAGGCTTGTTTCCATCTCAGCCTTTTGTCCTGTGTGCTGCATTTACATCAGCCCTAGAATCACAGAAAGCTGTGCAAGCCCATATTACAGCAATTTTCATCTTATCTATATTTTAGGCTTAGGCAATGACCATAGCTGATTAATATGTGTGTGGCAAAACAGGCCAGGCATAAACCTCACGCAGAGAAAATCCGATTTGATCATCAATAACGGTGACTAAATCATGCCTGACCATTCTTAGTGCTTAGAGCATGCTGAAAGAATTGAAGGAGTTCTTGGATAGGTAGGCTTGCATATCTCACTCTAAATCTTTGGCAGGGATGGAAACATACAGGGAATGTTTGTGGAATGCAAAACAAATGCCTTTTTTAAAAAAGTCAATGCAATTATTTGTTTAACATAAATCTAAAAGCTTTGTCAGTACAGTATGGACAAATAGTTTTGTCCCTGGAAATATAATTGTATTTTAAAGTTTAAGTAAGTGAAATGTTTACTACAGAGGATCAGGAAAAAAAAAAGCATCTGCTCTTGAAAAGAATTTTGTAGTAGGTTGCATTTACTCGGAACATTACTGTTCCCTTAGGAGACTGGCTTTTGATGGTATGTGTATTGACATTAATTACTCTTGTGATATTAAAACACTTTCAGTAGTTTTTCATTTATCGTTATAAGGAATGAATATCTTCCTCTACACATCATCCAAGAAGAAATGGAGACAATCAGTTTACCTTGCAATATAACAAAAGTTCTAAATGTATCAGTGACAGGTGTTACAGCATCCTTTAGGACCTCAATTACTTCTGCTGTTCTTAGATGCCACTCCCATGAAACATACCCTGGGAAAAAGATACAAAAGGAATTTATTATTGAAGGTGAGGTTTTTTTGCTTGACCAATGCCCAGATGTTGTATCTGGACTCATAATGAGGACCAAGAAGGTCCTGCTTTGTGGTTTCATTTCACAAAACTGAAATAATCTCTGGTGACATTCCGCTTTTGTGTAAACATTGTGTGTAAATGCTGAACAAAAAGTAACTTTCATGGATAGTCCATATGCCACTTCATCATTCTTCTTATCTAGTTTCTTTGGAGGGTGTAACAGATGTTCTGGTTTCAGATGATATTGTACCTTTTCAGCCTCCAAAAAAAACAATTCACCTGATGAAAATCCATAGGTGTCCAGGGTTCACTTTTTCTATTGTTTGCTTGTTATATGATGAGTGAGAATTCAATATCTTACTCGAAAAGTGAAGAGTAACTTTTTGCAATACATGCACTTAGAAACAATATTCAAGAATGAAAGTTTAGAAGTATGGCAGTTCTTACGAAAGAAAAGAAAGAAGAGTGAATCTCCAGAAAAAGAAACTGAGACATTTCACCAGACTTGTTGATCCAAACAACACATTGGGGTTGCTCTTCCCTGGCTTTTTTTTTTGTATTTGTATTATTTGATAGCTTGAACTGCTATCAAACTTGATAACTCAATCAGGACTTCAGCTGAGATAAATTTTACCTATTTGCAGTTAGAAGAATAATTTACCTAGGAACTGAATTTCATACTGTGACATCTTCAGCAATTTCTTGTGTAAATCACAGTACACAATGATTTTGCAATTTGTGGTTTAATAGGATTTGCAAAATGTTTCAGTTCTTGGTCTAGTGGATTTTATATTCAAAGGGAATTGTTTTTTTTGTTTTCTGTGTCAGATCAGCATTGTTTTCAGTGTATTTTCCACATACTTCCCTACAGCTACTTAGACAATACTAAAGATTTCCTTATTGCAGTGATTACTCAGTGCTTTATGGCAAAACTTTCAAAGTCACAGGGCAGGCTGGCACTTATCTCCCATTGACCACATAATGTTTGTGTTTTTGAAATCTCCTCATTGTTTTATCTCTATGTCATAGAAACCCTGTTCTAATATTTATCTGACTATATGGGGTTTGTGACTCTTTCTGTTAATTTTTCTTTCAGAAGTGTGATTTCTTCTGTTTCGCATGTGCAAGGTTTATGAATTTGTTTGTTGTCATAATAGTAGTGAGAAACTGGAAGATACCTGTAATTGTTTTGAGTCATTTGAAGTGAAGAAAAGTCTTTTAAATAAATGTGAAATAATTTTTTGGCAGTATCTCAGACTGGTTTGCTGAACTCTAGAAATGTGTGTTGCCAGGAAAGTAATAGGATAAGTATCAGAGCTTTACAGCTCTACATAGTATGTGTATTAGAGAATGCCACTGATAACAGTGCATTTCTGTCAGAAAAGCATCCTTTCTCAGTGGCAGACATAAAGGTGAATTTCTAAGATTAATGTTTTTTTTTTGTATTTCTAGCATGCCAACAAATATGCTATGATATTTTATAGTTAACGTGCTCAGAATCATTCCAACATTTTACACTGATATATTCGTATCTTTGGGTTTGCTGAACCACTGATTCACTGTTTCTTATTAGAGCTTGTCTGAATCAACTGCCTTGGTTTATGATCTTACAGTGCATCATTGCCACTTGTGTAAGAGAGAGATAGAAATAGATATCCAGAGCTATTGTTTTGCCAGATAACCATTATTCAATGTCCATTTTCTTGATTTTACTGTAAGGTGTAGACTATAGAAAAGATCTGTTAATATTGTATAATCATAATCATAAATGTTACAGGGTTCCATGGCATTCATTTATCCTTTTCAATGCTGGTCATGTTTTCCTTAAAAAATAAGGAAATGAAAAAAAGTAAAACTAGAATGTGTATATATATTTCCATAATGTAATGTTATGTGGCATCTTTTTTTATGTCAGCAGAATATTGTACTGCATTCTTATTTGACTACCAGTGTGGGGTGTTTAAGTATACCCAAATGACCATCTTAATTTTAAACTCAGTTGGAGTAGCATTTCCTATATAATCTTTTTGACCAGCTTTGATCCTAGAGAGCTTTGATGAAGCTACTAATTAGTTTTTTGATTTGTCTGTGTTTAGGAAAGGAGATTTATTATAGTAGCACCCATTTTTGCCACTGATAATTAAAAGACTGTCAGCACTTTCATTATATAGCTCTAGTCTTGAAGGAGAGAATCCCTCCCCATCTGACACTTTGGATTATTTGTGAATGATAAGGGACTCTGAAGGACTTGCCACTTAGGTTAAAATTGACTGGAAACAGCGTTCCCGTGAACCACTCCAGCCATCAGTGCTATGAGGTAAGCACAGCCTGTCACTCTCTTCTCTTAGGAATATATTGGAACATTAGGAGCCAACTCCCCAGGTGTATTTTTGTGGGAAGCTAAGGTCTGCTGCAGATAAATAAATTTAAAACCCCAACAAAATAAGAAATAGATTTGCCATTTTTAGAAGTTCAGCTTTATGTAACTTCTTCTTAAACATATAGAAATAATTTATTGTCTCCTTGAAAAGAATGTTCATACCCTGATAGTTTTGTCAGGAGCCAGACTCTGTGTTCCTCATTTTTGGCACGTGGTCTGCTAACAGTATGTTATGTATCTGCTTTTAAAAATCTGATTTTCAAAATACGCATATGTCCTTTGCTCAGCCTAAGATGCAAGTGCAGTTAATCTGCATTCAATTTTGTTTTGTAGCTGACTATTAGCATACATGAAAGAACTCGGTTCACGCAGGGTAGGTGATTCTTCACATCATTCAATTCCCATGCATTTACCACATAATATTCTAAAGCAAAACATTTACAGGTTATCTAAAATAATCAGCAATTCTGATTTTGCAAGAATCTGCAAAATTGGACTGTGACCTATGAGAATGAAATTCTTTCTTAGAGTAATGAGACATTTTTGTGGCTTTCTGTGCCTTCTTAAAAGCTCAAGGTGAATCCATGCCTGCTTATATCTGCTTATGTGACTTACTCCAGAAACTCCTGTTCACTATTGCAGGCAAGGCTCTAATATGCTTCTTTGAAAATTTATTTATGTTTTATAAAAAGTAGATATAGCACATTGGCAGACAATATAAATATTACTGCATAACAACAATTCAGTTACTTCTAAAGACTCTTGAAGTAATGCATTATTTTTATTTGGCTGTCAGTGCCTTTTACATTTATAAAAGTGAGACGGCAGAGGAGGATATAGGATTGTATTAGACCTCTGCTTGCATTTATGAGCTTGTGAAGGACTATATGTATGGTTAATAAATTCTGTTAAATCAAATTCCTACCACTTATCAGAACATAAATTTTTTTCTATCTGTTCTCATTGACTTGCTTAAATAGACATCTCCCCCCTCTTCATTTATTTTATCATTTTCTCTACTGTTAAATCTGCTGTCAGAAATAGTAGCTTCTCATCAACTTCCTTCAGCCTGTAAATTATTTTTTTAGTAAGCAGCTTGTAATTGGCATCTTTAAGGGAAACAAAATAACAGTGTTTTGTAATTGGGAAAAAATATGAAGCGAACACTGTGTATTCTGTCAGATTGCTCCAGTTCTGGAGGTCTTGGCCTTTGGAGGGCAAAGGCAGTTCTCCTGTTGCGAATTCTAGAAATAGCAAACATAACACACTTCTGTGTCAGTATTTATCAACACAGAGAAGGAGAGGCCCTTGCCATTGGACAAGTAAATTGAAATTCTGAAATGAACTCAATTTTCTTAGTTGTTCAGGAAGTTGTTTTCTGCTGAACCACATCAGCTGTTTGGTAAATCTCTGGATTTTTGGCATAAGACAGAAGATTTTCTTTTACAAACCTTCCCCATCCTCCCATCTGCCAGCAAGCAAGCAGGTTGTAGTTGGATTGTTGAGAGCATATTTAGCAATACAGACTTTTAAATCAAAGCATGATATTACATGTGTTCCAAAATAATTGTTTTCTTGCATTGTAATACAATGTACTAACAAAAGACAATGAGTATTTTCACATTTAAAAAAAATATCAAAATGCAATTAAAACCACATGCATATTTGGAGTTTCCCAGGATGAAGAAAAATTACCATTTTAATGCAGTCTCTGGAACTTGTGACCATTACATTCAGAGGAAACAGGAGATGACACGCACACAAGTCAGTTGAGGCAAGTAAAACAATACAGACTTGTGGAATTTAATGTTGTTACTTCTCTTGTTTAAATCCCCTGTTACCAGTTGGCTGGGCTTAATTACTATTTCTGAATTGTGATGAACTTCAAAGACTGGGAGGTGCTTTCAGATCTGATATGTAAAAATGAGAAATGATGTTGGAAGTTATTCTCAGCCAGATAGAACACACAGTTACTGTCTTATTATTGCAGTGTAATATATCATGAAAGAACAGATAAACAAACCTCTTCTGATTAGTTTCCACCTCATTTATCTACTTTGTATGAATTAACTATTGTCCTTGACACCTAGAGGTGAAACAGTCAAATCCTAGTACTTATGTGCAATAATAATGATGTTCTATGTATATAAAACCTTTCCTGGTATTGCACATCAGAAATACTTTTCTGCATATATGGTTTTGTTATGTGTGAAATATTTCATGATCCCACTCTCCTTTCTCCTCAGCTCTTGTAGTTTATTGTTTTAGGATAGAAATACACACGTGACTTAAGCTACAAGATAGCTTTTATTCAATAATAAGCTACCTCTGGCTAGTATAAAACATCTGCTAATCAGGCAAGGCCACATTACACACTAATGGGTGGAATGAGGGGCATATTCTAGTAGGTGTTTTCAGTGGATAAGATGTAATTACTCCAAAAGGTACAGTTAGCCATGCCTGTGAGGTATATGATAATTATGCATTGGTGGTTGTGACCTGATGTTTACATTTTGTCCACTACGGCGGTGCCACTGGCTCTAGGTGGGTATTGATGCTGAATCAAGGGCAGAATATCCAGCACTGAATGACCTCATACATCACACTGTCCCGCTCTCCCCCTCCCAGTGCTCTTTCTCCAGTACCTTTCCAAAATGCTTTAATTTTTGAGAAAGATTTTGGTGTGCCTGTTTTACGGCCATTAGATATTTCCGTCAGGTGTTAAAAATTATTTGAACAAATGCTGTTATTGAAATTTAGTAAATATATCCACCCTTCTGCATAACAGATTTAAATGTATGTTCCTATGCCAAAACAGTTTAGAGTATGCATAATGTCGTAACTTATACGGTCCATTGGGAAGGTTTTCGGAAATACGGCCATAGCATCTCTGATTCACAAGACAGAATTGTGAAAAAAGCAGAGCAGTTGTTGTCTTGTCTTACCCAGTAATTCCAAGCAAGATATCACATACTGGAATGCAGTCCAGAATAAAGCTGTTGCTTTTGCCCTAAGTGGGAAGTGGTAAATGTGGATTTCAAAGAAATGCTGCCAGCATTGATCCAGAATAGCCAAAACCGATTCTTAAAATACAGTGGCCTGAAGGGGCTGCACTATGAGTGGGAGATTTCAGCATGATCACGTATGTTTTAGCTAGTACAGTTTTAGCAAGGGCAATCACTTTAACTAGTATGTGAATCAGAAGATTTGGAAAAATCTAAGATTAGTTTCCTGTGTTAAAACTTGAAGGCTATTGCAAAAATAATTTTGGCAATAAAATTTAATGACCAGCTAGAGATAGAATGTATCTTTTGCATATTATGTACAACTTTAGAGTATAATTTATGTTTCAATTTATTGTAGCTTGGAGTATATGTGCATGCCTATATTGCACAGGAAAACTAATAAATTTTTTTAGTGGTGAAGAAACTGCCATAAATGAGTGTATTTTAGAGATCTAATGCTCCTTCAAATTTATTCAGCCTTTTTGAAGTAATTAAATGTAAGTTAGATAGGAGATGATAGTTATCATAATTTCATTGACTGCATTTGCCTGTAAAGGAAGATTTTGTTTTACAAGGATTGATGATTTGTATTACCTGTTATCTAGACTTTGAGGATCAGTTTTTTATTGTGAGTGTAGTAGACAACACTTCTTTCTCTGGAGGCAATGGGTATGGGAAATGACAACAGCACATACAGACCCAGGGTGATTCTCTACCTGCCGGCCCCAGCCAGGGCAGGGGATTGGGAATGGCGGGTTGTGGTCAGTCCATAGCCATTCCTCTCTGTGTTCCCCCTCCTCTCACTTTTTCCCCACTTCAGTGCAGGTCCACTCTTTAGGCCACAGTTTCTTTGGGAAATATTCATCTCCTCTGGCATGTGGCCTGCCATGGGCTGCAGTGTGGGTTTCTGCTCCCCCATGGTCTCCTCACAGGCTGCTGGGGAACCCCTGCTCCAGCCTCAGAACCTCCTCCACACCCTTCTCCTCTGGCCTCGGTGCTCGCAGGGCTGTCCCTCAGGCCTGTCCCTCAGGCCTGTCCCTCAGGTCTGTCCCTCAGGCTGTCCCTCAGGCTGTCCCTCAGGCTGTCCCTCACACCTGTCCCTCACACCTGTCCCTCATACCTGTCCCTCACACCTGTCCCTCACACCTGTCCCTCAGGCTGTCCCCTGGCTGTGGGGCAGCGCTTTGCCCTTTCCCAGACCGGTTTCCCCAGAGGTGTCGCTGAGGGGCTCAGCTGGGCCCTGCTCGGGGGCGGCCACAGAACCGGCCGGAACCGGCTGGAACCGGTCCTGTCAGCGCGGGGCAGCCCCGGCCTCTCCTCACAGAGACCCGCCGTGGCCAGCGCCTGGGCACATGCACTCAGTACAAGTTGCTTCAGGGTAGGCAGCCACATACACTGTGTACATCCGTGCAAGTTTGCCCAGCTATACGTACACCTTAAGCTCACTATGGAAAAACAACACAGAGTTCAGGATGGGCTGCAAAATTCAACAAAGAAACAACTGTTCAGACAGCTGGTTGCTGCTAAGGCCTTGGCTACTGTGGCTGCAGCTTATTTAAAGATCACTCAGGTATGTGCACAATTAAACGACACTCAGTATAGATGGGCCATCAGAGCTCTGCTGTCCGTTTTAGTTAGTGTATAGTATTTAAGCATACATTGGGGAAGATTGAGCGCAGATTGACTTCCTGGACATTCAGCCAAATGATCGATACTCACTATAAATTGCTTTGCAGTTTGTTTCCTCTCACAGATTCTTGCCAGTAGTTTAGGACTCGCTTTTCCCTGCAGTGAGGGGAAGAAAAAAAAAAAGAAAAAGGAGAAAAAGAAGACTTGGAAAGTCCAGCTGCAGTCACACTTCTTATCTGCACCATGCAGTTCCAGAGAATAGGACCGAGAGGGCTGGCCCTGTGCAGATAACTGTTTGAGAATCATTCTGGTATAAGCCTCTGGAACTCCACAACGCTCTGTATGCAATTGACTCTCCTAAATGCTAGAGACTTTTACTTTCTGCTGTTGCATCCAAAGCTTTTCAGTAGAAGGGGCCACTGGTGGTGATTTGTTAACAAAACCAGTGTTCTGCAAGACTGAAGGCACCTGTTCCCTGGAACTTTGTTCCTACTGCAGCCTCTCAGGGCTGCATAGAAGAGGGGAGTGCTAGATGGCATTTCTTATTATCATATTTTCCTCTGCTTTTAACTAGGTTTATTTTTTATTGATGTGAAAGAAAGTCAGCAATGACCTTCCTGTTCTCAAGTTGCTCTCAGAAAGAGAAGGTAAAGGTATAGCCAGAAGTTGCCTGTAGCGAGCACCTGAAAGGACAGCAGTGAATGTCAGAGCTGAAGGCTGGTGCAAACTCATCACAGCTTTTTCTAGTGGTCCATTTGTGTATGTTGAATTACTGATCGTTCACCTATAAAACAGTTAATATATAAATAAACATTATGTCATAATAGTCCGATCCCAGAAAACTCTTCTAATTGCAAGAGATGATAAAGGATCTGGGGTTTGTTTAATTATTTTTTAGTAATTTCTGGTGAACATTACTAGGAAAAGCCTGGTTAGAAAAGTCAAATGAGCAGTGACACACCTGACACAGCAAATTGGCAAAATTCCTACGGCCGTTAGCTGAAACAGTAAATGGAAGCAGAACAGCTCCTACATATTTATAAGAAAAAACAAACACCTGTTTGGATGGCTATAATCTTTCACAGCCAGTTGCTTTATGTTGTAATTACAGCGTGTCCTTGTTTTATGGTAACCTATAGGACAGCCAGCCCTTGGCAGGCCCCCACCTCAGTCCATCCCTCCTGACTGTGCTAGGAATGTACTCCTAGAACAAGGGTTTCTTTCTGTCACTTTAGCAAAGAAAGTTGCCAGCAAATGCCAGGAGCTGAACCAACGTGTTCCAGAATGAACCTTGTTCAACCTCCCCCCAGGTAGGACAGTTCTGATACTGATACTAACTTCAGAGGAGGAGGCTTCAAATGAAGAAAAGAGATAGTTAATACAAATTTTTAAAAAGCTAAGTATGCCTTTGTTTCTGTTTCTTCTGAAGTAGCTATCATTTGTGATAAAAAGGTATAGAACCACAATCATGGTGATACATTTATCTGAAGAAAATGTTTTTTACAGTCTATCGGAGATTTTCAAATAAACACATCTTGACATTGATTCAGTGATTTAGCAATGCGGTAGCTTTGTTCTTCCACTACATGGAAAGGCTCTCAAGAGAAATGAAAAATTGAACTGTATCTTCAAACCACTTGGGTTCAGATGCAGAAAACAGTAAACCCCACAGGAGAAGCTTTTGAACACAGAGTTTTTATACTTCAGAATCTGTTTGTGTCAAGGTCAAGTTTTAAGTCTTGGCTTTGCTCTGAGGCCTGACTTGTCACCCTGCTACAACTTTTCTAAGCAAAAGCAGTGGTTCTGCAGCCTTCCAAAGGAAAAAGAATGTGTTGGGATGCTGTGGGCCATGATCTCTTCCTTTACCATTTCTACAAAGTTTAAAATATGTTGAACTTGACAGCTGAAGTATTAGAGACTGAGGTCTGACATAGTAATAGATACTCCTACAGGCTCTTGAGCAGAAGCTGTGCATGGGTTTTGCTCGCTAACATACTGGATATCTTGGCTGACTCCCTACCTTAGCTGCAGGCAAGTAGTTACACTGATTATGTGACCCCTGAAATTATTATGGATGTATAAAAGGTATATTTTGTGATCTTAGATTACAGATTCGCTAAAATAATTTGCTTTGTTGGGTCTGAGTTTTGTGCTTCTGAATGGTCAGATCTCTGTGAACACACTTTTAATTTATCAGGCTGTGAAAAATACGACTGGTTTCCATTAATTTATAAATCTAAAGAAATAATGTGACATAGAAGAAGTGATTAAATGCGGTCATTCTGGTTTTCATTGGAAAATATGTTTGTACTGTCACTGATTGGGTAGAACTGTGGCATCACCTGCTGGAAATATATTAATTGTGGTAAGCAGGATACAATTTTTATTTGTTCTCTTATCGCTTCAGATAAGAGCTGTGGGGAGCTGTGTGAGTGACTTTGCTAAGAATAACCCCAAATCAAGAACTGTTATGGCTATTGCAAGTGATTCCTCAGAATGTGAATAAACTGGGTAGTGGCTGAGTTTGTTGGTGTCACCTGAGCAGCAGATGTAGCTGCTGAAGGCTGCAACGGAAGTTACAATTACTGACAATGTGTATGAACTTGAAATGCATAGATGCTTTCCATCTTAAGCTTCTTATTTTTGTTTGCTTATATGGTGATTTCATAATTTTAACATAGTTCATAGCACAAACTGACATTTGGAGTCTGTGTCATATATATTGCAAGGGTGTGCTGGTGGGCAGCTAAACTGTGTTCCACAGGTGCCACTAATGTGTCTCTAGTCTGTTCTTTGCTCCTTTGAATTACAGAATAGATAGTTTAGAGCACAGAATCAATAACGTGATACAAAGGTAGCTCATTAACTGCATAACACAATGAGTCTGAACAATCAGATTTAAGACCCTTGGACAATAGCAGTCCCCTTGATGAGTTGTTCTGTCCTAGACTGTCTCTGAACTCTGCTCTGTCTTCAGTTCCATATGAATGTAGACATACTAGATGTCACAATAGCTGTCTGAGCAATCTCCTAAGAAAACTTTCTGACTGCTGGAAATATGGTTATTTCTTCTGAGCATCTGTGGTTTTTTACCTCTTTCCCTTTTACTTTGGGAGGTGGGGTGGATGTGTCACTCAAAGAGAAATACCTGCAGTTTTTCTACTATAGTGGAGAAGTTTTATGAGCACTAGTAATGTAAATTGACACCTGATTCTTAGCCCATGAGCTATAGCAGAATTCTTGAAGAGGTTTGGCAGTTGTTTTAGTATTCCATAGGTTGTTTGTATATGTGGTTTACGTTTTTCCATAACCATAATGGATGGCAAACCAGAATCTAAACTTTTTTTTTAAAACTGCTATGATTTTTATTGCCTGAAAACCTTATTAAGCATGGAGAGCAAGGGTTTTCAATTCTTGGTCTTATGAACAGCTTTTATGGAAATATAAACAAAGAAGTGAGGGTAACTCTTCCCCCGCTCACCCATTCTAATTTTGAAATGAACCTGATCATTTTGCTACCTATTTCTGTGTTGGCATTTCCCCTCTTTCTTCCCCTTTATATGTAGTGGTAAAAATAGAATATTGGTACAGTTTAAGCAACTTAGTTGTTAATTTTATATTTTTTGTGTTTTTTATTATGAAGTTTATATAAAATTTTGTGAAGAGGTAAGGGATTTATATTCACTATTGTTTTTCTGTCTGAAAAGCTGTTCTAAATTCAACCAGCAATGTTCTTTTTGTGGTATCACTTCTTATTTGGCTGCATTTTGTGTAGGAGGGTCAAAATACATGCCTTTGATTTATGTGGCAATGTAAAGAACAGCTACAAATGCCATGAGGCAGACAGTTTGAGTCTATCCAATTGCTAAGTGTTTCACTGTGAAAAATGACTCCTCGTTCTTTGGATCACAGAGATTGTACAATTACAATTTTAATCAATCCAACACAAGATTCATTGGTTCTTACTGCGCAGAGCACACAGTCACGGTCCAATAAATCTGCTTCTGATGTGCAGATCCAGACTCCTGGAGCCTCTAGAGACTGTATACAAATGATAGGCATGTCTGCATTGCCTATGTATTTGCATGGTGTCAGGCATACAGGAGGGCTTGCTGATACTCTTCTGACTTCTAATGTGGTATTTTATGGCTTGCATTTGAACGATTAGAAATGATGTGCTGGAATTGGTGGATGCAGGAGACCACACTTACTCCTTTTTCTAGTTTTTGTCTTTCTCTAAGTGAGATTTTCGTGCTTTCAGACTCTTCTGTTGAGGTTTAACTCTGGGTGAATAAGATATTCATATTCCCAGGGCTAATAATGTATTGCAACATTTATAAGAGCCTGTCTGACCTGATCCCTTTTGAAAAACCACAAAACTGTCAAGTCATGGGAAATGAAGCATGTGATGGACGGGCAAAGATACATCCAGTTGAAAGCAACAGGAATGGTCAGAGTGAAGCTAACCCAGCATTCTCCATGATACATAGAAATGTTTGTATACAGTTTATCAAAAATTTAAGTATTGGTCTGAAAGAGAACTGACTTTTATCCATATATTCAAAAAAACCCCAACAAACAAACCAAAACCAAAAAAGAACTCCCAAAGGCAGCAAACCATTTTTCCTGAAAAGCAATTTTGGGTCTGAGGAAAAGTGAAGTCTTCAAGGAGGGATATGTCCTTTGAGGTCTCTCTGAAGAATTTAAACAAGTTGTAAGCTTCTGACATGGTTTAATGCTGGACTTGGCCATCCTGGGTTAATGGTTGGATTTGATGATCTCAAAGGTCTTTTCCAACCTAAATGATTCTATGATTCTATGACTTATTCCAGACAAACGTGTTAACAACTGTTACTTAGATTCTCTCAAAGTTTTGTCTGAGCTGAACATGATTAGCACCAGTCCTGCTGGGGGGTTTACAACAGCATCTAAACATTCTCCAGCATGCAGGAGGAAGTTAGTAGAAAAGTAGCTCTGTTGCTGCTACCCAAATTTATTGCCTGGCGCAGCACCTGAAAGAGTCTCTCCTGTGCTGATGGTCTGGAGGAGACAGGAGAGAACTGCCTGAGCTGGATGTGAAGGACTGGCAAGACAAGGGGGACAGACAGTAACCTGCTGGTGAAGGAGAGGACAGTAAGAACAGAAAACTGAAGTATTTGCTAAACAACCAGAGACATAACAGCACTGAATGAGAAACCCAAGTATCTTGTGGAAGGAATTATTAGCAGGACATGAAGAAAGCAAGAACAGAAATAGTGGTGAAAAAAGAGAGGGCATTGGACTGAACTGCAGGGATTACAGAAGCATTGGAGGGTACAGAGAGGAGCCAGGCCATAGGAAAGAGAAGAACAGGACACAAAGTAGTAGGTTATGCCATTCCTAGCATTTCCTTAGTTGCAGCTATGGGATTTTAAATTACAATATTCTTCTGATACAGCATGGGTCCTTTTGAATTTGATGTCCAAATCTCTTCTGGCTTCCCTTTCAATATTTAACTTTTTAGTAACTAAGGAACTAAGAAACAACTTCAGAAAAGTTAGTGCAAAAAATACAGACTGAAAAAGGCATCTAGTAAATTCATAAAGTATCAAAAATTTAATTTAATTATATTTATAAGTTTTTAAAAATACTTGTTAATTTGAACCAAGCAATCAAGAAACCATCATTTATGATTGACAACATGAGTTTTTTGAACATCTTTGTTAACACCCTGAGAGAAGTTACAGCAGTACTGCCTAGAAACCAAATAATTATTAAGATAATTTTGGTAGATTATTTTCTGTTCATTTATAGATATTTCTAAAAGAGGTAGTAGTACTATACAATGCTATATGATGAAGGCTTTGCTTTGTAACAACAGAAGGAACATAAAAAAATAGATTTTGGTTTAAGTAAGTGTTTTGACCTCTTGTAGGTAAATAGTGTCCATTTAAAGGGATTGCGTATGCATTTCAGATTAAGAATTTCTGTCTTGTCTATACAGAAATTTATAGAAATTCTGGGGAAATAGCATTGCACTTACCTCCAAACATTTCATTTCACAGTTTTTGCAGAGGTTTCTGCATTCTGCTTAGAAGCAGCTGCTGTCTTTGGTGCTGGTCTATAGGTGTAGTGTTTCCAGAACTTTTTTGGTCATTCAGAATGAATGCAAAACATTTTCACAGCTCTGCTCTTGCCATACTCAAAACTCTGTTTACATTAATGAATTTATTTTCTTCAGGTCTGAGGGCGATGGTAGACAGTATGCATATATGTTGTCAGTGGTGTTTGAGAAAATGACCCAGTATTAAATATGAAGTCACATTTCACTTTGCAATTTGCTTTCCAGGCTGTGTTCACTGTTGTTCCTGTGCAGTACTGGAATTCTGCCTGCTGGCTTGGTCTTCTGGAAAGAGCCCAGGGAAACAAAGCCTTCAAACAAGAAAGCAAGGTTTTAGCATCAGGATGTTTTATTTTGAGGAATCTTTCAGCCACTCTATCAAAAAGGAGGTAGGATTACTTACTAAATAATTTTTTTATGATTCTGCTGCATAAAAAATGTCTTTCTCCTTTTATTCTTCTTACTTACTCTTTAAAGTAACCTGTTCATGTCATCACCAAGCAGTATTTTCCAAAGATCTAAGACTTCTTAAACAGCCAAGTTCAACCAGGAGAGAAGTATGTTCTTGCCAGCGGGAAGGAGGCACTGAGAGCCAGGGATTACAGTTTCATGATTGAATCTGAGTCAGACCTCTGAGGGAGGCAACTCAATTTCATTGGGACATGGAGATAACAGTACTTCACTGTGGTGCTGTAAGGGTTAGGTAGTTCTTGTTAGCTATTCCGCAGATGGAAAGTACCACAAAAGCTGAGGACTGTACACCAAGAGCTTAGTGCAGAAGAGTTTCCAATGTGCTTGAGTGTTTCTGAATGCAATTCTTTCCTGAAGCCCAGTACCTATCCATTTGCTTTTTCCCCAGTCAGATGTTACCATTAACGGACTCTGCCTGTCCTTTTAGAAGCTTTAGAACACAGATAGCTTTTTCAGGCCTGAAAAAACATTTCATGGTTTATTTCATATCCAAATGCAAAATGGCATGGGAGGCTAGCATTGTTTTCTGACAGATTGTCAAGCCTGAGGCTAGCGTACATGTCTGGCCTCACTGAATTCAACCATGGTA
Source organism: Falco punctatus (assembly GCF_963210335.1). Classification (NCBI taxonomy): domain Eukaryota; kingdom Metazoa; phylum Chordata; class Aves; order Falconiformes; family Falconidae; genus Falco; species Falco punctatus. The sequence continues at coordinate 14,715,628 of NC_137594.1, read as the reverse complement.
ATTTTTAGAGGGGGATGGCTGACTGAATTCCTGCTAGACTGGTTTCTTTTTAGATTTTTTTCTGTTCTCCTGTGTTGTTACTCAGTTTGTCTTTTCCTTCATAACAGGCAGTGACAAGTCCTTGGGGTGGCCTTAGCTTAGAATTCCAGGAAAGTCATGTAGGTAACACGGTGCATAAAAATTCACTGAAGAATGTTCAGCTTTTTTCTACTGTTCATGCTTCCACATATGCTGTTCTTAAATTTCAAATATGCCTTTCTCCTTGTAAACCTTCAAGAAAGACGAGGGAAAGCCGAGTAACCTGCTCTGAGCAAATTCAGTGCACAAGCTTCATACCTGGGAAGTCTGAGATCATGTACATTATTTGCAGCAGAGAATGCTTTAGGATTTTGAAGATTCTGAAAAAAGGGGCCCTTGTGCCTCTATGCAGGTAAATATGTTGTCCAAGTGATTCTGGCACACTGTATGGATCTGAGTAGACTCATAGCACAAGCAGTACAGAACTGGGCATTGCAGAACAAGAAGGTGCACACTTTAACTGCAGTTGTGCAGCAGTTCTTTTACCAGATGTAAGGTAGCATGGGCTGCTCAGTGCCTGGAAAAGAAGCAAGAGCTTGGGAAAAGCCATGTCTGTATGCATGTTGTTTAAGGTATGGAATTGTGGTTTTATACAAGAACTTCTTCTTTATGCAGTATGCCTCTGAAGACCAGCACTGGGCAATGATACTCAGCCTCCTTCACAAATTGTGTTTGTGTCCAGCTGCCAGGCCCAGAAACTTCAATTGGCACTTCTTTGTAGTCTTCAGCACACACCTACCAAGTTAGAAGAAAGCTGGGAAAAGGAAATTATTGTTCCAACCATGCTTCCTATGGCATTGTCAAAGCCTTATTTTGCCAGATGAAACTCCTCTAATGAATACTTTTAACAGATATGCATCTGTTAGATGCACCAAGCTTCTCCAAATGGTGGGAGGTTTTAGTGTGAGGACACTGTAGCTATCAAAGAGAATTCTGTGATGCCAAAGTGGGTGCAGATTTCTGTCAAAAAGGACAGAGCAAAGTTATCTTCCAAATAGTATATATGTTTTCTGTTATACCATGTTTTGCCATCTTCATTAAGCTTTGCATTACGTGATTGAAGTAACTTGCTTTCTTTCCCCTCCTTTCCTCAGCATGTTGGATTTTTTGTTTTCCAGCTCTTTATTAGAGCATATATATATACACCATTCATGACTTTCCTTTCACTTTACCTTTTCTTTTTTCCTTTCCTCTTAATACAATTGGTTATACTCCAAATGGTGTACTGGTAAGGGAGAGCGCTAGAAACTGAGAAAGACATTTGTTTACATGGGTGATTGTACTGCTTTTAGCATAAGGATGCTGATGTTACCAGCAAACAGAACGAGAATTTCCTCTGCAGACTTCAGCATCTAAAGGCACACAGCTGTATCTTGGCAACTGGTCCATTAGTCTTTAGCTGATTTGGTCATGCCTGATTTACAGTGCCAGTCCAGCAAATAACAGTGGAAAGGAACTGAAGCAATATGGGTGATTTTACTGTACTGAACACAATCATTTGTGATGACCTGCTGTTTGAAAAGGCTCTAAGAGGCAGACCAGGCTAAAACACAGCTTCAGGAGTTAAAAAAAACCTATGTGAAGCATTTGTGGCACGAATCTATGCTCTCTTGATTTCAGTTATTAGCTGAATCAATCATTTTACTTTCCCTTGCTTTTTTTCTCTACATTCTCTTATATAACCGATTCCAGCTGCTCAGTAGATGACATGTTACCTTATTTTTCCCTTATTTAGTTTACATTTAAAAATGCAGTACGTAGGACATGACCACACACGCTTTTGACCTTGCAGTGCTGACCTTGTAACTAGTATGTTTCATAGTATCTACCACTGAAGAAGATAAGGTTTACTAAACTAGATCTGTTTCGAGCCATCGGGCATTCATCCACAATGCTAAAGCCAATTTCAATGAGGCCACTTTTTCACACAGCGACTCTGTAATAGTTTTTGTCTCCTACTGTCTGATTTATTCTTCTGGCAAGGACTGCTGGTTTCCCTGAAACTGAAGAGGCAGTTAGTTCTTCATTTATTTTTTTTCCCTAGACAGGAAAGTGATGTTTATTTTTAAGTGCACAACTTTCTATATATAATACTTTACCACATCTCTGTTGTATTACTTTACAGTTTTCTTTTTGATCTGCCTGTATTTTAGGCTCCTGCAGAATTTGCATTGTGAACCATAACGTGTTGCTATACATACAATGCAAAGTACTTAAATACTTTCCTGCTCTATGAAGATAATTATAAGCTCTATTTTCTGACCAACGAAAGCAAGACCAGTGTTTAAGTCTTCACATTTCATTTCTAATAAAGCAGATATAAAATGAGTTCCAAGGGATTAAATACCCTGGATGTACTTTGAATTCTCCCATTGAACACCTTGTCCCAGAGAATGTTGTAATTACCACACCTATTTGATAGTTTCTCATTAATTACGCCACCACTAATCCTTAGTAGCCTATGCATTTTCTTGTTTTCTTGAAGTTATCTGAATGAACTAAAAGTAAAGAATATAGATATTTAAGTAAGATTTACACTAGGAAGTTATTTGGGTCAAATACTCACTAAGGTCAAAATGGAAGTGTAGCTCCATACTGGCCTGGATGGGTTTGCCTACATGAGGATGGGCTAAGGTAATGGCATATCTGAGAAATATTTCTGCTGTCTCAGACAGTGAATGAATTGGCACTATGTCTGTGATGCATAAATCAGCCATGGATATTTAGCAATGGACTGGAGGAGGAGGAATCAAAGTAGTGATTAGTAATATAGTTCCACATTTCATGTATATACAGACTTTCTACTTTTTGTGGGATCATGTGGATGCAGTTCAAGTAACTGCATACAAACTGATGAAGATTTGGACACCTACAGGTCCAATTATTGTCCTTGAAGGCACACTTGCAAATACATATCTGAGCAAGAATGATCTATTATTGCATGTAAGATAAAATTATATTTTTTTCCTTCTCAAATGGTAACTATATTTCTTAAAATATCAGAATGGGGATATCTACTGAGACTTGGGACAGCCAGATGGATTGAAAACTGACTGAATTGACTTTCCAGTCTCAACTATTCTGTGACTCTGTGGATGTCTGCTGTTTAAAACACACACCAGAAAGATGGAAAATATATTACTATTAAACTTTTGAGCAGAAGACTAGAAGGGAATGCTTAAAACATCTGGAACACTGAATTATTTCCTTATTGATCAGTGGCAACCACATCATAATTACCTGTCATGAAGGAATCTACAGAAAGTACTTCTCTATGCTCTATAATTAACTTAAAACATGCTATAAACACTAAATCAATAAATGTTAAGGTGGTGTAAAAAACCTCCACAAAAACAGAACCAAAAGAGAAACAAGAGAGTTCATTAGCACTGTCAGTGGCCTGTGTCTCTCCAGGGGACACACCAGTCAGGTCTCTGTATTGCAACACTCCAAAGAACACCAGTGCCCCCATCCTACGTCCCAATCTTTTCTCTCTACTGTACTTCTGTCATTCGTCATTCAGCGTTCACTGTAGGAGATCATTACAGTGCTCACGTTCAGCCCTGAGTTTCTCTTTAGGTAGTTTAAACTAATCCAGGTTCTCCCAGACTCTCTTCAGAAGACATACTTTAAAAAGTAACCCCTCTTCATATTTTTTTTCATTTATGTTAATGGATATGGATCAGGAATAATCAGAACTATACCAGATAGCAATGTGCCAAATTAGGTCTTTCCTGTGTTCTTATTTCCTAACATTAATATTTCCTTGTGCCTAATAAAAATGCTTCTTTTCATCCAATTTAGAATTGCATTCACCTTCTTCACAGCTGCATCAAGGTGGTAATACATAAGCATCCTTTGAGCAATAATCTAGATTTCTTTCTGTCTTCATAATTTCCGATTTATGAATGTACATTAATAGCAAAAGAAGCTTTTTTGCTATTTTTAAAAAACCTGCACCTTATAGTCACAGAATCATAGAATCATTTAGGTTGGAAAAGACCTTTAAGTTCATCAAGTTCAACTGTTAACCCAGCACTGCCAAGTTCACCAGTAAACCATGTCCCTGAGTGACACATCTACACATCTTTTAACTACCTCCAGGGATGGTGACTCCACCGCTTTCCTGGGCAGCCTGTGCCAATGCTTCACTACCCTTTCAGTAAACACTTTTCCTAATACCCAACCTAAACCTCCCCTGGTGCAACCAGAGGCTGTTTCCTCTTTTCCTGTTGCTTGTCTGGGAGAAGAGACTGACCCCCACCTGCTTACAACCTCCTTTTACATAGCTGTCAAGAACAATAGGATCCCCCCTGAGTCTCCTCTTCTCCAGACTAAACAAATCCACTTCCCTCAGCTGCTCCTCATAACACTTGTGCTCCAGAGCCTTCCCCAGCCTTATTGTCCTTATTGTGTCCAGAGGGACACACTCCAGTACCTCTACATCCCTCTTGAAATGAGGCACCCAAAACGGAATGCAGTATTCAAGGTGTGGCCTCACCAGTGCCGAGTACAGGGGGACAACCACTACCCTGGTACTGCTGGCCATGCTATTTCTGATAAGGGCTAGGATTTTCTTGGCCTTCTTGGCCACCTGGGCATGCTGCTGGCCCACATTCACCTGGCTGTTGACCAAGACCTCCAGGTCCTTTTTCGCCAGGCAGCTTTCCAGCTGCTCTTCCCCAAGCCTGTAGCTTTGCATCGGGTTGTTGTGACCCAAGTGCAGGACCTGGCACTTCTCCTTCTTGAACTTCATACAATTGGCCTCAGCCCATCAGTCCAGCCTGCCCAGACCCCTCTGAAGACCCTGCCAACCCTCAAGCAGAACAACACTCCTGCCCAACTTGGTGTTGTCGGCAAACTTACTGAGGGTGCACTCGATCCCTTTGTCCAGATCGTTGATAAAGGAATTAAACACAACTGGCCCCAATACTGAGCCCTGGGAACACCACGTGTGACTGGTCACCAGCGGGATGTGACTCCATTAGCCACCGCTTGTTGGGCTTGGCCATCCAGCCAGTTTGTACCCACACATGCTCCAAGCCATGAGCAGCTGGTTTCTCCAGGAGATGCTGTGGGAAACTGTGTCAAGGGCTTTACCAAGGTCCAGGTAGGCAACATGCACAGCCTTTCCCTCATCCCCTAGGTGGGTCACCTTGTCACAGAGGAAGGCCAGGTCTGTCAAGCAGGACCTGCCTTTCATAGCCCCGTGCTGACTGGGCCGGATCCCCTGGTTGTCCTGTAGATGGCGTTAAATTTCATCTCACAATTCTTGATATTGGTAGTGTCTTCTAATCTTGTGTCAGATCCCAGGATCAGTCTCTGGGGGATACCACTAGCAGCTTCTTTATTCTGGTAGTTCTTTCAGTGTAATTTCTTGCATCTTTTCATTAATCATCCATAATAACATGTAAGAGTCACCCCAAGCAATCTTCCAGTGTCAGGAGAACTACACTTCACAAGTCTGTGAACCTTGGGTCGTATATGACCATAGGGTTAATTTAAAATTAAAATATAATTCAAATTTATTCATAGAAATTATGTGACAGGATAAGGTTGGGAAAAGAGATAACATTTATTTTTTCTTGACCAGCTGATACTGGTAGAACAGACAAGTTTTCAGACATACCATCAAGGTACATAAAGATGCTATCAATTTTTTTCCTATTACTGGCTACTATAATTTTCCAATACATTTTTATAATATAGAGTTACTTAACTGGAGTCTGTTAAAAGGCTAAATTTTTTCCTACAATAATATTTTCAATTCTGTGAACCCATTGATGGTTGATAAAGGAGTATGACTTACTGATGTGATGTGGTAAAATGATGAAGTTCTTGCTTACAGTCAAACCATTCTGCAGATACTATCTCAATTTAAAGAAGGAATAATGCCATTATTTCTGATATCAAGGTAGCTTCCTCGACTGACTTCTACTGTAAATCATCATGACCTGTGCATTCATCATTTCTAGAGGGCCTTCTCCTAGTAGAGGAGTCTCAAATGCAACTAATAGCAAGTTAGCCTTTCATACTGTCCTTCAGGATGAATGGTTTTCTGATGTTGCCATAAAGGGATAACATGTCTTATTAAACTGTCTCAAAGTCCACCCTTCACTTCAGAATGAAGTGGTAGGTGTTGAAAGGCCTCAGTTGCTAAGCAAACTGTGAAACAGAGAAACCTTCAAAACATTGGTGATGAGGGTTGTTACAGTTGTTGTTAGATAGCACAGATCTTCATTAGCTTTCAGTGGAGTAAATCTTCCTTTTCAGGGTATTATATTTCTACTGTCACATCCAGATTTCCATAGTCGTAGTGTTCATATGTGGTGCTGTAGTAGGATCTGTCTTTAGGGCACCAATGTTCCTAGATTTATAATGGCATTGGTTTAGAGCCATGGCAGAATTTTTCTTATGTTGCAGAAATGAATCTCAAGTCTTTCATCATTGTATTATAACTTTCTCTAGGGCAGCATTTCTAGCATTGCAATTTTAGACTATAGCTTTTTCTTGGTAAGAGATACCTCCAAAGAGGGTTTCTCATTATTTTAAGCACTATGTTATGCCTCCAGAGGAGATTTCCTGAACCAAAACCATAAATTTATTCCTTTCTTTTTATTTTCTGGTGGGTTTTTAATTTTTCAAAATAAGAGCTACTTCCCGAGTCACTCTGTCTGACAGTACACTTACATAACACAACTGCCAGCACAAGATTCCCAGCACTCTCTTTAGAGGCATACTTGTATCAAAGAACACTTATATATCTGATGTGACCGGCAGCAATATATGGCAAATGTGCATAAAAATTAATGCATCTGTCTTTTTTCCCCCTTTCAGACAATTAATATCCACAATGAATTTCTCCCTCTTCCCTTTCAGGAAGGCATCATGGCCATATATTCTTATTGTATTAATTATTTTGGTCCACCTGATAACTGGATCACTGGGGGAGACTATGCAAATAAACAGCCAGTCAAGATAGAAGAGAGTTATTACATAAAACAGATAAACAAGTAGCAATATGTCTTCAGACTTAGCAAGCAGTACTTTTGGTCTAGCACATCTTGGACATTTTTTCTTGTAGTGCTTGGTGTTCCAGCACTTGGATAGGCCTGAAATATATGACAGCAAAGCAAGATTTGTGGATGGGATAACATTTAATTACACTACATAAATTTAGCAACAATAGGCCACTCATTGTTTCAATGTATGAAATGCTGTCTGGGATCTAGATGGATCTAGGAACACAACCATCAAGACAGATGTTAATGCAGGACAAATGCTGGTAACTGCAGACTAGAAATCTGGCATTGGCACTGAGATTTACTGTGTTTGTTTTTTAATGTTAGTGAACAAATAGCTTTCAACCCAGAAAGAATCTGTTTCTGAATTTTAGCAAAACTCTCTGGGGACTAGATTTTTCTGTGCATGCGAACATGATTAATTTCCAGGCTTAATGACTTCTGAGCTCCAGAAAGCTCTAATGTTCTGCATTTATCAGAGTAAACTAAATTCTGCCCGGTTTGTATTCACATTTAATTGCCATTATCAGCTACACCTGACAGAATTGGGCCTTAAAATAAAGTTGACTTAAAATAATCACAGGATGTTTAAAATAATAATAGTTTACAGTTTTTGTAGTCTTCTGGATTCAGTCAGTCCAGTTCTCTGTCAGAGGTGTTTTTTTAGGACAGGTTGGTTTGAACCATACCTTCACTCACCTAAACAACTCTCTCTCTGAAATGAGTCAGGGTGAACTTGGAGAAGCGTCTTTCATAACCGCCTGCAGAGTGTGGAGGCTGCAGTCACCTGTGTAAAATTGTCTATAACCCAGGTTAAGGTGAATCAGAAAAAAATATTTATTACAACCTTCATATGTCACTGCTGACATCCAGAGCACTGATATCATGCTGCAGCATTTTGCAGATGTCTGATATAACAGGTTAGATCACACCTGCCCTGCAGAGATACTTAAGACAGCATGGAGTGAAGAAGTCCATGAACTGTAGAACTATGAATCAGCCTGTGCAGAACTCTGCTGCCATGGTGAGGTTGCTTATGGCACTTACTTATAGTTAGCCAAGATGCTCCTGCCTAATAGTGTGTTACAAAGTATTTGTCTTCTCAGTTTCAGGGTAAACCATAATTTAGGTCTCTGTCAGTCTTTCCTTAATGCATCCTTATGACAACTGACTTGGTTTTGCAAAAGCAGGTTTACATGCTTGTACAGTGAGAAACTCTGGATTTCTAAGTTGTAGGATTTTTTGCTGTAGCCCTCAGCCTCTTAGCTCAACTAATGTTTGTTCAAGCAAGTCATTTTGCCCCTAAGATGTGACTTATAAACTTATTAAAGTGATACAGTAATAGCTCCTTCACAAACAGGTATCTTTTATTCTTTTACTCAGCACAATGAGCATACAGAGGGAAGCTTGAAGCCCAAAGGTCCGTATTCTTACCCAAGTTTCAGTCTTTCACAGAGCAGTTTTTGAGTTCCATTTAATCCAATGAACTCCGTCTTTGGTTGGATAGACAATGTATTTTTGCAGGATGATAAAATTAAAAAAATTTCAGACTGTCCTAAAAATTTGCCTGAACGGGCATGGGGAAGCATCTTCCACTTAGTAAATTCCCCATTGTTTTTCTCAGAAACGTTTATATTGTATATGAAGGAGCCTTATCTTTGCTGTGGTTTTGTTTTCTCTTAAATCCATTCTTGTTTTATTTCAGACAGTCTGATACATTTGGATCTATTTGATTCTTAAAAAAATATCAATGTATAAGGTACTCATTTTTCATACTTTGGTGAAAATATTTCCAGATATCCTCAAAGAGTCTATGGTTCAGCTAACATGGAAAGGAAAATGCACTGTGCCTGTCTCTCCAGATATGATACCTGGACTTTAATGTCTCTAGTCAGAGAAAGGACTTGACTTCTGAAGGGCTGACTTTGGCCTGTTTAGGAGCCCAGCTGACAGAGCCCCTCGGGAGGCAGCCCTGAAGGGCCAAGGGGTCCAGGCAGGCTGGGCATCCTTCAAAAATGAAACCTTAAAGGTGCAGGAGCAGGCTGTCCCCATGTGCCAAAAGATGAACTGGCAGGGGAGAAGCCTGGCCTGGCTGAACAGAGAAATGTGGCTGAACTCAGGGGAAAAATGAGGGTTTATCACCTTTGGAAGAAGGGGCAGGCAGCTCTGGAGGACTATAAGAATTTTGTGAGGCTGTGCAGGGAGAACATTGGAAAGGCAAAAGCCCAGCTGGAACTCAACCTGGCCACTTCTGTAAAAGATAACAAAAAATGTTTTTACAAATAACGTTAGAAACAAAAGGAAAGCCAAGGATAATCTGCATCCTTTATTGGAAGTGGTGAGGAACATTGCCACAAAGGATAAGGAAAAGCATGAGATGCTTTCTTTGCCTCAGTCTTTTATAGTAAGACCAGTTATCCTCTGGGTACTCAGCCTCCTGAGCTGGAAGACAGGGATGAGGAGGAGCAGAATTTGCCTTTATTTTATAGCTTCTTCTATCTCATCATCCCTTTGTTGCTGATCTGAGCGTAGGTGAAAGTGTTCAGGGTTGGTCCTTCATGTTGCTCTGAGCTCAGCTGCAGGAACTGAATTCACTTCTATAAGGCAGAATGAGAGAATTAAGCAACATTTTGACCCCAGATTTCACAAAGTGAAAATCAGGTCTGTGGTCTGATAGCACATAACGTTGTGTATGAGACTTTAGGCCTGAGATGATGGAGATTAATTGAAAAAAAACTGTAAGGAATAGGAAACTTAATGTTTTGCTATCAACGCGCACAGCACTTTCCAGGATTTGAAACACAAATGTTTGATGTAAGTACCCAAATCATGGGTTTATGTATTGTCTTTCTGTATTGTGTTTCATGGTCTTTCTGCTTTACAGTTTGCATTAGGCCTGCAGCTATCAGTTCGTTTTTAAAGAAGGTTCCTTTTCTAAACAATCCTCTGCTTGTACTAGATGGGTTAAATTGTCAAGATGCTGTGCAGGAAATTAGGCATCTGACTTCTATTAAAAAATTATAGGAGCAGCATGATTAAATTGCAGTGGAAGTTTACCATCTGCTTTAAAAGAGTTCAGTTTTTGAAACTGAAAGTAATTTAAAGCCAAGCTCTTTAGCAGGTGTGGGGAAGTGAGAATCAGAGAAGCTTGTATCTTAAAACCTACCCATAAATTTGGTGTTAGCTGGTGTTAGCATTTTTTGCGTTATAGTCACTTGCTTTAAACAATAACAAATCGATCCAGATGTATGTTAGACTACAGCTGGTCAGGAAACCCAGGACTACCATATTTCAGATTAGAGAAAAGGACACAGCAGAAGATGTGGTAAGGCATGTGTCCAAGGAGTGTGCTTTGAAGCATTTTTGATCACAGGCAGGATGAGAAAGAAAGTGGCCCATGTAGCTGCACAGTTAGACCAAAGGCAAGATACAGCTTTTATCCATCTAGTTCATGCTATAGCTGGCACTACACCAGGGCTGTAAAATGATAGCATTATCTCCACTAATATTAACTAGAAACCTTTATATGACTGTCTTAAGAGTTGCGCTTCTCCTCCTATGAAGGGTTCCTGCCCATTCCATTAGAACACAGCCACAAAAACAGTCAATGAGCCATTTGTCACGGCCAGCAGAGATGAAGGTTGAGGTTTTTAGTTCCAGTCTCATCTGCATGGAGTTTCATAAGTGAGTTTATGCACTTCCTCCTAAGCAGCATGAATTATTGGGTAACCCCACTCTCAGTAATATTATACTCAGAGCTGATTTTAATTTCTTCTGTAAATGGAAGAACCCTCAAAATGTTTGTATGAATATACTACAGTTGTAAATTAAAAAAAATGGAGAAGAACCCCATTTTTTTTTAATTTTCCATTTCCTGAGCAGCTATTTTTTCACAAGAGAATAAGCTATCTGCTAGAAAAATAATAATCCTGGATTCTAAAAGAATCTCAATGCTCGGTAAAATCTGAACCTTTTCAACTGAGTGTATCTTATGTATTATCTAAACCAAATCAGCTAAAAAGGCTAGACAACTACTCCCAAGGAAAAAAATAAACTCATAAAATAAAACCTACTTTGGTAAATGTGATCAGTATAAGCAAACACTTCAGAAACATAGAGACATGAAGTTAATAAAACATAGATATTATCTGAATTAATTTTCCAGGTTTTATTAATTTAGTTCTGGTCTTCAGTTTGAGGGTATTGGTTGCTGGAAATGCATAGATTTTTCTATTTCCTTTATACATCATCAATTTGCCTTGATTTTTTGGTCTAATTATCTACTAGATTACACTTTATAGCCTTATTGATATTGAGTATTTAAAAAGATGAGTTTATTCACTCTGGTCTGTAAATTTGGATTGGTTTCTATGAGCCCTGTACCAACCACCACCCATTAGTTAAAGAATATTCATGTTTTTGCTGGTTACAATACAAATAGGACGAGCAGCAATCTGCCAGCCTCTTCCCCACTGTACTTTATATCAGACCAAATGTTTGCCTGCAGCAGCAGCAATTCAATATTGTCTTCATGAAGCTACTACAGAACTCATTACTCTGGGCAAATTGCTTTGTATAGTATAATGTACTGTGTTGGAGTCTAAAGGGACAAGAACCCCAAACAGTGCTTAATACAGACCATAAAATATTTAAAGCCTGATACATTAGTTTTAAAATGCTTACAAAGGTTAAACTTTATCCAATAAGAGAAAAAAATCATTCTGCTCCCATTAAGTCAGTGATTTAATAGAGTTTTCAGTACAATGCATTTACTCCATGATAATCAATTACCTCCAGCAAATTAAAATATAAATTAGGTTGTCTTGGAGAAAAGGAAGCTCTAAATCAGTTCGTTCTGGCTGCATATAAATACAAATTTTATAGTTATGGTTTCCTAATGTCAGAACCAACACATCATGACAGAAAGATATTTTTAGCTGCTGTGATTCTTAACCCATCAACTGCACTGATTTAATTTTTTTTTCAACGCTGGGAGTATCAAAATATAAAATGTTTTCTTTAAAATGTTCTGCATTTCTTCATTATATGTATAAGGTATGTATGAACCTCATTAGGAATTGTTTGAGCTGCATGCAATGTGTTTATTTCTACTCATCAGAATACTCACAAAAACTCAGGGGTTTTTGGGCTTTCCTTTTCCTAGTGGCCAAACATACATTGAATTGGAAATCTCATTTCTGTTCAAAAGTAAAGATAATAATTATGTTCAACCTAAATACTACAAATGATTAGTGGACCGCTAATATCATTGTACATTGTGCTAACTAGTACTGCATCATACTGTATAATAACAAAATACATGGGGGACAAAAAGGATTATTTATTCTGAAAAGAGTGTTGAATGAATGCTGTACCTACCAATGCCTCAGTTGTATTTTTGTATAGTTTTTCTGCCAATGACAGTTCACTGCATAACAGAAAGCTGTCTATAACTCACCAGATTTCAATTTCAAAACTGTATGATAGGTTGTCTTAGATTTTTCTTAGATCAATTATTGAAATAAGAAAAAAGTTTACAATTATTTAACAGTATTTCTGAAGAGAGAAGAAATGTTATCCATTTCCAGTTTAATTGACACAGTTTGAAAGCTATAATTAGATGTCAACAGATAAAGATAAGGTTTTCATTCAATTGAAATATGTAGAGCTTAGTTTTAGGTATTTACATTCTGATGCCTAGGGATTTGAGGTGACTTAAGAGGAAACATGCTGGAAATACTTCAAGGGAGTGTAATTACATGTCAGTATTTTGGCTGGTAGCGTTATTCCCTTTTTCTCGATGATTTGTCTATAGGGTTAGAAGCAATACCTGTCTATTATGGAGGAGTGGTATTCAGGGTAATGTGGCTTTAGGTAACCTGTTAGTTCTAAGATTATGAACCCAATGTGCTTTTGCTGCACTTGTAACTTTTTAGCCGTCTTTCATCTCTTTCCGTCATACAAAAAAAGCTAGAAATTCATGCAAGGTATGATACAGGGCTAAGAACAGGGAGGTCATTAAAACTGAGTGATTTTCTAATCAAAGAAAAGCACTTACAGAACTGGCTGCTGCCTAGGTGAACCAACTTGTTGAGGAAAGATCATCTGATACCCTCCAATGGGAAGCGCATGGTTCAGGTGCATTTACTGCTTATGTGCTGTCACTTCTTTTAGGTAAAGAAAGCTAGTATTTGGAAACTCTGAGGGTGTATGGTGAATGTTTGTCACCACACGTGCCTGAGAAGGTTAACTGAAAACTTCAGGCTTTTGATGGCTGTAGGTGTTGGACAAATCTACTTAAGTTCAGGAATACCTTGGGGACAGCCTAGTCCTTGCAGTCAAAGCCCTGGCCTGTGTACCTCCCATTTTGGAGGTGCCAAAACAAAGCACAGTGCTGCAGAATGCCAAAATCCAGGTCACCTTTGGGCTTACAAGTGGGGTTGGGAGTAGCAGCGTATGCCCTTTGGGTCCAGGAACAGCAGTGTTCTTGCATCACAGAAAAGCAGGACAGTGATTTTTCTCTCCTGGCCTTTGCATGTGTATAAGCCTCAGACCATATTCTGGGCTTTGTGTGGCAACTTTGGCCCTACATCTGCATAATGATTTAATTGCTTTTACAACTGATTTTTCAGGATGGTTCTCCTGCCATCTTGTGCTTTGCTACAATAGGAAGAACACATATTTTAAAATACTTTTTTGAAATGTATTACCATTTTTAAAAAGGACTTGTTTCTATTGTGCTGTAGCTTCACGTTTTTGAAGATGATGAATTATGGCTAGGAATGAAAAAAATCAATTTTGCAGATTTGTCAATATAAGAAAGTTCCCTTGTATTCCAGAGGAAGAATAATTGATTCTTCAAAGCTTGGACTCCTGAAGCTGGTAAACTCTTGTATTAATTTTTATGCCTGAATGTTTTGTTGGGATTTTTACAATCAAGATCATCAGCTTTCCAGCAGACAAAGATTTTTCTTTACTTCTGAAAAATACTTTCTTTCTGATATCCAATACAGCACAGCTGAGTGATTCTTGAAAAGAAATTCAAACATAAAACCCCCACCATGAATCAGGGTGGCTCTGTGAGTAATTCTGTGATAGCTAGAGAGATTGTGTCAGTGTAGTTCTAAAAGAATTATGAGCTTGGTTTTATGAGGTGTAGTTCCATGGTCTCCATTCTTGTTTTTCTGTAGTATTTACCATTCGATACATAATATGTTTTTAGATCTTTTTTCTACCTACTACGTATTATTTTCAGGTTTAAATTAAAGATTTCAGCAGCATTACATCAAGGCCATATTGTTAATATAGTAATAATTAACATTGACCTCAATACAGACATGGAATTATTGTTAATATTTATCCAGAGTTTAAAAAACTATGACAGTCCTCCACAAGCTTCCCCCTGAAATGTAAAAAAAAATATCTGTTTCCCAGTACAAAGAAATTAAAAAATGTTTCTAGTGAACTGTGGGAACTAGAATGCTCTAAACAGGTCTTCTCAAAAGAAACTGGGCAAAGTTTGTCCCCAATCCCTGAGAAATTCCACTTGAGGATTCATGAAGCAGTGAATGAAGGTGATGTACTTTTGGACTTCAGTCCTGATCAGGCCTGAGTATCGTTAATTTTCTGTATTTGAGTCTTTGCAGATCCGAATCTGAGAGTGAGACTTGGGAATGAAAGCAATAGGACAAAAAATATATGAGGCACTGAAGGGTATGTTTCCTTATTAAATGCAGCTAGTTATTTGATCTTTTTGACTAAAAACATCTTATACATATATATTAAATGCAGTATTTCAACACAGAAATTATAGTGAAGAAATCTGTAAAAATACAATTAACACTTTTTTCCCCTCCAGTTTCCTTGTAACTCTGGTGATCTCTGTCAGTGGTGAAGCTCGGTATTTCTGTTTCTACATTTCTGCTCAAGAAATACAGAAAAAGTTTAAAGAGGAGGGGTAACTCTCCAGTCATGTCACAATAGAAATGGGAAAAAGGTAGGGGTTACCTCTCAGAACTCTTTTAGAGTCACTATATCAGTTATGAGAACTGTGGCCAAGGCAGTGATTTGGAAGGTTGAAAGAAGCTAATAGACTTTTCAGAGTGGCTGACACATCAGAGTGATGTGTGTTTGATCTGAAGCTGTGCTGCTTCAGCACAGCAGTACCAAGTGACCAGGACAGGCAGCAGGCTCATGGGGCCTGCCGGTCCCCACAGGGGGAAGCACCCATACCATCAGTGGGAATTTGGGAGTGAGAAATGTTGAAGTCAAATTTGTGCTCTGTCTGTGCCTAAATACATTGTGCTCCTGTGAGAGCTGCTGTAGGCTCTGGCCACAACTTTTGAAAGTTCTGGTAAAGTTGTGAGTGATTGCTGCCATACCCTACTGTGCACCCCCTAAGGTGGGGATCAAGCAGGTCCCTGTCACAGGGGGCTGGAAGCAGCAGCTTGGCCTGTCTGGAGGAGCAGCTGGACCCAATTTGCCAATCACCAGAGACTGGCAGCACCTGTGGGACTGGAGGGTTATAGAGAAGGGGGTAAGCAAGTCAGCAGGATTGGGAGCATGTGTTGGGTGAGCAGGCTGTGCTGGGAAGTGTTCAGGAGAAGCTGTAAGTATTTTTAAGAGTTGTTAGTGGGGCATGTGCTAAAGTAAAGCTCTACACTTAGAAGGGTGAAGTCTGAGGGGTGGGGGATAGTCCTCTGTCTTAAAGAGGAGTTCAGTCTGAACCTGCTAGGGATTATTGATTTGCCTGCTCCTGGCAGGAGACTCGCTGGGTCCCTTCTGTTGTTATTTTACAATGTGTGCTTAATCTCCCAAACTAGTGTTAACAGTCAGAGGAATGAAGCTCTTGCTGTTGGTGCAGTGCTGTGCACCCACATGGGGAAGTGATGATTTTGGTTTTTTAGAACTGTAGTGTCCTCTTGAGGAAGTAACTGAAAGGTGAACTTCATATGGACAGAGATATTTCTGTTGTAAAAGATGTTTTTACAACTTGTGTGTAGGTAAGCCACAAGGTAAGCAGGGCTGGTGGAAAGCAGAATGGGTAGTACAGAGACACGCAGTCAGTGTTCCCATTTGTTAAAAGAACCATGGAGAAATAAACATTTGTTGTAGAGGCAGACCTTCAAAGCACAGCCACAGTTGTCTTGAGGAAAGATACTGTGGAGTGTGACATCCTGTCTGCAATTTTAAAACTTAATCTGCCTCTATCTTCCTTGAATTAATTTGGCACCACTGGTAAAAAAGAGTTACAGAATAAGGCCCACTGGCTGGGCACTCCGAATGCTGAAACCGGAGTGTTAAGCAGGGAGTAGTAAGAGCTAAGAAAACTGTGCTGTGAAATATGAAGCTGGCTGTGTTACCTAACCTAAAACTCCCTGGTGGCACTAGTCAGTGTTGCCAAATGTTATAGTAACAATTACATAGGCTTATGTTGAATGAAGTTAGGTGGTGGTGATAATGTTAATCTGTAAACGCTAGTGCATGATAAGGTTAATGTAAGTGAGCAGTGCTACTTTTTGTTATGACTATGCTTAGCTTGGACTTGCATCTCTAAATGCCAAATCCAATAGGTAACTTCTCTGTAAACTGAGTAACAGTGCACCCAACTGAGCTAACAAATTGCTCTCCCTACATGTCAGGGTAGGCTGTGTTGAATACATTTGGCTTATGATGGGTATCTTTGGCTTTCCTGCTTCAGGATTAAGGTGATAATTGATTCTTCTTCTCTCCTAATATAATTTGGGACTAAACTTCCCTTCCTGTTCAGCAAGACCTCAGACGTGTGTGTATGGTAGGGATTTTTTGTGTGTGTGTGTGGTTTTTTTATGTATGGTGTGTGTCTTTTTTTTTTTTTTTTTCCCCTTCTTTCTGGCCCTTCTGAGGGCACTGGATGGGTGCTGGTGGTCTGGGGTGGAGGAAAGGGGAATTCTGGATGGAAGAACTTGCCTCAGTACAAATACCTTGTGATAACCTGCATAATCAGCAAATGAGCTGAAACCACTCCATTCTCACCTGGTTTAGAAGCATGTGGCGCTTCTTTGCTATAGTTCAAGTAGGACTGAAACCTCTAGGCATTTTGTGTGATTCTGACGTTACTGTATGGCCAATTCCTCTAGTGTTTTCCTGGCTAAACTGTGTACTTGCTTGGGCTCTCGTTCTACTAGTATGGAAATAGAAACAAAGAGAAGCACGAAGGGAAGCAGGGACACATGACATAACCAAACTAAGCACCAGGCTTGGTTTTAAATTTGCTGCCAGAATGTCTGGCTTTATGTACATGGTTAACTACTTGCTCTTTACTTTCACAGGACTAATTAAACTCTGGGAGGCTGGACAGTTGCCCTAAGGAAAGTCAGTACCATCAAGACTTTTCTGGGTGTATAATACTGTAACTAATCACCTTTAGCAGATGGTGGCGATACTGTTGTTTTCTGCAGTTTGCACTACTTAGTTTGTTCAAATCAACAAATGTCTTTGTTCTCTCAAGAAAAATATATACCACTCAGTAGAAGATATTAGTGACTTAAGCAAGTATCTCCTTCTATATATTACTCCCACCTAAACAACTATAAAAAGTAAACAGCAAAATAAATTGCCTGTCTGCTACTATAAATCAAAAATACAATCTTAGTCCAGTGTAACGCAAGGCAAATACAATAATGGTAAAATCTATAGCTGTAGAGATGATAAAGTATCAAGGGGATCTGCCCTCTACTAAGGCCTGAGTATAGGATGCATTATTTAAATATACAGTAGGCAGTGGAAGTGATCAATACTTCACAAGTTTTGACTTTAAAAAGTGGTGAATTGATTTGATCTTAACAGCAGGTAGTTGAGGGTGCAGTAATAGGGACTGTGAAGATGCATGCTATGGTCTTTGCGCTCTATTGTTGCAGTCTTTGCATAGCTGTTTGAACCTGGCGGAGTTGAATATAGTGTGTGTCTCTGAACTTAGATTAGTAGTGTTTTAATGGTATTAAATAACTAAGTACAAAGTAGTGGAGAATCTGGCTAGTATTTTGCATTCCCATGAGATTACAAGATAGCATTAAGCAGTCAATAATGGTAACTTGTTAATAATTCCACTGTTGCCATTGCTAGAGTTCCAGTAACGCAACTGTGGTTTTCAGCAATGTGTCATTCTCCTTTCCCTATTTTCACCTATCCATTTCACTTGCTAAATGTTCTCAACTCAGAAACGTTCTGAAAGAGTCCTAGCTCTTCTAGACGGATCAGTGGTTTAGCGGAAACTGGTAATTCTGGGTTTGTCAAAGACAAAAGCCAGATTTTTTTGTTTAAATATGGGAGAGGGAGAAGTATGTAGGCAAAGAGGGGCTTTCTTCTAACAGTACAACTGCCAAGATCAATGAGCCAAGCTTTACAGTGCTGCAAGTTGGTGTTCTTACATTTCTGAGGTTTTACTGGTTGTAATGTAGTTAGTAGTCTGGCAAATGTGAGGGTGAAAGGCCTTTGTATTTTAAGAAACACCTTATGACCTGTAGTATCCTGTTATAAGATTAACTGGTCAAATAAGTCTAAATTCTGCAAGGCTTACAAAGGTTTAACTAGCAGCATCATGTCAGCTTACATATCTCTAATTGGTGCTAAAAACTTTCAGTGAAAACTTCTAACCATTCTTAATATGCATGCCAAGGGAGGATACCCTTCCCTCGCTCCCTATGAAACATGCACTGCTCTATTTGGGCCATGGCATAACTAAAGAATACTTGTGTTTGGTTAGGGAAAGTACGTCTTTCCATGAGACAGTAGGTATTTCTAATCATTTTGCAGATTAGGGAAAAACTTGGGCAACTTTGAAACGGCATCAGAGAAAGATATGATCCCGGTAGGATGAAAGGTGATAAATCTTATTTTTTGAAAGCTGTCAGACATCTTTGCTGCTGCTTTCGTTTCGAAGTTAAAGTTAGTAATTGGCTCTTCCTTTTCCCTCCCCTACCGGCAAGAAAGGGAACTAAAGTAGCTAACGTTTCAGAGGTGAGCAAGCAGTGGACACTGTTGTGCCTTTCCCTGCATGTAGGACACTACCAAAGACAATTTTGTGCTTGTAAAAACAAAGTGGAAGAAAGTCTGAGAATAATTTCCAAAGACTCAAGTCTTCAGAGCTGCAGTTAGTCTAGGGCAGGACCTGTGGGTGGCAAGGAATCTAGCACAGTGTGATCATCTTGACAGTGTTCTTGCCGGAGGGTTTAGTCTTCAGGATCAATGCCTAGAGTTGTTTGAGAGGAAGCTCTTGACATAATTTTTGCCTTGACATAGCTACGGGTACTAACTGTGGTCAAATACTGATGCACATGAAGTGGACGAGTCACTGTGGCTGAGAACTGGGAGATAATTATTGCTCTTTACAACTACCTGAAAGGAGGTTGTAGGCAGGTGGGGGCAGCTCTCTTCTCCCAGATAACAAGGGACAGGACAAAGAGAAAATGGCCTCAAGTTGTACCAGGGGAAGTTTAGGTTGCATATTAGGAAAAGATTCTTCACTGAAAGGGTGGTCAAGCATTGGAACAGGCAGCAACATGTGGAATTGCCATCCCTGAAGGTGTTTAAAAACCATGTGTATGTGGGGCTTAGGGGCATGGTTTAGTGATGGACTTGGCAGTGCTGGGTTAATGGTTGGACTTGATAATCTCAAAAGTCTTTTCTAACCTAAATGATTCTCTAAGGGGCACTTTTTATTCCTGTATACTCTGGTGTGGAACACTTCATATTTATCGTGTAAGTTGGAACTTGGGTGATGCTGCTTTTTTGCCCTCTGAAACTGAAAATGGGAAGAGGCCTACTATAATCATGACACTTGCTCATAAATATCAGAATTAGTCTGAGGAAAATATTACAGCAACTAGTCAAAGGAAAATAATTGCAGTAATGTCAAAAGAGGCTCTTTAAAATGATTAATTTTTTTTATTAATACAAGGGATTTCCTGAAACACTGTAGTTGTACCTGTTGCTCAGGCTTGAGGAAACTTTACTGTTGAAATATATATGCAATTTGATACATTGAGAACAGAGAGAATTTGATTTTTCTGACTATAGCTTTACTGTTAAAGACACTTTAAGTACTGATGGATGTTGTAGTCTTCGAAAGTGTAAATTATAATTTACAACCCAAAGACAACTTTTATATAGGTTAGTTCAATACTTCATTTCTGGAAATACTTAAGGGAAAATGCAACTTGGACATCCTCCATGAGCATACTGAAAACAGCATCACAGAAGATAATGTAGATGGAAGCTACTTGAAACTATGCAGAAAATATTCAAATCCCTTATCAGTAGTGTGTGCTGCATTGTCCAGATGACACAGAAGTGCACAGCATGAAGTCCATTGTAAAAAAAATTGTTCTTGGAAGGTAATGTAGGTCTCAATGGAAGAAATGCAGTCTTTGCTTGTGAGCTGGGGTATGTAGAAAAAAGATTGTACTTGAAATAAGAAGTCTAATACTGTCCTTTGATAAGGTACACTGAATGACTAAAAGGGAAATGTTAGTCACATCAAAGTGGTAACTGCGTGTTAGTTTGTTGGGGTTTTTTCTTTCAGTTTGTCAGAAATCTGTTCTCTGCCACATATTTAGAGTGCCAAAACTCAGTTTCTTTTGAGTGCATGGGCCATGCCTGTCCATGTTGAAGGGTGCAAGCAGCAAATGTTAGGCTTGAGTTAGTGCTGCTTACAATAAGGCTTCTTATTTTAAAATAGCTCTCAAGGGCCAGTTTCTGTCACTTTTCTCAAAAGCTTTTTACCTGCTCACAGTGAGGGAGGACCATCCAAAGATGCAAGTCTTTCTGAAGCTTATGGTTTGCTGTCCAAAGATTTTGTGAAGGGATGAGGGTTGGAAGTACTTGTTTAGAGTGACAAAAGCTTGGGGAGGGTATGTCTAAACATGTTGAGTGCAGCAGAGTTTGGTACACTGCCAAAACCCCCTAAAATAAATAATCACCCTGTAGGCTCAATAAAAGACACTTGTTATGCATATTTCTGTGACTTTGCACTACTTTTGCATCACAAAGGAAAAAAAGTATGGAGTGTAGTAAGAAACAATCACAAAGGAAGCTTATTACCTTAAAGTAAAGGGAGGGCTGGTATAAGAAACTTTAACAGGTATTACATTTCCTTAAGGTATTTTGCAGTTCAATAATTGCTGTCTTGTAGAAGGACAATTAGGGCTGATCTGGAAGAAATAGTTTCATTTATACTAACAAGTTAAAGTAGTTCTGCTTTTTTTTTTAAATGTTGCTTGAAAGGCAAGCTTGTACAAGGAAAAGCTGGAATATCCAGATTGTTTTAGGGCTTCAGAGTATGGATATTTGAAAGCTGAAAGAGTTTAGAAAAACTGTTTTTTTTATAAATTGTTTTTCTTTTATCTGACCTAATCTGTACTTCAGCAGTTGTGATCTTAGCCTATTTTATCCAATTAGAGCATCTTGGGAAGGTACTGGTGAGGCTGCCTTAGGAAATGAATGATAAAGCAAAAAGCTGTGAGTCAAATGTATTTTTACATTTGTAAAATTACATAGTAATTTTGTTGCCAAAATAGCTAGGATAGCAATGAAAGAGGATACAGTATCAATCTTACAATGTTTTGATTACTTCAGGTGCTGAGGGATATGGCTTAAAGAAAAGTTTTGACGACAAGGGTTGGAGAGAGAGGGTGAAGTTCGAGCAAAATAAAAGTATCTTCTGTGATCTGATCCTCTATAAGCTTGCATGTCAAAAAGAAGTTTGTGATGTTTTGGTTTTAATAACCTGGAAAACATAATTAAATTTTATATGGGGAACCTATTCTACCGAACTAGCAGCAAACTAGAAATTTCAGCAGTAATAGATATGGAAAAAATACAGGAGTCTATTTTAACCCATTTGCAGGTGGAATTTGTGTGAAACTAATATGCAGAGGATAGAAAAAAGCCTAACTTTCTAGACTAGACTATTTTATCTGGCCAGAGAAACTCCAGGCTAATGATTCTCAGTCTTCAGTGGATTTTGATTAATTAGCTTGAGGAAGCATGTGCTAGCATGTTGCAGGTTAACAGGCTTGTACTCTTTATTGCAGTTGGTCTTCATTTTTTGATACTTCCCTCTCCAGGTGGCTTCTTCGGAAGATCTATTGCATACAGTATAACCAAACAGATTTATATTTGAGAACACTGCTTCTTGTTTTTTGCTGAAAGACTGCCTTGTGACTGCATTAGAGCTGTTTTGCAGGTTTGGGACTGAGTGATTTGAACTAGAATATCATTCCTGTTTTATATCAGTTTCTGAACAGTATTCACGTGTTTCATTGAAAGCAAGATAAGATTCTTCTACCTGCACACAAGAGAACTGAAGCAGACCACATAGGACCTTACTTTTAAAGGTACACAATTTGAAAGCATAAAAGAAGAACAACAAAGGAGTGAGGTTATCCAACAGAGACTAAGCCTTAGTTTGAAAATTAAGCTGGATTCTGTTCTCCAGTGTGTCTTTTTGTATTTTGTTGGTTGCCATCACTTAGCTTTTCACTTTATCCCTCTCCTCCTCTCTCCCATATTTGAAGTAGACGTGGCAGGGAATTCTCCAAAATTTATATTTGTGGAATGAGAGGTGAAATTCAATGTCATATTGAAAGCTAGATGTGGAAAAGCAGTACTTTGAATTGGGACAAATAAGATTGTTGAAGTCCACTTAATGCTCTGAAACACGCATACTTGTGGTGTCATTTAACCGTTAGCCAATTTGGGAAGGTGTAAAGGAGTACGATAGATGGGTAGCAGTTTCCTGGCTGTGTAGGCAGGACAGTAAATAACTTTAGCAGCAATTGAGAAAATAGATAAAAAGTGGGATAAAGCAGTGGCAGTGGTAATGGATGGAGGCTCCCCAGAGAACTGGTTGTGAAGAACAAGGATTGCATGGTAAGTTAGGTTTGATACGGCTTCCTTGGAGACTGACAGCATAGGAGGTGTGGAGGCAGCTGCTAGATGGTGAGGTGGTAAGCAGCTTCACCCTGCTGGCGCAGCCTGTATGTACTGCTACATCCCAGAGTGTGTTAGCTGGGAGATGGAGGAGGAGGCAGGAGTGCTTTTCCGACTGAGTGCTGGTAGTGTTTGTAGGCTGCATGTGTCAACAGCAAGAGGCCACATGTGAATAAATAAAAATGGCAACACTTGCTGCTGCTTTTGCCTGTAGAGTTTGTCTGCTTTGGTTCTAACCAACTTGTTCCCACCAAGGAGAATACTGGAGTAAAGGCTGAAGAAATTCTGAAGAAAATCAGAAATAAAGTTCGTTTATTTGGGGGTGTATGTAACCATAGTGATTTTCCTAAGCACTGCAAACTATGAATCATGGCTGTAAAGGTCTAATGTTCCTGATGTGTACTTCAGATAACTGACACCATTTTATTTTGACAAGGATAAAATCATAGATCTGATTTTGGAGTTCCTGTTAGTCATCAGTGATTACAGAGCAAACCACACTGGCGCTGATGGGGGTTCCTTGAGGCTATATATATATTTACAGATAGGTTTTGTCTAGTGCATTAGCTAAAATGACACTGTCATTATTCATCTTGCTAACCTGATTTTAATCGTCTTTGTCCTTAACAGGATAGTAAGTGCTTTCTAATGCACTAGACTGTGACTTTATCATGACACTTGTATTTATATAGATTAAAATTATCTGTAGCTTAAAAAGACAATGCAACTGTCTTAAAACCATAAATTATTCTAGCCCATCCTTTTCAGGTTTAATATGGCCATCTTCCTATTAATCTCTGCTGTAAATCTGTGAGGATGGGAAATAAATACAGGTTACTGAGAGGAAAAATAGGTGGCATGCACTGCAGAGACTACTGACACTGTGAAAGTAAGCACTGCTGTTCTAATTCAGTCCACTGCTTGGTCACATCCAGCCATACTTGAATTTATCTCAAGCTAACACAACCCCTAAATGTATTGCCTGGCTGCTGGAAAGGGTTTTGAAGATTATGGAAAGCATGATGAAGAGCCAAAGATTGCATGGCAAGTGAGGGTCTGTATCACTTCCTTGATGAGCATTTTCTCTGGGTTCCTATTTCCCTACAGAGACTGAAAATTGAGTTTGTCTCCTGGGTCCTGGTGCGGTAGTATGTCTCTTACTGCCACTGAATCACCACCAGGAGCTAGCTTGTGGTTGGGTCACACTTTGAACCTACAGGATCAGAGCAGAGTTGTGCATGTCTAATGATCTCTACAGATACAGCTTTGAAACCATACCAAATTCCACCAAGGCAAAAAATCTGCGCTGCTGTACTTTCCAGTTCTCAGTTGTGTTGTGCAATATTTCAAGGAGGGGAAGATGCTGAACTTAGGATAAATAAGTGCTGGACCTGATGGAAAGGTATCTCTTAACTGATGAAACTAGCATGTGGCATTTGCTAGTTATGTTGGGCAAAGCTAGGTTCAAAACTCACAATAAATTCCCAGTTCCCCAGATTGTCCTGGATATGTTTCTATCTTTATGCTGTATTATATATATCTAAATATGTCAATTCTGCTTCAGCTGTGAAACTTGAGCAGTTTTACTGCTTAGAATTTTGAAGTGGAGACTTGGCAGCTGATATTCTAATTTTAAATGCACAAAAGCCCACCAGCTGTCTGTTGGCCGTTCGCAATAGATTAGGGAACAAAGACTTTGTTGAAAATTTTCTGAAACATGTCCTATTTGCTACTGAAATAAAGTAATTGACTTTCGTAAATATAATTACAACAATATCCAAAACCCATTTGTCAAATACTTGTCAGTCGATTGCTTAGTTAAAAAGGTGACTTGTCAGTTGGTTGTCAAGTGTTCCTGTAAGAGAAGGAAAGTTTTTATTATTGGTAACAACCTAATTTTCTCCAGTAACTCTTTCTTATAACATTATTTTCACACTGCCCAACATAATGTTAGCTTCTCTTTTAAGAGGAAAATGACCTTCCAATGCCAGCTGATTTTTCAGTTTAAATGCATGATGCTCAACTGGCTGCTGTTCTGATATTTGTCAGACAGTAATAGAAACAACTTTATTTCTGGGAACACTCTGTCTTATGTCATCCAGACTTCATATTACCTAAACTTAGTGTGATGGTAAAATACCAGTCCTAAGTATTTTGGTTTACTTTCCAAAGGTAATTTGAATTGCTTACATTTTTGTGTCAGAATAGTCATCTGTCAACTCTATACTTGGAGGTACAGATAATTTTCTGATATATTTGAGGGACTTCCCTTTTGTGTGGTATGATTTGTAGTTTGTAAAGCCACAAAGTTCTGCATAGGCCCTCCAACCTCAATCTTGAGAACTTGCTAAAAGCAACATGCGTGTTTTTATGTAGCCAACAAAATGTGCTGAATTATTAGCCTTTTGGACATAAGGGTACGTGACTCATTGTGAAATAGTTGTCTGAAATGCTGTAGTCCATTGAGCCAGGGCTATGTTTGGAGAATTCCTAAGCTATAATCCTTGTCTTGGCAGCATGCAGGTGCATCCTTTTTGTGCAAATATTATGGGTATCTCCTGGGCTAAATAAGCCATTGCTAATGGCTATACACATGCTTTGGAGTGGCAATCGTTCTGTAAAATTGAGGAATTAGCCAGTGAATTGCCTGGATGACTTAATTTTAAGATATTTTTCATTTATAACTGCCAAATGAGTTTGGTGTGTCTGGTATGTTTAAGTGGTAACACAGCAACAGTCCACCTGCCTGCAAACTTTGCTGCATATGCTTACTAATTTATGAGTAGAATTACAAATTTCAAAGAAACTGTTCTGAGGTACAAACATGCGGTGGGTTTCCTGAAAGAGCTATAGTATTACTGCTAATACATGAAAGCGAAGGTAACTTCTGGTGTAAAAAGCATGGTAAAAGCAAAGTTAAAATTGCTTTGTTAGCTATCTAGAAACTCTTGCTCTCCAATACCAATAGCAGTTAGATTGTAATGACAGCTATGCCACATGCATTATTGGGGAGAGGCACGCACTGAAATATTTGAAAGGAAAAAGAATTAAAACATAAGCTTGACCTGTACAAGGTTACATATATGAAGTGAAATATCAGTTGACTGTTGAATTTCAGACCTCTGCTATCTCCTCTGTTTCTCCTTTCCCTTCTCATATAACTTTTATTTTTTTTATCCCCAGGTAGGACTATCTTTTCTTTTTGCACCATCACTTTGAACACTAGAGTTACAGCTACAGAGAACTTGGTATTCAACAGTGGTGAGGTAGCATTTAACTCGTTCAGTTTCTTGCATGCTTACTACTTACCCAGTTTAACAGGTAACGATACAGGGGAGATTATAATTGGGCAGAAAAATAGCATGACTGGCTACATTAAAGATACAACTGGACTTAAAGGTTGACTTTACTGGGAGCTGACAGTGTCTTCTATTAGCTCTGGCAAAGCTATTGCTGATACATAATTGGGAGTAGACGTGTTCCTGCCCTCATTACTGTTTAAATGAGATTTCTAACTAGGGTAGAGGATAATTTAATTGTGTCAATTTGACATAGTTGTTTGTTTATGCATTGAAGATGGATTCTGATTAGGACTATATGAGGGTGATTGGTTAGGTAGATGAGGATGGGAGCATTTGGGTGAATACATGGGCCTTCTGAGCTTCTAACCAGCTCCAACTTGTTGGATTCTGAAAAAAAAAAACTTTTTGAAAAATGGTATACCTAATCTATTATGAATGTTCGTTTCTGTCTCATCTATGGCTGGCTGTGTAGTTTCAGTTTACAAAGACTCATTCTAACATTGTTACGTTTTAAATGAACTTGCAGCTGAATGAAGTCACAGATCCTGAAAAACAGGAACTCGCCTAACTTGTTCTTATGCTTTTGTTAATATCTTGAGTATTTAAAAAGAGTGTGGATGTCACCATATGATTGGCTTCTCCTTGCACCTCTAGTATTTAGGTAATTCAGGTTTTATTTACTGTCTTTGTCTACTTGGGCTCTGGATAGTATAGGCAAAATGAAGCTGAGTCTGGAGTTAGGAAGGGATGTCCTGTATCTTGAATTTTAGCTGATCCTTAAGATAATATTAAAAGAATAGGATATTGCCTAAAAATGTATTGTATTTCTCACCTTGCTTCACTATTTTTATTAAAAGGTCACAATAATTTTCATTTGTTAAGGAAATACACTTTCTTTAAAATAAAAGTGTTGAGGTGGCATTTTTCTGAAAAATTATTAGAAACAATCCTATTGTGAAATGAAGGGAGCTTTGGCAGATGTAATCTCTAGTAACGTCTTTTAATGCTATTTTGATGTAAGGATGGAAACAAAAAATTGCTTTAACTATATCTATAATGTAAGCAAGTAATTTATTTAAAGATAAAAGGTATCATAATCATTGGTTCTCAGTATAAACTTCTAAAGAGGAAGATGGGAGAGCACAGTTGTCCTAGGTTTGAGCTGTTTTGTCCACAAATACCCCTTAATTTTATTCACTAGGAAATTGTTGCATTTAAACATAACATGCTTGTGTGCTAGCAAATAACAGACATTTATCTTCACTGTATATTTAACTTTGCCTTTGTTTTACATAATTTAGTCTTCCCACTGCCTAGTGAAATCATATTGTCCCTCAAGTAGGATAAAAATCGATCTTTTTTTTTTTTTTGTGTGTGTGTGTGCGCGCAACTGCATCAGAGTCTGTTCCTGTATCAGTTTGAAATAAAGGCAAGATATCCATTACTATTACAGATACATGCAATTACAATCTTCATTTCATTATTGGGAAGAGAACTTTTAATTTATAGAGCCTCTGCAACATTTGTAAAATTGCAGAATGCTTTCTATAGAAATCCTGAAAGTCACCAAGGAGACCTAGAGGCTGAATGGATTTAAATGGGGTGAGGGGTGGAGAGGTGGGGAATTCCAGTGTACTTCAGCATCTGTAAGGGGAAATCCTTGAATTCCCTTGGAACAGACCACTTCTCTTGGTCTGGTCCTTTAGCAATCTATTTCAGTCCCTGTTAATCTTTTGAATGTTTGTCCCCCCCGTCCCCCCCCCATCATTTTCCTGTTTATGCTATTGTAATCTTTAGGGAATAGATATGAAATATCTGTAGAATTTCTCATACAGTTTTAATTTCATGATTGCAGCTATCTTTTAATTTTGGCTAGGGGTCCTAAAGCATTGTGCCCCCTCTTCCTATATGCTGTAGGGACACACTACAGGAGAGTAGAGAACCATTACAATCAGTTTTTGAGACACTAATAGAATACAACTGTATGACTGAGGTCCGATTTTAAAAAAAACAAACATCAAGCCTTTGGAAGTCATAGACTGTAATGGGACTGCCCAAGTCGGGCAGAACCTGCCCTTGTTAGGCAATCAGGAGTACCTTTTGGTGAGTTTTTTTTTCTTTTCCCTGATCTTCCTTCTCTCTATTCAGATGGCTTTTATTAGCATTAAACAAATGCCTGCATGTTACTAATCTGCTATAATCTTTCCTCTGCTCTCTGGGCTTCAGGAAAACTGTTGTGAAGGATTTTGCTTGGTATTTTAGGGGACTGATCTGCAGTGCAACTGATATCAGCTTCCTGAGATGCTAGAAATGCTGAAGACCTATTTTAAACCAAAGAAAAATACTTTGTATTTGCTGAACTACTCCAGCAATTTTGCATTATACAGTTTAATAGTAAGTATTCTCAAGGAATTAGTGATTAGTGAGATGCAGTGAAAAGTCCACTTATATTTGATGGGAGTTTAGATATCCAAGACTTTAATCTTTCATTTTATTTACCTTCTAATTTTTGGGATGCTTTTTATTTCTTCATTATGAAGTGATAATTGATGCTAATAATGTCTTTATATTATCCAAAGATAATAGCATTGTGGCTGTTTATGGCTATTGCACATTTTACTGCAACCAATTGTATTGGTGATTAGTAGGTTTTTTCCACACAATTCTTTAAGTGGTCTTACAGAGAAATGAATATGTGGCTTTAAACAGAAACTAGTAGAGCACAAAACATGGAGGAAAATATGAAATTGGCATGTATGACTTTTTCAGTGAGCTATAATTGAAAGCTAAATTTTTCTACTTGTTACTTGTCAGTGTATATCTGTATTCTTCACTGTTAATGCTCTGCTAAGATTTCCCATTGCAATTTTAGTCTTTGTGTGACAAAGTGAGTATTTTGGGATGGTTGCTGAGTGGCCAGGTCAGTACTCAATCTCCAGACACTTACAACAAATTGTTTTCTATTGCTGCTACTATCAGAAGGCTGTGTGGGGTGGGGGGGAGAACCAGGATAGTTTGGATTTCTGCTACCTTTATAATGGGCAAATCGTGTGGGAGACTGATCAAAGCAGGCTGGACTTTACAGTTGTACCATACTTGAGATTTCAAGAGGTTAGAAATTCAGTAGTTGTTATGCTGAAGGATCCTATAATGAGGTATAAATGAAGGCAGTAGATTAAAATATTGGTGATCTTCTAGAAAATGATATGCTAGTGTGACAAAGATGTTAATGCACAAATGTTCTGTAACTGATGAAATAAGCAGATGAAATAAGGCTACTGGAGGGAAAAAAGACATAAGGAAATGAAGAAGGAGGTTGGATGGACTGTGGGGAACAAAACATGGTGCTCTGCTATCGCAGTGCTGGTAAAGGACCTTCAGGGCCCTCTGATACTGCAGTCATCTTTGAGGCAGGATCGAGTAGCACAGGCCTACGCTATTCTTGACAGCTGTATTTATATATATATATATTTATATATTTCCTGTACTTCCCATTAAGCTTCTATGTCTGTTTTTTTTTATAGTGTTCATTATTTATTCTGAATACTTTTGTCACGGTTTAGGAGCAGATTTTTATATACCTCAGTGCAGTCGTGGACTCTTGCCTGTCTTTGCTTCTTTATGCTAAACTGCTTGTGATGTGTTGCCATACCACATCCAGAACAATGTCAGTTTTACAGCAGTAGGTGATTGTTTCTGCTGAAGTTTTGTACCTTTTGGTCCTCTGTCTCTTTCCAGAGCTCGTCTCCAATTTAAGATTACTTGAGTTCTGTCCAGGCTCCTGCTGTATTTCCTGGCTCTTCCAGCTTTGGCAGAGTTTGCAAACTGAATAGTCAACATCCTTAGTTCATCAACCCTGTCGTTATGGTACTTGATAGGACTGACTCAAAGGATTTGATGCTGTGGGTGCCCTGTCATTGCAACCTTTCTCTGCCAGGAAACTGCTGGTACCTTCATTAAAAGTTCTGTGCATAGACCGCTGTATACTGCGTTTCTTTGGAAGACCTTTTGATGCCATAATTCTAATATGGCTTAGTGCTTTTTTGCCAAGATGTAGGTAAAACATCACTGCTATTTTATTTTTATAAAGCACATTACCTGTCTACAGGAGGAGATTAGGTTAACTTTATAGGTTTTTGTGATAAATCCTGCTTGCTGTTCTTGTTGCCTTGTTGTCTTTTGTGCGGTGAAACCCAATAATTTGTTCTACTATTTCTCTGTAACTATTCAGTTCTTCCCCTTCTATAGGTACACCACACTTGCTGTTCTTTAAATTTAATCTTTTGTGCTGTAGCTGTATCTCCTGAGTTTTCAAAAATAAACTGCTGATGGCTCTAAGGATTTCATCAGCCAGTTCTTTAAATATCCTAGGAGGAAATCCATCTGGCCATGCAATTTGAGTGTTTGAGAAAACAAACCAGCCTCTCTCTTCCTATATCTTTCTTCCTAACTAATGGTTTCTTTGTACCTCTCTTGCACAGAAGCAAATTAGTAATACTCAGTGCACATAGTCAACCTGTCCTGTCCTGAAGTAGAAAAGTGTGATTCCAAGTACAAGCAGTAGTTACTGCTATGCCCGAAGTGAATTCTTCTGCTCATAGGAATAAATCCATTTTTGTGGGGACTGCTGTTGCTACAAAAAAATGTACAAAAGGAAGTGAAAATAATATTGTACAAAGGCAATGAAAAAACCTTTAATTCATTTCTTTAGGGAACTTCTTTAATTCAGATCTTTAAAAAATTAAGGCCAGTTGGATGGTTGTATATAAAATACAGTGTTAGTGCTTCTTATTCCTAAACTTTAAAATCTTTTCTCCTATGGCTTGCTGGAGAGCCGTATAAGTATGAAATAATGTGGCATAAATTTAAGGTGCATGGTGACACCAGCTGGTGGTGAAATATATGGGTATATAAAAAAAGTGCGAGTTCAGATCCTTTCACTGACTTGGAGAAACTCCTGGAATGCTGTTAGTACCATGTACCTCTATAGAAGGTAAATGTAGAAGTTTGTCTCCTTTTCAGAAACTGAGTTGTGTGATTAACTTCATCAAAACTATTCAGCCTATTCACATGACCAGGAGTTCCAGAGATCTTTTATGGATTCACAAACCTGACAAAAAAAGAAAAACTTCAACTTCATCATTTAAACTCATACACACTGGAAATCTTGAATTGCACCTTCTGTCCAGCATAAAAGAACAATGGTGTCTTCAGTTAAAATAACAATGTAAGGTTGTACGCTCTCAGGGATTTCAATGTTGTGGACTGAATCTTTTGAGGTAGTAGAATAAATCTAGTTTTAGTGGCTTAAAAGGAATATTAAAGGATTGAACCCATATATTTCCTCATTGTCCTCCTTTGTTGTGGGTGGGAAGGGGTGAATGCTGACCCATCGTTGGTTTTGGGAGTAGAATTTAGTTAGGGATTGTGAAATCAGAGCTGCTATTGCTTGATCTGGAATAAGATTCACCTATGTACAGATGAGAGGGTAGAGTAACACTTAAAAAGAACAAGGTGCTTCAAAAAAAACCCCCAAAACACAAGATCTTCCTTACAAAATATCAAGGTTCTATTAGAACTGTGTTGTTATTAATGAGATATCATCACTTAATTTGCATTATTCCCTTGAATTGTTTAGTAGTTTTGGGGTTTTATAAAAAAAACCACAACAAAACAAAAAACACGGCTTTGAAATGTCTTGGAGACCGTGAGAGCTTTTCATCGCTGTTTGTTTCTAATGGAATAATTCAGAAACATGCATTATCAAAAAGTGTATTAACGCCTAAAAAAAAGTGTAAACAATGTCCTGATGTGCCTTGGTATGCTTCTGTTTTCATTACTGCAGGCTTGAAACACACTAAGCAATTTAATGCTTCCAAGCTGCATTGTTTAGATAGGATGACAGTATCAGATATTTTCCTGCATTTAATGGCCGTTGGTATTGTCATTGCTGAAGAGAACAGCTGAGCTGCCTGTTAAACAGTTTTCTTGGAGCGTGTAGCTACACCAAAATGGAAGGCACTGCATGGGTGTATGGCAAGTGCACAATCTTTCAACCTAATATTGGATCTTCTTTGCCTCCAAGCCTCAGTATGCAAAAATGCAATGTTTATAAAATGCTTTGTTTCCCTTTCAGCAAGTACTTGTTTTCAACCTTTTCTGCCTGCGACCCCCCGTTCCCTTTGCATTACTGAAAATGTGGGGAGATTTGGAATGTGCAGCCCAGCAAGTCGGGTTATTTTTCTGTTTATAACAGAAGATGAATAAGTAAAGTTTGCTGCAATAGTATGCACTTCTTTATTACACATTTTTTTGTGAAGTTTGCAAACCTCTAGCAAAAACTTTTCCTGCAAGCATTATATACATACTAGTGAAGAACCACTGGATTTAAAAACAAACCAAAACCCAACTAAATTAAAAAGCAAAAATAAAATCTCTGCAATTTTAAGAATTATTTAAGTGGGAACCAGACCGTGACTTGACTGACCTTCAGCAAAGGTTGCTGTTGGGAACAGCACAATATAGCCTAAAATGACCTATAGACATTCTCTCTGACCCTCTGAATGCTTCCAGGACAAGTCTGGCATTTGCTATAAAGCACCAGCTTCATAGCTTAGACTAGCCTGAATATTGGAAGAGTTATTTGGACTATAGAAAAAGAATCAGATTTTAAGTGGAAGTAATATTTGTAAGTTTTTTCTTGATTTTTAAAAAAACTCCCTAAGCAATATCCAAATATTAAAAAAAATCCCAAAGCAATATCCAAAGTGTCCAAATAGTACCAGTTACAAGTTCTGCGATAAATGGACTCTTTATGGACCGCTATAGATTACAGTAAGTAAATAAGGAAAATATTGGAGAATAAATATGTTCCGGTTGCTAAATACAGTATGTATTACAGAAAATAAGAAAACCCTCTTCAATTCCTACTTTTTGTTTTAATGGCAACTGCATTAAATGTTTCTTGTGTAATAAGATGGGCTTATTGCAGTATGAGTGTTGTGTAAAGAGCTATGTGTGCCTGCAAGCTAAGCTATTATTAGATGACTTACTATGCTTTAAATAGTAGTGTTTGTGCAACTCTTCTGCCATGTAGGATATTTTCAAGCTCTAGTTCAACCACTTGATTGTAAGAGAACTGCTACTACCTTAACCACAGATGTGGACTGTCGTCCAGATTCAGTCATGTCAATGCCGTAGACTGCTATTGTCTCCAATCTGCAAAGAAGTAGCTTGCATGATCAAGCCCTGACTTTGATTCAAGGAAAATCAGTTAGGATAACAGTTCTGTCTGGTTGTCGTGTCTTTTTGGTGGGTGGTTTGGTGTTTGGTTGGTTGTTGTGGTTTTTTTGTTTTTTTGTCGGGGGGGGGGAACTGAGGTGGTTGGCTTTTTTTGTTTTAAGCCTGAGATAAAGGTAGTTGTGCTTGCATGAACTGCTAGACCAGTGATGTGCTAGCCATGTGGGTGCATGGGAGGTTGGAAGAACAATCTTCAGTTCAAGTCATCCTATCAATTAAGGTTGGTGATAGTTAAGCCACATGCAATTGATGAGACCTAAGAACATCCTAGGACTCCCTCTAGACCCCTTTTAGATGCTGCACTGCAGTTGATGTGGGGCAGGGGTAAGAGGCCGTAGAAAAGGAGGAGAGGGTCCAAATGTGTGAAAAGTTAAGAATAGGGTGCTGGGGAAAGGTAAACATTAAAAGAAAGTAAGAAAGCTAAGGAGGTTGAGAGAGGTAAATAATAATAAAAAAAAAAAAGTCTGGAACTATTTTATTCCAATGAATTTAAACAAACAGATCAGACTGAAAATAAGTAGGAATAAATAATCCCCTTGCTGTCTCTCTCACTTTATTAACGGAAACCCGGAAAAAGTTCAATGTTGCCTATGTGACAGGAATCTTGAGAAACTGAGGTGATTTGGGACTCCAGCGTGCTCGTGCAGCAGAGGAATATTCTGCTTTGGTTTTTGATAACTTTTTTAAAAAGTTAAACTAATTCCTGTTATAATGTGATTGTTGGTTTCTGGTTTGCTTTCTAAGGATAAACTCTTCTGAACTGCGTGTTTACTCTCAGAAACTGCTGGCATGACTACAGTCCATTCTGTGAGGTATCTCTTACTGTTTCATCACTTGTCACAGCTTTTTGGTACTTAAGCTGTGACCCTGAAATGGTTCAGTCTGACACCACCAGGATGGGAAGAGAGTTGTTTCTTGCTAATCTTCAAGCGCAAGAGTATGCTGTCGGTTTTTTTTAAAATAGGTTTCAGAGTCAAAGATTAAAAATAAAAACCAAAAACAAACACACACCCCCCAACCCAATCCAAACAACCCATAAGCCAAAAACCCCCTCCATGAAACAACCTTTCTTTCTTGTGCCTACACCTGAGCTAAAGAATCATATGGTAGCTGTCTGGAGAGTGGAAAGTTTCTGGGGTGATGATGGTTGTCATGCCATTATGGCAAAGCTCTTTAGCTTTGGATCTAACATCTGAGAACTATTTAAAACTGTAGGCTCTGCTGTTGCTCTAATCAGTGGAGCTACCCTAGAGAATACGACTCCAGTTTGGATAAAATTCTTTCTGGTAGTTATCTTCAGGCTATTTGGTTTTCTGTGCTTGGAGCAGTTCTTCCTTTCTTTTTTCTTACTGAATATCCAAGAGGAAGTTTGTAAGTGCCAGAAAATTCCTATCAAGCCCTTTCATCAGCTGTCCCCTTTGGAAGTATTTTGCGTGTGAGCATTGTTAGCACTGCAGCTCTTTTTGGTGCTTTATGGCTACAAGTAAGATTTACCAATGAGTCAAACTACAGAACACTAGAAAGGTCAAAGTCGTGCACTTTGCTATCTCTCAGAGTATATATGGTATTGTGGTTTAATCTTGGCTGGTAACCAAGCACCATGAAGCCGCTTGCTGACAGTGGGATAATCAGAAGAGTAAAAGTGAGAAAACTTGTGCGTTGAGATAAAGACAGTTTAGTAGGTAAGGCAAAAGCCACGCACACAAGCAAAGTAAAACAAAATTCATTCACCACTTGCCAGCAGCAGGCAGGTGCTCAGCCATCTCCAGGAAAACAGGGCTTCATCATGTGTAACAGTTACTTGGGAAGACAAATGCCATAATGCCAACTGTCGTGTGTGTCCCATCTCCCCCTGTCCTCCTTCTTCCCCCAGCTTATACATACTCAGCATGATATCATATGGTATGGAATATCCATTTGGCTAGTTTGGGTCAGCTGTCCTGGCTGTGTCCCCTCCCGGTTTCTTGTGCCCCTCCAGCCTTTATGCTGGCAGGGTGTGAGAAGTTAAAAAGTTCTTGACGTTGTATAAACATTACCCAGCAACAACTGAAAACATCAGTGTGTTATCAACTTTGTTCTCACACCAAGTCTAAAACACAGCACTGCACCAGCTGCTAAGAAGAAAATTAACTATCCCAGCTGAAACCAGGACAATTAGGTATTAAAATTCTAACACTTCATTCTCATAAAAGAAGTCCAAGCAAGCATGGGAAGGTGCTTACAAAAACCCCTATGTGATTGTGATGAATATGGGCACTTGAGGAGCACTCTTTGTAGAAGCTCACAACACAGCCACTTTGTACCAACACAGGTGCAACCAACTTGTGCTGGTGCCTGGCCCCTTGGCTTGGTTCAGCATCTTTAATCCAGTGTAGACATAGGATTTTACAAAGTTTGAGGAAATCTGGGCAATATTAGTTCCATAGGTGATTCTTCAGTTCAAAAAATCTAGCTAGAAATTCAGAGAGGAGCCCTATATACCTGGTGGTTTTCCTCTTTATGCCTCATAAAGTGAGATTTGCAGAAAGATTTCTGAAGCAACAGTGGTTCAGACCTGTGGAATGGTAATTTTCCATAAACTCTCCTCATCCTCCCAGGTGGTTGTCTGATGTGGTATAATATTGTATTCCTCAGTGTGAAATAAAACCCTAAATATGAAAGTGCAGCAGCAGCTTTACTGAATATCGCTAGCATTCTTGCTTGCAAATATCTAATGGCAAGAGAAGAAGATAGAGTGATTTTTAAGATGAGATTAGCAGTATGATTAAAACAATGAAATTGTAATGCTCAATGGAAAAGCAATGTATGCAAATTATAAAAGATAGTTATTTAAATAAATAAGTTAAAATTTTACTGAGGTTATAATAATATCTAGGAAGTATATATAAGGTGCTGTGTGGCTGGTGCAGTTGGTACTCTGTGGCAGGGTGAGACTGTTGTTAGCCGTAGCAAAATGCTGGTTTTAAGCATTTGTTCTGGAACAGTTAGAAATTTAAACAGGTCTTTGCACCTGATTACGCTACAAGCTTGCACCTGTGGTGATCCATAGGCTACCTGCTTCTCCCCTGATAAACTAATTCACTATGGTGTCCTGCATTTCCAGTCATCATTTGCAATGATATGAATATATCTGCCTCATTAATTATTTTTTTTACACAATCTAGAGATGGTGTCAATCCCAAAGGCACTTGTTACAATGAATTAATTTCTTGTAGTGGATTAAAGTGTATGGATTCTAATTAATTCTGGCATTATCTTTTTTCATAAAAAGAACCATCATATCATAAATTCATAATTTAGAAGGATTGTGCATAGTGAGATTGACCTTTGTACCTTCACTCCTTTTTATTTTAATGTAACTGTCTTCAAAAAAAATATTTGGGCCTTGAGCAGTTTTAGGATGAAAATTAAGTGGAATGGAAAATGTCATGAATATTTACAAGTACGTTGCCTTTTTGTTGCCATAGTTTGTTTATGGTTTGCTTATAAGCTCTTTTATAGGAGACTATAAATGTGCTTTCTAGTGCTAATATTTTATTCATTAAGGATGTTGTTCAGATCTCAACTGAACAGTTGGGTGGTGTCATCTCCCTGTTAAATTCATTATTCAACAGATTTTTCCCTGGAGAAAAGGAACTTTTGTGGCTATTCTTCAATCTTTTCACCCCCTCCCATCTCCTTTCCAGGCTTAAAAAGCATCCTCTACACCATTCAGTCACTCCAGGAAACCTAATGAAGAAGAAAAATGTCTTAGCTTAAATAAGCTGTTATCTGCCCCTTTTGAATCACCCTGCCCATGGTTGAACTCAGGAATAATACTGTCCTTTTGAGCGGCAGCGAGAGAAGAATCACTGGAGAGTGCAGCGGATTTGAGCTCCTTAGTGTCTTGTACTGGCTCACGTTCAGCTGTGTCTGGTAATTACAAATAGCCACTGCACGAGGAGCCAGAGCTGGTGTGGGAGGCCAGTGCAGTGCAGGTGATGTGCTGCCGCTGCCCCCTTGCCTGGGGATAGCTGCTGTGGCTGTATCGCTGTGGGAGCGCTAGTGGTGGTGGGGAGAGAATTGGGTGAGAAAAACTCAAGCTTGTCACATGTCGCAGTTGCTTATATCTGAGATATTTGTAGGTGGGGTAGGAAAGAGATTCGCTGATGGAAAATTTGTTTTAGTTATGAAACCACTACCTACAAAACAACTGCTCTCAGTATGGTTTTCAGTTTCCAACAGACAGAGAATGTTCCTGGATCCTAGTTTACTGAAGAGTTCATAGGGAGGTGGAAATCTGGCTTTGAGCCAGCAGGCAACTTGGATTTTTTTTTTTTTTTCTTTCTGCTCCTGGGAGTACTTTTCTGTCTTTTCATATTCTCTCCAAATTGTCCTGCAGTTTGGTTTTATTAATATATTATTTTAACTTGGTGTTGGAACTTGTCTACAAATTACTATTGAAATGCAGAACTGTTATTCTGATGAATAAATTGGATGACAGCTTCTAGGAAGAGTGAATAAAACCTCCACAAAATAAATGATACCAGGAGTTAGAAAAATCATATGCAGATACTTTTGTCTTGTGTCCAAATAAAGGCAAAACCTTTGTAGTATAAAACATTATTTGTAAGTGAAAAATCATATTTTTAGCTAGTTTTTTCAGCCTGTGTTCTAAACCAGTCAAAAATTCTAAAAATTCAGATGTCTTGTGTTCATCACACTTTTGCTGTAGCATTGCTAATGATATATTTTTTTTTTCTTTTTTTTTTTTCTCAGACCATTATGGTTATTTCTGCCTGTTTCTTCTATCCCTAGAGACGCTGATATTCCTTGTAGCTCAGTATTAGACAGAAAGGGCTATAAGACTTGTTTTGATGCTCTTGGAGGTCATTGTCACTGATTCCACTGATGGACAGTGAGGGAACTGGTCCTAAGGGCTCTGAGCAGGTGTGGGATCTGGTTCTTCAGAAGGACTGATGAAGCTTAGCCAGATCCCAGCAAAAGCTAGTATGAGGGTGGGTATCCCTGTCCCAGCTTCTAGAGGCTGAAGGAAGTAGAAATAGCACAAAACTACTCTGGCTGGAAAAACGTCTTGTGTTGTGGCGATATGCTCCTTTTGCACCAGCCCAAATGCTGAGAAGGAAAACAGTGGTTTTTAAATGACCTTATCACTCTCTTTTCGCGGTGGTCTTGTTTTTCCTCCTAGTTTGATTTTTGCCTCTTCAATATTTTTGTTGAATATTAGCACTATTAGGTGTTTACCCAAAAACCTGCTGCACTGACTGTGATTGGGGAGGACAGGAGAAGGGGGCTTCTTAACCATGGCCTGAGGAAGAGACATTCTTCTGCTAGGGTATCTTTTTGTATTGTCTGTATTTATTGAGCTTCCTTAGTTTTACTGCTTGCTTAGTTCTTCCTTCACTGCGACTTGCAATTTCTGGAGCTGTTACTGCTCCTTCCTTCTTTGCTTTTTCCCAATGTACCTTTGTCCCATGATGAGCACTTGCCTGTGTTGCTGCCGGTGGGAGAGGCAGTAGGGCTGGAGTGGGCAGCACTGTATGTCCTGGTGCCCAAGGGTCCATGAGGGCCTGTGGAGTTGTCCATGTTACCTGGTTCTGCTGCTGTAGAGTCCAAGCTGCCTGTGGTTGAATTGAAAAAGGGACTTAACTACTATATTTGGTTTTAATTGACCTTGTTCTGAAAGGGCTACGTGCTGCAGTACTTTAATGTGCTGCCAATTTACCTCAAGTTAGTTTGAGAGCCAGAAGGCAGAAATCCCTCGGAAAAGAACTATGGTCAGGATCTTTGAGCTTTGTGTGTCTGCATAGTTGTGTTTAGTGTTGACAGAAGCTGTGTTAGGTAATAGCACCATGAAATGAGATCAGGTATGCATAGTTGATTATGGTTTTTTTTTATGATTGGCATATAAGGGATTTTATTGCGTAGGTGAGATGTTGGGCTATATTTCATTAATACTTGATCTAGTCAGTCATATAATCAACACTAACTGAAGTTTTTCCCTTGATTTCTTGCCTCTCTCCTCAGTTGGTTCAGCTGATGGTAACATAAAAAGAGATGGTTCTTTAAACTCAGTGGCATAAAGCAGAAACCAAGTATCTCTTTTGGTCCCATGTTGATTTTTCCAGCCCTTTTCTGGGATGGGGCAGATTGTATGAGATTCCCTCATTCGCTCTGATTTATTTTTTTGAGTAATTTCTGAGGGTTAAATAGTGATTATTGCTCCCAGTCTGCTTATAGTAAAGCATCTCATTTAGAGGCACTTGAATGTTGTTTCTCTAATCTGCAGTAGGATACAATATGGCAGTACATAATTAAAAAGTACTTTAAATAGACATCATTCTATGTTTGTTATTTTTCACTTGGGATGAAAATTAACAGAGCCCAGTAGTGTGGCCTCATTGGTGTGTGGTCAGCATTTCCAGTAATTTTAGCCCTTATGTTAGGAGTTTAAATGTAATTAAGTTTATCTAATCCCCCCTGAAAAGTGTTTTAAGCCTGCCGTGAGTTTGCTCTTCTCAAAGTTTATAAGATGTACTAAGACACTCCTAAAGATAACAGTAGAACAACAGAAGTATAATGTGGGGTTTTCTGGTGAGTTTATTTTGAGCTGTCCTCTTTATGCTAAGCTTCTTCAGTTTGTGCAGCAGGTCTTGTGAGCAGGAGCATCGCATTGTACCCTATTTGATTCTGGTTATTTATCTGCACAAAACTCAATTCTCTTAAACCTTGTGTTGTTGTCACTTCACCAGTTGTTCCTATATTATCTTAGCACAGCTCTCAAAAGTTGTCTCTTTATAATAGGGAAATTATTTTCTTGATGGTGAGTTCCACTCTAATGTATTCTAAACATGGCTTCAAATGGATTTGAGGATGGGTGGGGAGAAGGAATCCCCAAAATAACATCTCTTCAACTTCTGGCAGGTGGCTACATGATCTAGGAAAGGCAGGCAAAAATGCAAGTATGGAGGCTGTACCTGTGTAGGTAACCAGTAACCTTGTAAATCTGAAAGAGCTGTAGTGTGTGACTGACTTTCTGGATATATCATAAAAAGCCATGAGAGATGGTGGGGGAATTTTCTACTAAGCATCTCTTGTACTGGGCCTAAATAGTACCACATCCCACCTGTTTTTTGCATCTCTTTTAGTTGCACAGGCAAAAATAAACAGCACCCCTTGATGTGATAACATCTGTAGATAATTGTTTTTATCTCAAAATGTATAGCAACTTAGAGGCGAGGGAAGTATGTTTGAAGCCTCAGTTTCCTTCAAAACACAGAAAATGTGATTAATTTTTAGCCTGTCCTTTTGTACTCAAATAGGTCTTTATTAAAACTTTATTTGTATTAACACTTTCACCACTAAGATAACGATGGTTAGGAAACATTTGATGCAGATGTAAGATCAGGGATAAAAGTGACTATACCTGCTACTATTGAAGTTTAATTAATGATATAAGGTAAGCGGAGACAGCAATGCTACTAGACCTTGGTCCGTTGAAAGATATTTTTCTTGTGTGTGTGTGTGTCATAATAATTTCTTCTGAAACCCCAGAACTTCCTAGAAAGTCAAGACATCAGAACTGTATGGTTTGATAGTTTCTGCAGGCTTCTAATGTAACATGGATTGTGCATTACAGCTCCATGTATTCCTTAGCTTTCTCTCTCAATATTGTGGGAGGAAAGAGTATGCAGGGGAAAAGTAATACTATTTTTGTTAGCTAGTGGAAATGTTAGGTAGTGTAGCTCTCACAGAAACTTTTCCACTTAGTGCTGGTAAATAGTTTGGTTTGCTTTGTTTTTTTGTGTCTTTTGGGGTCTTTCTTAAAATCCAGCAGAACGCTTTGTATCAGTGCAAAGAACAGTTCTGAGAACTCTGCTAGGTGCTAGCCACCATCTGCAGCAGGTTGTGAAATTCTCTAGCGGACTGAAGTGCTTCAGCTTAAACCAACTTGCTTTTAATCAGATTCTTTCTTGATCCTTTTTGAGACCTCAGATCAGTAGAATCAGTATAGCAACCCACAGGAAGAAAACATCTATTATAAATATGTAGTAGATAAACAGTTAATGAATAAGGAAGAAAATTTAGTACTTCAGATAATGAATTAGAACTTCCTAAGAGTGGCTTAATGCTGCCAGAACTCACTGGTTCATGATGGTTCTTCAGAAGTTAACGTGCAGTGCTGTTGGGTTTTGTGGTCTGAAGCTCATTTACTCAGGCAATAGGCACTGCCGTCTTCTCTCCCTCCTCTTGAAGAAGAGTCACTTTAACTTTTATTGCATGACTTTTGTCTCCTGCA
Organism: Falco punctatus; assembly: GCF_963210335.1. NCBI lineage: Eukaryota > Metazoa > Chordata > Aves > Falconiformes > Falconidae > Falco > Falco punctatus. The sequence goes on along the minus strand of NC_137594.1, from coordinate 14,673,659 downwards.
ATAACATCAGTCACTAAAGAAAGCAAGAATTCCATTAAAGCAGTCTGCCACTTTTCTTTTTAATTGCTAGAAATTTGTTACTGGAGTAGTGTAATCATGTCAGTAGAAGGCTATCCTGAGGTAAGACAGTGATGATTTTTTTATTATTATTTTTTTTAATACAGCAGTAACAAGTGCTGTTATATGTAGTGAAACTTATTGCGGAAAAAGGTTTCCCCCAACCTCCCAGTACCCAAACTAAAACATCAGTTTGAGAGTTCCTTGAAGGAGAAAGTTGCAGAAGTCCTAAAAATAACATCTTCTTCTGTGTTCCTAGAATTGCCAATACAATAAGTTACTTGGAACCTGAAACTTTTTAGATTAAGACTATTCTCAAATACTTGACATAATTTTTTTTTGGTTGCAGTATTTAATTCAAATTTATCTTGCTTTGGCCAGTCCATATCTTAACTATGACTTTAGAGTTTCTATTTTCAGTTAATGTTGCTGCCACTATTTCTGGCTTAACATATAGGAGGATTATGAAGTAATTTCTTTCTCCAGATTTCTTTCTAATGGTGGTCTGGAGGTACTGGGCTCTGTATTACATATAGCTAAACTTGGTTAAAATTCTTCTCGAGTGATCAGTGTAAGCTGCATGCAATGCATTAGTACACAGAAATTGTGCAATTAATGTTAAAAATTGTTTTGCAATACTGGTTTCTTGTGAAACCCACGTAGCATCACTAGATGGTGCTGCAGAGTAGGTTTGTTTTGGTTTATTGGCATTTAAATTCGTGGAACCCAACAGTCAACCAGGCCACTGTGTTTGTGCTTGTAGAGTTTTCGAAAGCTCTTAATTTGACTTTATTTCTTTGATCCTGTTGAAGACAGTGGCAGGCCTTCTATTGAAAGCAATGACCGCGAAACTAAGTAGCGCCAAGAATTTCTGACAGTACCATTGTTTTGTACTCGATTTAACATCAGAATTGTGGACATGCATTTACTGAAACTTCTTATTCAGAGCCCAGTCCTTTATTAGATAATTCTGATGCAAGTTTTATAACCATATCCTTATAGAAAGTGGTGTGTTTTCAAAAAGCATGGACATGAAATCCTAGAATACTGATGTGTCATTACTTTGAGTCATCAAGTCTTGCCCATGCTTCAATGCTTTGGTGTCATCTGCTCACATTATGCAGAGAGCAGCTGCCCTGAAACTCCTGAAACATCAGATGAAGTAAATAGTTGTACAAGGGGTGTGTTTTCTTGTTGCCTTATGCTGGCACAGGTAATGGTTTTGCCTGTCATTTTTTCATGCAAGTCCAGATATATGGTTGTCCAGCATTGGCTATGATCTGTTTATTTCAAAAACTACTTTCACCTGTCCAGACAATAGATGATTTGAATATTTTTTGGGCAAATTAAAAAAAAGAAAAAAGAGCACAACTACTGGCAATTCTGGCTTGCTGCTGATCAGCTGTCCTTCAAGTATTCTTTCCAGATAATTTTATATGTGTTTTAAGCTAAGTATTGCACATAAACTCTCTCTCTCTGCAATAGGTATGAATTACAGCTTTTAGTGTGTGAATCAGTATAGTCTTTAAGCTACACAGCCTGTATCCTGAACAAATATAGTGGATCAAAAACCTGTTCAAAGATGGTGCATGTGTGTGTTTTTAAGTTGTTGTATTTGGTACTGTAATTAGGAATAGGTATGAGAGTTATGGTTGTCAATGTACGTTTTTGTTTTGTGAGCTGAGTTAGGAACAATAGCTTGGGGGGTGGTGGTGGGGAAGCATTTATTAAATCCAGATTGATGGGGGTTGTGTAAAATGGTGTTAAAACTTCTTGTAGCAAAGGAATTCATTTTATAGTTTAAGGTTTTATTTACCTTTTGTGACATTGTAAAACCTCATTATCTTTGTCTCTCTCAATCTCCCCAGTAAACCGGAGATAAGGCAACCTAGAGATGAAGTATTTATTTTGCTCTGTAGGAGCAGTATCTAAGTGTTTTTTAACAGATACAGTCTTTTAACTCTAAGTAATAGTCACTATTTTAATACGTTTATAAGAACATTTGTATTCAATACATAAGAGAATACTGGAATGTGCTTAGAAATAATTTCGCCCCCTCTAGATTTCTCAGGAATGCCTCTGAGGGGTGGGTTCAGCCAAGATCTTCTGGGAACCAGGGAAGCAGCTGCCTTCATTAATGACACAGTTTATGAGATTCCCCCATCTCCCAGTTAAGATACTGTTACAGAGTTACCGGATAGGTAGTGACATCAGAGCGATGTAAGTACCTTACTAATTGCTGCATTTTATTTTAAAGCTGGTTTCACACAGGATGTATTTCACACCTGTAGATTCATTGAAATCCTCTCTTCTCCAGTCTGCCAGAAAGCAGGCAGAAAGTGCTTTGTGTCTGCGCTCATGGATGTTTTTATTTCTTCTAGGGTGTATTGTCTATCATATGTGTTCTTTTATGGGGCTCGTAACAAGCCAGGAAAGAAATGGTTAAAGTGGGAGTAGCAAGATTTGGTCTAATAATTGCATGACCAAAGAGAAGCACTGCAGTGAAGCTCAGTTCCCATCGTTGCAATGTCACTAGATGGTACTGCAGAATAGGAAAATCCAAAGTGCAATTTTTGTCCAAATATACAATATACAGAAAGAATGTTAACCAACAATGAATCTGCTTCTTTGAGCAAAAAGAAAGCTTGGTTGGCACTTCAGAAATGCCTTTTAAACTGCTCTGTTTCCTTCCAGCTGGTACACGTGTGCAGTAATGTCCTGAAACACTGAGTCATTAGATCTGTCACTTGATTATTTTTTTTTAATTTCAGTAGTTCAGATAAAAGCTTTGATTTTGTTTCGGTTAACCTGTAATTTCTAGCCATATTCCCTAAAATGATGATGTCTTTGTGGCCCTGTTGGTGTAATGCAGCTGAAAACTTTGCCTAGACAGTATAGAGGTTCTTCTTAGCCCAAGGCTGCGTTCTGATGTGGTACGTAGTGTATGTCATGTTTTTTCATTGGCAAGATAATAAAAGAGCAAAACCAGAGTTCTTCAACAGCTGGAATACGTGGTTTAAAGATACACCATAGAAGTTGACATGGTTGGTGAGCTTCTGTCAGGGACAGGTGGTCTCAAAACCATGCCAAGAACACTGTGGCATTTCCTGTAAGCTTTTCTGCCCAGGAGAAGGACATTCAATGCAGCCAGGGCAGTGGCTCTCTGATCACTACTGCATGTCTGGCAAGCTGGTGAGCGCTGTCACTGGGGTGCTGTTGTGCTGCTGGGCAGACCTGTGCACTGAAGGAAGCCTCCAGTACCTAGGCTGGTGGAGGGCCCTACAAACCTGATAATGAATTTGAGCCATATGCCTTTACTTCACAGATAACTGAGAAAAAAAAAATAATTATCTATAGTGCAATGTTTTGGTGAAAGTCTAGTTCTTGTTTTTTGTATTTTGTGTTTTTTTGGTTTTTTTTTTGGTTTTTTTTGTAAGAGTAGAATTTTTGCTTTTACCTGTTTCAGCTGCAACTGTCAGTGTAATCCAAAGGCTTTAATACCTTCCTCACTTTTGCTGTGGCTTGTTCTGATGAGGGCTTTTAGGGATTTTTCTGTAATAACTCCTGAATCCTTTTCCTGGTCATTATATTGCAGCTGCATTTCATTTTGCACAGATTCTCCTGTTTGGCTTTGTTTCGGGACCTGTGGTCTGTGGTAATTCACATAACAGAAAACTTCATGTTTTCTCTCCCTTTTTTCTAAAAGTTTACAAATCTGCTTTGGAGTTTTATAGTGTGGCTGTTAGGAGAAATGGGGGAGGAAGAGTAAGTGGTTGAAAACAAAACAAGAACTTCCCAACATAAGTCAAGACACAATTATAAGCATTACCATGCCCCTTAACAGTTGAATCTGAGAGAATAATTAAAAATTAATCACTTAGTCAACAAAATCAGCTACCTTTTCTGTACGTAGAAGTGTGAGAGAAGCTGTTAATTCAGTTGTATTCACTAGTTTAATTTACATCAGAAGGAACTGTAATAGCATCTTGCTTCATAAGACATTCATTGATAGAGTGTACCACGTGATAAACCTGACTATAGCAATAGCAATTTAAAACATGGAGAAGTCTCACTTTTATGATGTGACTTGTTGAATGTAATGCTGCCTAGAGCAAAGCAGGATTTGAGCAAGGAGTTCGTGCTTTTTACTTTCTGCAGGATCTCTGACTCTGCGTAGTCCTAGATAGTCTCCCTTCTGCTCTACCACCCACATCATGCTACAGTGAAAAAGAAATTAAAGCAGCCAACTTGATTGGGATTTTTACCTGTCTTGTTGTGGATACAGTTCTGGTTTGGGTTTTTGACATCTTGCCTGCTATTTTTCATGTATGCCAAAGCTATTTCTTACTATTGCATAGGTAATACAGAAAAGAGAATAAAAATAAAGGCCCTAGTGTATTATGCAGCAAAATGGGTCTAAATTCCATAGTAAAAGGTTGTAGTTTCTGTGTCAATTTATTAGAAACTGAGGATTTGATTTGTGATAATTACAGCTTTCAAAGGAAGGTATTTTTATAGACATGAGAGTGACCAGTCAGTGTAGCGTGGAGGACTTGGTGTCTGCAGTAGGTATATGCATGGATCAGCTAGTGTATGTGTTGTCTTCTATAGGTTCATTATGCTAGAGAAAAATGCAAATTATTTGTTGACTGAATTAAGTCAGACATATTACACTATTTTTGACTGCTCACATTTAAATGTTTGGATATTTGTTTTGGGATTTTTGGTGTGTAGTACCATGTGTTTATAAGCCTTTCTCTTGTTTCAGAGTACTACTGATGGCAGTACTCATGCCATCAAGAAGCATTTGCTTTAGCAACTTTAAACCAACCAGTGATGAAGTTGTCTTGTCTTGTGTTATTATGTTTTCACTCTACTTGTTTGTATGACACTAGACTTCACAGGTAGCATAGTTACAGAAACAAACTAATATCAGAAAACAAAGATTATTAGCTCTATTTCACATACAATTTCATTAAATAGTAACCCTACACCTAGACTGTGGTTTGAAGAATACTTGACTATAGGAATCTTATTCAATGTATAAAGATCTTGTGTCTGTCACTGGAGCACTTTTGACTTAAACTTATGCATCTAAAGATGCATAAGAAGAAGGATTCAGAACTGCTGATAATATAGAAGCTGTTGGTCTATATTAGAGCTATTGGAGAAAATAAGTAAAAATTTAGAATAACAATTTGGACATTTTCAAGCTAATTAAAAATGAAATTTTAGTCCTTTTTGGTAGCATCCAATCAGAAATTCATTTATTTCCTAGAGTAGGTCTGCACCATAGAAATGAATGTGTGACTCCAGAACCAATAACACAGACCATGAGTTCAGAAGTACTTTTATCACTTAATAATTGAAACCACAGGTTATTTCCTTAAGAAATTGTGATTTTAATACCTTAATGAATGCAGATTTGTATTTTGCATTCACTGGAGTAATTTCAAAGTTGGTAAAGAAAATTATATTGATTTTTAGAAAAACCAACAAACCAAAACCCAACAACAACAAAACCCCACCTCTTTTTTTTCCCAGACCTCTTGTGTGAACAATCTTCCGCCCTTCCAGTTACTAAGCCAGTTCAAAGCTCTCAACATCCAGTAAAACCTATGTCTTCATTTGTATTCTAATTTATTGCTCTTAAGTTTGTCTCACTAAGATTTGCCTTTTAACTTTCACTTGGAGAGAGATCACTTTATTATATGAACTTTGCTTTGGATTCTTTTCTGTTTAACTAGCAACTTTTCTCACTGATTTGTGCCTTTATTTGCTTAGCTATGGTAAGAGTTAGCCAGTTTTTCTCTTAGGTCTATTAAAAGACCATTACCACATTTCCTCTTGAGGTCTTTTTACCCTTATCACATTTGCTATAAATTCATGAACTCCCATTTCACTTGAAGATATTTATGCCATATGGGCCATTTTCTTTTATAATCAAAATGCAAAGGTAAGTTCCAATGTTAAGTGCCCATTCCAAACTTCTACTGTAGATGAATGATTTCTGCATTTTTTGCAATTACTACCTTAGAAGAAATGACATCATGATAAAGACATTGCTTACTAAGACAGAAAATGGCAGTAAAAGCAAAAAGCTTGAAGGGGAGCTTTGCTTTTCTGATCCTTCAATTACTCGTTAAGTGTAAAGTTAAATTTAGTACACATTTTAATACATTAACAGAACACTGAGTAGCAGAGCAAATTCTACAGACAGCACAGACTCTTCTTCAGTTTGAAATCTGCCCTTTTATTCTAAAAGGTTGCATTCTTATAATATCCCAAAGTGAATTGGGATAGAAGACCTTCAAAAAAACTAAGCCCCAAAACAAAAAAAGAACAAACCCAGGCAATGTTGTCTTGTATAGTGTCCTATTAGGCTGGTCCTGTATCATGTCCTATTAGGTAATAGAAGGCATTTTACAGCCAGAGAGGGTGTTTCCGAGGTGTGCTGTAGAACAGTATGATTTACTAGTAGCAGCAGTGAACATCATTTGAGGCATTTTGAAATGAAAATCTTCAGCCTCTAGGAACAATTTTTCAAAAGGGAGACTATGTAGGAAATATTTTTTTTAAACACATCTGCAGAAGCTCGCCAAAAATAGTGTTTTACTCATCTGATCATTGAAGAGGAGTCATATTATGTTGCCTAACCCCAGCTTTGCTGGGAAAGACAGTACAATGGCTGTGTGACTAAAGTTCATGTCATTAGCTTGGTCTTGGACTAAGGACTAGATTGAATGAGGCTGGAAAGCAATAGGGCAAAAGACTAAATTACTACTTTGTTTTCCTTTTTTGGAAGACTATAAAGCAGGAATTCTTTAACTATTATTTGGACAAAAACAGTTGCTTTGAACTATTTAGAGGAGGTTTTAAAAAAAAAAAAAAGGAGCCTTATAGATAATGATGGCCCATATGCAAAGTTCTGTGTAGTAACTTCAGTTCTGTGAAAATAAAAGGATTGCTAGAAAACCATGATTTTTAAGATGCAACAAATGACTTTATTGCTTGAAGTGGGAAATATTGCCTCTGGATTTAGAAGTGGGTGGCGAGTTCTCAACTGTAGAAAATGTGGTCTGTGATACTGTAGTGTTATGCTTGCTGGGAAGAAAGAAAAGCCAATAAAGGAAAGAATAATAGTACATTGATCAACCCTTTATCACAGCAGGGTAACTAAATCTGCTGTCACCAAATATATCACACAGTCACTTGATTAAACTCATGTAATTTGCTGGGATGCATGCAAGAGTTTAGCTCTCATCAGCAACTGCGGACAAAGGCAGATAAGGAAAGTATTGAAACTGTAAGAGCTTCCAGCTGAAAACTTTCAATTTGCTTCTCAAAGGAGGAGGGTGTTCCAGTGTTGTTCTCTGTATTAATAGCATAAATTGCTGTCTCCTTGCATTTTGTAAGTCACTAGTACAACACAGTAGAGACATTATCGAGTTCAATCAGCCCTATTCAGTTATCGAATCATCTGGGAGAAAGGAGGGGTGTTTTCTATTTAAAAATAAAGGAGAGGGTGGAGAGTTGAAGACAGGGCAGAACTCCAGGAGGTTGACAGGGTTGTGCAATGCAATCTGAAGTGTGGAGGGTGATGGGAAAAGTGTTTTCTTTCGGTACTAGAGATACAGGAGGAGAAGGCTTTCATGCAGTATAGCCCACACAGAATGAGCAGTTATTCTAATCAATCTTTGTTTTCCTGTTAAATGTTGAAGAACGAAAGTGTGTATTGATGGGGAGCCTTGGGACGTTATATTAAGTCCCTCCTACCTTAGGAAAAATGTGACTCGCCTAGTGAGTGAGTGAACAGTTCCTTAGAATATGGCCAAGTGAGCGGTTCTTGGAGCTGAAAGGCAGATTGAGGCATGGCTGGCCTGAGACCACCTGTGCAAGCTGGAGCTGCTACCATCACCTGTTGCAGGTCAGCCTTCATGGCATGCAAATTGAGAAATTAAAGCTGAGTGCCTTTCCCATGGATCTACAGGTCAGTGTTCAAAGTTCACCTGTGGCTCAATAGATGAGGATGCATTTGATTGTGTCCAAGTGTAATGGTCTAGCAGAGAATAGACCAGATCTCCATTTGCAGCTAATTATAATGAAGCTTTGTCCTCACAGCACCTTCTAATTCTGACCTAATGAAATGTGAAATTGTGTAACACATCTATAAGAAGAGGTTAAAAGGATTTAACTGTTTAAAAATATTTATTGTGACTATATTAAATATTAGATTTGAAGCCATATAAACCCTCTCAAAACATACTCAGTCCAGAAGCTTTCTTTTCTTATGTAGCATGAACTAAAACTGTTCAAGTGCTTTTCTTTCTTTTTTATTTTTTTTTCCCTCTCTTTGAAGAAATGTTTGAGTTCTCTTGCACAATGCCTCAAGGTTAAATTGTTTGGGCTAAATTGGCCCACAGTAGAGGACAATTTCAAACTTGATCTTGAACAGGGAATGTGCTACAGAAATTTCATATCCATCATGCGAGACAGCAGTTAAAAGAGCATTACTGCTTTTTCATCAAAGTGATAGCTTACAAGGAAATTACTTTATCAGCTTTGTTCTCTTCATCCTATGTGAGCTTTTTTGTATTGTCTGTTGTACAAAAGAATTGCATAACTCAACCAGAAAAGTACTTTAAATATTTTACTTCTAGATTGATGCCTACAAGGTAATGTTCCCCCAAATCTTTTAACTTTACTGTTATAAATGAACAGGATTTCCTTTACCAGAGCAATACTGGGCACTGCCTATGGTGCATATATGTAATCACATCAACTCTTTAATTGATTTATTGTATATTTATAAAGATGGATCTTTAATACAAAACTCTGTACACTGTTAGTTTCCTAAATAGTTGAGTAAAATTGAAAATTATATTTTGGGGGGGGTTATTCTTTCATCAAGGCTTTACTATGTGACAGAATACACAACACAGGTACACTTTTGCTTTGGCCTCTCTGTTAGACCAGTGTATTCTCATCAAGTAGCTATTAAGCCAAATTTGCTTTACTTTATTTGAACAGCTGCTGTGTGATAAAATTCATTACACTTGGTTGAATTTTCCTATAGCCAAATGCATTGTTTAGAGACTTTCTGTGCATAGAGGAAAGGGCTTGAGTGCAGCAATTCCTTTCAGGATGGTAATACTAAGTTTCTGAGTGTGACTGGTCACAGGCTCTGAAAATATGAATCAAAAGATAAACATGTAGTTCTTTATATAGCTGTTTCTGTGGAAATAGTGTCTCCTAGTAATAAGTCTTTATACTAAAAAGCCTTGACTTCATATCAAAAAGTTTGATCCAATGGCTGCTACCAATAGTAGGATTTCAATGAACTTTGGGGTTTTGGGAGTCAAAAGTACCAGTAGATAAGGATATGCTGAGGGTAGGTAGGAGTCACAGTTTATTTGTTTATCAAGTTTTGGCTCCTTTTAAATGTCATGAGATATACACCTTGAGAATTACATTAAATCATCAGATTAATTATGATAGTCCTCTTTCCTTAAAGTATGAAAAGTCAGATCTATGTTTGAATGGAAAAGCCTAATACTTTGAAATGTTAGTTTAACTTCTCTGTAAAGGACTACCTTTCCATAAGAATAGGGGGTCTATCTAACAGCTAATTTCCAGCAGTCCTAATGTTTGTCACCACTGGCACTGAATTTAGTTATCCAAGGTTTATAAAAGATGGGAAATCACAAAAGGAAAAGAGAGAGGCAAAAGTGTATTTTTAAATAGATTCTCAGGCTTATGGTTGTAAGAGATTTTCTTTTTTTTCCCCAGACTAGTTTATTTGCTATAAAATTTGGTTTCAGTTGGCTCAAGCTATTAATGAATTTGAGTGCTTTAGACTGCAACGTTTTTAAGCTAGATTCTCAAGATAGAGGAATTAAAGATGTAGTCCCCAATTCTTCCTTAAACTACCAAAGAACCCTTACAGAGTAAGAACTAGCTGGATCAATCCAAAAGGACTGCAGCCCATTTTTTAATTTTTTTTTTTCAATGCTGCCTAGGCAACTGTTCAAATAGTGTGCAAGGGTGTGAAGTATTTTGAGCTGGGCAGCTCTGCTCTGCCCTAGAAACTGCTGCTCCTTCCATGAAATCCTTGTCTTACGGAGACTGGATGTGGGAACAGGAAATCAAGAAAAGTCTTTAGTTCTGAACTTGCATGATTTTTTGGCTATTAAATGAAAAGGATGAGGGATGATCCATCTCCTATTTACTTAATTTTTGTGACTGGTACTGTGAAGGTTTGTTTTGGGTGAACTGTTTTGTTTTTTTCTGATATTTTTAATCCATAAGAACAAAACCTGGGGGTATGGTGAGAAGAGGGCAGGAACACTTGAAAATCAATAGCTGCATAGCTGCATTTGAAAAAAAAAAAAAACAACAAAAACCAACAAACAGCTCACCTTTTAAAATGTTTCACTTCAGAGACTAAGCATACTTTTGTGTTGTGCAAATAAGGTATTTTTAGGTCTCAAGACAAGTAAGGCCTCTCTTGGTGGTAAGCAGATGGAATCATGGCTTTTGTGTGGTTTTATATACAAGAATAACCACACATCATTTGCCACTTTTATCTGTGCATCAAAAGGAAATTTGCATGGGCACCTTTTGTACTTGCAGACCACCTTATAGACCTGAAAATGACAGGATTCAGCTGGCTTTATTCCTTGAAGTACATGCTGTTGAACTGCATCAAAAGGCATCAACTCTGAGTCTGCTTTGTTCAAACTGACTGGCTTTGCTGCAAGCACCCCGATTTGAGATACTCACGTCTCTTTGCAGTTTCTGTTCAGGGAAAAGAAAAGTGTTGGTTAAAAATAGCGCGCTTTTTTTTTTTTTTTTTTTTTAAATAGCTGGGTTCAACATACTGCTTCCTGGTAGACAACGTATGTCACTTTGGGCCACTTAGATTCATATCTCAAAAGGTGTTTAGATAGCCAGATCTGATACCAGAGTGAAGAAAGTGTCTCAATGCTGCACAAGGTCTGTGCTTTGCTACCCTATCAACAGGATAATATTTTTTTTTTTTCATCTCTGAATGTGTTGTGGGATTAAATACAGTGAAGATTGAGAGAGATGCCATGGGCACTACAAGTGTCTCTAAGACAAAGAAAGGCTCAACTTGCAGCCTCCTATTACACATATTGGTTATAGCTAGTCTGTTCAAATGCTAATAGATGAATCCATGGAGAGACAAATAAAGAAGAGTTCTTTCATTGGCTCATGAAAAAAATGGATATTCCTAATGAAAGACCATGATCTTTAAGTACAAACTGTCTTTAATATGTGAGAGCCTTTAATATATGACAACACTTATCCTCATGTGATGCAAAATGATCAAAAGGATCTGAAAATGAATTTTTCGTTTCACTCTGAGACCAGTACTGTCATTACGTGATTACACTACTTAGTTCCAGAGAAACCTTTGGCTGCTGCATGTTTTAATAAAATGCATCTGCTAAAGTGAGTTTTATCCCAAGACCTGAAAATAAGGATTTATAGTAATCACCATGTCCATAATGAGAGCACATTTTAATGTCTTTTCATGATGTGATGGTCCTCAGATGGATAATATTCTACACATGACAAAATGATTCATTAATAGCTTGCAAAATGCAATGAAAGATGGCTAAAAAAAGATTTGTGGCGTTCTAGCTGAACAAAACCAGTGATGTTCGTAACAATAATGGTATACTTGACCTCTCTCAACATAGCCTAAAATTTAATTAAGAATTAATTTTGAACTTCACTGCCTCTTGATGGAAAACACAAGGATTTTATCTGAAAACATGCTTGGTATTTTCCCTATTGCTCTTACAATCTCTCAGGCAAGGACATGTTGAAAAGCTGAAGGAAGGAATAAAAACATCCAACAGTTCAGATAAACCAAAGAGCAGGCTGTTCCTTTCCAGCAGGATAAATAGGAATTGGAAAGAAAGGAATAAAAAAATAATACCTGATTTAGTATTTAAGAGGGTTTAAAATTGGTTTGTGGGTGTTTTGTTTTTTTTTTTTTTTTTCTCTCCTGCTTTTCCTGAAGATGTCTCAGTAAGATCTAATCTTAAAATATACGTTGGGTTTTGTGGTTGGTTTGTGGTGGTTTTTGGTTGTTGTTTGATTGGGGTTTTTTTTGTAAATGAAAGTATGTTTTTAAGGTAGATGCTAAGATTCAGGTTTATATTTTGCTGGTATAAGGAGGTAATTGTGCACTCTTTTATTTTTTTTTCTCTTTTTTTAATTAATTTTTTTTTTAGGGAGAGGACTGTAGAAAATGACAGTCTTTCTCTTGATGAAAGGTTTGAAGAAGAGAGTAGAAAATATTTTCCTTGGAGAAAAGAAAATACCCCCAAGAAATCCCAAACAAACTCCATAAACTAAAATGAAATGCCACATAGAATTACGGAAACTTTTTTGTGGAGAGGACAGAGCAATTAATTCTGCTAACACTATCATTTGTCATCTTTCAGTTTATCCCCAGATGTGATATTTTTGGCTTGAGTTAAAATAAGAGAGGAAAACATCCTTCTCACTTAAAGTAAGAATAAGTGAAGAAATATGTGGCTGAATCCTTCAGACCTAGGTCAGAAAACACAATTGAACTATAGGAGAACAATTTCATCTCTCTCTCTCTCTCTCTCCCGTTTTAAAAAGTTCAAATATCTTTTCACTCTCTTTTACATGTTCACAAATCTTTTCTTAGCTGGAGCTTTGTTCTTCACAGGTAAATAGATTGGCATCAGTCCATCAGAGCTACCTCCCTACTGACACACCTGTCTAGCAACTGTATACCTGGCACATGATATAAAAGGACTAAGATCAATTTGAGCATTTCTGCTTTCTGTGTTGAAAGTTAGCCTTTGTGTGCCAGTGAGCAACCTCTAATGAGCAGTACAGGGAAAACTAGAACCTTCAGATCACTGCAGAACAGCAACAGGAAAAAGGTGCTTAATCAAATTTCCTGTGTTCAGGAAATAGGGGATCTCTTAATATATCTTAGCTGCCTTCAGTTCAAGACTTCTACCAAATATGAGTATTAGAATTAAACCACCCCCTGAAAAACTTAACTGTATTCATGTTTGCTGTTGGTCCTACTTTTAAAACTTTCTGGTACATAATGGTCTTTATTTTTCTGATGCCTACCTTGCCAAATCGAGACTGCCTGCAAATGATACAAATATTAAGTGGGACAATCTAAGTCAGCTTGTTATGGAGCCCAGAGAGCCTCAAACATGTAAACTTTGTTTTCCAAATATGTGCAATACAGTCAATGAAATTATCACAGCTCTTCCAGAAAGTAGAATTTTAATACTGTCTGCTAGAGAAAGGATTAAGGCAGTACTTTAAATGGCAGATTTTTTTTCTCTGTATTTGCTTCACTTTTTGCTATAAATCAGTTTACTAGTTGCAGATGACTGTGATTCGTTTTGTTTTTTGTTGGTTTGTTTGGGGTTTTTTTTGAGGTGGAAGAAATGAACATAGAACAAGGATTGTCTAACTAGGAGAGTATGTATTTTAAAAGATTTTGGATAGTGTGGTAACAAGTTTAATTTGGGGCACAGTTCTAGTACACCTGTACCTACTGGGGGGATGGCTTTCTGATTTCATTCCACAGTACTCCAACATTTCTTATAATTTTTAAAGTTCATGGAGGTGAGCAGCATCAGAGAGATGATCTCTGTGGATGGGTACAACCAGCCTCAAATGTTGTAGGCAGTGAATGTGGAAGTGTAGCATCTGTTCTGCAAAAGAGTAGTCAGATACCAATCCACTGGGGACTGCTGGAATTATTCAGAGCAAGAATCAAAAGTAGAAATTCTCATGCTGAAATATGGGAAAACATCCAGTGTTTTGCTGGCATGATTGTTGCTGCTGAGCAAGCAGAAAGAGAAGGTCCCAGATCCAGACTGTCAAATTTTGCACAGCCATGGTTTTATATATACAAGGTGAATTGTTGGTATGAGAGTTTCGTGGTGCTTTTCGTTAGCTTTTTGGTTTTGTTGACCTATAATGCGAAGCCTTAAATTCGCTTTAATGGTCTCTGGCGTTTTGTTATGGTTTTGCCAGTTGGTGGTTTAAGGCATCGTATTTGCTAAGGTGACATTTCCAACTGGCTGCAAACTATTAGATTATGTCAACCTAATGGGTGTTATCAACATCAATGTTATTTTTCACTTGGTACAAAACAGGATGGCAGTTTACAAGAGCGGGCTTTGCCCAGGGATTAATTGATTTTCTATCATTTCAAGTCCTCCAAGACATCTAGCTGGCAACAGTGTCTGAATTTTCTCTCTTCTGCTATTAAACATGCTGAATTTGGACCTTGGCTGCAGCAAAACAAATTATTCACCACTGCACTGAAACAATGTAAATCCACACTAGTTGAGAATGTGTAATCCACTGTGTATCAAAGGCCTTGCTTGACTTGAATTAGCTGCTTGATTGTTTTGACAAGATTAAAGCATCCTCCAAAAAAATGTTCATGCATTTGAAACAGAATCTGGCTGAATTCCCTTCTGTTATACTGCCATTATTAACCAGTCATATCCTGGGGGGGGGGAAACCTGTTCATCTGTCTGCCCTATACCCTCCTGAGCTTGCTTTAAAAATAGCTAAGACTAGGAAAGATTGTTGAATAAATAAGATCTGGGGTTTATTTCTTCTGCTATCACACCTAGTAAACTTTAGCACATGGAAGATGGACCTTTTATTTAAGCCCTTTTGTCTACTTTTTGTGAACAATATGCAGGTACTTTTCCTGTCGTCCTATGCTGATAATTTGGAACAAATCAAAGAAATACCCTCAGAAGTCAAATATTAATTAATCAGTTTTCTCCAGTGTCTACCTCCAATTCTCTAGCTTCTTGCCTTCAATAAATAGAAGTTGATCTCTTACCTTGCCAAATTTGACAGTTGTCATACTAAGAGCAGCAAGATTCAAGCCACTAGCTAGCTGTCAGCTAACTGGTATTTAAAGTCCGGTCTTTTTTTAGAACTTCCCTAGAACCAATTTATGGAACATTGTGAGTGATGCTGCAAGCAGGAGAGACTCCAGCCAGGCAGGAGTCTGTTCTAGATGACTTGGATTAATGGAATGTTCTTCTGTCTGTCTTATTTTATCCTTTTGCCCTTACAGCTGGAAGCCAGCATCTTCAAACAGTTCCTTCTGTAACATCAAGGGACATAAATAATCAGAGTATATCTTTAACCTAGTTAGAAAATATTATAGAGGAGAGTTTTACTTTGTCTTTGTATAGCCTGCACAAGTGGTGAAGGACAGCTCTGTAAACAAAATTAAAAAAAAAATTAAAAAAATTTGCATCTGACAATCTAACCTAGAATGCATGATTTAAATAGATCAGATACAAATTACAGTAATGTACAGCATATTGCATTTGAAGGGTACAGAATACTTGGAGAGGTAATTTTTCAGGAAAGTTTGAAAGTCAAGCAGTATCACAGAGTTATGTGGCTGCCATAACAGCCAAGACTGAAACAGGTGGCTTAGGCTTTGTAGAATAATCACCTCATTGGAAATATCCCACACCCATTTCTGCTTAATATGTCGGTATAAATAAAATTCCTTATTTTGAATACTAATACACATTTGTAACAAGTTTTTGCTCTTTTCTCAAGGTGTATGTTGAGGTCACAGATGTATATCCTAAAACATGAATCGATGAAAATCTACGCACCATCTACATGAAGCTAATGTGAATTGATGTTGATGACAAACCTAAAAACACCATGCTAAATTTGTATTTATTTGATCATAAAATTACTTAATATACTTAAAAGCTCAGGCACTGGGTTTTAATAGCACCTCCTAAATGAACAGGGTAAGGTCCCAACAAAGCTTTTCACAGCTGCTTCATATGCAACAATTTTCCCAGCAGCCTGATCCACGGCTGCACATTGGAGCTGCTTGAGGTGCTCAGGGCCTGACAGTTCTAACTCCCACAGTTCGTCACGAAGAGTAGGACTCTGAACTTATACTACATGTATTGCTAGGTACAGCTGAACCTTTGGTTTATAGGTAATCAGCTTACTTTAGTCTTTAAACATATTTATTTTTTTTCTGGCTCAGTTTCAAGCCAATCCTCTAAGTGTAAGTCTAGGTTGCAGTTGCCGTGTTCACTACTAAGTTGCAAATCTCTGATAGAGTTTCAGAATTCATCAGATGGGAGGAATGGAGCCTGCTTGAATAAAAGCTGTCCAATGCTTTGCAATCTTGTACCCTACCATTTGAATCATAGCTAAAATGGGAACTATAACAGCTGGTTTTGTGTTGACATTCTTCTGATATTTAGAAATGTACAACAAATATATCCCTCCCATGTGCTTCGTAGCTGTAGATACCTCATACAAATGCAGAGCACGCTGATTATTTGTTATCGTGGGGTAGTTTAAACTGCTGTGCAACTCTCAGTATCTTTCTTTACTGATGGAAAATGCCAAGGCAATTTAAAGAATAAAATACCACCCCTCAGTGTTCCTGAACATGTTACAAATGTATAATAGAAAATGACCTAATAATATGGTCTTATGCAATAACTAGACAAATTAAAGCAAATACTTTTGAAGGTTTCTTTAGTTCCCTTTGTATATAGAAAAAATTCATAGTAGGTCAAGTGTATTCTAATAAATTAATGTAAAGTTAAAATGTGGTAAGGGTTTTTGCAGTTACACAGCTTTGCTATAGGAATTACATATTTAATTACTCTCATTTGTTACAGCCTGTTGTTACATACATATTATATAGCAGTGTTTTCCTCAACTAGTAAACATGGCGGTATTGAAACAGATTTAAAAAATATTTCTTTTCTTAATTTGTTTAGTGTTACCTTGCATTTTTGAGAGGAAGCACAATGAATCTACGACTGAGCAGTATGCTTATGGTTCTCCTCAGCCTACAAAGGGCTTGTGAAATTAAACATAAATAGGTGATAAAAGCTGGATGTTAATGATTTTCCTCTTTATGCTGGAACTTTACTGAAATCTTTTCCAAAGCTGTGCTGTCATTCCGATTGCTTTATGGCATTGCATGACATAACAGGACAACAACTACTTAATGAACAGCCCAGTGATGGAGAATCCAGCCAGGATGGAGGATCAATTCCTGTTCAGCCCAAAGGAACTACCAGGCTGTCTGCTGGTCTCTGACCCTTGTTGGGTCAAGGAGAGCAAGTAGGTATAAGAATAGTGTTATGCCTCATAGTGTGGGCATTCACTTGACAGGAAACGAGTTTCAGTCCTCCTGCAGTAAGCATTTAGGCATTACTGAAATAAAGGCTGGTGGTTTTCAGTATAATTAAGCTAGAGGTTCCTAACTAGAGGGAGGATTTAAGGTTGTAAATCACTAATGGTGTTGAGCAACAAACCTGCAGAGAGAGCTTGGGCAGTTTAATGGTCTTTCTTGGATGGCTTATAGGCTATTCTGTAGCATCTAATTCTTGTCTTGTGTTGAATAGAGTCAGGGTGCGTTGCTCAGACAAGGCACTGGAGGCAATGTGTTTTGCAGCATGTTAAATTAGTGCTGTTATTCTGTCACAGTTCTCTCTTTATGAGTGTATTGGTGAACACTGAGGACAGGATGCCATGTACAGATGTCCCCTTATTACTGCTTTCTGTCTGGAAAACTAATTGTGATTTAAGAAGGGCAAAATGGGCCATGCAATCACTCTTGTAGGCTTTGGTGCTCTTTCAGCTATTTTTGTTTTTTTGCCCTTCTCTGCAGGAGAATGTGACAGAGGGGGAGGAAATGTCTAAAACTTTCAACCATGACCTGGTAGAAGTGAAGGTATTCCTGGGACAGAATAAGCCAGTAAACTTTGAGGGAGGAGGAGTTGCCATCAAATCTGGGAAAGACAAGAGGGTGTTTTGGAATACTTACTTGTAGAATGTCAGGGGAAGGTAGGAGTAAGAACTACCAGTAGTAATCTTCTCATTTGTGTAATGTATTGGGTGCTTATCCTTCAGCACTTTGCATGCTTAGAACCCCATAGGATTCTCAGGTTCAGCAAAACAGAACTACAGCTCCATTTGAAGAACCAAAGGGTACTTTGGGGAAATGTTTTGTAGGCAGTTCCTAGAATTAAAATTAATTAGTGGGAAAGACATAGCTGTGGGATGTGGACCATTCATTGTCATATCCATGAAAAACTACTAGCTTCAATGTGTACTTTGCAAAACCCTGGTGTAATTAGAACTTAATGATTTTTCTCATTTGAATTATTAATTTCTTTCTTGATATCCTGGCTAATCCAACCATTTATTATAAACAAGGTCTAAGGCAGGACTGAGGTGATGGTGTTGCTGCACAAATGTGTATCTGCCTACCTACAGGAGCTGTTGTGAATGCAGTTAGTGTTCTTTGTATGTCAACTGAAGCTTTACCATCAAATAACTTGCCAAACTAGAGACTATAAAAACTCAAATGAAATTCTGAGCCAAAGAAAAAAGGTGTAAGAGGGGTAGGAAAGGTGTTTATCTCGAGAAACTTCAGGTTTTAATTTAAGGACCCACAAACTGGAATGTAGTGTGCTGTATAGAGCGATGCTCTGCATTGCTGGGAACTAGTCCTTGCCTGCCTGTCACTCTGCAGTTATGTCTCATCCATTTTGTTCTGCAGTTTGTCCTGAATATATGATGTTTATGTTTACACAGCCTGCTTTACTGCAGCAGTTCCTTAACGACTTGGTGAAAAAGTAGGACCCCTCCATCCTAAGTAGAGAACAGACAGATGGTCCCTGCCCTGAAGAGCTTATAGTCTGTTTTCTAAGCCTGGACTAGTATTTCCAAAGCACTTAAATGAAATACTTCGTCACGCTATTTAGCAAGCAGTGTCTCCTGCCAGCAGTTCTGCCAGTTCCCCCTATCCAGGGGGCAGGCAGCTGTGGTGGGCTTGCTCAGCCTGCCCAATCTGCCTGGCTAGTTGGAGCTGTGCCATGAGAAGCAGCTGCCCCTAGCTCTTCTCTGTGCTCTCAGCTGTGCTTCCCTCAACAGCAGTGCTCCAAGCACCTGGGGATGTCTTGTCTCCCTTGTGTCCCTCAAGCCAGAGTGGGGAGGAGGGCAGGGTTTGGCCACAACGCCTGGTTTCAGCGGGAATCGGTTTCTGTGGTCCTCGAAGTCATTCAACTTGAGAGAACGTAGGCTTTCCTATTCTAACTAATCCATACTATCAAAACAACTAAGTGACTTATCTCCTTTGTGCAATAAATACTATAAACCTATTTGAAGTCATAGGGAATTAAACATCCTTTGCTGCTATGAACCAAAGTATCCACATGCCAAAAACAATAAGAGAAGTAAGTATTGTATTTTACCTCCTCTTTAAAAAATACTTTGCTCTCTTTTCTGTCTCTTAGCAGAACAAGGTGAGCATTTCAAAACTACTTTTGTTTTGTCATCATACCATGAGTAACTTGTGTTTTGTTGTTTGCTTGTGGAAAAGAAAAATACTGCATTGGCTTAGGCTATATGTCCACATCTTGTGCTGTTTTCTCATCTCCAGTGACAGATGTTTCAGATGCTGCTAGACTCTCTAATTCCCCTGCTTTGCCTGTACTTGCTGTCTGCTATAGAAACAGTTAACTGAAATGTAAAGCACCAGAAGCCTGAGAAGAAATGCATTGCTAATGGATGGAATAGTCTGTGACTGGCTTAATTAATTATGTTAAACAACCCAATCTTTGGCATTATTAACAAATTCATTTAATTGTAGTAAATAATGAAGATTATAATTGAAATTATGACCTTTGTCTCCTGCAGAGATAGTAAGTCGTGCCAAGTTTGCTTCATACCTGCTAAATTGGTGCTGATCAATGACTGGCAATGGCCAGACATAATAATGTATGTGCATTTCTTAAAAACTCTAGAGGAAGGGAAGCGAGTTCAAATATGCTTTGAGGAAGAAAGTGAGTGTTATCTGTTAGTTAAAAAGGGGAAAGTACTCGCAACTAAAGGTAGGAAAATGCCATTATGTGTTGCTCATGCAAATGTATAGTCACCAATAAAGATAACTTCCGACACCAAACTGGTTAGTTACAAAAACCATTCAGGAGCTCTTCTTGAGCTTAAGAGGAATGGGGAGTATATGAAACTTGAATCACTTGCCACTGTTTTCTGAAACTTGATTAGAAAGGCAAGACTGAAAAAGTGGTAAAAACTATGCAAAATCTTGAAAAAAGCCAGAATCTTCATCATGCAGTTGTACAAATATCTGTCTATAGGGCATTACGTACCAAAAAATGATGGGTTTAAAAAAATACTGTCTAGCGGACAAGCTATTCTAGGGCTGTGCAGTACTGGATTCACATCTTACACCTTTTCTGCTGTAATATCTGAGAGAAAGTTCTATTTCCTGTTCAAAGATCTAGCTGTATTAAATACATACGTTCACCTACAGCATAATATTATACAGCCAAAATGTGGGAATATTGGCTTACAGAGGACCATAATGTATTTGTAAGTAGTCTGCACGCAAAGACATACTGTTCAGATATCTGATCAGAATAAATACATATGTATGTATATGATGAGAAGATTTTGCCCTTAATTTCTGTCTCCCTCTTTTTTTCTCATAGCTCTAGCACACACTGATCAGCCCACATTCAGCACGTGACTGTTTGCAATTGCCCACCTTCCCTGTAAAAATTTGCTATGATTTCTATCTAAATAAGAGTAAGTGTGCCCATCTGTGGAGAAGGAAAAAGAAAAGAAAAAAAAATCAAACCCCAAAAAACTCCTTAGGCAGCTGCTAATTGCAAGCTCCCAAGTACTGTTTTGTGCAATGGAGCAGGATGATGATGCAGGTTTGCCTTGCCTCAGACCTCAGTGTGAAAGGACCCTTTTCCAGCTCAGTGGGGGACAAAGAAAGGAAGTGTAGGAAAATATCTCTGCCTACACCCTGCTGTGCCCAGGAATGATGGGCTGCTTGGAGTGGAGAGCCACCTCTGCTGTTTCTTCCTGGCCTCCAAATGAAGAACGTAATCTGGGAGCTAATCCCTGCTGTTGGAGGAGCAGCACGACCTCTGTGAAGAATATTAGCTATTCCGCATCCATTGCTGTAGTAACAAGCTGTATCAATCTTCTTTGCTACAATTAATTTTGAAAAATTACCTTCCTGTTATAAAAATTATCAAGCATGTGCCTAAATAGGCTTGTACATTGTTTTCCTTCTACTAAAACCACTGAGGTTGCTGCAGTAGACATCAGTGGATAAAGATCTGTGCTACTGGGAGAGTTAAGCAATAGCAGCAGCTACAGTGTCACAGCAGCTCAGAATCAGAACTGTTTGGTTTAATTCAGAGCTCCAAATTTCCCATGTTACTCAATAATAAAACTTAAAGCATTAGAAAAAAAAAATGCACCACCCACCCCCAAAACAAAACACACACCCCCACAAACCTGCAAAGCTCTTGACCTTGGATGGTTTTGGCAGAATCTGCATATGTGCTGGATCTGGGGTAGTTATTTTGGGATAGCAATGGAGAAACCCAAGCAAGAATTGATTCTTTCTGTGAAAAAGACTTGGAGAAAGATGTTATGAATCATCTCATGGTAGTTGCAGATTGGGGGCGTGCTGGAGCTTCCTCTAGTGAAGTGTCTAAGGCAGAAACTTGTTTGCCTGTAGAAGCTGAACGTTAGAGAAAGAAGCTATAAGCTATCCACTGGCAATATATGATGCACTAGAAATGAATATGTCAAACCTGACTTGTGGTGAATGTACTGCAGTGCCTACAATATCTCTTTAGATATGCTTGGTCTTGTCTGTGATAAGAATAAACCTTTTGATGAGTATAATGAAAGCCTGTGAATAAGGAAAGGCTTCACGTTGCACAGGAAATGCAGTGACAAGAAATAAATAGCTATTTCTGCCTGGTGAGATTTAACAGCTTACAATTGCTGATTGCATCTTATGTCATTTGAACTGGTATCTGTACACATTAAAGCAGGAGCCTAGAGCAATCCAGAACAGTAGCAGAAGTCAATGGAAATGATTATGCATTTTAAGCCTGATCATAGGAGTCCCAATTTTATCCCAGGACCCTGCTGTGGTAAGTTCTATATAAATGCAAAATCTAAAGGCGTTTTCTGCTAAAAAGATCACTATGTTCATATTGTGGAATAGTAGACAAATACAGTTTGTAATGCAGTGTGACTGCTTTTATGATTTATTTAGCACTTACACTGTGATTGCAAACAGTTGAGCCCCACTTTTCCGTGCAGTTGGAGAACACAGGATGAGTGATAATTTTGTCCCAAGGAGCTTATGGTCTAAAAGGTGTAGTAAGAAGCCAAGAAAAGAAAGCAAGATGGAGTAGGCTGCAGAAAGAAACAGTGCTACCAGTTGAAAAGCATGTCATGCCATTGTGCTTTTAAGAAAGGTTTGGACTGTTTTCTGCACCCTAAATTCATGAGTGGTTTGTACAGACCAGCTGGTGAAAGATGGTGTGAAACTAATTTCCTGTTCACAAAATGTTGAGATCTTTATATTGCATCTAATGAAGGTTGTTGACATCAACACGAGCAAAATTTGGCATAAAACTGGGACCAGTTCTTGCCAGTAGAAGCTGCAAGTGAATTATTAGAAAGTTATTTAAAAGAAAAGCAAGAAGTCTAAAGCCCATATTATTGCTATTCCTATAAAATCTGTTTCCCCCAGACAAGATACCAAACTAAAGAACCACAGTATTACAATATATCTATAAACAATTAGAATAAATCAAATATTTTCCTTTTGGTTTGTTTTAGATTGCTTTCTAATTAGCTAATGTGCTTTCCTGAAATCAGTTTTATGTTGTCTTAATGGCTTTGGCTACAAAATGAGATCACCAACTAAATGATTGCCTGACCACAAGGACCTGTAATGATCTTTTAGGAAGTGCTGTGTTACCTTAGACTGAAAAATGTTGCTGCTGTACTATCTAGTGCACAGTAACATTTACATAGTACTGAATGTTCATATTGCATAAAAATAATTATAATGAAATTCCACATAAGAATATTAATTTCTGTGTTGTCAATACTGCATGACAGTTTAAGGAACACTTTTTTTTTTTTTTTAATAACCTGGTTCAGCCATCTACTGAGAAGGCAATTAAGTCCCACTGAGGTGGATGCTGAAGTTCCATACATGTGATATATATCAGCTGAGGATTTGCCCCAGTGGGACTTAAGATACAGTTATATGCTTTCCTGAACTGAGACCTCAGAGGATTACATTCATCTCATTAAAGCGGTTAAGAGTGCATAAAATATTTCAAGGGGGTTCAAGGGGGGTGGGGTTGGTAATGACTGTTGTTAATAATTTAGGGAAAAAAAATAGAAGCACACATAAATACAGAAACAGATTTGGCCTTCAGAGATAAAGCCTTTTAATAATTAAACTTTTGCTAATGATCTCAAACATCTCCTGTGATAAATCTTTTCTCCCTAGTTTCTAATTCAGTGGTCTATAAAGCAATTACAATTCAGAATCATCATTTCATTTAATGGACTGTAGCATGTTGTTGGCTTTTGTTAATTCTGGACAGTGTATTTTTAATTAATCATGTAGTACATTATTGGGTTTTGTTATAAATAAACATAGAAGCTAGAGGTCACCAAATGTGGTCCATTTTACTGTAATGTGTTGACTTATTTAAACATACCTATCCTGCCTTGCTTTCTTCGCTAAAACTGGATCCTGACAGCAGTGCATTTACAGTATTTCCATAGCTGACTGAGTGGTTCTGTATGGTAGATGATAATGCAGGAACCATTTGAGGGAAAAAAAAAACCTTTTACAGCTTACAGCAACAAAAATGTTTCCTTTCATTCAGTTTTTGGGAATATATTTTCTTAGATCATTATATTTCTATGAAATGTGAGAAGCCAAAACCTGTTTATGGAGTTGTGAGCAAAGGGATGTTTCCTGTTGCCTCTCTGGATTTCATGTGTGCACTGCTCTGTTCCTCGGAAGAATAAGATAAGATGTCAAACACTGCCAGTCTTTCCTGTATACCATCCTCACATCCATGAAGATAGTGATGCTTATTTGAGCTCAACTTGTTTGGAATTCCTGGAAACTTGGCTAGCTTAGCAGACCCTGAGAAAAGCTGAATTTTAGTTTGACCTGTTGTCTTTAGGAAGCAAATAGTATCCCATATGTAAGAGACTTTGTGTGGTGCAAATGTATGTAAAGACTTTACTTCAGAAGTGACTTACAAGTAATATTCAGTAGTTAGAGTAGCAGTCAAGTAGCTTCTTTTCAAGGAACTCTCCATGTTCTGAGTGTGTTTGGTTGCTGAAGGTGGCGGGAATATTCAGCACACATGTCTTTGATCCTGCTGACAAACCTTTTCATGTTCTGAATATTTTGGTAAGGACTGAGATTAATTATTTTAGAATGAAATAATTTAACTTTTACAATAAAGATCATGTGAGAGAGAATCTGGCAGTGAAAATAATGCCTTTACTCTTACAGTCCTGTAATACTCTGGTAACTGTTCTTTGAGCAATATATTCTTTTTCATGTCTGTTGAACAGATGTGGCAACATGTCTGCATGATTTATAGGCTGCTTGCCTGACAATCCTGGGATAGCTAGTTGGTTTTATATACTTTGTTGTTGTACCATTTTGTGAATATATTATCAGTTGCTGAAGTCTGTTCTCTCCTTGGATTTTAATGTTGTGAAGTTCCTGAAAGGACAAGGATGCTGAAAGGAGTCAGAGAGTAGTATTGTCAAAAATGTCAAGCTGACATAGTCCTATTTGCAAAAACAGCTTATCTTGCTAGGTGCTGCAGACAAATAGGTTTCCAAAATCAGGTTCCTGAACACCTAAAATCATTCTTGACAGAGTTTAAAACTTCTACATTTTAAATGCGCTCATTTAAATCCCCTCCACTTCTTGCTTCTAGAGTGAGTCTAGTTATTTGAAAAACTAATCTGTATAAAATCTCATTGACTTCAACAGAACTTATTTTCTTCTGTAATTAGAAATGTGAGTAAACATCACAAAGAGCAAAGTCTAACATGCCATGTGCAGCACAGAAATACTTTCTTTGGCTGTGAGGTTACCTTATGAATTTTCATACAGGTAACATTTAATTGTAGTTAGTATAAGTGTAATAATAATTTCTGAAGCACACAGTGTTTCCTGAGCTGGCTTCTTTTGAGTATTACAGGAGATTTGATAATCCAACCCCATCCTTTTTAAGGACAAGAGGAGGACCATTATTTTATATGCTGCTCAGTTACCTCTGAATATTTGTGAACTGTGGATTACCCATACCACAGACATCCTCCCCAAACTTTCAGCAGTTTATTAGACCACTTACAGCACCTTTCAAACATAGTAGCAGTATTGGTCTTAAACTAGCTTAGAGAAGCATACAGCTACTTTTGCTCTGCAAACTACCCTAACCATGTTGGTACTGTGGCAATTTTATGCAAAGCCACCCAAGTGACTCTCCTGCACCCGTCCTAACTTGATTAAGTACAGAAGGGTTTAATATATATGCACAGAGAACAAAATGAGTCATATTTGAGACATAAGTATTCTTAAATTTGAAAGTGGTTGTTAGAATGGAGATTATTTCTTGCTGATATAGTCAATAACATTCTTTATAGGAGTGGCAGGAGGAGGAGCAGGAATTTATGGCAAGTACAAAGATGCAGTGTTATGGCTGAACATTTAGAATAAGGGTCAACAAATGCATAAATTACCCTTGCAGTGCTTTCTGCAGCATATAAATATTTGAAAGACTTGTTTATTCTCAGGTTGAGTGAGTTGATGTATTTGCATAACATGAGTAGTATAATTTTTTAACCGTTTGTAATTAATATTCAACAATAAGCTTTTAGTTGCATATATTCTGAGTATCGTAAGGAAGTGTACAGGCTTATTAGGCAGGGTAGCTGGCTGCTCGCTGCTAAGGATTTTTGAAGTCTGTAGTGTTTTATACTGTTCAGTTCTGGTAGCCCCAAGGTTATCTGTGAATCTGAAGGCAGCCCAGCGCCGCCTCTGTCCTGAGACAAATCATCTTGCGTGCCAGGTCGTGCTGGGTGCAGGAGGCTCCATCAAGCGGGACTGGGGGGCTTGGCACCCCATAGGAAGAGTCCTCTGCTCAGGCAGCCAGGCTAGCACCGTCCTCTGGCTCTGCTCTGCCCTGCAAAGTATACGGGGGAAGCGCATGCATGCTGCCGGCATCTCCCAGGTTTTGTTTGGCAAATGTCCTAACGGAAAAGTAAAGCTTGGAGTGTGTGCTGAGGAGAGGAAAGAGGGGAAAGCAGGGAAAGGAAGAGCCCATTTGTTTATTTTGTTATGTGTATATTTCATATTGAATATCTTGCTCTCTCCTTGCTGCTGTCAATGTGTCCATACTGGGTGGCAATAAGGAAAGCAGTTTAGTGACTGTATAGCATAGTACTTCAAAATTTTATTGCTAAGAAGATAAAACTGGACTACATACCTGCTGTTAAACATCAATCTCACCTTTAAACCTTCCAGCTGGTGTCAAATCTCGGGATGATTCTATATAGTTTAAAAAGAAAATGTTACACAAGTTTTTTCCAAGGAAAAAAAGAAAATCTTTTGCCTGTTGATGATGAAACTGGGAGCATCCATTCCATACTGCAGTCTGCTGCAGCTCTGCATATTGTTAAATCAAGCATTTCGTTCTTGGACAATGCAAGGGGGCACACTTGTATAGGTAAGCATTTAGGTCTGTATTTAAGACAAAACCAGCCAGCTCATGATCATATAAAACTATACAAGCTACACAGAGCAGGACCTACATTTTGACTTAATAATGGTCTTGTTCAAGGAAATAAAATGGACAATATCCTAAATTCTCTCCTGGCTTACACCTAATTGAAAAATGGGCACACAACATTTTCTGAGAGTGTTTTCTTGTTCTTTTGGGAAGGAATTGGGGTCGTGAGCTGACCTTATTTCATATACACAGATCAATATTACACGGAAAAAATAGCACTTTTTTTTTTTTTTTTTTTTTGGCATCTGGAAGATGTTAGATCAAAATGCTGTCAGATGCAGGAAAAAATAGAACATTATCTAAGATACGTCTACCTCTTATTCCAGAAATAACGTTGCTCTTACTATTCTCATTTCATTGTCATTTCTCAAAGCATTATAACACACTGTGTAGTGAGCACAAATCAAATGATACCATATTTGTATCTTCCTTTTATTTCTCACGTGGTAATTTACCTCTAATGAGTTGCAATCAAAGCAATTGTTAGAGGTTGGTATTTAAGGGTATACTTTAAACTGAAGTTTGTTTTCAGAGTATCTTGCTCAAGGTCTCAAATAATCACAGGGAAGAAGTAAACGTCATGAATATATGTTAAAAAAAAAATATATTGCTTTTGAATCTTTGCCAATGGTTGTGGTAGTTTTTCTTCTTTTTGTGAAGTTCTGCCTGTGGGTATGTTGGTGGCAGCAGTGCTCTGCAGCCCAGCCATTCGCCTGTGCTCCCTGGATGTCACAGTGGTTCCCATCAGGGCTGCGTGCATGAAGGAATGTCCTTAATGGGACTGGACTGCTGCCGGGTGTGCTGGTCTGACTCTGTCAAGATCAAATGAAGGGATCTGAAGTCTGTCAGGGTATGATACACCTACCAAGGGAACAGCACCAAGGTTGAGTCTACTGTATTTTCTAAAGGAATTCTGTAATATGAGGGGTGTGATTTTTTTTTTTCCTTTTTTTTTTTTTTTTTAATGAGAAAAAATACATTTATGAAAGAAAAGAGGGAGGCCTATTTCAACTTTGGTGAATCATTCTATCAGACAGAGTATGGAAGTCTTTTTACATCTTTGATGTAAAATCACCACCCGTATCTTGAGGTACGAAAGAGTAATAAATCCCCCCTCCCTCTGGGAGAGCAATGGGACCCTCAAGGAAAACCCAGCTCCATGAGAGGAGACTGATGGAACAAAGCATATGGGCATGAGGTATGCCCTTTATCCTAGTGTAACATGACTGGCATTTCACTCCAGCACTTTCAGTCCTGATCTGATGGCTTAGAAGCGATCTCCAGGCAAGATGGGAGACTGCTCTGACTTTGTACTTGATCTTTCTCTAAACTGAAACTAAACTATTCAGACCTGATTGAAGCATAAAATATTCTGGCCAGCCTGTATCTTGTTTCAAGCACTTAATGTAATCCCAGCCCCGGTTTAGGTGTCTAGAAAGAATTGATTGAGCTCAGGGACTCTTCAGACCTAATAGGACTAAGATTAATCACCTATAACTAACTGTTAGAAGACAATGAGTTGTTAAATTGCTCTATCATATCATGTTAAGTAAAAGCTATTATTTTGAGCAGAATGGAAGTAGTTTGAGACCATGGGAAAGTTTTTTGACGTTATAAAATTAGACATAAAAGACTGACTTACAATGAAAATATATTTTAGAAAAAAAAAAAAAAAAAACGAAGACAAAAGTTGAATGTGAAAATAGAATGGCTGTTTGATCTGAAGCTAAATTTAAAGTTTCTGAACAATGAATCTACAGTCATCTGAACATTGTAGTCAAGTACAGATTTGTAGCTATGTAAGAGTGTTGTGGAGTCTACTGTTTTAATAGACATAGAAAATGAGTAGGCAAAACAGGTAGGAAAGTATAACTGGAGTTTGAAAGTAATATTTTTGAACATGGTATTCATAAGAATGAAATGTGAATTTCGAATCATATGAAAGGCTCGGTAAGTATGCTTAACAACTCCAATGCATGTTCAATGTCATGGCAGAATTGAACGTAGATATCACCTTCCTTCTCAGACAACATGCCAAATAACTCTCTGCCAAAACTTCCTGGCCCAGCTTTTCAGCTTCAGCTGCTGTTTCTTTCTGTTTAAGAAAAATGATTTGCCCTTAGGCCTTGTAAAATAGGTTTTATTGAGGTAGTGGGATTTACTAAATGCAAAAGATGTTTACCTTGTCCGAATCATGCCAGTGTTTACTCTTGCCCTGGGTGCATTGAGCAATATGTAATTGTGTCCTTGAGGCTATCCATGGGGATGCTGACTGAAGAGCTGTGGAAGTAGTAGAGTGTGTGTAGTGTGAAGGTGTGACTGCCTTGGAAGTGAACTGGTCTTGCTGTCAGGTACAGGGCCATGCAACGTTTATCCCATTGGCATCATTTATGTATATGAGACTGAATTCAGCACTGCAGATCCAGTAAGAGTCAGTTGTCTGGAATTTTTGAAAGTTTAAATCAGCCAGGTTCTGCTTTTCTAAGATTCAGGTGACAATCTCTATGGTGTTGGGTCTTAGCCTGTACTAAAATGTACTATAAAGAAATATTTATTTCTTTTTTTGTGAATACTGATCACTAGATCTTCTTTGTCAGAATATTATTGCCATATCATTTTTTTTTGCCTTGTGATCTTCTGTTACTCTAGCTTTAGACATCACTCATCTAAAGTATCCTGAATGATAGAAAGAAAATAGAAAGAAAGGTGTTTGGTTTGCATTTTTTCCCTGTTCATCATGACTTACAGTTGCTTCAGTCTAGAAAAGTTCATTAAGCTTATTGACAGTATTTCTTTTTACTGTGCTTGATGTGTCTAATGATAAATGCTGCTTCACTCTCGCTAGATTAAATAGATTCATGGTCTTTGTTACGACTTGTATATCCTAAAAGAAGAAATAAGTAAGCAATAAACAATATCGGCCAGCAAATGAGGAGGCTGAGATGGTTTGTCAGGCTAAGTTGTAATCTTTCAGGTATTGTGAACTTAAGGAAAGAATAATAGAAAAAGGATGTCCTGTTTCTCCTGTTTTGAAATCTTTCCAGACCTAGGATGGGATGTTATTTTCAAAACCGAATATGGTTTGTGCTGTGTGATTCCGAGGTCAGAGTTCAGCATTCTTTAATAGCCAAATTTTTCATTGACCTCAAAGAGAGCTTTGTAGGAGAAAGGACTGTGGAATTCAGCTCACAGTGGTTTCTGTTCCTTTTTTTAATAAGGAAAAGTCTTGGCTGGCTAACACTGTGCATTCTGCTGAAATACTGGTTCATCATTTACAGAGTAAATGTACTGTTTAATATTAAAGAAATGATTCAGTCTTTTAGTAGCAAAGTTCTTTCAGGTTATTAAACTAGCATTATAATTTCTGTTCTACTGGTGTCACAAATGAGGTTCTGCAGGATGGTTGTGACCAATTAGTAATAGGTTGAGCCTTAAAAAGGCTCATTTTAATCACTTCTTACTACCCAGTTTTCAGTTTTTCAGTGCTGAAGGAAGGTTTGACACTCGGTAGATTATCAAATCACTGAGCTTTTTTCAGCTTTTTAAAAATGCTGCTAAGCAGGGTTCTTATCAGTAGTTAGGTCTCAAAAATTGTCTATTCTTATGCCTTAATTTAGTGTGATGCATAGTAATACATATAGGTGACTCCAGCTGAAAGGGGACCCAGTAACATTTGGGAGAGATGGTTTTTTAGAGTAAGTTTGTAGTCTAAGTAGACAGGTCTAAGAATAAGAAAAGAATAAGAAAAGTAGGGAGCATTGGCAGAGTTAAATTGGTAGGTGCCAAAAATTTATTATTAGGCTATATTAATATATTTAATATTCTAACTATGTACTGCTGTGTTTTAGTCTGTCTTCCACATACTTCAATACTTGTTAAAATAAGTTGCTCTTCTACAAAATTGCATCATTATTAGTAGCAAATGTAGTGGCACGTATCAACCTAAATATCAGGATATGAAAAGAAAAACAAGGTGGAGAGGTACCTGTCAGATTTCAAAATAATATTTTAATTCAGAAGAAAGGGCTTGACTGATATTAAGGGGTGTTTGTGTGGTGAGAAAGGCTATTCGTCTTGGTTTCTGAATCCAGAAATTAGCCAGGCTCCCCCCTCTTACAGCTGTGATAAATGTTTCTTACAGCAATGCCAGTGGGAATAACCTATTTACAGATAATGTGAAAAATGAAAGAAGATAAATCATTTTTGATAGTAGAGCTATAGAAATTTTAAGCCAAAAGTGAAAATGGGTATTTATGATTGTTCCAAGGAAGCTTTTAATAGCTGTCTGTTCTGTTTTTCTCCCTGCTGTCTAGCACACATGATGCTGAAAAAACACATGATTTTTTTGTGTGATGGCAGTGTCATTCAGAATTCAGGGACTTCTGGATTTGTTACCATGTGTGGTTATGTGACTGGCCAATGGCTGGAACCTTCATTTCCTGACACCTTCATCCTTCGGGTCACATGCTTGATTGTTTTACATGCCATGTGTCCATTCTCCTGTATCTATTCAAGTGTTACCTTTTTCCCCTGTTGATACCATATCCTTTAAAGGTTTGCTAAAATTGTTATAAACATGATAAAATATATTAAGAATTTTTAATGTATTAAGTTTGATATTAACACAAATGTAATCTTAAAGCAAAATCCTTTTTTAAGAAGGCTAGTAAAAATATCCCTTGCTTCAATCCGTAACCTTGGTTGTCTCCCTCCCTGAGGTGTGATAACAGCCTCCAGTTTCTGTTCCGCCCTGAGAAAGCTGCATCTGAAACTTCCGAGAAAGTATTAAATAGCCTGTGCGTGCAACTGCTTGGGCTGCCACTTCCACTAAATGCTTTTCCTATTTTCCTGTTGCTTTTGCTATGGTAGATTGCCTGTAAGGCTTCATTCTAAATCTGGGCCTTTAGCCAAAATAAAAGCCAAAGACACATCAAAGGACTTGCTCAGAGGATTGCCAAATATTACATTTAAATAGAATAGAGAAAAGTATTCCTTCTGAACTCCTAGGCTGGGTTTGGAAAATATTGTGTAGAGAAGGAGAGATGTGGAAATTCTGGGAAAAAGTATTTGTTTTGGACAAATACATGTGGTCGCCAAACTTAAAAAAAGGGCATTTTGGCAGCAGTATGCTGCAGAAAGACCTTCAGCCATTAAAACTTGATTAATAGAAAACATGACAATTGCAGGAGGAAGTGGAGTTTATATCGTGAATAATCCAAAACCTATGGCATTCACAATAAAGCTTGAGAAGTGCAAGCAAGAGATGTTTTTTGTAGATTTTGACTGACAACTGATTTGAACTTGGAGCACTGAGCTCCCGAAGGAGTTTGTGTAAGAGAAATTAAAAGCAAAATGAAATGGGCAAATGGTCTGTTGGTCTGTTAAACTTAGTGCTTCAGCTGCTCACATGCATTCTCTGCTGTTGAACTTGGGTGGTACTGGAAGCTTGCAGGGGTGTGGTGTGAATGGGGCAGGGTGTACCTGCCCCAGCCTGGGAGAGGCTTTGAAGTGGTCATTGAAGCCTGCTGAGAATGTGGCTGTATCAAGGGAAAGCGCTACAAACAATAGGAGCATGGTGTTGTATATTTCCTAGAAATAATCATATCAGTTTAATCTGATTATGTCCAGGAGAACCAAGAAGTGGAATCTTAAATGTCTAAAAACAGAAATAGAAATATAGTTTTACCTGGGAATTTTCTGTTGTGACATTCTCTCAATGACTCTGTGACACTCAACACTGCACTAATTCTCCAAATATTGAGAGATATTACATCCTCCCTCCCCTCAAAAAGAGGATGTAACATAATATCTGCAGTCGCCTAGCTCTGTCGTTACAAAAATAAACTTCCAGTACCCTGTCAGAGAAGCCTGGCTGGTTATAGGGTAATATTATTCAGGGTAGATGAAGGAGGGAGGTGATAAGTTTCAGAGGCTCTGGTGTAAGCCAACACTTGAGCTATATACTGGCTTGTTTTGTTCAGTGCTGATAAATTGGTGTCAGGCAGAAAACTGGAATCTGTCGGACTTCTTAGCTCTGAGAGATTACTGAACAGCATGAGGGCCTGGAAAAAATATGGATTACAATGCTGAATAGACAAATTTTGCTTCTGTGTCTCTGCTTATATAATTGGAGTTTTAACAAGCTCAGGATCTTCAAGAGTACGTATGAATTACATCCTCAAAAATATTGCAAAGTGAATATGCCCACCGATGAGACTGTCTCCCCTTGCTTAGTGTGTTTATTGAACTGTCCCGTCACTTACTTTTGTAATCTGTTTCCTTCTGTGTACAAAATACTACACCAGATTGAACTGTTGACTGCAAACAAATTATCAAGCAAATGTGTATGAAAAGCAAATTCAAAGGGCCATGTTCATCAGTCTTGATTCTTAACTTGCCTAAGTAATTGTGAAACACTTTTTCTAATTGTCTTCCTAGTGCTAGCAGAAATATAAAAGGTTCTGCAAGTTACTCAGCAGATGGTTTTAGGTATCTACAGACTATGCTTATACCTTTCTTTTGTTCTTCCACCTGTTCATAGAAATTACGGTTCTCTACCAAGATTTTTTTAGATGTTTCCATTTCATATCTAAATTTTAATGTTTACTTTTCTCTCTCCTCTGGAGAGTACAGAGCCCCTGATATCATAACAAACTGCACACTGTGATATGTGAAGGTGTAACATTTTTCTGCAGTATTAACAGCAGTGCATTTATTAACATCACTGAGGGGGATTTAGCATTACTTAGCACTACAATACAGTGAAATAATCTTTTTGAAGATACAGAGATCTTGTATAGGGTGTTGTCTTTCATACTGAACTATCAATGAACCCCAGAATAAACAGCTTTTACCCATTAATGTATGTCTTCAGACAGTCTACTTATGAAATGAAATTGAAGTGAAACTATACTTTTTATTTATAAAGTTTATTTGGGCAGTTTTTAAACATAATGCAGAAACATTTGTGTTAATTTGCTATTCAACATGCGCTACAAATTAAATTTCGTGCTCTAGTCACAGAGTATATGGCTTTGCTACAATCCTTAAGGCTGCATGTTTAGGTTTGATACTTTAAACTGTAGACCTGCCTTTTGCTGTTTGTCAGGATGGAGGGTCTTGCCTCAAAGCACTGTCTTTGTTTGGAGAAATGACCCAGGTTCCTTGCTCATCTCCAGACTTCCTGGGGGAACGTGGGAAAAAATACTTATATTCCAAATAGAGAATATATTTAGGCATCTTTTAATATGGATGGACATAGTAAGATTCTCAAAAGTATCCATTACTCCAAAGGACTGTCTGAATGTTTTTATTTCTGTATTTTTGGATCTGTATTCCCATCTGTGAAATGGACAGGTGACTCTGTCAAGCATGACAGGAATTTTACAAGGGAAAATACAGTGCAAGGCCTGCATATCAAATTACTCCTCCATAGAAGATTTGTAATTTTTCAGTTTGAAATTTCTCCCTGGGAAAATACTGCTGACATCACTACCACTCACAGTGAGGAATATTTTTGGTATACAAGGTTAGGAGAGAATTTCTTTTTGTGTATGTAGATTAGAAAGCCTTGTTGTAGTTCAAGTCTGGAAAGTTTTGACAGAACATTCTAGATTAAGAAGAAAATATTAAACCTTAAATTTACCTGTGAGAACAGCTCTTTCCCATAACAACACAGCAATGCTGCACAGTGCAAAGGGCCTATTCTGTTCATTCATGGTGAACATGAACGTTTCTCTCCACAGCACTTTGCTGGGTACAGTACCCATTTGCTTATAAAATTCTACCACGAGACCTTGATTTTTCAGATTTAAAAGTACAGCTAAGCAGCCTGCTCTGATTAAATAATTATTTTTCCTGAGGGTATTTCTCTTTGGTGCTTTAAAGAGGATTTAAATGTCTCTAACCTGCTAGTAATGCACATGTAGTATCATCATGCTTAAAACCCCATGTTAATAAATCTGTGTTGGTTGGAGGTTAGGCTTTCAGTCAGCTGTCAAGTGTTTTGGGATATCTTTCATGACTCTCTTTAAGGTTTGCAACTCAGATTACACAGTATCTCAAATGTGTGCTGTGAATTTTAATTCCGTTTTATGTTCTTTCTGTTGTGGGCGTGGAAGGAGGAACAGAGCAGGTAAATAGCAATAAGATGCATCATTGTATGAAATATGCTTATGAGCACTTTGGATGTAAAATAGGTGCGATTTTGCAAGATAAATCATTGTGAATCAGTTTTCAAAAGCTGTAGAGATTTATATTTCTCACGTTTGTATTTCACTACTTTGTTCTTAGTATGTATCTGTACCCATTCATGCATACTGATCACTTGTCGTTATCTTAGGCCTTCAACAGAACGACCACTACAATTAATTTCTATACTCTTGTTCAACTCACTAGATCATTGAATTTTAGCTTTTGATCTTCAGTATTTCAGTTAGTTTACCCCCAAAGTCTTTCTCATTGGATTTTAACAAGTTAAGTGACCTTTTCAAGCAAGTCTGCTCATAGCCATGTTCACTGAAGTAAAGGACTGCTACTTTCTAGTAGTACAAGTCCTTGCAAATGGCATGTAAAAGTTTTCATGTGAACACAATACCCCAGGGAATACCTTGGGATGTTGCTCCTATACAGGTGAGGATGGGGAATGGCTAAAAACATCTGTTGCCAGCACGTGGCTTACACATGTATAAAATTTGGTGGGAGCCTGGGTAGCGTTCCTGAAAGCAGAAGAAAGGTGTACAGCAGTGGTGCTGGAGGGGCTACGTTCACACAAGAATATAATGCATTACGACTTCTTCACTGCTCTGGGTTTCTTTTCTGAGTGTTTTTTCTGCAATTTCTCTTTTCAACATCAATATGTGGTGGCTTTCCTGTTCCTCTTTCATGGCTATGCTTGATCTTGTGTTAAGTAGCTTTCATTTCCTCATTTTAGATGCGATGTTTCTGTCTCTCCTTTATAGAACAGAAGAATATAAGAAATGGCAAGAGTTAACAGATCTGTCTCAGTGGCCTGTCTCTGCCACTGTTGTGAATGCATTGGATAAGATAGTAGAAGATGGGGAATGTAAGTTATCTTTACTTTCCTGGTTTAGAGACTACCCCAAGAAGGTTACGTCAATACTTTGGAGGCTTCGTGGGAATGGCCTCAGTGCACTCAGCACTTCATGGGAAAAGCCATCCTCTTCCCAGTAGGGAGAAAACGGAGAGGAGCTGTATCCCATAGGCTGCAAGACAGGAAACAAAGCTATTACCAAGCTTATCAGCACACTCTTCTGTGAAGTTATGATGCCCAGTGGTGTGGATATGTTGGTGTGAGTCTACAGGTGTCTGCTTTGAACCTCCCTCCCCTATTCCCATTGCTACTGGGTGCAGCCTCTGCCCATTACCTCATGGACTGAGCTCCCCCATGCTGAGCACCAGTTCTAGCAGCACCAATGCTTTCAGCCTCTGCAAGGGAGGGAAAAGCTGTGCCACAGACCAAAGTGTCTGAAAGAAAAATTTAAAAAGGGTAATCTTACTGAACAATTATTGTTTCACGGTCTTCCGCCTTTTACTTAAAACCACATGAAAACAAATGATAATGTAGAATTATTGCAGCCCTAATTAAGCACACTTGCAAACATTTGCTGTCTTTTGTTCTTTCTAATCTAAATTGAATCTGTGAATAACAATGATTTCATGATGTTAGTGGGGGAAAAAAAAGTAACCCTTCTGAGCAGAAGTGTGACTGCATGAAGTCTTGCTGATTAGAACAATACTTAAGTGAGCTAAATGCTGCCTATAAGTGCCATTACCTATCAAAGGTTAATACTTTACCAGTGTTCCTTGTTCCTGAGGCTGGTCGCACTGAGTCTATGTAACAGGGATCCTTATATTATAAGAAACTTGCTCTGGCCAAGCCTGCTTCGACCCAGCCAAGCCTGTATCCAGCTCTATCCTCAGTCAGTGCAAGAGGTGTGGTGTCACTTGTTGCTTGCACAAACTTTGATCAGTTTTGTCCTGTTGCTTTCTTTTCACCATCATGCTAATGTTTGGATAGGAAAACTGTAGAGAATGTTGAAGTAAATGGAGATCTTAACCTGTGATGATGAGTCACCATTAAGAAAGTAAAACATGTTTTATGTGTTAGTATGTCTTAGCTGATTCAAAGTGTTCTGCAAACCTAAATCTTCTACAAACAAAGCACAGAAAAGGGACCCACGAGATTCCACAGAAATTAATTATTAATCACATTTGACACTTGTCTAGCACAAAATTACACTGTATTCCATAAATTGGAAATTACCATATGGTATGTATTCCCTCCCCTCAGAATGTGTTACATGTGTAATCTTTTCTGGCTAGCCCTGAATGAATAATTGTTATAGATGTTGTCTCAAAAATCTGACTAATTCTCAGTACCTTTTCATTTTCCTAATCTTAATTAAATCTGTGACTGAAGAGGACACATGATGAGAATGGAAAAAATCACCTTGTATAAATCAAAAGCAGTGATATGAAATCAAACTGATCAGGATAAAAGTGTGTTTTGTATATAAGCTATTAAGGACCTTTTCTTTACACCACCTCCCCTCCCCCTTTTTGTTTAATAAATTGAAGGGACAGATTCGCTGTTCAGCTCCTGAAGCAAACAGAGATGGATTCTACAGCTTGTACAGAGGCCTCTTGTGCAGTAAGAGCTGCACTGCATCTGGTTTGTTGAGAAATGTACTGTGCTTCCAAAAAGCTTAGTCGTTTTTCTTTCCATCTGTCCTAGTTGAACCACTCTGCTTCCCTCAGCAACTGCCCAGTACAAAAGACACCCTTTCTTGCTCAGGTTATTTTTAGCCATAACTGGTTACCTTGATGCAGCTTGCAACATCCCAAATGTTTATCAGACCAAATGACAAGGCAACGCAGGAGGTGTAGAGATGGGGGAAGAACAAAACCACCCCAGATCAACCCTGATGTCAGCCTTCTTGCATGGTGCACAGCGACTATGCAAAATAAGTGCAGTACTGAGCAGAGACGCCGGCTCAAGACCTGGAAGCACTGCAGCACTTTCCCCAGTTAAAGCTATCTCAATTAGCTCAAGTGACAAAGTTATGTTTATTTGTAGCAGTAGCTATGCATTTAGTCACATGATGCTATATTGTTTATAGGAGAAATAACACATAAATTGCTAATTCCAGTAGATTAGGCTCATGTAAACCTGGCTTGAATAAGAGGACATGTAAGAGTTTGCTGAAGCTGCATTTCTTAATTTGACAATGTCTTTAGATAAACTGATGCAACTTTTCTGTATGCTTAGAGCTGTCTGCTGTATAAATCAGGCACAACTTCATTAGTCTGTCTTGAAACCAATGCGAGGAGGAGAGTTTTACCCAGTTCTGGGGTTTTGCCAAGTTTTGGTAAGTAGGTTTGAAAGTAGTTGTAAATCAATTTGACTATATGCTGTTATAATAAGGAACAAGCAAAGTTCACTTCATATGCATCTAAGTATCGGAACAGCAAACTAATAAAATGAGCTGGGATGGTTTAGAATTTTATATATATATATTTATATATAAACCCTCATATACAGTCAAAATGCTGAATTAACCTGTCTTTCTGTCCAGACCCTTTAAAATAGAAAGAGAGTCAGATCTTGGGGCAATTTGAATAATAAGAAATTGATTTAATTTCCACTTTTGAGGGTTTGGCTTTAAAAAAAAAATAATGTTCAGATCTGCTGATTTCCAGCTTATTCACTGTTCAAAGCCTGTCTGGCAGATTGACTGTATGCTGCTTTTGGCATAATTGGATTGATAGACAACACATACTGGATTGCCCTGTGAAATGAGAAAAACAAAACACACCTTCTGGTAACATCCAGTGCTGTGAAAATGCTGTTTTTCTTAGGTGTCTGACTGAAGGTAAATTTTCCCTTGGAGAACTTCAGATGGGCTGTGTGGTGCCTGGCAAATATTTTTATCATTATTGAAATCCCAGGTGCAGCTTTCATGCATTTTGGGGAAGACTAATCCTTTTTTATTTTGAACTACCACGGCTATGTTGACTTTCTTGCCTTGCAGATCCCCTCTGTGCAGCCATATAAGATACAGAAGCAACAGCCGCAATCTCTGTCATTCAGTAAATGTATTGCAAATGAAAGGAATTAATGCCTTGAGCACTTTGTTCTTGTGCTATTTTGGTGCAGAACATCATACATTTAGTAAATATGTGAAGATATGAACACAACAAAGTCACTTAAGTTTGAGATCTCTGAATTTTTATTTATCCAGATTCAAAGTCAAGTATTGCCCGCGAGTATATGTCCTTTTGAATAAAGCAGGGATTCTAATTTCCCAGCTCAGGAGCCCAGGAAATATTAACAGAGCAGGGCTTGGGCTTAGGATCAGGAATAAGGAGCAATGAGACTCCTTGCCCCCAGTCTTTCCCAGTTCTAGGGAGCAGGCAAGTGGGGCTTCTGATAAATGTGTTTAAATGTGAACTGTGTAATATTTCATAGTAATACTAGATCCAAAAGTTGTCCAAGGAGAAAGATCTTCAAGTAACTTAGTTGCTGGGGGAAAATTTAATTTTAAACACAGATTATAAGAAATAAAATGGCCATCAGATATGTTTTATTTTATAATCAGCGTCAGCTTTGCTACTGAAGATTAACTGCTATTACCTATCTGCTGAAATTCAATCTGCTGAAAAGGCTTATTGTTGCTCAGCTGACTTCCAAAAATCATCGTTCTAGTAAGAATATACAGTATATTTGTATCGTACATGCTATATTTTCAGTGCTGCTGTGTATCTATGTGTATATATATAAGTGCCTGAAGGCATAACGCATTTGGGCAACACCCTTAACGTGCTTTAACTTGGCCAGCCCTGAATTGGTCAGGCAGTGGGACTAGACCTTTCATTGTAGGTTCCTTCCAACTGAAATAATCTAGTTTATTCTAAATGCCTGATAGAGTAGTTCCATTTCTTAATTGTTTTTTAGTTTGGGAATAATGAGTTAACAAAAATGTTTAATGTGAACTGGCTAAGAAAAGTTTACGGTGGGTTTTTTGGAAAGGTTCATTTTGAGCTTGGCTTTCCTCTCTAAGACACTTTGGATTTTATGGAAATCTGGTAATAATGATGAATGAAGATCTGCATCTATAGTGGAAATGGTACCGTGTGTGTTGTTATGCCACACGTTTATCTTCTCAGCCCACTCAGTTACTGTCCTGGGTTACTTTTCAACGTGAGAAAAAGGTTTCTTCTTTAGGATCATGTGCTTTCCATCTTTCTGGACTATTTTAGTGACTATCCTCACTAGTGAGCAGAGTAAGAGTCTACCAAGGGGCTTAACAGAATTTTGTGACAGTTCAAATTGTTCCAGCATGAACCTATCAAAGAGCTGTAACAAAGTACGAACCAAAGATGGATTTGAAGCAAGTGGCTTTACATTCGATAGTCTTTCTTTTGAATAGTTTTCTGATGAATTTTTTAACCTTATGTTCCATCTACTTTGTAATATAGACTGTAGAGATAATAAGAGAGACAAAAAATGTTTTTTAAACTGTGAACAAGATAACCAAATGTAGTGTTTGAATTTTCCACTCTGATAGTATCTATGCTTTGAGTGATTTTTATTTTATTTTTTCCCCTCCCTCAAAAGTTTTGAATGATTCAGTCTTGTAAGAGTTATCCTCAATGCTGCCTACAAAGCAGAAGTTTTGCTGAAATGAAGATGGGTTATCTTGGACTGAGGGTTGGTCCCAAGAGTAAAACTTTTCAGAAAGCAACCCCTAAAAAAAGGCAATGACTCAAGAAAACTTGAGTATAATCCTGAAGTGAGCAGAGAAGTATATTTTTCCACATGAACGGTTTTTAGAAAAGATAACTTTCTACCTTTACTTCAAAAACATCAGCTGACATGTATCATTCTGTGTTGCAGTTTCTTTATTGATTTTTCTGGACTTGTGGCATTGTAGGCTTTATATTCCACACTTTCCCTCACCTCACATATTGAGCATATACACTTTGCTTCAGCAGAACTGTGGTTTTCTGTTATGATCCACTGATAGCAGAAATGTGAAAACTTGCTACAGCTTGCTTGTATTTCTTATTGTGCTGTAAAACTCCAGATATTTGATGAAAACTTGAAAAACTTTCCTTGAACTAAGATGTATTTAAAGGTATATAAGGTTGCTACAGTTGTGCATACTTTCTTTGATACTATAAATGAGGAACTTAGAAATTGGTGTGTTATTTATGTGTAGGTTAATGCAGCTCTTGGAGAAACTTCATGTTGTGAGCAGAAACTCTGGGAAGGGCTGTTAAAGAATTATTAAATTGAGGGCAACACAGTGTTAATAGATTATTATTATTTTTTTAACCATTGAAAACCTTCTTCTGGGTTAATTGATGTTTTGTTTTTAAATTGAAGGAAGGCATTTTTCTCCAGGATTATGTTCATCAAGAACATATTTACTCACTTTACAGAGTCTAAATATTGTAAGGAAAAAAGCAGTAGCCCAGGAAAGACTGAAGAGACCTTTTTTTTTTTTCTTTTCATTTCTGGACTGCAATTACATCCATATAATAATTTCTGGTTTTAAACAAAACGCATCAGAAACTCCACAAGCCCA
This sequence comes from Falco punctatus, assembly GCF_963210335.1. NCBI lineage: Eukaryota > Metazoa > Chordata > Aves > Falconiformes > Falconidae > Falco > Falco punctatus. The sequence continues at coordinate 14,632,219 of NC_137594.1, read as the reverse complement.
GGTCCAGCCAACAGCATGCGAAGTGTGATGCAGCAGAACAATTCCACCCAAATACTTGTCCAGCATACTGTTGTCCAGCATTTCCCAGGAAAATGTCTGTGCGCACACACCTGATAGTATATTCAATGTGGTGATTAGTCCATACCTCAAAATACTGTCCAGGGGGTTTGGGACCAACAGGTGTTTCATTAGTAACTGCACTTTACAAACTAGACACTGTTTCGTACTGAACTTCATGAAATCTGTGCCCTGAGGGCCTTTGAAGCTGAAGTTCCAGAAGTCCCCAATAAAAGTATCCGAACTTCACTTTCCTCAGTGACTTACCTGCTAACAGGCCACAGGATTTGGTGCTGAAAATATTTGAATTGAACACACATCTTGGTTAAGAACCAGTGCTGTGTGTCATATGAACAACTTTCATCAGCTGAGGAATCTAAGAAACGTTGTGCTTTGAAAACTCTAACATTTGGCCTTATAGCATATAACATAGAAAATTTCCTTTAAGAAATAATAAAAAAAAAATATTTAGTTCTAGGTTGGACAGAAGCCAAATTTCAAATCTGAGATTTGCTACGAATGAAGAATTCTGGCCAGTTTCACTGTCAGGCAAACTCATTCCCAGCTGAAGGTGGCACACCTCTGCTGTTACCGTCTGGAGTGCTTAACATGCACAGATGCTTCAGCTAATGAATACGAAGCCCAAACCTTTAAATCTTCCAAGAGCAGAGGATTACATTCAGTAGCAAAAAGTTCATGAGTATTGTAAGGTGTGCTGGTTTGGGCTGGGATAGAGTTAATTTTCTTTGTAGTAGCTAATATGGGGCTATTCTGGATTTGTGTTGAAAACAGTGTTGGTAATACGGGGATGGTTTTATTAATGCTGAGCAGCGCTTATGCGGCATCAAGACCTTTTCTGCTCCTCACCCCACCTCACCAGTGAGTAGGCTGGGGTTGCACAAGAAGTTAGGAGGGGACACAGCTGGGGGTTAGCTGACCCCAACTGACCAAGGGGAATTCCATACCCTACGATGTCATGCTGAGTATAGGGGAGGGGGGGACACACATTTGGAGTGGTGGCGTTTGTCTCTCCAAGTAACAGTTATGTGAGATGGAGCCCTGCTTTCCTGGAGATGGCTGAACACCTCCCTGCCCATGGGAAGTAGCAAATGAATTCCTGTTTTGCTTTGCTTGCCTGTGTAACTTTCACTCTACGTATTAAACTGTCTTTATCTCAACTCATGAGTTTTCTCACTTTTATTCTTTCAGTTCTCTCCCCTGCCCTACTGCAGGGGAGTGAGCGAGTGGCTGTGTAGTACTTGGTTGCCAGCTGGGTTTAAACAATGACATATGGTGTGTAAGTACTAGTAAGTAATGTGGAAAGTTATAGGTCTTATTTTACTAACAGTTGAACTTTTAGTGAAGAGAAGTATACTTAAGCTCTGCAGATGAATGACTTAATGAGGGAAATATGGTTGATTCATCTCTGGGAATAGATAACTCATGCAGATGAGGCTATCACTCAGCCAAGCCAACTGCTAAACAAAATAAATCATTCATATCTTTGGGGAAGCTGTCAGTTTCCGGGGTAAAATAATAATGGATTTGTGCTATGTGTGAAAACTGAACTTTGTCTCAAATGTTCAAATTGAAATTGAATACAGATAGAAGCAGGAACCTAACAGTTAGAGACGTATAGTTCTGTAATGACAAGCATTCCTTATGAAACCAGTCACTGATGGCATTTCATCAACAGAGCCAGACTGTAGCTAGGATCTGTGACCTGTTTTTTAGATTCCTGATTTTCCAGGACTGGATTCTGTTGTTGGCCATTTAAAGACATAAGTGGCTGGATAGATGTACCCAACAATAACTGCTTTCCTGCAGTGAAGCACGCCACAGGTTTAGGTAACAACTATCCAAAGTACAGTTTCTGCTTACGAAAGGTTAGACACAAGAATCAGTGAACTGATGAAATAGGTTTTGATAAGCCTGGGAAAATGTAAAGATGTGTTGGGCTAGTGTCAGAGCCTGATTCTAAAAGACTGGAAATTCCCAGTAGTAAAGAATGGGGGAAAAAAGGAACCTTAAAAGGTAAACAGACATGTATTTCTAGTCTTGCAAGTAACGTTTTTTAATTTTATATGCTGCCAAGGTGGGTAGATAGCAGCAGGGGGAAGGGGGGAGCCACTTGAGTCCTCATTGTGAACTGGAGATCGTTCAGTTCTTTTATCAGGGCAAAAGAGGAGCTCTGCAAAGGTAGGGAACGCCTGGTTCTTTCTACTGCAGATGAACTTATAAAATAAGAAAACAAAATTCCGAAATTAGATGTTTTAATTAAAATAAGACAATTTTTTTAAAAAGTAGCTATCTCTCTACTCTTTTCAACCTTTTGAATGTGAACACAATATTAAAAAAAAAAAAGAGAGAACAAAAAACCCTCACACACCTAGATATGAGGCATTATGTCCCCCAGATGGAGAATCCCAAAGGCTTTTTCTGATGTTTTAGTTCTTGTGTAGATAGCAAACAAAAGTGCATTGGCAAATATTAAAGAACCTGAGGAAGACAAATTTGTGAATGTGTGACTCCGTAGTGTGCTCTAAGTTACTTTGGGGTGCTATTTGAGGAGGAATATTCAGATAGAGGAGTTTATTATAGTTTAATAATTTGTGCATTTGTACTAATTAATATATTAAAACCAAATTACTTTGGTGACATTTTGGGGACCAAATTAAATAAAACGTCTATGGTATGTTAATTTGAGATCATAAAAGGCTAATTTGAATATGTAATTTGGATCAATTAGAAGCCTCTTCTCAACTTTAAATAGTGATAACAGCAATATAAAAAAGCTAGTTAGCTGTTAGGATTAAGAGTGATACATCTGGGAAAAGCAAATTACAGTGTCATTTTTAAAATGCAAATGTGGTTTAAAATTTAAAGATAATATGCATATATATATAAAAACATGTGCAATATCTGCAAAAAAGAATTTTTTTTAAAAAAATAAGCTTTCTAGAGAGTGAAATTTTCATGATTAGGGAGACTATAGTAACATTTTTACTTCCGAACTTAAGTGTGGGAACTATCAGAGAAACTGAAGTGGCATTCATTTTTCTTCCAAAAACTTAGAAGTAAAAACAAAACTGCAGGCTGATATTGGTCCTTTTGAAATTCCATAGTGAAGTTAAACTGGATTTAAGTCAAGGTAAATGAGATTAAAACCTCCCCTAAAAATTTAACAATATATCCAAAATATGTAACCGTTCTTTAGGAACAGCAACAGACTTACATTGAGGAAAAAAGAAGTGTGAGTGAAGACTGGTTGGTTATGGATTTTGAGAGTCCTCATATTCTTTATAGGATGGGCAAGTTTTATGGTGAGTTTTAGGAGAGGCTTTTTTTACAAATTATTCTTTTTTAATTACTTTCTGTGAAATTGGTGCACGGTTGTTACTGTATCAGGTGATCATTACTACCTTTGCAGTGAGAGGTTTCCAAACACCAGGCAAGATTTAAAATGTGATTGTCCCTTTTCTATGTCAGTGTGGTGTCAGCCTGACATTTCATAGTTGTGTTTCAGCATGAGCATTTCCTAGTGCAGTCAGGAGCAAACAAAGCCAATATGCAGGAATGATCAAAACACTTAATCGTAGTTTTACCGGTCCCTTTAGATGTGTGGTGTTTTCAGGGTCTCTTTATAAAACTGGGTTATCTCAAACCAAGAAATATCTTTGCATGGCAGCTAGAGCTGTGGTTGCAGCATGGTCCAGCATAGCATTGATGGTTTCTCATTTCCTCTCTTCAGCTCTCTGTAAAAACCTGCTTTGGACAGGTCAGGAAAACCAGCTGGCAGGCAGCTTTCTAGATATTGCTCAAGTCCACAGCAAAAAATGATCTACACCGCTGTTTCTGATAGCAGTCGTAGGTTGGTTAAATTTAGCTGAGGTATGCTTACATAGTCCTTAAGCATGTTGTCAGTTTTGGTGCACATGCATGCCTTACTGAGATGCTTTTCTTTAAATGATCCACTCTAACAATGTCTTGCCAGGGTGATTGCTGCCTGTCCCTTTGCTTGGAGAAGCAGCTGAATTTTCTGCCAGCAGTCCAGAATAGTGAAGCTTCAGGAGCAGTTATCTATTACATATGTGGCAAAGTCAGAGTTCTGGAATGTGTTTTTTCAAGATAATTAAAAAAAAAAAAAAAAAAAAAGTGGAGAGAATATATTTTCTTACCCTCCATTGAAATGTAAAATCTCAAGTTGTAAATGCCATTAATGAAAACCCAAGGGTGTATTTGGAACTACAGTATTTTGCGTAGCAGCTTTATGCACTGCTGCTATGCCACTAGGCTTATTAAATTATAATTATAACTTTAAGAAAATTATTACAATAGGGTGGAAAACCTACAGAGTTCGTTTGAGAAGAGATGAGAATAATTAAAACCACAGATTATCATCAATGGAATTCAGCTCCAGTTAATTTAAATCCACATTGGGTCATTCTTACATACTGCTTTCCAGAGACTACAGAGCAAAGCAATCTTTATGCTGCAGGATGAGTAAGATCACCCTACCCAAGAAGTTTGTATTAAACTAAATTGCTGCATGTTTATGAGGACAAAAATGTTTACAGTATACAGCATGTGCATTAAGTGTAGCTATGACTTCAGCTGGCTTCTTGCCCTCAATTTAAAATAATTTCCTTCTAAACTATACATTACATCAATTCAATTGTATATGAAAACCACCCTTACAACATTGAAATTGCTTTTACCAGTGCAGATCCACAGCAAATGGCACATACACAGATTTCTTATTGTGTAAACCATATGCAATGGAAAAATGATGGTGAAAATGGGAAAGTAGTTTCTTTTCTTGTTGCAGAGGATTTGTGGCAAGTAATGATTCCTGGGTTTAAAAAGCTGCAAATCACAAAACTGGTTTTGGTTGTGCTTTTTTTTTTCCGGTATCTGAACAGTGACATATTTCCACCATGGCAAAGTAGGGGTCTCTTGTCGGAAACTCCACCTTGCAAACCCAGTCTGCCTGTGTGCAGCTGCTGCATGGGTATTTACACCTATCACCCTCCCCCAGTGTGGCTTCCATTGCTTTACCTTTTTGAAAAGTCTGAAGAGGAATTTCATAGCAAATAGCTATGATAGATTTTAGGCATGCTTAATTAACTCCACAGATGGTTTCTCATAGCTAGAAATCAGAAGTAATTTTAAAAAGTTTGAGCACGGTCTTGCTCGGCGGCGTGCTGTAGGTGTGCAGCAGCGGAGCGGAGCTGGGCTGGCTCAGCGTGAGTGCTGGGAGCTGGCGCCCGGCGGCACAAGGGGCTCTGCAGCTGGCATGGGGCTCTGCCAGTGATGCCAGTGTGCTTGCCACCCCCACCGCCTCCGGGGGGCTTTCTGGGCTTAGGGGTGGCTGCCCCACAGTGCACTCCTGCACCCCGCCTGCCTCCCTCCTGTGCCGCTTAATACTTGTCAAGTCACCGAATTTGCACTTTCTTCATGGGTGTTCTGTCCAATGGGATCAGCCAAACTGGAAAACAAAGCAGTGTTCCTGCTGTACCGCTTTAACATAGGTATTTTATAAAAATTAATTCTAACTGTTGAGAAGCAAAAATATAACTAAATCTCAAGATGGGAAAAAATATCTTTTAAGCAAAACTAGGTTTGTCTTCTAGAGAAGAAGCGGGTTGTTCTTAGCACGTATTTTAGAAGATCTCTTACAGAGAAGCTAGCTTCAAGTATTAGTCTTGCTTATCAACATGTAGCACATTTACTTGTGTGTAGTAGATTTGGGTTTAATATCCTTTTGCCTTTTTCCTTTCTTTTTCTTGCCACTTCAGAAAGTGCAATTTTATGTTACTTCAAATACTCTTTGCCAGTGTCTTTTGGATTGTAGGAATCGTACTGATTTCACCATCTGTTGTTCTGTGGGATCTACTATTCTGAGGCGATGACCAGCAAATTGTTTTGTTGGTTTTTGTGGGTCTTTTTATGGATAATATATAGGCTTCTCGTGTACCCTCCTTTGTTCTTCTGCGAGCCAAACATCAGTGAAACACCTTAATGGCTAAAAATGTTTTGGCCTGGATTTTGTTTGAAAACACTTAAGATCCAAATCAAGCACCCTTTGAAAATTGTTTGAACATTAACTTTAAGAGTTGGACTAAACAGTTAATACTTTTTTCCTTCAAAATAAGTGCTTTAAAATTGCCTGATTTTATACATTTCCTAAATAGAACACTTAATTTAGAATTATATAGGTGGTCTTGTATGTGCTGACTTCTAATTCCTGTTAGTTCTTACTAACAATTTCTAACTAAAATACGTGCTTCACTTGAGGTTGTGTATGTGTACTAGAAGCTGATTGCTGATGTGACATGGCATACTTCATTCATGTATCACTCTACAAATCACTTAGAGCAATCTACAGTCATTATGTCATTATGAGCTAAATATAGACTTAGTGTCCTACCTTGCTAGTCGGTTTAGTCACTAACACAATCCACAACAGAGTAGATAGGATGGTGAAGTATTATTCTTTGAGTTAAGAAAAATAAATTCATGTAACCATTCATTTATAAAAAAGTATATGTAAACCTAGCTTTATGGTCAAATTTGCAAGATGAATTACTGCTGAAAGAACTAGTTACATCCTAGAAATATAAACATGACCCGCGATGCAATACTATTACGAAACTCAGCTGATAACATGGGAGAATGATGCATTTTATTGTCTAGGCTCATTTGTCCATTCACCTCTATGTCGACTTAATTCAGTGGAGTGAGCTTTCCTCATCTTCGTATGTTGTTCATGCACAATAGCAAATACAGGGATTGTGTTTTGTTTTTAATAGGTAACATGATATAATTTTACTATAAAGCTTTACTATCCGTAAACTGCTTCTTTGATGTTTTCTTGCAGTTTGAGAGCACATTGGCCAGTGGCCAGCATGTAGTTGGACTCATGTCAGAAAAGCAGTAATTACACAGAGATTCTTTTATGGACCCAGGCACAGGCTATCAGGCTTAGAGCCTTGATATATTGGTGGAACTCATGGACCTTCTTTTAGGGTGCTCCGCTGACAACTGTGAGGCGATGCAGCAGATGTCACGTTTACATTTTCACCTTGCTTGTGGACGGACTGAGAGGCAGAGAATGTATTAGCCCCATGATCACCTTGATGGTACAAAAGGACTGAATTTTGGTTTACCATCTGCTGTATTCACCCATTAAAAGATAGCATTAATATAAGGATAAAGTTATATAAAACATATTAGAGGAGTAAACTGACTTTTTTGGAAGTTTCCTAGTTCTGATGTTCTCATCCAAAATGTGACAGAGTTGGTGCATTCTTTTCATCTTCATTTTACATGCATCTCACCACCTCAAAAGCAATTAAAATTCATAGTTTTAATTCACAGCTTTACCTTAAATTAGCAGAAACCCAGAACACTTTTATTTTATTATGCAGCTATTTATAAGGAAGTTCTGATAACTTCATACCTGGGCATACATTTTTTTTTTTATATGCATGATGCATATTGAAATTATGATCTGTAGAATTTGGAAGAGAATGTGAGCAGAATCTGAACAAATCCTGTCTGGTCCAGTCACATCAGCATGTGGCATGGTCTGAAGAGCCATTTTTCCTATAGATTAAGCAAACATGAGGAGATGTTACAATATATGCATGAAAGGAAGGCTAAAATCTGCAAATTCACAAGCCTCACAGTTGTTACAAGTCCAGCATTACGACTAGGCAATGTCCTAACTGTTTAGCACAGATGTTGAGGAGCTTAAAAAGCAGCAGACATCTGGCCAGAAAGTTTTGTTATAAAAAAAGAAAAACCAACAGCAGGCTAAATACTTGGATCAGAAGACAGTGAAAAAAAACCCATGTTTTTTTAACCCACCTATTAAGTTAGGAACACCCTTTAATGCTGAATTACTGAATGAACTCCATCTTAAAGTACTTATCTTTATAGGATCTTTTCATTCTACCTCTACTGCCCCAGAAACCTATCACAGTGAGCATACCTCTATCTTTAGATAAAAAGGCTTTTTAACTCAGCAAGTTGTGGTGGATTGAGATAATGCAAGGTTTTGATAGCAGTAAAATAGCCTTAGCACAAATGAAAGAGACTTTTGCCAAGAATCTTCATCAGAAGTTAGTTCCCATCACAAATTTGCCACCAAGTGCAATACGTTTTCAAGAAGACCACTTTAAAATTAAGAGGAGTTGGATGTAGGTCAAAGCAGAATTGTCTCTTCTCAGTGTGGGGCTGCCTAGAGATAAAGATTGGAACCCAAAATTCATACTCTATGGGCAGCTATCTTAAAGCTGCTTCTCTTTAAGAGGATAGTAAAATGCTGCCAAGAGCTATTGATCTGGTGATCTGGATATTCCTAAATTAATAGCAAGATCTGTAAGGATCTGAAGCACAATATAGTTTGTCACAGGTTTGAGGGTCAGGTGGAACTCCTGTGATATAGAATCACAGAATGGTCAGGGTTGAAAAGGACCTCTGGAGATCATCTAATCTAACCCACTGCTAAAACAGGTTCACCTAGAGTAGGTTGCACAGAAGTGTGTCCAGACAGGTTTTGAATATTTCCAGAGAAGGAGACTCCACAGCCTCTCTGGGTTGTTCTTTTTTCCTTTGCCTGCCTGTGGGTCCATAACATTTTTCTAAAAACTTTAAGACACCTTAAGAAGCTAAATCAATATTCTGAAAAAGCTGGCTCAGTAATTGCCTTCTGAAAAATTAGGGCTTGAAAAGGGCAGCCGTGTTACAGTGGGTAAGTGTGCTTACCTTGGTAAGTCAGTTCCTCTGCTAGGATCAGATTCAGTACCTACCGATGACATTGGGAGACTCCAATAAAAAGTAAACTTCAAGCCACTATACCTTTTGATTAATATTTTCAATCAATTTTAATTGTTGAAGAAGGTGGTTTGGAAGCCTGACTAGGAACCATATCTCAAGTCAATTTGAGAACTTTGGCATGAAAAGAGGAATTTTAACTTGATGATCTTCTAAAATGATAAAGGTAGATTTAATCATTGCACAAATGTATTCAAACATCAAATTACAATCAATCATTAGTTCATGGACTTTTACCAGTGGAAGTATATTGAAGATGAATGTCTTTCCATGGCAAATGTTTAGATCCATTACTATGGGACAGTATCTTACAAATCAGTATATCAGTATATATGTTAATAGTTCTTTTTCTTATCTATGCCAAATAATGAATTGTCTTTTATGATTTAACCTTGGATGGAAAAGAACTCCCTGGAAGAGTGTGTGTGTAAAGGGGAAAACAAAGCAGCAGCTCAACCTGATACGTGCCTTAATAGTTCTTATGTAATACAGCATCACAACCTATCAGTAAACAGAAGCAATAGTATTTTATCTGTATCAGGTCAGATGACTCAAAAGGCAAAATTCAAAATTGTTTTGATCTATTAATAGATGTTAAATCTTTACGTATATAACATTTCTGGGATGAAAGTGACTTATCAAGATCTGCAGTTCCCATGTTATTGCATGGGCTATATACTTTCGAAAGACGGAGTCCAGAAAGACTTTATGCTACGTGTATGGGATGATGAAATTCTAAACAAACTTATCTGTAAGAGCTGTTGTCTGCAATTTTGTTGTCTGCAATTTGTTCACCTCTATTTTCTGAGGTTGAAATCTAAACTGACTAGTCATACGTGACCTGAGGCAGCAGAATTGCATCTAGAGTAGAATCTCACATCTCTCTGGGTTTATATACTTCAAAAGGTTGATTATATGTTTTCAATAGCAATTTTCTAGTCCAATAGTTTACTGTATCAATTACTGTACACTGAGAAATGTGCTACAGTTCCTATTGCACAAATGCACAGCAGATATAATATCATAATATAGCAGTTTCAGAATTATTTGCTTTTTACTTGCTTCATCTCCTATTTTTCAGACTTCTGTACCAAGCATCTGGGCTTTTACATCAGATACATTGATTATTAATTCATATTTCTTATATAAGCAATAAAGCAATGAGCATACATAATATTAAGGTATTTAAGAAGCATACATTAAAGTGAAATGATATTTAGTGGTAGCAAATCTGGTAAATGACTTAAAAAGGAGAACATAATCTAGAATTCTTTGGAAATAATCTTTCTCTTAGGCAAATATATAAGGCTGTAGGGTGTAGGGAAAGGAACAAGTCAAGATGCTGAGATCTAAAATGGTTGATATCTAGAATACAGGAGCACAGGATTTATATAGTCTGATTCAATTCTCACAGGAGCTATGCAAAATAGCCTTAGCTCTATAAAGTGCATACAATACCTACTCCAACTCAATATACACTGCAGTCCACCAAACCATCTTCCAGAACTAGGACAAACCTAAAATTTTGGGGAGAAGACTAAAAGAAAAAACAAATGGTGAGCTACAAGAGGAGAAAAGCTTAAAAGCCTATGTTGGGCTTCTGAATTGATTGGGAAAATGCTAAAAAAAACCCACAGGTGATCTTAGGATGGTGATTGTCCACTAAAGCAAAAGCACTTTTCTGGAGCATGAAATGACTAAATAAATATGTAAATACAGAGCAGATGTGAAATAATGGAAGATATTTTTTTTTATACAGAGGATGCTCTGCACTCTGCCATTCATCAACCTGTACAGACAGGAAGCCTTAATCCTAAAGAAAACAGAGAAAGAAGTCACAGAACAATTTGATGTCTTTGTGTCACTCTATCACTCCCTCAACCCCTTTCTCCACCTACAAGGAGACTGAATCTAAATTTTTGCAGTTTGTTCTGCATAACTACAGTAAGATGCACAATGAAAAGTTTGGTCCTCAGACCTTTATCATCTCAAATTCTGTACTTCACTCTTTAACAAGATGAATCTTGTTCAACAACACTCTCCCTATAGCTCTTCAGAATGCTACACATGTATAGTGAGTGATAATGAAAAGAAGCATAGTGTTTTCTTTTGTAATATGTGCCATAATTTACATGAACTTGTCATTATCTGAGCATAAAGGATGTGTAGAAAAGTTTTGTGCTGTTCTATCTGTCCTTTACTCAGTAATTAAGAGTGCACTGATACAGATGTATTGTAGGTAGATATTATCCAAGTCCTGACAAAGGACCAAAATTATTCATCTAATCTGTCATCATGGCCATCCTGAATACTAACTAGAGCACTTGATCAGAGTTGTCAAAAGACACTTCCACTGCTCTCCTACCAGGGAACATCTTTTCTGGCAGACGCTCTCTTTCGTATAAACTACAAAGAATTTCTCCTGCTTAATTTTGCATTTTTTCTGGCCATGAAGTAACATAGCACTATAAACGTGTCTGTCTTCCTTTCTCTGCTAAATAGATTTTTATAGAAAATGACTTTGTTAACATGCTTTTCTTAGCAGTATAATTCTTAAAGCTCACTTTTTAAAATACATACAATTCTATCAGTCTTTTACTTCTGTCCATGTGGTAGGTGGAGAGCCTGGAGTGGAGGACCTAATTCTGTTCTTGGCATTGAGAATTTTGATTCCACTGACTTCAAAGGAGTTTATTCTTATTTATACTGTGGATATAATAGCAGACTCAGGCTTTATGATAATAGGCAGTAATGTGGTTTTTACATAGCTTAAAACTCATTTCCACTCTAGGCTGTGTATGTAAGTACCCCTTGATGTTGCATACAGCATGAACATCTGGAGGAGAGAGGGTTTGACCCTGAACTGGAGAAATGGTTTGAACTACCACAGCTACTTGCCTCCTTTATGGGAAATTTTATCACACCCACAGGTATGCAGCTTGTAATTTGGGAGATGTGTGCTTTGCAACCTCAGTGAGACGCAAGAATTTATAAACTTAGCTAGTGTTTCCAGTATTTCTACCAAACCTTGTTTATTATTCAGGGGGCAGGATCTGTTGCCTGTTTCAGGAGTACTTGTGGAGTGATCTGCTTGGGGCTTAATTAGTTGGTCTTAAATTCTTGTAGTCCTGCTCTTATCCCTAGTGATAACTCAATTTTTAATGTAGTGTTTTGTTACTATATTAGACTTTCCTAAATTAGTGCTCAAGTTGTATTGATTTAGAAAATGCAGTATGAATCTCCTTATTCTCATGTATTTTGAATGCTGTGAAGGTGAAAGCTGAGGAATCGTAGAGGTTTATAATTTGGCAATGTTTGGAAGAATTTCTGAGTGACAAAGCAACTGCCCAGAAACCAGGACATCACTTCTAGCCAAAATTTAAGTCCCTTCTAAAGTTCACAGGTATACTGGACTAGAACACCTCAACAGAAAGGCTGTGAGCATTTTTACCACGAATAAAGAATGTGTTTCTTTCCTAAATTCCCTCCAGAAGTTTTCCAAAACTCATACCTGAAATTTTTTAGAAAGCTCAGTGGCAGATAACTAGGATGGAAAACTTCAGCCTACTAGAGTTACAAACTGTATAATGTTGGGTTACGCATTGGGAGCACTCAGGCTACTTAAAGACTTGGTAATGTTACCACTTCTATCTAAAATTAATACAAAAATACTCCTGTTCTATAAGTAAAACCTGGCATATTTACATGTATGCTTTTAATAACATAGCTAAAAGTTTGAACACCTTTTACTCTACCAAACATATGTTCTGGGATGATGGTCCAAGGCATCAGATGTCAAAATATGGGAGATGCTTCCTCATCAAAGGCATCTGGGCTCATTTGCCAACTCTTTGGGCAGTTATGCTGGCAGCTTGATTTTACCTCTAGGTCAGTAGTGTGGATAGGTGGCTAATAAACTTTTGGGGTTGCATCATTCTCCTGACACCATTTTTAACTTATTTTGTACTCTGAAAAAACAATGCATTTTAATTCTGTTTGTGTATAAGGCCTTGCACAAATTCATTGATGAGGTTTCTTCATAGATCCTCTCTTTGATTCTAAAAGCACGATTGCTCTTGTTGTGAGTTATGTTTTCAGAATACTAAGTATGCTTGGGGTAATGCACACATTTTAAAGTACCCCAAGATCTATTTTTCTTTGCATTTTAAGAAATAGGACAGAGCTCTTCACTTGTAATGGTACATTCTTATGTGCAAGCCTTTCACTGTAATAAGTCCTGTTAAAATGTGCAAATCTTCAATGCATACTATGTTGAATTTACTTTGACTAATAAATAAACATACTACTGCTTTTTATTCTGTGAATGTCTGTAACTTTAGATTTTTGTTTTGTTCTGCCACTTCTAGTAGTCTTATTTAATCTCATCTTTAAATCCATGTGTGCTGAGAAGTCAGGTCCTGGCAATGACATAATCGTGTCTTGATACATTGTGAGAGCTTTAAGATGTAGAAGATAGTGCCAACCAACATCCCCCGTGGTTTAGGATAATGCTGTTCTGCCTATGGTGCTTTACTGTAACACCTTTTTATGGTCTGTGCAATTCTTGTAACGGTTTAAAAAGACCAATCAAATATTAATGACAAAATCCTGACATTACTTTAAATAGATAAATCAATAACAGTAACATTACAGTGCTCTGGGAAGGTTTCAGTTCAGCAGAAGTATGATTTTCTTTTTTTTCTGTGAACGATTATGTGCAAGTGATGTGAGACATGAGCCTGTTGGGGAAAAGAGGGATGGTCGCACAAGTGTACCCGAGGCACTGGGAGGGCAGGCACTGCGACATGATGGACATCACTGGCATTTCCAGCAGTCTCTAATCCCGCTCTGTGCATGGAGCAGCCACTGGAGCCTGTGGCTCATGTCACTTCCTTCTTTTTCCCCGACCTCAATATCATCCTCTCTTTCATTATAATTTGCAGCCATCATTTCATGAAGACTTCGAGTTGCTGTTGCTGCCCAAAGAGGCAGAGAGGCCCACTGTCCCCTTTCTTTGAGCAGCTGCATGGTGACCTGGCCGTGGTGGGCAGAACCGGGTTTGTGGTAAGGAGGAAAGGAAATTAATGGTGCAGAACCTGAGTTCTCCCTACTTGATGTGTTCCTGGTATATATCTATGGGTTATCTCTACCTGTGAAAACTTAGTTTGATGGTAATTTGATAATTTCAAATTCCATTTTGAAATAATTGTTTAAAGCTGCTGAGGCGTAGCAGATGAGCTCCAGGTAAACAAAACAGAGCATTGCTATTCCAGTCAGTCTCTGTGTGCAAGATATTTACTCCTGTGCTCTTTCTAGTACCTGAAATAAAACTTGATGAAAAATAATTTCTCGTTTTCAGAAGGGTGCTTCTTGGTTTACTTAGGGCATGAATAATTATCTATACTGAAATAAATATCAGTAGGCAATGCAGCTGGTTGTGTGAAAAGTCTGTAGTGACTGCTGGTTTATGCGTAGGAACATGCACTGGGAGATGTGGTTTTGTTTTCTCTGGACCTGCTTTTACAGCCTGAGATTACTTTCTTCAACACCGGAGAAAGAACTTGTTAAAGAAATTCCTGACAGTGGTGGGTTTTTTTTTCTTTAGAAAATGCCATTTCTCTCATATCAAAATGACCTAAAAAAGTGGTGACTTCGACTTTATTTATTTTTTAATAACTTAAAGGAATTTTTATAGGTTTTATGTTTGATTTATAATTTAAAATATTACTATGTATGCTGTGACATAATTTGCAATATAAAGGGAGAGGAAAGCAATATCAGAATGAAGTAGTTAGGGAGTTTTTTATTTTATGAAGAAAGCAATTTTAAGATTTCAATTTTTGTAGGATATATCCCCAAGGTCTGTTTCAAAATATTCTGTGCAGCAGGAATTGCAGACTTTGACCAGCTCTAGCTGGAAGGCTCAGTTCCTTGAGCCTTCATTAAGCAATCTGGGATTCACAGAGGGAAGTGCAACCCACACATTGTCACTGTATTAGTGTTAATGAATTGATTTTCACTAAAGGATTTTCACACTGTAAAATATTTTGATTCTATTCTTAAGTTGTCATCAAGAAGTATAATGTGCAGTCCCTAGCCGGAGCTGCCACAGATTCTGTACTTTGTTTTGTGCTCACTTCTGCATCAGAAGGTGCAGTTTCAGCTCCCTTCAGCTGCTGTGCGAGTTGCTTATGAAGCTTCTGTCCTGATGGGCAGTGGTTGGTGGTACTTGCTGCTTTGCTTCTCTGACTTTCCATGAGTATGGGAGATGGCTTTAATCTTCAGCGCTTCCAGCAGAACGTAAACTGGCAAAATCTGTTCTCAGAGGCAATGTTTCTTTTCACTTTTTTTACTGCCTTGATTCCAAGTCATTCACTGAGAAAAGCAGGACAGCTTTTGCATTCCTCTCTGTCTTTCTGAGTTTGACCCTGCTTTGAAGATCAGATTAAAAAAAAAACAGAACACTTACAGAACTTGTGAATTTTCTATATCAATTAGAAATTGGGTGATAGCTGCAAAAAGTGGTATCTGTAATTAAGACACGGGAAATGCCTGTGTTCTTGTCCTTGTCCCTTAATTAGGATAAATGGCTGTTTTTCTACACAGCTCATTAGGAGAGAGCATAGGGGTTACGTGAATGCATGGGGGAAGGGGGAGTTTTCCTTAAAAATAGAGTGAGATGATGACTGTGGTGCAGTGAAATGCTCAGGTGCTCAGGGAGGCATGACCAAACTGCTGCGTACTGGAGAAGTGGAATGAGTGACTGGTAAGTAATAATGGTAGTCCCTTTGCTAGAAGAGAGAGAGAGAGACACACACACACAGATACACAGATACACACACAGACACTTTCCTTTGCAAATCATGAATATTAGTGAGTCTGCATGGACTGTATATGGACTGTATGCTCAGCATTCCTGCTCTGCTGATGTTATGCTTAAACTCTTGTTTGCTTTTGTGGCAATATTGATAATAAAAGGCCATACTCAGATATTCAAAGGGTGAAGTTTACTTTTCCTTTCACCTGCTACTCAGCTAACTTTATTTACAAAGTGCTCCAGTAACTGGTTCAGCAGCCGTAACTTCCATTGTATTCCCATAGCCACCTCTAAAGGTTACTGTGAGGCTGTATCAGCCACTAGGTGAAGTTTTAGATAATTTTTTTTAATGCTTCAAACTTTGTCTGGGTAATAATCTGCCAAATGCCATAGTTTCGGTTTTCCATTTCAGTTTAGGCAGGTATTGTGGTGGTGTTATTAACAAAATTACTTAGCTGTGTAATCTTTGCTGTGAAGGATGCATACAGAATTCAGGAGAGGAAGGACAGGCCAGGAAGACATGTCCTGTGTGTGGGAGAGCAGCTAGAGTGCATGGAGCTCTGCCTGGGGAAGGTGATGAGCCAGCTGAGAGCTTATAGGTCAGAGTTAAGAGGCAGACCAACATGGGGTGACATTGTGGTGGTTGCTACACACCACCTCATCAGGAAGAAGTAGTAGACAAAACCTTCTTCAGACAACTGGAGAAGCCCCACATTTGCAGGTCCTAGTCCTCATGGTGTACGCTCATGACCCAAATACCTGCTGGAAGGGCAACACAGCAGGGCATCAGCAAGCCAGGAGGTCTTTGAAGTGTATCAATGACAACTAACACAGGTGATTGAGGAACCAATGAAAGGAGCTGTTCTGCTGGACCTGGTATTTATGGACAAGGAAGAACTGGCTGGGGATATGAAAGCTGAGGGCAGCCTTGGCTGCAGTGACTGAATTGGTCCAGGCAAACAGCAGGATTCCGACCCTGGACTTCAGGAGAGCAGACTTTAGCCTGTTCAGGGATCTGCTTATAAGAATCCCATGGGATACAACCCTGGAGAGAAGAGGGGTCCAGGACAGCTAGTTGATTTTCAGGGATCTCCTTCTCCAAACTCAAGAGTGGTCTATCCTGACGTCAAGCAAGTTTGTTAAACAAGTGGGTGGGATTAGGCAGGCCTCTTGCCATGCTTGCTTTTCTGCTCCTGCTTCTGCACTGGGCTGACCTAGTGTTTGAGCTGAGCTTTTGACATAGCCATGAGTATCCCTTCTGGCTCAGCACTATGTCCAGTTAGTGAAGTGTGAGGTTAGGAAGCCACCTCAGAGTACAAACGTTTTGGATATGAAAACTGAAACTGGATCTAGTAAACTTCCAGTGAACTGATGACATTTGGTTATAAGGTGGAGTAATTAAGAAAATTTATCTATTTGCTAGTTCTTCAGAGACTCAGGGTATGGATAAGTGACAAAGCTTTTATGTGTTCAGAAGTTAGTTTAAAACGCTGGCATTGCAAATCTCACTTGGCTGCCTTTATAATGACTTCATTTTTCATTATTGGAATTATAAAAAGGTTCTAATGTATGTATCTGTCAGGTCTTGAGTTGTATGCAACTTGCAGGGAAAGAGGATATCTCTGGGCTCAGATAAAGCCACAATCTTATTACAGTTGTCTAGAAATAGCTTATCTGCTATTCTCTAACTACTAGCTGCAGACAATGTAAAAATAATTATACTGCTGTTGAAGGTGTCCATGATCTAATTACCTGTTGTAACTTGTTAGGGATACCATATCTATATTAATCTGATACTATATTCTGCAAAGAATACTTTTTCAGAAAGAAAAAGTAAGATCTGTAATACGTTTAACAGATTTTGCCTTTATGTCTTTAGTTGCTCTTTTAATTAATGTGGGAGAAATCATGGCAAATGTGAGGGGGGAGAGGGAAACTACCCATGGAATCCTGTATTAGATTATGAACTCTTGCCTCAGATGGGAATATGTAAAAGAAGGATTGTTTAGCCCACAGAGTGCTTAAAGAAATAAAAGGCTGTTTCTTCTTGTTGCACCCTAATTTCTTCCTTGTAGGCTTGCACAGATTCTTCTCAAGACTTGCATAGGTTCTGCTCAAGACTTGCACATTTGTAGTGATGCTATCCAGGTGACGGGTGGTCAGGGCAGTTGTGTGCCATCATCACATTTGGACTTGGTTTAGACTGCTGGATTTGTTAAAACTAACTTCTATTGCTTAACTTATTTAAATAGTAGCCCAAAGCCATACGAGCATGAACTTTTTTTTGTGGAACCTTCTGAAATACATACGTGATGTACTACATATTAACCATGACGTGGGGGAAAAATAGTAACTACTTTCTAGTCTTCTGTTCCACACTTCTGTGCTATCTTTGTTTGAAGATTGTGTTACTGCTTGTATGGCTGTTGTGGTTGGTTTCCCCTTATTTTAATTTTCCTGGAGAGAGGGATTTTGCTAGTCACTCACCTTCTTCAGTGAAATGAATCTTTTAATTCTATTATCTGCTTTAGCTTTGACCCCAGCAAATTATTGTTCAAGATCATCTGGTCACTACTGCTGCTATCTAATGCTTTGACAACAGCACTTGTGCTTGTGAAAATGCTGAAATCTCAGAAGTTTTTGTTTCTCTTTCTCTTCCTGTTAGCTGGCTGAGACAAATGGCAATTGTGCCACTAACTATAATTTAAAACTTGTATCAAAAGGTCCAACGTGTGCAATCAAAAACTTGCTGCATTTGTATAGAAAAGTGGGTATAACTGAGCATGCATTCTAGATAGGGAGAAAACCAAAACTGAACGTATCTGAAGCTATGAAGCATTAGTTCATAGTCACTAATGTTTGTGTGCGTTCTTAATGTCCATGCATATGGACAATATTAACATAGGATGTCACTTTGCCTTGTGTTTATCTAATCTAGGGTCTTTAGAATTTAGTGATTGATTCCTGACATTAAGTAGTTTGTTCTTCCTATGTGATTTTGCACATTCCAAATTCCAGAACGTTGTCTGGAAGACCTTTTGAAAGTCTCAAAATCCCATTACAAATGTTTCTGATTTGGTTATTGCTTTCTTTTGTTAATCCGACTTTGTATTTTGGCTCTAACAGCACTCAGTGAGCGTAGTGTGTTTTGTTTCACAACTGTGATCTAATTGTATGCATTGTACTTCCTAGGACACAACACAGAATAGCTTCCATACTTTTATGTCTACAGTGCTTAAATCAAAAACAATAATAATAATTTTTTAAACAGTAAATATAAGTGTGGTCTTGTACGTGGATGTGAGAAACACCATGACTCCTCAGTGTACTTACTGAGATTAACCATATGCAGCCTGTGTTCCAGTCCTGATTGTATAGTATTTATACTCATAAAAATCATTATTCCTATGAGTCATCTCACTTTCTTCATTGATGCTAAACCATTCCAAGGTAGCTAGTTAGGAAAAGAGTTTGTTCTCATATTCCCTGCACACAGGAGAACCTTTATAGACATGTTTATTTTCCTTTCCATTTAGAGGAAAAATAGAACTTCTCATGAAGCTTGATGCACATCAGAAAATCTCAGGCTGATAGTTTTCTTCCAGTGGATTAGCACTGGAAACAATACTTGCTGCAGTAAAAAATGATGCCCCACTTCAGTCCGCTGTAGGTGGTATTCAGCTCCATAAAAGTGAAGGAATTGGTCCCACCCAGTAGTTTAATAGAAAAGCATCTTGAAAGTCACTGGCATTCTACTTACAAACTCCACTGCCCTGGAGTATTGCAGCATTTCTTTTTGCAGCTTTATTCCTGGTTTAGCCAACAGTAAACAGCAGGTAATGTTAGGGGCAGTGCTGAATTTTAATTACTGCCTTGGTCAGTGATGGTTTGCTGGTGTTGCCAATAATCTTAGATTGCACAGTGGGGGCCATATATTACACAGATGAAAGTCTGAAGGAAAACTTCAAATCATTTTGTCTCTTGCCTGCTGGCTTCAAATTTTTTTACCTCTTCTTGCGAATGGGTTCAGCAAAGTTTGAAATCAGTTGTCTTCTATTCAGGTCACATTCATCTTTTCTGTAAAAAAGACCACTGGGATATATTGAAAAATTTATATGGTTTAACCAGGATTAACCTGAACAAACCATTTTTTCTCATCGTGATTTACCACTGAAATCTCAGTGGTTTTATCATGTAAATTATGACAGGTTCTGTACAGCCTTGTGTTTAATTCATTAACACAGTTTGACTGTAACTACTGTCTATAACATAGAGTACCTGTCCAGTACTGAAGACTCAAGGGATGTGATGGAAAGAAATCTTTGCAAATGCCTTGACAGAAAATACAGAGCTTTGGTGTATCACCCTTCAGAAATAGAAACATTTTTTTTTTTTTGGCAGTTGTGTTGTGATTTTTGTTATAATTTATGGAAGAAAGTAATAGATTACAGCTAGAATATTTTTTAATGTCATTTGGTTGTTCAAAATGTCTGTATCACACAAAGGATTACCTTTGTTAGTGGAAAAAGGCCCATTCCAAAGGTCCTTCTGTGCTGAGCAAGTTTTGATGAGATTTTTTTTCCTAGGCAAACCCAAATGAAACCTGGAGTAGGGTGATTTCTGCCCACCACTTCAACTCAAAACTCTCAAACTTTTTTTTTTCCTTTTGTTAACTTGAGCAATTTAAAATGAGATTATGAAACAGCTCCTGAATTTGACTCTCTTTGTCCAGCTGTATCGTCTTTGGCATATGTATTAGAGCAGCCATGATTCCCTGTTTTTGGATTCTAATACAAAGTACATTTGCAAACGTTTTTATCGGTTTAATCAATTGAAGCCAAATCTAAGATTATGCTCTCATAGTAAGTGGAAAGATCTCTTACTTTTACTTATAGCCATTGGGAATTGATATGTGGACGCTGAAGGAAGGAATCGTGGCCATCATGAGTACAAAAGGACAGTACTAACCCTTCTGTTTCTTGGTGAGGCAGAGGGTGGAAAGGGGAGAGCTTGTATTGTAGCCAATATGAAAATGATGTTTCCGTTGTCCTGCCTCCCTGCTTGCCATGTTCGGGGTAAAGATTTTACCATTGTGAATAAGGTCCTCGCGTCCAACCAAAGTGTAGCAGCCACTGAAACTGGTATCAGTGATCAATGCTCAATTGCATACTTGACATTAAATGATTAAGGGATTAATTAATAAAGTCAAATACAATGTTAGAAGTTTGAATTTAAGACAATTAGAACAAATGAGTTGTTAATGGTTAATTCAAGACATAAGTATTTTTGTATGTCCTGCTAAGGGCTTCGTTAAGCACCAGAAAGTTCTTTCTATAAATGAATCTGACTAGAAGTTTACCACAAGAAGCATGCACTAGGGGAAGGTAATTCTGGCAGGGGGAGATGGCAGCCACCAACTCAAGAAACCCCCCAGACCCAAAAAGAAGTTAAGACTGAGCATGTGAACTAATTAACATGAGAAGCGAGAGAATTAGTTGACAAATAGGAAACTGAGTGTTAAAGTGATGGAGGAATTATGTAACTTGTAACCAATGAAGGCTGATGTCTTTGCTTGCTGAACTGTAAAGTTTTGATAATTGGAAAGCTATTTGTATTTGTGGGTGACCACCTAGCTCCCTACGTTGTGCAAATTAGGATAAAGGAACAGAAATACCTCAACTTGATGCTTGAATTGGCACTGTGCACCGTGTAATGAACCCGCCTATGGGACAACATACTTTGATCTGTGATATGTACGTTTTAGTTATTCAGGCGCTTGGGAACACTTTACAGCATTACTTACAGCAGTCCCTGTAATCATACTGTCCATTTGAAAGTGTTTCCAGGGTAATAGTTATTTTTTAAACTGAATTGCTAGGCCAGAAGAGCTAGGGAATTGCTGTTTTAAACAACAAAACAAAAAATGTAATGGTGAAGGAAATATGTAATTTTTACTTTGAAAACTTAAAAATACAGATCCTGCAGACTCTGGATATGAAGTTGTCGAGAGCAGTTTATGAAAGCAGCTTTGTCACTAAAGAAATCGTAAAGCCTAATAATTTTTAATAGGCCTATAAATCTCATGATATACAGCTACTGTAAACACTTCTTCCATATTTTTCCAAGCATTTATGCAGTGTTATTAAATGTTGTTAGAGACATGATTGCCAGAGCTAACCCTTTCCTTCCAAAGGAGTTCCTAGCTTACGGGGGGGGGGGGGGGGGCAGGGGGCAGGGGCTAGGGGAGGGTCTGGGGCTAGAGGGAGTGGAGAGTGGACAGAGCAGGAGAAGAAAAGTAGGCTCCTGAATGGAAGTAGCTGATGCGTATTTTTTACGAAACCTATAGGTAGTCATGCAGTCATATATGCTAGTTTGTGATTCCACATGAAGAACTGGGGGAGCTCAGGGCAGAGGGGACAGATGTGCCATCAGATCTCAGATCATTTCTAGAGGGATTTTGAAACCATTTGTTCTCTGGGCAGACCCAGCCCTTAGCTCCTAAAATATTTAGTAAAGCCCAGTAATGAATGAGAGAGCTAGGCACAGATGAAAAAGCCTGTTATGATTCCTCTAGCTGTTAGGTGGCCCCTATGTACAGTAAAGGGTAGTTGTTTCTGGAAAAACAACCTTGCTGTGCTAGCACTGCTCCAAAGGGATGCAGAAGTGCTGTGGCTGGAGGGCTGCGCTGAGCCCTGGCAAGACCTGGCACCTTCCTGCGCAAGGGTGGAGAAGAGAGGTCGGTAACATGGTGCTTGGGAACTGGCCTGACAGGGATCTGCAGGTGATGCAGCTGCTGTAACAATGAGATTTGGTAGGAGATGCAAATGGAGACAATGGATTAACTAGATTGGTAAACCCAGACTAAGTTTTGGTGGGTTTTGTTGTTTGGGTTTTTTTACATACAACCTGATCCTGAAAGAGAATCTGATTAGTCTATAGGTGCAGCACAATGAGAACGTTCCTTCTATCCATTCCTCTTCTGCTATTTAGCATGAGTCCAGCTTAGCTAGACAATGCAGAGCATTGCAGGAATACCTGCTGAGCCTCTGACAGAAATGTTGCTAAACGTAAGGCTAAGCATAGAACATGGTTTTTTTTCCTTCCTTAGAGATCAAATAGATCTAATATTTTGGGAACTGGGGATTCCCAGTGTCTGTATTGGAAACGGATTGGGCCCCATATGGCTGCTCCTTATCACGTGCTGTCCTGTTGGTCTGCCTTTGCCCGTACAAAGGATTCAGGTATTTTGCAGACGTGTTACCTTTGTTGTGATGTTGCTTTTTTGTGGTGTGGAGCGAGGGATGTGAAAATGAGGATTTCTGGGGAAGTCCCAGGGAACTGCAGGCACAGCTGCTGCAAGTCCTGCAGGCTATGTGATACTTAGAATGGGATGGAGAAAGGCCACGTGACTGCTCATCATTCATATTGTGGCCACATCCAGCCCTGGCTTAGACAAATTCCTACTTTTACCCAAGTTGCGTGACCCCTATATAACAGGGCTTGAGTTTCACAAAACTCTGGAACTAAAAGAATGAAGTGTATAACAGATTTGTAGGAGAGTGCTGTACTAGGAGGCTTACTGTGAATGCTGTGTGGCTTTGGGGGGATTCTGGGTCCAGAACAAAATTGTTGACTTCTTTATAATGAGAAAATTTAAAGCCTAGTTCTCTACTATGATTCCCCTTTCAGGCTTAGATTGGTGGATGTAATAATCTTGATTTACTAAAGACATGAGTTGCATAAAATATGACAGCCCTCAGCCCTAGCAAGATGCTTTGTCTCCCAGGGATGCATGTTCTGAATATTTTCAGGTAATGATCAAATGGGTATACCTGTCATAAGTGAGTAACTTTTCTTTATGCCTGCAGAAGGAGTTAGTGCATGTTTCAGTGTCTGAACTGCTCTGGTGCTATTTATATTTCAAGGTCTTCGAAGTTGGATAGAAAACAAGGATCAGGACAGTTTAAAGAATTCATTTCTACCTTGGATTTTTCTTGTTTCAAAATATACTTCTTTAAAAGTGCTAAACCAGGCCATACAGACCCATGAAGCATACAGAATGCTATTCCTTGGAATTATTTTTATTGCATTTTAAATGTGAGACTCTGAACAAATAATACACAACATGCTGTATCGCTTTGTACACAGCATACGTAAAGGAGTAATTTCAACGACCATTCCGATATAGCTGCCCTTGTGTGAAGCACAGAATTAAACCAGAAAACTTGCCCACATGTATCATGCGGTTTGAGACAGATTTTGAAAGATTAGCATTAAGCAGTGATATACATTTGCAGTGGCGTACTGAGGTATTGCCTTGGAAAAAGTGCTTGATGGAAGTACAAGGCCTTGGCTTCATTTTACGCGTGAGAGTCTCAGTGAAGGTCCTTGGCACTGGGGTGAATTTCACTCTTGTGCTTGGGGGCTTAGCAATGCCTGCATCTGTTTGTAGAAGAGAGAACAATCATTATTTTGATGCTCATTTGAAAGAGATTCTGAGCTGAAGACTAAGAGTATCTATCATTTTCTGAGTATCTGTAAACAATCTCATGATTTACATTAAGATAAAGTTGTAGAGTAGCACTGCATTATGCTGTGCATGTGGCTTTCTGGTAGAGTGGCTGCCAAACCAGTTAATCAGATCTACTGGACAAGACCCATCTGTGAAAGGTGAAGATTTGCTCTATTTTTTTCTAAATGCACTTCAAGCTTTTATTGCCAGACACATTTTATAGAGAGTGCTGTGAATCGATGATCATGGTGGTGGTGTGTATGAACTGTGCAGACCCACGCTGGAGAAAAATGACATCAGCTGTACAGACATAGTTTTATATGCTTTCCAACCAACACATAATGCTTTTTTGGTTTTGGAATGAAACACAAGTAATGCAGGGCAGGCCCTGGCTATCTTAAATATTAACGGATTGTTTTTCAGACAATAAATTACCTAATGTGAAGCCTGGGTAAGAATATAAAACTAACTTGTTGAAGATGTTTTTTCTTGTTGAAAAATACAGTAAGATTCCACTTTTTAATACTTCTATTACTTTATAAAGAAAACAGTCCACTCTGATGCTCTCCACATTCTGACATGTTACAGCAATTTGAAACAAATGTAAATTATTTCGGGTTTGCATGCAAAAGTGAAACTCTGACCCTATCCTAAGGCAGTGACATTTCTTCACTTGAGAGCTTTTTATTTTCTGAAGGTTCCATTGCTGAAAAACTGGAATTAAATGCTGTAACTTGAAATGCTGGTTTTTAAGGACTTATGCTACATGGGCTTTAAAACTCATAGCCAGAATTAGAAAAGTTTTATAATTAATTACAGCTTAGCAAAAAAGATAACAAAGCTCTAAATATGAAAAACAAAATCTTCTATTTTCCTTAAAAAATATTTAATCTTCTGCATTTTTGTTAGTCACTCACCCTACTTAACCTGCTGCCAAAATTATTTTTCTCTTAGAGTTTGAATTTTATATTATACTTGGTTGTTTTATTTTGTAGTTTTGGTTGGCCTTCAGGGTACAGTAAAAACATTGCATCTATCTGCTGAAAAACTAGCTGCACCTGCATTTCATTTGCCAAGACACATGCTTTTGTAAATTAAATAACTGAGTTTTCTGGTGCAAAGGAAAAGGAATCTCAGCCCAGACACGTGAAGACAATCTGCATCAAATAGGAAATAATTCCCTTGTTTAGTGTTCACATAAAACCATTTTCTGGCTGTTTTAGCTAAGGAAGTGCTGCTGTGCGTCTGCAGAT
Organism: Falco punctatus; assembly: GCF_963210335.1. Taxonomy (NCBI): domain Eukaryota; kingdom Metazoa; phylum Chordata; class Aves; order Falconiformes; family Falconidae; genus Falco; species Falco punctatus. The sequence goes on along the minus strand of NC_137594.1, from coordinate 14,606,739 downwards.
ACAGGCAGGGGGAGCTTAAGGATCACAATCCATTTCTGCCTGTTGTAGCACTTCATTTTTCCAGTGTTGCATTTCGTGGAGCGTGGGGCTGCTGCTCTTAAGTGCTTGGGTGACTCGCTCGTATTAGGTACAGCTGTGACTCAGTTCCTCCCAGTTTCATTGCTTATATTCCCCTAAAAGCTATAAGGATTGGAAAAAAAAAAAAAGAGAACCCAATCTTTCCAGCACACTGGAGGTTAGCGGGGATGGTGGTGTTGGGGTATGACTTTTCAGGTTAATCACAGGCTGGAAGCTAGTGCCATTTCAGCTCTCCACGTGACATGCATCCACTCAGTCCACTGAAGTTGCAGCATCGTGTTGGTGTTTGTGCTGTACCCCATGCACTTGGTAGGAATGGCAGCTTCCTTCCTCTCTTCTCTCCAGAGTGGAGTGGCTGAGTGAAAGCAATGACATGAGGTGGCTGTCAGGAGACCCTGCCAACAGCCAGCAAAGCAGCTGCTTGACACCATTCGCAGGCATTAGCCAAAGTAGGAGGCACCCCCTCACGTGCAATGTGCAAGTCACTCCCAGGGGAGCCTGTGTATTGAAGTCTTTGGCTGGAAATTCTCCTCTCTTGGCTTTTGTCTGATTTTTCTCATGGTTTGATAAAGTATGGTTATGAGTTAGTGAATGCTTGCTTTTTTCCCCCCTTAAAAAAAAAAAAAAAAAGTTGAGAATTTAGCTGTTTTATTACATCAACTAGCTACACATTTGCCACTTTCAGCCCAAACGCAGACATCTCATGTTTCAAACAAACGTATTTGCGGTGTACACATGAGGTGGAAGGCTTTCTCTGGATTTCATTCTGCTGTGGTGTGTTTGTAAGAGAGCAAGCAGGAACACAGGGGAGCTGGGCATGTTGGAGACACAGTGATACAGCAAACATGAAAGCACGGACCCCGGGAAGGGAGCGCTTGGGTGAGAAACTGTGGGAGTGCCGTGGCCTTCCATGGGCTTTGAAGGTGGGAATAGGGCAACTATAGCTTCCATAGCTAAACAGCAGGTAATTATGGAAGTATCTGGCATCATCACAGCTCTTCTTCCAAATGGAAAGTCTTTGATTTTCTTTTTCCCCAGTGGCCCAAAAGGCATAATGCAAGCTAAACCTATTTCAGGCACTTTGGCTAAAATCACAATCACCAGTCTTCTTTATTATAATAATTTATGCTGCAATTTAATTTCTAAAGTAACAGTAATAATAATTCAGATGGTGACAGACTCTTAATTAAAATCACTATAGAAGACTTCAGCTTTTAGCTGCTTCACTCTTCCTACTATCAATACATATTGGAGTGTAAGTTTGCTAAGATAAAATTAAAACAGCCTGGTGACAGCTATAAGCATTGAACACACCCTGCATCTCTCCAGGTATGTGCATAGAGATAACTAGGAAAACAGTAAGCATTTATATGAAGTTTTTGCCTTGATTTTACTGATTTTTAAGGTACAGGAACAGGTAAATAACCAATAAAAATTCATAGTAAGTAACCGTCTGATCTACAACTTGGAAGATTAACTTCTTAAACCAGTACTGAAAATAATGAATTAATATTGAACAGAAGGGGAAACTGGCAAGTGTGAAAAAATTCAAGAGGGACTGCAGTTGGCTCTTAGCCAAATTCATGTTACCAACGCAATTTAACTCTAGAGTTTCTTGTGGAGGTGTTGTAAAGTCTCATGCTTAATTGGAAGCAGCATCTCTGTTGGAGGGTGGGATGGGATGGAAACCTGCCTCTCTAAATAGTTATGTATCATTTCCCACTGTACAACATTTTGTTCCTTTCTAAGACACAGTAAGAAAAAGGATCAAATGGACCATTAGCTTGACTTGCATGGCAATGCCCATTTGCCCTGTGTAAATCAGGAACTAAGGCAGTCACATGAACGATTTCAGTCCACTGAGGTAGCAAGTTCCTTGTTGCTGTATTTTACTCTGAAATTCATTTCAGACACAAGTAGACTGATAAATAGATGATGATGAATAATTGAGTTAATCCAGGAAAGCTCTAGGGCTGCATCTATCAGAGTAGGTGTAAAACCAAATGCATGCAAATATCTTTCTATATCAGGGTGGATTATCTGTTTCAACCTTCTGAGGCATCTGTTTGCTTGGGTCTGCTAGGTGGGAATTTGTGTTGTGGGGAAGAATCACTTTCATTATCTACTTAGACTGAGACCTGAAGCAGTGTAGCACAAAGGGTGTTATGTGAGAACATACATGTTCAGTAGTAGGAATCACTTTTTAAACTAATGGAAATACCGAATAAAAGAGATGTTTCCTCAAGCATGTAAAAATAAAGACTTTGTTATAATCAGAGTGTGTACATTAACTTAAATGAAAGATGTCCAATATAGCCTTGTCTTCAATTCACGATAATGATATTCTCCTATGAAAAAAAAAATAAAAATGCTTATTTGCTGTTTTCAAGGTTAGTCAACCAAGGTCAAAATAAAACAAGAGGAAAGGATCTTTCTTCATCCCTGTATTTTCCCTTCTTTAGGAAGAGCTTCAAGATAAACCTTTAATAGGAAACTTGAAGAGCAGAATCTCTTCTAGTGCCTAGGGATCCATTAGAGACCTTAGTAATTACCATGTTTGAGATCTTCTCCACACAGGAAAAAAAAATTCCGTGACTGTTATCAGGCATGTGTTGTTCATTAATAATAAAAATGTTAATGGGAAGATGTACATAAATAAAGTTCTTCAATCTACAAAGGTCTCAAAGGGATCTCTCCATCTCTCTTCTCTCTTGTATGTAAGTCCACATTTATACATGTAATTCAAATTCCCCTGGAATGCAGAAAAAACATCATAAAGTACTATTTTCTGTGAAATGAGCATTCTGATTCTTCAAAAAGCTCTCCTGTAGTAAGAAAGAATGAGAATGATGATGCTACATGCTGTTCAGATTGTAGTATTTTTGCATCCTTCATGGTACTTAATGTGTTTTCCTCAGATACCTGTGTTATAACAGAGAAGTAAGCCTAGCTGTGTAAGGCCTTTTTTGTAATTTAGGCTGGCATAAAGCGTTTCCAGGTAAGTTTCAGCTCACTGATATGCAAACAAGCAAAATTCTTCCTCAAGCTGACATCAAAGCTAACACTCGATCAAAAACATTTAATGAAGAAATTTCATAGGTAGGCTATTAAAAATGCAACAAAGTGGTCAGCATCTGGCAAAGTTAAAGGATAGATAATAACATTCATATGCTAATGCAAAGCTGTTTATTTGAGGGAAATATAAACCTATTAAGTTATCTGAAGTTGCCATTAAAGTTCATGAATTCTTTTCAGAGATAAGAGACATTCCTATTTGAATGTAGATAAATATTCATGGAAGGACTTCATTTGGGAGGAGAAATTTTCTATTAATAACGTTATATCTGTTCAAGATATAACAGACTGCTACTTGTATATTGCAATAAAGGTGGTTTGTAACACGTGAAAAAGTGAATGTTCATAGGTGTCTTTCAAGGCTCCTAAAGTATCACTAAAACAAAGACATATCTCTCAGGGGTTTGGTTTTTTGGTTGTGTGGGCTTTTTTGTTTGGTTGTTGTTTTTTTCCGTTTGTTTGGTTTTTTAAATACTTAAAATAATGGGTGTTCCAGTGTTGTTCTGTCTCTTTCGAGGTTGACTAAAGTATTTCTTTTTTTTATTTCCTCCTATCTGAGTGGATTTCATCTCTGTTTCTTGAAGAAAAAGGAAAGTTTTCACTAAATGGATAGCATTTGTCTAATACCTCAAGGCTTAGGGAAAAAAGATCAGGTGGGGGGCAGGGGTGTGGAAGAAAAATGCATTGAAAGCTCATGTCCAGATAAAGTCAATGATTTCTCATGTGAGGGGAGTGGCAAGGAAAAGGGAACACAAGAACATATGGATCTGGTAGAGAGAACTTCTCTGACTCTTCTTAATTGACGGTGAGGGTTTTTTAGATATCTTTTACATAATGTTTTGAAATAGATCTCAAATAAATCTGGTTTCATTTTTCATGTACAGAGTACCTGTATAGTTATTTAAATGTACAGTTGATAGCTGCTGACTTAGCACTGCGCAATATTCCACTGGATCAGGTGATTTGATATAGGTAAGCGAGTGCCACCTGCCTTCCTATGAAATTTTTGTCTTGAATTTGATGTCTTGTGTGGCTTCTCTGGTGCTTAAGGAGTAGAGTTCATCCCTGAACCATAAATGTTCTTTGAGAGGTTTTTCAGAACTTTCTCATTTTTATAATTGATTTTCATGAAATTGTGGGATTCTAACATGTTTCAGGTCTCTAGCACTATAAAATATCCATGAAATTGGTCAATAAATTAAAAAATTCTTGAAGAGATTGGTTGACTTACAGACTGATAGCTTAAACTGTGATTTCTGAGGGAAAACTAGCACTGTGCAACATTATTAAAACAGGTATAAGTGCTTTAAGAACTGCCAGACCCTTAGATCATGATAAATATTTGATAATGAGGAATCAATGAGTTTTAGTGAATTAGTATTGATATTAATCTTATTCAGCAATTTTGCAGATAATAGTGAAGTAAATATAAAATTGCCAATGATAAAATTTGCAGGTGACCCAGGGTCGAGGTACATATCAAGAACAGGGCACTTGCTCATGCTGCTCACTGGTTAGGCCAGTTCCCTTGGGCTTTAGCACAGCCCAGTTCAAACTTACACACCCAGCAACCAGCAGTGCAGTTTTATCTGCACGGTAGGGATTATATCGTGGAAAACTCTAACTCTGAAATGAGGTAAAGGAATCTTCAGCTCCAGGAATCTGCCTGTAACACATTTGGAGATGTGGAGGGTGGTAGGGTGGTGGTGGAATGTGGATAGCCTGTGGCCCCCTGGCACTCAATACACTGGAGGAGGGAACTGGAAGTTTTGGAGGTGCCAGGAACCCTCCGCAGGACAGCACGTCTGGAGAGAGGGATCTAAACAAGTCAGAGCTATCAGTCTTCCTTGCTCCACCTTGATGACGTTCCTCATATCCAAGGATTGTGTTGCTCAGAGGGTTTCTAATCAGTTCCTCGGTAAATCAAAGGAGAAGCATCTTGTTTTCTTTCTTAGGTACTATCTAGCCCGAAGTTGTTATCACAGATACACAGTTACTAGAGTACTACTGCACTGATATTACTTCCAAAGAATTGAAAAGAAATAAAAACATATATTGCAGGAGCCGATAAAAGATGCCTAATGGGTAGAAAAGAGCTGGTTTCTTCTAATCAGGTAGAGAAAAGACATGGATTAACACTCTTGCAGTTGAATATTGTGCACGGATTTCATTGGATTCCCTCCAGGCTTTTCAATGAGAGACTATACCATAGTGGCAAATGCTGGGGTTGTACTCTCCAAGGAGCAGCACAATATAATTCACATTTTATGGTTCTGCAACAAATCTACTAACTTTTAGCAGCCAGTGTGTTAAATGTTTTATCTCATTCAAAACACTGTGTGGATGTTACAGATGGTGATATATATGCTTTTGGAAAGAAGATGAATGCCTCCAATCCTAGCTGCAAATGGCTAACTAATTATTGTACAGTGAGTTCTTGATTATGATACAGTGGAAATCTACAGAATTAGCTTTGGTGAATATTTTTATTTGAGAAACAAAAGCTTTTAAGCATAGTATTTGTTTACTGCAAGAGATTCACCTCGACCTACAGAACGACAGAATCTATACAGCATGTGAGCTGCCTTCAAAGTAGCAGTTAAATACTGAAGGGGGGAATTGTGGCTGGTACTGTCTGCCTGTGGACAATTCTGAAATTCACTCCTAAGAAGAAATTCTTTGTAGGCCTGTGCATATGGTTGCAAATTGGGAGCTCCTGTGCTTTGGCCAGGCACACTCTGCACCAAGCCAGATCATTCTGCAGGTGACCAAACCAGTGGCAGAAAAAAGATGACTCTTTTTCTTTGGACAGATGAAGTATCCAAAGACAAGAGATAAAGGTCAGAGGAATAATTTAAATTTTTCCTTCTTTAACGATATCTATATTTTTTTCAAAAAAAATCAATAGAGCCAAACCATCAGCCAGAGCCATAGGCCATAAGGTTAGAGTATAAAGTGTGTCAGTTTTAACTGTTGTTAATGGAAATGAAGACTGCTGGAGCAAAGAAGCAGAGGATGCACAGGCAAGAAGTGAGACCAATGAGAAAGTCAGGAATGAGGGGGGCCTGGCAGGGGGGGAGGATTATGGCCACTATGCTGCCAAAATAGGGCTGGGAAATAGGGCTTCATGTAATTGCCTTGTAAATACAAAAAATTGCACTGAGGAAATACCATTTTTACCACTAGCTTTTTCTCCTTACTGAAACAGTCAGCTTTTTGGATCCCTGTCGAGGCTAAAATAGCCTAGCAATAATAACAATGACTGAAACAGTAACCAAAGACTCCGTGCTGCAAGCTAATCTGGAGATCAACCAGCTGTGTTTATTCTTGGTGAAGAATATATAGGCTGCTTTCTGAAATACCACGGCTGCCTCCTCCTGAGAAAGTGCATTGGGTTTTCACGTATCGTTACAGACACTGAGGGCTTGTTTGCATTTTCTGAAAGTGTATTTTATTAGTCTGGGTGCTTTTCTTAATGGAAACAAATATTTTGAAGTGGTTAATTTACAAGAATAAATACTATTCAGCAGGTTCCTAAACTCCCCAAGGTAAATAATACAGACATGGTAAAGGCCAGCTCTCTTATATTAATAATTGATGTTTGGCTTCCTCCTAGCTCAACTGTAATCTATTCATTCTGCTTTGTAAAAGTGCAATTAGAGCTGAATTATAGTAATCAATAGAGCAGTAGCATTTAGAGCCAGGGAACATAAATAGAGGGAAACTTTGCACATAGGATGTTTCTTGAGGTATACTGCAAAAACTACCTTAATTGGATGAAATTTTAAATGATCACAAAGGAGTTTAAATTATAATTGATACAGATATTTTCAGAGGTTCTCTTTTTAACCACAACCAAGTTCTAACGATTTGACTGAAATGATTTTCCTTCCTTTTATTTCTGTTGTGTCTCCTGGTCAGTCTATATGCTAACGATGTGACTGGGAAAATGCAGCTTTCTTGCGCTTATCCAAACATCTACACTATTTGTGTGCAGGTGAAAGGAATAGAGGGGAATGTGATGTGAAGCAGGTCCTTCATTTGGAAGACTGAGTGGCACATGTAGGGGGCTGTAAAAATGAGTAGCGTTAATGGACAACTTGAAGAGGAACAGATGAAAACTCCCATGTGCTACAGCCAAAGGAAATACATAGCTGGAGGGAGACAGGAAAAAAGAGCCAGGACCCTCTGGTTAACCATCCCAAATGTAGAGACTGTTATGGAGAGAAATGTTGCTAGTACCAACAGACTTTGGTGTTCAAAAGCAGTAATAGAGAAGGAAAGGCCTTGGAGGCACTGTGTTCCAGATAATGAAAATAAAGGCGTTAGAGTACTGAGATGAGATTGGTTTACTACAAGCCTATGGCACTGTCCTGTAAAGCTTGTTTGCATGTGAAAGCTCACACTGAAACACTTTGAGTATTTCTGTGACTTAAGTAGACTGTGTGTTTTTTTGCGCCCTTGGGACTTAGGCATCTTAAAGAAAAACTAGATAATGTTCTCCATCCTCTGTTTCTTCATGCTTCCTTTCATGCTGATGGGTTGGTTTGGAATAGCCTTCTGCAACATTTATGAAACCCTTTCTGGACCTCATGTATTCTGCAGAGCTGGCAAGAGCAGCTTGCATTAGGTTTATTTCTGTATTTCAGTGTTCAAAGCCTGTAGTACGGTGTTATCTTTCCTTAATATTTCATTTAATCAAGGTTAAGGGCTCTCTGGAACAGAGCTGAGGCTTTACTCCGGTGCTGGGTCTTGCCAAAATCTAGCTTGTGTCCCCATTGCTGGACAAAAGCTGCTTTGGCAGCACAGGACGATGGATGCTTCTCTCCACGCAGAGGAACTCTGTGGGGGACAAGCTGTCAATAGATTAAGTTGCAGGCTATGGCGAGCTGGATCCACAGCTGGTGAGAGTCACTGGGAGACCGTCAGCATAGAAGCACAATACTAAGTTATTGTTAATATTAATAATCACCGTCACGTTCCCCTTCTCGAGCGCACTGTGATGTTTGAGGTGAAACTAAGTGCTTTCAGTCATCTAAGTAGTGGGTAATGACTCAGTAATGTATTCCCTGTTGTGATTTTTGGACTTTATGCAATGGCAATAAAAGTATAAAATGTGTTTAATTAAAGGAAGAAACCGATTTTATTGAAGAAATGTACCAAATAAATAATGAAAAGTAGGACCATTAACATGCTGGTCCAACTTCTCAGGAGCAATTTTCATTTTGCTATAGAAATTTTAAAATAAAACACCTGTTAATTAATGCAATTAGATTTTTATTAATGCAATTAGTTTTTATTTTCCTGGTCGCAATACAGTATTAAATAGGAGCTACCAACTAGATAGGAGAAAGGTGCTATTTAAACTAATATGGAAAGAGATGCTTCCTTGGCTAGAGCTTTGCACACTTGAACAAGAAAATTATATAATTAAAGCTCTGTTTAAAACAATGTCTTTTCCTGGGAAGCATTAGCTTGTCACTGTGTAATGTATGCATCACTTTTGATGTGCGTTATGTTTTAATAATGCCTCTATCTCCCTCATAAGGCATATTGTCTTCTAATGCAACCTTCTCTAATAAGTCTATACTGTCAGTTGCCATGCAATCCTGATTGCTTTCAGTGAGCAGCAAGTCCTGTAACTATTTTCCTCTCCTATCAAGGTATAATATTCCTCAGATTCTCTGTACATAGAAATACACCTTTGTATAGTAGTATGACGTGCATTGGTTTTTTTGGTGTGTGTGGTTTTTTGGGTTTTTTTTTTGGTTTTTTTTTTTTTTTATCGGCATAATGAAATGATCCCCGTCCACATCATGGAGTAGCATAATGCTTATTGATTTATTGCTGTACCTATTTATGTTTCTTATCAGATAGGTGCTTCCCATGCATTAGCAAACCCCTGAAGTGCTTCTGGTAGTAGGAAAAAATGCCTGGGTAGCTGTAAATATAGAAAAGAAGGTTTACAGTTTTATAACACTTACAGCAGAAAATTCCACTTATGCTGACTCTAGTGTGCTCAGCCAGGCTATCTTACAGCTAACCTCCACAGGATGACTGCTTGCAGGAGAACTGAGTTTCTCTTTGGCCCTGGCCTGCTGTCTTTGGCAGCGTTTCTCAAATGTAGGCAGCAGTGCCCTCATTTTCTCTCATTGTTTATCCTGCACTGAAACAATTTCTCTTAACGTGAAGAGGCAAAAGTTTCTAGATATTAATACTACCCTGAAAAATGAGAGTTAGACACCATAGATGGGCATCAGTTTAAAGACTTTTCCAGAAGCTACATTGATTTAGGGTTAGGAAACCATAAAATGTTGTAGCTCACCTACATATCTCCACGTATGTGCTGTCTGGGAGGAGGGGAAGCAAGCAAATCAACAAACAAGTCATTTCTACAATAAACCTCTTCTGATTGAACAGAACAGCACAAGTATGCTACAGAAGAATGAATAAACTGATGATAATAACAGAAGCTGATTACATTGTGATGGGCAATAGCAGCAAATAGGCCTTATCTTACACTGTGAAATAGAAACTCGTGGCCAAACAAATAAGTCTAGATTCCCAGAGAGAGCATTTTCAGCAATCTATGGGCAATGACCCTCAAAATTGTGTATTCGAAAAAAATAATTATTTTCACAAGTGCTGCCTTGGCCCTTAGTACAGCTGAGGATAAGGTATTTGCGTTGCTCAATTGCACATGCAACCTATCATCAAATTTTCATCCCATTGAGAGATGCTGGTATTCACAATTGGATGCTGATCAGGACTTGGTCACATATTAGCATGTATACTTTCTGCTCTTGCTTTGACCATCTGTTCTTCTTTCTTCCTCTTCATTCAGAAAAACAATAACTTTTTATAATTAACGTAAGAGAATTTTAAACTATTGAAAATGGACCAGGGGCTTAACCCTTTGAGGACTTCTCTGAATAAGCTGTACTCCCATGGGGGTGCTCCACTTAAGAGTGCACTCTGTCTGCTTTAGCATGTGGAGGATGGAGAACAAGCTGATTTTTCACACAATCCCCAAATTTTACACATGCGTGCAGACTTTTTTCTACCTCTGGAAAAAAGAAGTATTTTGACTTTTTTTTTTTTTTTTTTTAGAAATACAAATACATATGTAAAACCCCAAGGTGATGTCACTTGTGAGCTCCCCATACGCATTATTTTTGCCTGAGTCAAGAAAGCACTTGGGTGGTTACATCACTTTCAGTAGTGTTTAGGTTATACTGAGTTGTTAGTTTACTAACACTGAATTTGGTGAGCTCTAGTACCCTTGGATTTGAAAAGGCTTAAGACTATGCTTAAAATTAAGCGTGTGTGGATTTCTCCCCACCCCCCAGGGGATTACTTTCTATCATAATGCTTGACTATATTTGTCCTGAAAGAGTTTAAAAACTTACTTTTTTGTGTATCCTATTAAGAAGTATAGAATGTTTCTCTATGCTTTTTCTGCCCTTGAACAAAATTCACTGAACTTTCACAAATGCAATTTATACCCAGTGCTTTCTTCTATTAATGGAGGACAATTAGTCATGAAACTCATTGCTCTTTTAAATACACCCAAAACCAGCAGAACAGAGCAGACTGGCATGTAGATCATGCTTAAGTACGCTTGTGATCCATCAAGTAGGTGTTCCCTCTGCGTGTGTGTTACTGAGGTAAACATCCTTAGAGCACAGTGAATGTCATGCAGAAAAGCAAAGTAAAATGGATCATTTTTGTACTACATTAGCTGTTAAGAGGCTGGTAGACCATTGGAGAAAAACAGCGACATAAATCTCAGGAGGATGATGAAATTCTGGCTCCCTTCCTCCATGTGCTCCTGACTGAGTGTGTTGTACCCTCGTGTCCCTCACCTGGCAAAAGAGACTGCAGCAAGATCAGCTGGATGAGTATGGATACACAAGGAAGGGAAGCTCTCCTAGATGCTATATCTAACTAAGAATTAATCCAGCAACTGACCAACGTCGATTATTTTCCAGAAAAATAATTCCATAAATATAAGCAAGTATCATCTTTTTTCTCTGCAGAAGTTTCACTAGAAACATTTCAGCTACAGAACTGTGAAATAATTAATTCTCTAGTTAAAAATGTGCTATCAGTACCAATATGACAGTTCAACTGTTCCTTCCACAGTTTGTGGTACATACTGAAAAACTATCCTAAGTGAGAAGATTGTTTATTCATTGGTAACTGAAGAAATTAAATACTTTATTCTACCTAAGTATAATTTTCTTGTGAAGGTATAAAAAAAAATGAAATAACTCCCAAGAATATTTTACAACCCTCTCAGAAAAAAAAAAAAATCAAAGGGCACTAATTCCAACATTATGCTTGCATAAATCAGTGTGAAATATTAGTATTGCAATGGATTTTCATGTCCTTTAAAAGTAATGTGAAATATTACCAAGAAATAAAATAAAATATGCATCCACCCATATTGTAACATCAATAATAATAATTAGTGATGGCTGCCAAAGGTACCTTTTGGCTCTAAAATCTCAAGTCAAATCTTTCTCCTTCTTAAGAGTGTTAGAAAATAATTGTTGCTGGACTGTTGTCTTATTTTGTAGTAGTAAAGCTCATCAAAATCTTCCTCTTATTAAAGATGCTGCATTAATTACTGTTCAGCAGTGCATATCTTTAACCACAGATTTAATAGGTAGTGTTTTTGTTTATCCAGTGATAAAAGTTGAATGGAACACTTGCAGGATCAGTCATGGAATAACCACATGCAGTGTCACAGGGCTTTTAAAACTGGGAGGAGGGTTGTGTAGTATTTGATTTGACTGGACTTGAAGTTGATCATTTTCTGAAACTCAAACTTGAATTCAGTTGAGCTAGTTTCCAACTAACTGTATGTTAAACGGTGATGTTTGGAGCACTCTACATTTACTTAAGGGGAAAAGAAGGGAGCAGCCTTGTGAAGTCTGAGGTAGAGTAAATCTAGCTTCAGTTCTGAGTTTTGTTGTCTTGCTCTTGTGCAGCTGCATATTTTAATCTTAGTTCCCGTTTTTCAAAGCTGATCGTCATCCTTCAGGTTTTCTGTGTCAATTTATTTAGAATTGACTTCTTCCAAGAAAACACCTTCTATTGTTTATACATATTTTAGGAAAACACAGGATACAAAATAATTATTAAAGAGGAAAAATTTTGTCTGATATACATATGGACTTACTAGTTTATTAGATATATATATATTATTGTGTGTACCAGTAAGAATGTAAATTTAAATCTCTCAACACAGAGAAATATATGGAGTTTTGAAATGTAAAAGTGCATGACAAAATTCTAAGCAAGTACTACATATTTATCACAAAGCAATTAAATATCTTAGTTTGTTTATTCCAAAACTAACTTGGCACATTAATTTAACATGAAGAGAGTGATTTAATGAAATCTTTAGAGAATTAGTATCTGCCCTTTGAATAAGTTATCTAAAATGCCATTTTATTATGCAAAGCTATATAAAATAAATTGTATTCAAGCAGTGGTTCAGAAAGTAGCTTATCGTAACCTGATGTTCATAAAGAAATGACATAAAAGATCTGGGGATCACTGCTTTGCTTTCAAGATAGGAAAAATTAAGCAGAAATAGTCTTTCATTTGAAAATAGCTAATTTGACATGGAGATAATTATCTTGGTACTTTGAAATGTGATTAACTCTAATTATAGCCAGAAAAAAAACCCTACAGGGAACAATGAAAACAAAATCTAAATGTGGAAGCATGCATGCAGACTGTCACGTGTGTGATTCATGTGACATAGCAGGTCTGATCTTTTTTCAAGAGGGTAGCAATTCTCTTGTAAAAATATGCAACTGTGTCCTCAAACCAGAAATTCCTATTTGCATAAATATTCACCCCTTGATATGAGATAACATGAGCAATGATTGTGTTACATGACCTCTAACTGTATGTATGCATGTGCGCAGACACACACACACACACACACAAATTATAGTTGGCACTCAACTTAATGGAAAACCAGGACATCCTTGTTTTGTCTGTGGATAATCACACTGTACTTCTAGCAAGATCAGTGCATTGATTCCAGTAAAGGGATGCAGAAAGGCTATCCATGCAAGCTATTCAGAGAACATTTTTCCTTTTTCCAAGTAAAGAAAAATACTGTTCTCCCAATTTTATTTGATACCTCGTTTGAAATATGAGGACTGGTAGTATTAAATAGCTAGTATTATTCTACGTGGATGAAAGTTGTCTTCAGCATTTGACTTTCTTTTAACTAACCTTAATAAATTGTTCCTTCACTGCTGTTTTCTGACAGTGACATCCACAAGCAATTCCCATATTGTGCCATGTTTTGGTTTTGCTTTATTTTTTTAAGCATTTCCCAGTATTTGTCATAAGCCATAGATTTAAACCAGGGATCATTTTCCTCAGGTGTGGTGACAGATAGGTGCAAAGTACATGCAAAGAGAAACCAATAAGGATTACAAGGTACTTTTCATACTGAAGGCAGTTCCTCAAAACTGATCAGGGAGAGGAAGTCTAGAAGTCTGGTTGTCACTACCCACTTATGCATAGCCCACAAAAATATGTGTGGCTTTCCATTTAAACAAATGTTCTCATATTCTTGTTTTATGGAAAATAGTAAATAGGGTTATGGTTTTATAGTTACTAAGTTATACAAAGCTCTATACCTTTTCCCAAAGGATCTGACCAGTCTAACTCTTCATTATAGAATATTGGACGCTAAATGGATTATTAGTTGTTTGTGTTTATTGTCAGTTTAGCATTCCTATCAGAATAGCTTTTGAACAAGCAATGCTGTGCTTTCCGTTATATTTTAGCTTATTATCTCAAAATTGCTCACTGGGATTTATTCAATGAAACCACTGCATTCTTTAAGTTATTTTACCTTGGTGGTTTTTTGTTTTGTTTTGTTTTTCTGGGCAGTTGTTTGGTTGGTTGGTGTTGTGCTGTTTGTTTTTTTTTTATAGAGTTGGTTAAGGCTTTTTCTGGTGTTTCATATACATACATAATTTATTGACTGACGTGTTTGTACATAATAATGTAGAATATGGCTGCCTGGCTTAGCTCTGTGCTCCAGTGCAATCTGCTGCAGCTAATGGGGAGCCGGAAAGCCTAAATCACTGTACTGGAAAGCAAATTGCGACTCCAAGTTTGTATTCAAGGCTCACAGCTTTGTGATGATGGTTGCCTTAATATTTGCAGCTTAAGCCAATTTCTCGCGGGAACTTGGCTTTCTAGTATGAGATTTCCAGACATCTTACGCTCCCAGCTTGATATCTGGCAGTTCAGAAACATTGGGTTCCCCACCAGCTAAGCCTCCATATCTTTAGGAATTTGTAAATTCCTAAATAAATTTAGGAATAAATAAACATACATAAATGGTTATGTTCATGTGTAATTTCCCATGTTGATGAATAACCACTTGTTTCAATCAAAAATCCAGCAATAAACCAAAGCTCCTGAAATATGGTCTTGCTAGCTCTTCCCTTTCTGCTCTTTCACATGCTGCGTGTTACCTGGAGCCCTGTGACACAGCCCGAAGGAGGCAGCACAGAAAAGGGATCTTGCCCGGAATGCACCATGATGGCAGTGATGGGAGATAAACCTCAAGCAGAGAAAGAAAATTCTGTAAGCCCTTTAAGATGAGATCATGAATTCATGAGGGGGCAGAGGGAAATCAGCAGGGGAATGGGGACTGTTACAGTGGTGTATGACTAGACCAAGTGAGGGAAAGCATAAAGCAATCAGGGAGCAGATCAGACTCATTGCCAGAGTAAACTCAGTTACACAAAAGTAGGTGAAAAATGGACTGCTAAATTCCTTAGTTGCCACCTGGAAGCTGGATATTAAATCCAAATATCTGGTCGTTCTTAAGTGTTTAGGAATTCATCAATAATTCCACAGCAGTTTTGAAATTGATAAGGAAGAAAATTGTGGGTTGGTAATAGTGTTTCTTCTCTATTTAAACTGTTTCTGTTTTTTAGTCTGGGTGAGGTTGATGTACCCAAATGACAGTTTCCTAGACATCCTCTGCAGAGTTAGGCTGCTTCACAGCATGTTAGGTATGAAAAGCACATACACACACAAATCTTAATACCTTTTTCTTCTGTTAAACTGATATAATTGTTTCTAGGGACAATTAAAACAGATGTCATATTAAAACTGTAGTTTACTTGTTTGAACATGATAAGCCATGTCAAATTCAGATGGATTAATTAGATGGAGACTGTTACCTGACTTTATATTCCTCTTTAATTTTATATAGTTGTACTGAACTGAGACATCTCTCTCAACATTGCTCTAGTTTATACGACTCATCTTACCATTCCTATGTTCTCATTAAAGCACAGGAGCAATTTCATTTGCTTTTTATTTTGTAATTATTTATTTAGAAAATATCCTTTCTCATTTAGTTTTAATTTTAAATAAAAAAGGAAAGAATCTCTTACTGTAGTAAGGAATTGCAATAGCTGGGAATGAAATACACACTGTAAAAAGTATAAACCAAAAGATTTGTACTTAAATACCAGGGAAGATCTGATTATTTCTGATGGAAGAGGGGCTGTTCAAATGACCCTGGTATCTCCTCTAGTATCAAAGCATCACAAAGAAGCTAAAGCAGCTTAAAAGCCAGCCTAGTATCCTCTTGCCCTTGAGCTGCAAGTTCTCTGGACTGTACAGAGCACTTTTCAGCATGCATAACTAATATAAACTGTCGTGTTCTTACACAGCAATAGCCTTTCACCTTTTTATTATGTTCTACCCAGTGTCACTTGTACCTTCTGATGTATCCCACAGTGACAACTTTTTAAAGTTTCCCATGAGAACCCTACTGAGGTTGAGTGAAGGGCTTGAAATGCCTGTCATCACAATGTTGGGGTGCTGCGTACTAAAAATTCTCCAGGGTAGGGAAATGTTTCTGGTTTTTATTTTAATTACTGCTTAAAGTTCCTTAGACAAGCTGATAAATAATAATCATGCTCACTGGCTTTCCTGTTTTGTATTTAATATGGCAAGGAAAAAATTATTGCTCCAATTTTCAGGGCAGTGGGGGTCTTTGCCTGCCTCTCATTAGCTTCCATTTCATATTACCTTGCTTCATTCTGGGTACTGGCATGCTTGCTTCCAGCTCAGCTCCATAGCTTCTTCCCAAGCCCCTGAGGCCATATGCCTCCTGCACGGAGCTGATGTGGAGCAGCAAGGAACTCTGTGCCTCCCTTGTCAGCTCCCCTCCAGCATAAAATCCACCCTCTGTGCTTAGAGGGCAGCTGAGGCTGTCATATCAACTACCTTTAAAAATTATCTGCATAGCGACTGTTGGTTTCATCATCTTGTTTCCCATACAGTTAGGTTTTTTGTTGGTTTTTTCTTTTCCCCCCAAATTTTCTTTATGAGAGCAAATCCAGTCAAGGATTTGCAATGAGATGGTGATCCCAGAGCTGAACATGTTGACAGAGCTTGAGTACTAAGAGAGCAACGTGCCATGCTGCTACTGTGTATATAAACCGTGATGCACCTACAAAAAAGCACCAAGCCCCTTGGTTACATCATTGCAATTCATATTCTATGAACTAGGGAGGAGGATGCTGCATTTCTAACCTACTTTGTTATTCTCTTCAGTAGGTCTAATATTTGCAGAAATGCTCAAATAGAGATAAATCTTTTTTAATTCCTTTGGATTTCATTGTAATGGTGTTAATCATGATGAATTCTTTCAGTATTTAAGAAAATCAATTGTCAATTAGCTTTTATGGGGAATTATACATTGTGGTTAGTCATCAGTTGGGCATTATGGCTTTATTTGACAACTATGTTATTAAAATGTACAGTAATTTGCTTTTATTATAATCTTTCAAAAAGCCAACACAAGTTTCAAAAATAATGCGAGCTTTGGAATTATAATTAGAGCATGTTTTATTAGGAATTGTTTTATAATGCAGTGTTACTGTTCAGAATTAATTATTTTGTGTGAAGAATATTTAATTAATATATTATTTACAGGAACCAGATAGCTTACCTGGGTTTTTTTGTAAATGCTTGAAGAACAATAGCTGTATTAACAAGAGATGTAACAAGACATGAGTCTCCCAGGCATGCTGCTCTGACAGAGGGGGTCCAGAGCAGAGGACCGTGTCGAGGGACCGTGGGCAGCTTTCTGTGAATCAGCAAAGCCGAGAAGGGAGGGCAGAGAGAGAGGGGGTGCCCCAGCCCCCCGAGCAGGAAGCGTTGAGACCCTGACTAGCGGCATCTCTGGCTCAGCATTGGCAGGGCCAGGAGTGCAGGTGGCGGAACCCCCACAGGTAGCAAAGCAGCCCCCAGGCAGTGTGGGCGATCAGGAGTGTGGCACATGGGCCAGGGCTGGTGTGGGGAGGGTGCCGTCCCCCCAGTGCCTCCGAGAGATGAGCTTCAATAGTGGCCATTGCCCCCTGCCCCCAGAAGAAACCTAGCCATGGTTTGGCCACGAGCCAGCACCAGCAGGCATGTGGTGACCCAGGCAGAGCTCCCACATAAACGCAGCTGCCCAGGTCAGGGCTGCAGGGTGCGCTGAGCCTGTCCCTGCTGCTGGAGGGCAGCGAACCAACACATGTGTAAGGGGCAACCAGGTGGGCGATCCGCTCAGCCCGGTGGCAGGGCTGGAAGGGGAAGCAGAAAGGTTTAGGAGTGTCAGGAAGCATGAAGGGGAGGTGGGCTGGGGGAGCTGCTCTCTGCCATTACTGAGACAAATACACCATGTGGATGCATCTCAAGACACGGATGCTCCCCTACACACTCACCACCAGGCAGATGGAAGGGTCGGAAGTGATGGGGAGGAGCAGACAGGTCCCTGCTTGGGGCAGCAGGTGAATCACCCCCAGCCTACTTCACCTTCCAGGTGCCCCTATACAGTAGGCGTGTGGCTCTGGAACCTGAAGGCAAGGAAAATGGTGATGTGGACAAAAGCCCACCCGGTTTGGGGTTGCCTAGGGAGAGTCAGTCAACCCCATGCATCACAACCAGCTCTGCTAGGAAAGAAAGACAGGTGGTTGTCATCAACAGCTCCTCTCCGAGAGGAACAGAGGGCCCAGTATGCTGACCAGAGCCAACCCACATGGAAGTTGCTGCCTCCCTGGGGCCAGGGTCAGGGATGTTACTAGAAAATCCCCTTGCCTGGTACAGTCCTCTGCTTACTGCCCGTTACTGGTCTTCAAAGTGAGCAATGACGAAGTCCAAATGACAAGAAGTCTGAGAGCAATCAAGAGAGACCTCAGGGCCTTGGGACGACTGGTTGAGGGATCAGCAACACAAGCAGCGTTCTCCTCTGTCCTGCTAGTTGCAGGGGCGTGTAATTGGAAGATCACACAGATCAATACCTGGCTTCCCACCTGGTGCCAATGGCTAAATTTTATTTTTTTTTTTTTTTTATCATGGGTCAGTTTACATGACACCAGACCTGCTGGAAGAGATAAGGTTCACCTCTCGAAGCGGGAAAAGGATCCTAGGTCAGGAGTTAGCAGGGCTCATCAAGAGAGCTTTAAACTAGATTCAGAGGGGGAAGGGAATAAAATCAAGCTGGTTAGAGATGAGCCTGGGGGCTTTATACCAGGGTTGGAGGCTTGATAGCACAGCTGAAGTGCATCTATGCCAGTGCCCAAAGCATGGGCAACAAACAGGGGGAGCTGGAAGCCATTGTGCAGCAGGAAGACTGTGACATAGTTGCCATCATGAAAACACGGAGGGATAACTTGCATAACTGGAGTGCTGCAAGGAGAAGCAGCTGCAGGAACTAGGGTTGTTTAGAGGAGACTCGAGGGGAATTCTATTGCTTTTTACGGCTACCTGAAAGGAGGTTGTAGACAGGTGGAGGTCAGTCTCTTCTCCCAGACAACAAGCAACAGGACAAGAGGAAATGGCCTCAAGTTGCACCGGGGGAGGTTTAGATTGGATATCAGGAAAAATTTCATTTACTGAAAGCATTGGAACAGGCTGCTCAGGGAGGTGGTGGAGTCACCATCCATGGAGGTGTTTAAAAACCACGTAGATATGGTGCTTAGGGACATGGTTTAGTGATGGACTTGGCAGTGTCAGGTTAATGGTTGGACCTGATGATCACAAAGGCCTTTTCCAACCTAAACGATTCTATGCCTCTATGAAGACTTAAATAAGTAGTTAACCACTCTAAGGTAAATAGGCTTGATTAAATAATGAGTGGTTTAAAAAACTACTTTCTTTTCAAAACACTGGACCAGTTCCTACAAATTTGTATAACCAGATGAAATTTTGTTCCCGCTTAATCTGGAGATTGGTGCTGTACTGCAGGATTGGTTCAAAGTTTATTCAATCATTTCCATAAGCAACTTCAATAATACCTTGACCTAACTTAGCTAATTCTGTAATGAAATGGTGCATTAGTATGTAACATTAGCAACAAATGTTATTAAGCAAATGAGTGCATTATTTTCTAGCTACTTTGATTAAAGGCTACATGTTGGCTACGGTTGTGACAGCCTCTGTTTAAAAAGGAGTACTTTGAAGACATTAAACTATGATGGATACATGCTGATCTCATTATGCAGTTAAAATTTGGAAAAGTTCAGAGAAGCTTGTGATATTTCAGATACTACTACCTGTAGTACTCAGGGTAGCAGGGATCAGAACACTAGCCAAAGAGCACAGCAAAAATGGATTGATGCAAACCCAAATAGTATCCTATGCTGATATTTTTCCTAACTGCTAGGTATATCAAAGATCATCCTTATCTTGCTGAGTGTATTTATTGACCATAGCTTTTATTACAGAGCCGTCAAGTACTGATAATCTAAAATATATGCAAGTTTTAAAAGTCTATATTCAAGTTTTAAACCTTTTTGCTTATGAGGAATGTACTACTGGCCTTTTTCTGTCTCATTTGGGAGATAAAATGTGAGCTATATATTTGCTCTGGAATTGGCTTGGCTCTAAGGGAGCCATAACCGTTGCTACTCAAACCTCTGGATTCAGTGTATCTTAGAATTATTGTGCTGTTGTATTCAGTGGAGTATTTTAGTATAGTAGGTGCTATGTGAAATCGGTCTGTATAAACCTTGGCTCTATAAACGTTTTTACACTGAAATCTCTACAGTAATGACAATAACAATAACATTACTGGTAACTGTCACCCACTATATATACTGCATGCTTTGTTCAAAAAGCCATAAATAAATCTAAATAAATAGAAGCCTGTTGCTTCATCACAGATATCATAAAACAAAGGGTAAATTACTGCCACTGAGAAAGATAATTACTAGTGCCACTGAGCTACTTCCTTTACTTGGAGCATAAGAAATACAGTATGGGGTCACAGCTGGCCCACCCTATCTACAGCATCAACTGGTAGCAAATACTTCTGGAAAGAGCACAAGAAACATGCAAGACTAGAATTTTCCTTCCTCTGAGTTTACAGCCCTAGTCTCCAGCAGTCACCTGCTGTAGGCTTCTCTTGAACCAGAGACTGAGCCTGGAGCATTGTGTTCAAAAGTGACAGCTGGACCTTCCTCTCTGAATTTTCTGATCTACTTGTTAAACTACCTGTATTTTTCTGCTTTCCCTACATTCTGAAGCAACGATTCCATGTGTAATCCATATTCCTTTTGTTTTATGCTTGTTTGATGATTTCTTTGCACACTTTTTATTCCTTTCTATCCCTTTTATTTGTTGTTGATTTAGGAGATTATGTGAATGGTGCATTGGAAATATTTAACTGGTAGCTGAACAGTGTCTGTTTTATGGCAGATGTGCTTCATCCTGAAACCAGAAAATTCTTCTCTGTTCCCTTAAATATGACTTTAAAAGAGCAATGTTTTGAGCAGTGTTAGCTCCTATGCAGTCTCAGAGTTGTGAAATGCTTCCTGATCATCTTCCCACCCACTTACTCTCCTTCTCTGTGTGGGGAGACTCATGCAATTACAATTTACACACTGAGAAAGGGAATGGTGTTAAATATTATGCTGGCAGATGTAGCCTGCTTCTAATACATGTCCTTAAGATTTCTGTCAATTACTCTTCTTGCTATATTGTTCTCCTCTGATTAGTACTGCATGAAACATGAGTTTTAAAAAATTAAATTCAGGTCAATCACCGATTAAATGTATTGGCCCAGTGGGAGGTTGTTGCGAGTCTATGAAGAAGCTGCAGAGCATATGGACCACTATAACTTGTATATTGAGCTGGCTACTGGTGGACTACATCACCTTAATCAGTTTTTCAAGTTACCCTTGCTGTTCTGCAAGTCATTGTATTCCGAGCATTGCTATTCTTTATCGGTCTGCTGGGGTTAAAATGGCCATGGGGGAAAGGACAAGCGCTTCTCTGCAGTACCGAGAGTCGTGGCTAAACAGTAGATACGTCATACCTAAATTACCTTTCACAACCGAAAGAAAATGTGACTTTAAGCCAACATGTCTGAAAAATATTATGTACCATATAATCATGTGGCAGAAGGAGTTGGATATATCAAAGATTAGTACATATATGAAACAGAAATAAATTATGCTGCATATAGAGGGGTTTCTGTGATTACACTGAAGGACATTACTGGGGAGTCAGAGACTGGAGACAAGTGAGTGACAAGCTAATCTTGGCCTAAATAAAATATGAACCAAGAATAATGAAAACACTGAGACTTATGTTCTTACAGAGTGAATTGGAAGAGTTTTATCAAAAGCTACAATTAGTTGTCAAAAACATCCCTAAGCCATGACTTTCTTGTGTAGTTTAAAGACTTCAAAGCAGTGTGTCATTCAGGAATACACACTGCAGTGCAACTGGGATGCAGCTTAGAAGATAATGTTAATAGCAGTCTTTAACATCCTTAGATGAAAGTGGTTTTATAAACATTAGTTAAATGAGTTGCTAAAGATAATTTCTGTCAAGGACTTCATTATTATTTAATTGTTGCAATTTATTTCAAAATAGAAATACTAACAGATAAATGTAGATGGTTCCAAAAGCTGCAGAAGAAACAAGAATGGCTTTGCAACTAAGTCTAAAGAATGTGAGATAGAGACCAAATATGTGCAGTGTTTGGAGCTGTTTTTTTTTTCTCTTGTGAAGAACAAACTGATACTGATAAAACTAATTACAGAAGAAAATGGAGAAAACTGTTGTATCATCCAAACAAATACAAATCAGCTAAAAAACATTCCCTTAAAGCTCACTTGGGTAAAGACAGCGAAAAAGCAGCACACAAGAAGCTGCGAAAAATGTTAATAGATTACATCTCACTTGGGAGAAGCATACTGATGATAGACTACTGATGAACGAAAGACAGCTAAAAACCACAGAATGAGGCAATTTCTCCTGCCTCTGAGCTTTGTGGAAGGTAAATGGAAGGGAAAATTACTTAAATATCACAAACATGATGGGGAGAAATGCAGTCACAGATTCAAGAGATTTTTCTTTGTACATTGCTAAATCTTCTCCACCAAAGGTACAGAGGCTGTAACTCTGGCCATGCTGTATGCAGTGGGGCTTTGGCAATCAGGAAATTGTAATTCATTATTGTTTGTGGTGCATTTATTTTGCCACTTAAGATAGAAGCCCCACGGCACTATTCAGTTTAGTACATAAAATGAGACAGATTTAGGCTACCATTGTACCTGCAGGATGATATACCTACTCCTGTGGGCTGTATGCTTGGTTGCAACAAACTATTTCATGCTGACTCTGGATCTCTGTGAAGATATTTATACTTTCTTTGTACAAAAATACTGGATTTGTTAAGACAATAATTATTTCTAGACTGATGGGCTCTGGACATAAAACCTGCCTAATCCATAACCACAAGCTAGACCATAACTCCGTGATTTTATCACTGATCTTCCAGACTTCTTTTAACCTACCCAGTTGATCAATCCTTGTGTTTTTCACTGGGGTTATGAGTGCAGTGGAAGTGAAGAGCCCAGAGTTTGTAAGTGTGCTCACAGTGCAGAACCTGTGGAGCATCACTCCTGTCTATGCGAGAAGCAGGTGACCTGCTGCCATTAAGTAGAAGTATGTTTGCCTGGGAAATGAAATGAACTGAAAAAGTAGAGAGGAGAAAAAATTTGGAAGATAAATAGCACTGGCAATGGCAACCTTTAGTGACCTCAATGGAGTAGCCTAGAGATGACAAGAAATTCAGTCCGGAAAAGGTTGATGATTTATAGACTATGAGTAAGAATGGCCTATATCTATTGATATGAATTATAAGTAAGGACAGCTTATCTGTTAAAAAAGGAAACTATCTTAAAAAACAAATGTTTCTGGAAAATGATTGGCACAAGATGAGAAGATCTTTGTCAATTTCAATTACATGAAATGATCACAAACAACTCTTCCAGTAGGTTAAGAGAAGTGAGCAGGACAAGCTGAGTGGCACTGTGATTATGGCCTAAAAAATATTACTGGAGGAATGTTCAACCTTCCAAAAGCTGATAATGAATATACCCTAGTAAAGTTTAAATTATTGCATTCTAAGAGTCTGACATTATATATTTATACATGCAAATAAGTATATATGTATAGGTAGGTTTTTTCTTTTCTTGTATCATAATGCAAGAGTTTGTCTATCAGATATACAATGTCAGATATGCCTTATGAGCGAATAGCAATGTTCTTTTTAGTTAGAAGCAACAAAAATATTTTTTAAGTAGTTATTCATCTTTCTAGTAAATGTCAAGTACAGTGAGTAGGAAAGAGATATTTTTATTTTGTACTGTATTCTGAAGCAGAAATATTAAAAGAACTGGAGCAAAGAGTAAATAGAGGCTTCTGCTTGTGGAAACGTTAAATTCCAAATAAAAACATCTAAATCAAAGCATATTACAAGTCTAAAAAGGAAAACATATTAGCCTAAATATGAAATCTTGTTATCAGGCAAAGTTCATGTCATTATAGGCAAAGAATAATTGCTAGGTCAGGATTTGGTCATGCCACTATAGGTACTTCAGTGGGAAATCTGTGAGCCACATCTTGTGTGTATGAAATTCTAGCTTGCACAGAACTTCAGTGTACTTCAGACCTTTGGAATATACACAATTCCAGGCAAACTGCTAGAAAAGCTACTGAAACTCATGATACTTTAATACTTAATTCAAAATTGCAGTTCAGTTGGAACTGAAAATAGAGGGGAAAACCCAGCTGTAGCCTGTCACAGTTGACAGGCTGTGCTGTATGTAGGGGTGACATCCTCCAGGTGACAGTTCGGACTGACATCTGAAATGCTTTGTCACACTTGTTGCAATCTAGATGGACAGCTCCATTTTTTTATTTTTTTTTTTCAAATAGCAATGTTACCTAAACGGTGCCGCCATCAGCCAACTATACGTGAGGCAGGCTGCTTGGTATCCTTCTCCTGGTCCAAACACAGACCAATACAAAGCCCCAGTGCTGTTACCCTGTGAAATAAAACTTACCTCATTTAGCTGCTTCTTGCTATTCCTTAACTTCTACAGTGTAGACATGGGAGGATAATTTCTGTACCCACAAAGTCTATCCTCTCAGAACATATATTCAAGCAGTTTACATTTTGGTTTTGAGTACCTTTTTAAAAACATTAAATCCTCATACATATAAAATTTCCTGGACCTGCTAGGAAATTATGTGTTTCTCAATAGCTCTTTTGATAGTTCTAGGGCTGTGCAAACCAAGAGAACTCTGCAGGGAGCTGGCACTTTTTATTTGTGATCGGAGTTAGAAGCTGACATGTATGCAATTACTTGCAAATTACATGAGCACTCACAGAGGAAAATTTGGAGTTCTGTTACTATGTTACATGGTGAGAGTAAGCCAGTTCTGTCCAACGCTACTATCAGATTGCTTGCAGAAAGTTATGTACAGACATCTGCATATTGGTGATTTGTACTGTAGATTTTTTTTACTAAAGATATCTCAAATACAGGCTCATGCTAAGTCCTGAAACAAGAAAAACTATCATTTGTATGTTCGCCTTCTGATCCCAGCTCTGCCTCTAAGTGCATAACTTCTGCTTGCATTGGAGGAGGACAAAGTCATGGTACAGTTGCCAGTTCTGTAATTGGCTGACAGAAGATATCAGCACTATGTAATATTGTTAAATGTGGAAGTGATCTTCCCCTACTAATACTACTGCCGTTTATAGACAGAAAAAACAGTCCTCCATGTCTCATGATTCTAGCTCCTGTAAAAGCTAGGTAAAACCAGGTAACATATGCATCTCTAATATGGTTTAATTCCAGAATCGCTTATTCTAAATTTCTAATACCAAAAAAATGTGCATGTAGTAAAGGATGGTAAATTACATTTTGAGTATGCATTGGTAGAAGAAGGCAATGCTATAAGTAATGTCTTGAGGTTATTAAAATGTTATAATGCAGAATATTTCATGAAGAAAATATATCACAGTTGTGACATAAACTGGTTGCTAATTGTGTTAGGACAATAAATGCCAGAAGTTCTGTGTTTTCTTTAAGCCAGACAAGTTATAATCTGTTGTTTCTCTCTTGCATTTCATTAGTCATAGTTGATGCAGGATATTAAACAACATAAGAACAACTCTGATAGACAAAAAGTCCATATAGCTCAGTACCCTACCTCTAGCAGTGGCTATAAACAGATACTAAGGAATGAATGTGAGAATAAAGCATGTATTTAGTGATATTTCCCTAAATGTTTTCCCTATTTTGCAACCTCTTGACCAAAGTAATGTTTTGTAACCAATTTTATTCTTCCATTAATCTTCCAGTCCCTTAGCATAAGGATTCCTCAGCTTACCTTTTTCCTGTATCAAGAATTCTATTCATTTCAGTATTATATTTTCTCCCCACTGATATAATCTTCAAAGATACAATGTGATACACTAAAAATATTACAAAGCATCCATTCCTGTTTTCATAGATTCATGGAGGTGTACAGCTGGAAGCTACCTCGGAAGGTCCCCAAAACCCCATCAGTTATTCCTGAGTTGCTACTGGGAAGTGTACTTTACAATTTTCAGCCCAGACATTCCACATCTATTTTCAGGATACCTGAAAATTGAGCTAATCTTAACTACAGTTGGAAAGACTTGTTTTCCTCCCCCCAGAGTCTCAATTAAATCTCTTTGCCTCTGATTCAAGTCATTATATTTCTTGGCTTACACCCAAAGGTTACAGGGAATAGCTTACATTATCTCTTTATATTTTTGTTTTGAAATACTTTTAAAAGTGTTCTGTCTTCTCCATCTTTTCCAGTTGTTCCGCTTATATTTAAGTCATATGTAAATTTAAGCATAGCTGTTGTAGTCATCTGGATACTACTCTAGTTGGGCCACAATTTCCTTTTATTTAAAACACTCTGAGCAACAAATCATCTTTTCCCCAGTGATAAAGTAACATGGGTTTTCACATCTCCCATACAACCCTCAATCCCAACGGGACAGCCTTTTTCATCACATTATGGTCCTGGACTTATCTTCAGCTTGTGATCTACTATATAATCCCAGATCCTTCTTTACAGATCTGCTGCTTAGTTATTACTTCCGATTGAAACACGTTCTAGCTTTGCAGAGCATTATTTGTCAAGTTTATTTTAAACTCTAACCCTTTTTTCATCAGTGTTTGCAGCTCTAAGCAGTTTACCACCGCATGCAAGCTTTATAAAGCTTATTCTGTCTTCTGACATGTAGTTCATTAACAAATACACCAAATGGTGCTAGACCCAGACTTGTGCAGGACTCCTCACAGCACGTCTCTTTGGTTCGACAGGGAACTAACCGTTGGTAGTTCATCGGTAAGGACTGTATTTGAAGCAGTTGTCCTCTACAATACTTCCACTTATATCAGATTTAATAGTAGACATGAGAATGTCTTGGGAGATTGTGTAAAAATCTTACTTGAAAGTTTGATAGCTACTAATATCCCCCTGTTTCCGAAGCCTGTTATCCTATTATAGCAACAAATGTGACTGTATTGACATGATTTGTTCTTGATAAATCCATGGAGGCTATTACTTATCACCTTATAGTACTCCAGCTGCTTACAAATAGGATTATAGTTTTATTTTGTATTTTAATATGCACAAAATCTGAATGAAGGCTTTAATAAATTGAAGCGTCATTTGTTTTGAAAATTTGGTATTAAAACAACTCTTCCCCTAAGGGACTGTATTACGTGTTACCTGTCATAGCTCTTGTCCTCTTAAAATTTCTACACAACTTCTCTAAATACAGTGAACCTTTTTGAAGTCCTCAGTGCCCCCTTCTCCTCCTCCCATTGCAAATACTATCCACAAATGATTGCAATACACCCAGTAGGTACAGGAATGAGCAGATTGCACCTGGTGTGCCACTTCTACCCACCCAGGATTTGATAACACGCACCTTAAGGCAAGTGTATTAGCAGTGGCTGGGGCTAGGAGATGGAAGCGTGACCAAATTGTTTTCTGAAACTACATTCCTCTTGATGCCATTTCCTTATTTACTAGGAGGAGGTTTTTTTGTCTGACTTCTCAGTTTTAGCTGATTTGCTAAACTTAGACTCTCACTGTCTTTCTGTAGTGTTGATCTTTGACTTCATCTGGCAGAATCAGGTGCCTCAGCTGAACCATATACACATTTCAACATCCCTGAGCCTGTTGTAATACAGGCAGCACACCATTTCTTGTACTTGTCCGCTTGCTTCAACTACAGGAACTTCGTGTTGTATGAATCCATGTGAAAAGGAAAGGGAGAAAGCAATCTAATAGATCTCTTCTTCCATGAGACACAAAGAAAATTACACATTAGAATTAATATTTGCATGCACATAGGATGTGGGTTGCTCCACAAATAGGCTGGACACAATGGTTTTAAAGTTTCAGTGACTGCTACTTGCATAAATTGAGACAGAGTCCCTGAAATGCGTGACATTTGTGTTGTAAAGCTGGTGTCTGGCAGAATCCTAGCTCAATATATCCAGACATCAGCATCGTTACAGACCACATTGTAGTCTCCAGTTAATACTGCTTAATTCTAGGAATCTGAGTTCTTTGTTTTACTACTTTATTAGTGAATAAGCTTATACGAGTTGCATCTTGAAAATTTTCTGGTGTTTTCTGTAGCCACAGGAACAAGCTGGGAAGGTTTGTAGGCTGTAATTTAACTCTGAAGATCTTGGGGTATGATGGCAGCTTGGGTTAGGATCACTTAATGACAAGGTATTCTGAAGCTTAAAGATTTCAGAAATACCATATTCAGGATGTGCCCAATGCCCCTGTGGCTCTGACTCAGCTTATCTGCATCCTGGCAGACTCATGTTACCTGCAGGAATGCAAAACAAATCCAGCAGGCTGTTAAGGAGGCGAGCCTGCCTGGCTCTAGTTGAGTTTTCAGGGAGCACGTACAGTATTATCCACTGGAGCCCTCTATATTGTTGTGGTTTGCCTCTTTGATTCCCAAGAGGGAATATGGGAATGCAGAAAGGGTGTCATTTCATCTTGGGAGTAGATAGCAACTTTGCAAGCAGAACATATATATATTCTGTTCATTTTTCTCTAGAAGTACAATGCAACGGTATAATTTGAAAAGTTGAAATCCCAGCTGAGATCCAAAAGATTTGAAATGTTGAGATCAGTATTTCCTTGTAAGCTTTACGTAACATCATTTTGCATCCATGTTATGCTAAAACCTTCTAATTATGCAAATCTGTTCTTCCCCTGGTTTTAGTGCATAAAAGCTCTTGTATTTTCCTTAATAAAAAAAAAAAAAAAAAGGGAAAACAAAACCAAAACACCTACTTATTTTCTGCAAGAACAAAGGAGTTTTTAAAATGTTGTCATTATGCTAAATAATTTGTCAAGTGCAGTGTATTACATTTGCAACTGCTTGGGTTTTGGACAAAAGTAAATCTTGGAAGCTGTTCCCTCTTTGCTTGTTGATATAGTTGCATAGGGATGAATTCCCCGCTTGCAGGAAAAGAAAGGGAGGATGCTCTGGAACGATACTCCAGAGGCATGAGGTGTATGCCCAGTTGTGCTGCGGTCCCTGTGTAATGTTGCAGTACCTCTAGCTGTTTGCAGGTGGTCATCGCATTTCTCTGTCCTTTTCCAGACTTTTAACTTAAGATTGTGATTTGCAGGACTGTCAGGTACTTTTAATGGTAGCTGAAATCCATAGGAACTCTACCCTGAATGCACTAGGTGCTACAGCCTGGGGAGCCACCCCAACCACCACCAGATTCTAGGCATATCAGACCAGGCCCCCAGATGATTGTCGGACACTTTTGAGCTGAGCCTATGTAAACGGCATATTTGTAAAAGGTTATGACAAGAGAAAATTTGGATTTTCATGGTGATTGCAGAACGCATACTGGTCAGCAAAACTGCAAGACTTTAATGGACATGAAGTGCTAAAAGTCCTTCAGAGATGGCGTTATCTGCATTATTAACATGAAAGGTATTTTTCATTTAGACATCTTTTCAAAACTATTTATTGAAACATAGGGAAAATAAATTACTTGAGAGCAGGAAATCTGGCATAGTTAATATAGATCACAGCCAGAGCTTTCCAACACTGTAAATAACCAAAAATTGTCTTAGAATGTGAACCATTTGAATAATGAACAGTGCTACCAGCTCTGTGGAGGATAAAAGCAATTAACACATAGAACAAACATCATTTGTAGGTAGCTGAGAAAACCTTATCAATGGAGGACACCCAGCCTTCGATAGCTTTAAACTCTTTCTGTCCGCAAATCAGTTACTTCTTACCTTTTCAGGGTTGAAGAAGGGTGATTATTCCGTCAGTTGTGACTTCTACTGACAAGAAATGTATTGCTCTGACACTGCAGGCTCCTTTAACTGGGGAACTGAATACTGTGTTCCTCAGATATATCCAAACTGCTTCAGAACCCTCTTACAGAATTTCTTCTTCAGGTCTATTTCTTTGGTGAGCAGTGGCGAGTGTCCTTGATAACTGTGCTGCTGCGCAATACAGCCTTTGAGAACGCTGCTTCATTTCATTTGCAAGAACATACGTTGATGACTGTACAGAGGCTGTGTGGGGAACTGTCTTCCGTTCTGACAAGTGGACCTATCAAATTGGAAGGGTGAAAAAAACGCCTGTCAAAAATGAATTAATATTCTGAATTTTCATTTAGAGTCTCTACGCTAATCATTCCTTTGGCAGCAGTAACCATTAAACATATTGTCCCTCTTCCAAAGATACAGAAAAGGAAAGATGAAGCTTTTGAAATGTCAAATATTAGAAAATTATGTTTTGATTTTAGAATCTTTATCCCCCTTACCTGAAGAGCTTCTTTTTTATTAAATAAACATGAACTCCATTCAGCAACTTCATGAAGACTGTTTTGTTCTAAAGGAGCGAAAGTAGCTAGCTGAGAAGAACCAGACACGTGGCTGCTGCTTCGAACCTTGGAGGCACTCGGAAGAAAGGCAGGCAGTGCAGGAGGAGACGAAGTGGAAATACACATGTAGTAAAGCCCAGTAAACCATTGCTGCTTATGAACACAATGAATCCTCAGAATTTAATAAAATATAGTGGTATTTTTCTGTGTACTTGAACACCTGCACTTCCAGCCCCACGGGGTATGCTAGCCATGGAAAGGGTAACATTACCCATTTGTATGGTGGCAATGTCTGTAATTAGTGGCAGTGGTAAAGGCTCCTTCCAAGGACATCTTAGCCCACAAGGTAATTATGAGCTCATTACTGGCAACTGGAGGTTTACCCTTGCTCACTCCAGTCATGCTTCCCCTTAGGGAGCCTGGGCTTTCTGGAGTTTCTGGTCCCAGAGAAGACAACACAATAATTGGACAATATTCCTTGCAAATCACAGTGTTGCTGAGGTTGGAAGGGACCTCTTGAGGTGATCCAGTCCAATTGCCTTGCACAAAGCAAGGTTGCTCAGGACTCTTGTCCAGTGTGATTTGGGCATCTATCTTCATGGATACTCCACAACCTCTCCAGACAACTTACTCCAGTGTCTTGACAACCTTCACAGTAAAAAAGTATTTTAACATGATCAGACGAAATGTCATGGTTTTTCATTTCCACCCATACTTTCAATACCAAACTGTGACTGGTTTTGGAGATTTGAGGCTCTAAACTCTTCACCTTAATTCTCAAATTCTAGTAAACCCCGATTCTTTTCTAAGACATGCGCAGCCCATCAGGAATGCTTTTTGCCACTATGAAGAGAACAAAGTCTTGGAGGGGAGAAGATGAAGACTATCAGGTCTGCACTACCTAGTAAGCAACAATTCAGCTTCTTCAGCTGTTATGTCATCAGTCTGGTGAAAAAAGGTATTGCTGGCATCTCATGTTTACAGTAAAAGCTGCCAGATTATTCTCAAACACGTTCAATGTCATGGTGCCGCATTAGCTGAAATTGGTATGATTTGGTTCAGTCAGTTTGATGTAATTTAAGTAGCAGCTTATTCTGTGCAAGGAATTTTATGCGTGACCCTTTAAGCCCAGCTGTGATGTAGCTACTCTAGCTTTCACTGTGTTCACTTGTCAGCTCAGAAACTGCCCTGGCCATTTCTTTGCTTTACAGGGGACTAATGTACTGGTACCACGGTTACTTAGCGATTATGTAAACAAAGATTTGGCCTAAAAAATGTACTTGTGGGCTAAAAAAGATTTTTAGGATGAGGTAAAAGTAGCCACCTGACAGCAGATGAGCAATGCTACTTCAGGAGTTCCCGAGTTTTTTTCCTTGAAATAGAAAATCTGAGGAATGATCAACCCTGTAATACAAGGCACATATACCAACACCAATTACTTACATAAAAGTTTGGGAACATCTCTTTCAGTACTGGTTTTGTGTGACATCATACCAAAAAGAGTTCTTGAGAATGTTTTTGTGGATATAGTGATAAGGTGTAAAGCTCAAATACAAAAGGGTGTAAAATGCGTATCTAAGAACTTCTTCAGCAGTCATTTATGGTCTTTTTTTCACTGAATTGTTTGAGAACAAGTAAGCCAAACGCGTCAATTAATTAATTTTGCTTAAAACTTCAGTTTTAACCCAACTATCATCACAGCTCTACATGACGTTTATGTGAAGTTCCAGACCCACCGAATTCTGAGGATTGTATTTTCTGTTCCGCAATTGGAGGGAGCATGTTAATGCAGTGCAAGACAAAAGCATTCACAGAGCAGCAGTAAATAATTGGAAGCAAACAGGAAATAGTTTGGTGTCTTTTTGTTTTGCTTTTTTGGGTTGTTCTGGACACAGCACACCTTGTTTCTCCTCATCTACCATTGGCAATTAATTGCTGGTTTTGTTTTGTATTGGCAGGACCAAGGCTGGTTAGAAGATCTACTCCAGGCTGCATTTCTCCATGCCTTCAGAGTCAGCATCAAGGTAAGAGAGGTTTCAAAGTTTTGGCCTTTATTTGGCTTAGTTTATAGGCAGTATGAAATTATAGTTTTCACACAAATCACTGAGTCTTAAAATACCTTTGATGGCACATCAACATTTCACTATGTTTAACACCAGAGATTAGTCCAGACTGAGTGGTTCTTACAAAGCATTTTTCACCCTCTGTAAAAGGTGGATTTCCCTTTTTACTTCCCTCTCAACTTCTTTTGGAAAACTGTCAGATTTCCCAGTGTCCTAAGCACCTGATCTATGTTTAGATACAGGTAAGATCAAGCCTCATCTGCAAGTAAAACAACTATTTTATAACTCTTAACATGACATGCTTATTTTTGTCCAAATCATCATAAAATTACATTGCTATCATTCTAGCTAAACAATTATAAGCTGCCTCTGACCAGTGTAAAATAATTTTCTTTCTAGGTAGGTCTTTATTTACTTTTCCTTCACTTCCTTTGAAAACAAGCAAGGGAAAAAAATACATTGGAAGGAAAAGGATTAAATCTCATAGAATTCTATCTTGAAACTTACTTCACTGTTAGAAATTCATAGCAAGACCTTTTTCAGATGTTCCTTGCCATAATGCAGCAAAACAAAACAAAATTACAAAAAATGAAAATACGTGGTATGAAGAAACAACGGCTTTGTAGTTCAGTGTCTATCTTGCATGAGCAGCCCTTCAGGAGGGCTCCATGAACATATTCTGCGTCTGCTGTAGCATCTCTTTGACTGGACACACTAGAAGTCCATACACAAATAAATACACATTATCGTTAGTCACGAAGAAGTGCTCACTCCAAGTTTTTATTAAAATTAAAACACAGGGAAGTATTCCAACATACTTCTGGTTGAGAATCTAGACAGCTAATATGTTTTTAGGATCATCTGGTTTTACAGTATTCCAGAATCTCAGTTAACCCTTTTGTGAGTGTACATTCACAGAGCCATGAAAGTGAGCAAGCACCTCATTATTCAGCCAACTACCACAACATCATCACCAAGAAACTGGTAACTCGGAACCTCAAGGTTATAGGGAGCAGGACCTTTCCTGATTCTGCCAGAGGCATCATAATGGGACCCATGACAAGGGCAGTAATAACCACCAAAATCTCCAGAGTTAGCAATGGGCACACAACCAAGATGAGTGCAGACACCCACCAATATGACCCACTCTGGTTTCTTTACTCTGTCTAAGTCATGCTGCGGATCCCTCAGTTTAGACAAATCAACTTCAGCTTCCTGATTAATCTCTGCCTGGGTTCTGTGACGCACAAAAAGGGGCTTCCCTCTCCACTTGAAAGCCATGTTCTTGCCTTCTGGAATGTCAGATAACTTGATCTCAATCTTTGACAACGCTAGCACATCAGCAGAGGCACTCAGGCTGGAAATAAACTGGGTGACAGCATTTTTAGCAGCATATGCAGTTGCTACACATGTTGTTGCAGTCAACAGGTATGAAAACCCTTTTCTAGCTTCACTGCTGCCTTGAGAAGATACGGTGGCGTCTAGCACATCTTGACGACGATAGGCAGAGAAGTCAGGTACCACGACATCATTATGGATGTAACGAACACTGGCAGGTGCTGCAAGAAAAATATGAAATGACAAAACTTTCAGGTAAAAAATATTATGATGTATATACACTTTTTTAATTGCATTTTTGGAATAATGGGTAAAAGTTATTCCCAAGTCTGGGTAGGATTCCTTTAGTTGTAAATTTTGATTTTAATTTGTAGGAAAATGGTTTCCAGAAGGTATTTTTGATAGGTAAAACAGGTGATTTGTGAATTTAGTTTTACCTATTTGAAAATTACACGTAGCCTGGTAAGGACGCACAGAAATCTGTGAGAAGTTCTGGGTTTAAAGTAAACTGTTTTTTCGGAAGTCTTCAAGAAAAAGCTCCTGGAGGATACCATGACTAGCTAAGAAAAGACATATCTGTTTTCCATTCAAAAGTTTCCCTGAAAAAAACTACTACAAAGAAATCTGTTGCTGAACACTTTTGTGCTTTCTTTTGACTTAAGTAACTTCTATGCCTTTAACAATCTTCACTATGTGGTTAAGCATTTTTCAGATTAAAGAAAGCAGCATCAGGCATCCCTCTTTACATTAAACTATTGTCAAAGCCAACCGCCCCAATAAATAATTTTTAAACCTACAATTCCCTATTTGCCAGGCTCACTTCATAGAAGGATTTAGGGATAAAACTAATAATTATCCAGTTACCAAGCATTACAAGTGGGATTCTCACATCAAACCTGTGTGCTAAACTAAGGTGATAGCTAACCAAGATGCGTTCCATTAATTTCTTCAGAACAAGAAAGCGGCTTCCCTCAAGGAACATCTATTAGCCAAAGTGAAGAACGCACAAAAGACAGAAGATATTACTTGCCAGAGTGCAACACTTCTTATTTATAAAGTATTTAGTCTTTATTTTTTCACTAGCAGTTGGCACAAAGTTAAGAGAGGTTAATAAAACTCATTCTCTCAAAAGTACCTAGAATAGCTCTTGGGGATTTAAAGGCAAAATAATGGGGGAAATATTTACGTTTATTTACAAGTAACTAAGCATACAACAGGTATTTGCTGTAGGATTTAAATTGCAGAGAAATTAAATTCAAACCTCTGACAGAGTAAACCATGCCAATTTATTTCGGCGTCAAGACTTAAAATATTTCTCATTTAGCAACAAGCAATATGATTAACTTCTAAACCTTCCTTATATGCAGCAAAAAGCAGGCTTGATAACTGAAACTAACGTAGCTGACGTTCAGTCATAGTTACAGGTTTATAGAGTTCTCAGTGGAGCTCATCCTGCACGGGGAGGTGCCGGGGGAGGTACCAGCGGCGGTGCCAGGGGAGGTGCGCAGCGCTGCGGCCGCGCCGCATCTTCCCCGAGGCTCCGCCGGCTGCGGGGCGGGGGCGCGCAGGGCCCGGCGGGGGCGCGCTGCTGCTGCAGGCTGCCTGCGCCCGAGCTGGGCGAGCGCGGCGTGAGCCGGGGGCACGGCGATCCCCGAGCGCAGCGCGGCGCTGGTTCTGGCACACCGAATTCACCGTTAGAGCCGCTTTTCCGCAGCAGTAAAACGCGCCGCGAGTTCTCGCTGCGCAGCGCTGCTCGGCTGCCCCCCGTTAGACGCCCCATGGAGCTGAACGCAGTTTTCCTGCGTCTTCGCAACGCAAAACCGATACCCGGCTGCGGGCAGCCGGCCGGCCCCGGCTCTGCAGCCAGCGGCTGCTGCTGTCCCTGCCGCAGCCCGCACCCAAACGGGACGGGACGGTGGCGAGCGCCAGCGCCTCTGCACGCACTCGCGGCGCTGCCGGGCCCGCAGCACCCCCGCCAGCCGCTGCGGCGACACAGCCGCTGTCCCCGGCCCGCCGCCCGTCCCCCCGGCCCCTCCGCCCGTACCGTTGAGACTGGCGCCGGCGACGAGGCCCCCCCGCGCCGCGCGGCCGCTCATGGACTCCCGGCAGAGCAAGGGCCGCTTCAGGTCCAGCGGCACCTTCTCGGCCCGGCGCGCCGCGGCCGGCGCCAGCGGCTTCAGCGGGCCGGGCACGGCGTGCGCCGCGGCCGACAAGTAGGGCGCGAAGGGCCCGGAGCGGGCGGCCACGGACAACATGGCGGCGGCGGCGGCGGCTGGGCCGGTCACAGCTGCGACCTTCCCGGCGGCGGGGCGGGGCGCTGCGCACGCGCGCTGACGTCACGGCAGCACGCCGTCGCGCGGGGCCGACGTCACTTCCGGGGGACGGTGCCGGGGCGCGCCGCGGGCGGGCGGGGCAGGGTGAGTCCCGGGGCTGCGGGACCCACCGGCGGCAGCGGGGAGGGGCCCAGCGGGCCGTGCCGGGGGTGCGGCCTAGGAACCCCCGCTGCGCCGCTTCGGTGCGGTGGGGCGGCCGGAGCGCCTCCCCTCGCCACGCGGCCTGGGCTGTCTCTAGGTCGGGAGCTTCAGAATTAATCTTAATTCCCTGCTCTGCTCGTAACCTTTCATGTGCCAAATTGGTTTTTTTTCTCAAGGCACCTTTCCCCCTCTCCAGAAGCTTGGCTGCGTGATCGCAGCCTCAGGCCGTGAGGGCGAGGGGCGCCGCCCGCAGCCCAGGCCGGGGCCAGGCACGAAGGGCCCTGAGCTTTGCCGGGGTTCGGGCGGTACCAGGCTCCGTGTCGGATCGGCCTGTTACCGTCTGTACAGAAACTACTGCCTGAGCATACCCCTGCCCCGTGAGCTTCACGTCACGCCCGCTAAGAGTGCTGTACAACGTTTGCCACTTTTTAGTTCTTTGTTTCTTTTTTTTCCTTTTTGCTTTTTTGTCCTTTCGACTTCCTAGATCCGCTGCAGAGTGGGAAGAAACACATCTTTTTCAGCTTGTCATAGGAAATCGGCAACGGATAGGTTTATACATTTTAAGTTTGAAGACTGCAAAGCACGTTTTACAGCGCACTTGTTGGGTTTGTTAACCACGTTTCTGCAGGCAGCCTCCAGCTGCCACAGCTTCGGTGTGTTCCATTGCTCATCAGCACACGCCGTCTGGAGCTCGGGCTGCTGGGGAAGTCAGACAGTTCTCCAGAAACTCATCATCAGTGATTAGGAGGGTGAAGGAACACAGCCGCTGTAATTACTGCCAAAAATATATTTCTTCCATTCTCAATCACAAACATGGGCAGAGTTATAAACACTTGAGTCCAATTTTTTGTCTTCGCTCACATCAGTTTCATTCAGCTGTGTGAATGGTACGGGAAGCTTGCATACTGTTACACCTTTAGAGCTGCCCAGAACACCCCCGCCCTCTCCCCTCCCACATACTTTAAATGCTTTTCCATTAAGGGAAGAGATTTCAGTACTCTGGGCATCTTTGAAGTATTTTGATTATTTATGAAGAAAATACAAAGTTGCTTTCCTAAAGATAGAAAGGATTATTCTCCAAAAGTTCCTGCCACATTTTTCAGCAGCAAAAAGCTAAATAAAAAGTTCTGTTTCCAGGATTTGTTTTAATATTTTTTTTCTGACCGTGTACATTGCTTGTCCTTTTGTGGACACAGGCAAATCAAAGTACTGAGAAATATTAAATACTAAAAAAAATATTTTGGTAGATTTAAATATATCTTCTCTGGTCTGAGAGAGAGCAATAGATCTGGCTTGACCTGCCGGGGTAGTCCTAAAATGGTTGATGGTGTTACTTTGTGGAGCTTCTCAAAGGGAAATAAAATTGGTTTGTTTTTTTCTTTGTTTTTAAAAGTACATCTAAGATGGTATGCCAGCAGTGTGCAAGACAGAAATACTGATTCATTTGTATGTTTAGTTTCTTTAATTAGGTAATATGTGTGATTTCACCCTGTTGACTGCACTGAAAAATGAACTGAAACAAAACAACGCTGCTGTCAGCTCCTTCCCTCGTGCAACAAGCAGCAAATGACATCCTCCAGGCAAATTAAAACCAAATCCACTCCCAAGAGCTATTCTGGAGGTGGTAGTTCAGTTAATAAAATGAATCTTGGCAGATACAGGCCATTCACACTGAGGAAGGGCAGCATTTTTAAGAGACAAGGAGGCAGAATGCCATAGTAGTCTTTCTCCCCTTTGCAACAGGGAGGCTGCTGGCTGCCTCCGCAGAGCTACATCCTTGGTGTGCAGAGAGGGCCCTGGCCAGGCAGCAGCACTGTGAAACAGAATAAGTGTCTCAGGGTCTTGGAAACACCAACCCAGCTCTAATGAAGGCTTTCCTCTGGGCAAGGTTCCAGTTCTCTGTAATAATCGCTCAGCTTGGGTTGATACTCTCACCCAAATCTTGTGTGGGTTAATTGCAAGGATAAGAGACGATAGATGCATCACATAGATGGATCCTGACGAAAGGAAAGATCCATTCTTTCGCTAACAACGAGGGTGGATAAATAAATAAATAGCTGTGGGGTTTTTTATTTGTTTTTCCAAATTTATTTTGCATTACAGCATCCGTGTCATGCTTGGCTTGTCACAGCTTCTAAGGGTAAGATTCAGTTCGATACTAGGTGCATACCTGCTCCAGTCAAGCCTTTCAACTAGTTCGGGCTTCTACAATTTTCCCAAAATGCAGGATGAACTTGACACAGAGATATGTTGTGAAGATATTTGAGCTAAGTCATCTCCTAGAAATCTAACCACAATTTTTCAGCTAGTCAGCACAGTCTATCCACATGAGGCTGTGAAGCTTTAGTGTTTCGTACTTGCTGTGTAAGGAGCTATTGTTTTGAAATTCAGCTGTTGCTAGTGGTGTTGCTACTAAATTTTTTTATGATTGTGCATGAAAATAACCCTGCTTCTGTGGAGTATTTGTTTAGGGACTGGCCTTATTAAGATTTATTTAAGGGTTTGACTTTTTCATGTAAGTAATTCACTGAATCTTTTTAACTGTTGTCTGAAATATACTGAAATATGGTCATTCTAATTAAGTGGGATGGATCATTCCAGTTCTAGTAATATTGATCTATAATTTATTTCTTTCCCGACAAGTTTGACATCTAAGCCTGGATAGATAATGATTTACCTAACTCGATGTACTGTTGGTAGCTGTAGTTAGTAGTGATGTAGTAATTATAGGATATCATCATAATATTGTAGAGGAAAGGTAATTTGTAGAAAGTAGTAGAGCTATGAATCAATGTACGGGTGGAAGTAGACAATATTCAAGCAGGGGGGGGAGAAAACTAGGAAGACCGATTTTAACAGCACAAGTTTTAGAAACATTATTTTGTTTAAGAGGCAAAGAGCTACAGAAACATGATCTTGTTTTCTGTTTTTTAACAGATTACAAAATTGTTACGGTCATAGTAAAGATATGATCAGAACCAAACAAGTTTAACAGGGCAAGAGAAGTTTCTGCTAAGGCCATCAGATATTAGTGTGCAGTAGATTCTTGGTGTTTCACCATGAAGCTGAGGATCTGAGCTAGTATTTGTAGAAGGGTTGTCAGCTGTGGGTTTGAGGGATTCATTGTTTTCTGGGCTTTTTAAAGATCCCTGAGTTTTGACAGTTGTGCAAGTTTTGAATTTTCTAACTCAGCTCAGCTGTTTGGGATGGGGCAGATGTGGCCTCATCCCAAATGATTTATTTTTCTGGCTGGCTGATATTCCCAGAGATGTTTGGCAAAATGTGCTTGCTACTTTTAAAGACTTTTGACAAAATGAGTTCACCGTGGGTTTTTTTGGAAAACATGGTTGTAAAGTTTTTAAAAGCGTAAGTCTGACTTCAAATTACAATGTGGTCAGAAGATGGTTAAAGAATGAAAATATTTCAGCTGAAAGGCACCATGTCCTGATGTTAGAGTCCAAAATGTAATTTTAATTTTAAAATGACTAAGCATATTCCAGTGCGTAGGTCTTTCTTTGAGAACTGCTGCTAGGCTTATGTTGCTGAGCATCAACACTGAGCAAGTGTTTTCCAGCCATATCTGAAAGTTAAATGCCAATAGAGTATTGTACCATCTAAGCAGACCTCTGCCATTGCTTTTGCGCATTCACAAGTGTTATCCTCATGAAAATTTATACTGTTTAATGTTCCTCCCATTTTAAAGTAAGTTAGAAGTTCATTTGCATTAATACAAAAGCTGTAAGATAATAGATCTGCAGTATTATGAAACAGTTGTAACGTATTGTTATAATGCTTTTGGGCATGTGCAGTGGTGCTTTGGTGCCTTTCTTTACATAGTGTTTTATTCTTGTGTTTATCTTTTCTTCAGATATTAACTGCA
This sequence comes from Falco punctatus, assembly GCF_963210335.1. Lineage (NCBI taxonomy): Eukaryota > Metazoa > Chordata > Aves > Falconiformes > Falconidae > Falco > Falco punctatus. The sequence goes on along the minus strand of NC_137594.1, from coordinate 14,566,532 downwards.
GAACTTGGCTGGCTTTTTGCTAGAATGTTGCTCACCCCAGGCAATTTGATCTTACCAGAAAGTTATCTTTCTTTGAGTCCTTTGCCATCTTGCATTATTTTTATGCTCTGAAAAGTCAGTGCTACTAAACTTGAGACTTCAGGGTTTGCATTTGCTTTTTTGGTTTTGCACTGATAATAATTTTGTTTCTCCATGAATAAGATTATTCAGAAAGAAGAAAAACCCCACAAACAAACTACTGAACTTCAATTGTGGAACACTGTTAGTAAAGCAGGTGTATCCTGCTGGAATGTGAGGGTTTTCACACTGTGCTGTAGAGGATGACTGAGAACAAGTGCCACGTGGCCCAGGTGATTCCCTCACACCACCTCCAGTCATGTTGCATGATCTTATGTCTGTAAGATGGGGGGGTGCAGATGATGTAACACAGCCCAGCTGTACGCAGGAGCAGGTTCCTCAGAGAGCTTATGGGGTCTCCATCTGTGAAGGAATTCAAAGCCCAGCTGGACACAGTCTGCTCTTGCTGACCCTGCTTGAGCTAGGGCATTTGCACTAGGTGATCTTGAAAGGTCCCTTCCGACCAAAGTGACTCGGTGACATTCAGACTTTCATGTTGGTGTGTGTAATAAGGAGCAAGGAAAAGCTGCTTGCTTGGAAATATACAGACGTTCATGTGAAATACAGTCCAACCATTGCTGCCCTGCCCTCTAGAGTGGGTCCGATGGCAGCACCTGGCCATGGTGCCTGCATGGTGCCCTTGCTGAGCACCGATGTACGAAGTGGGAGTGCACTGAGCGAGAAGTTCCTGGAAGTTAAAATGGAAGAGTTTCCTGCTTGCTTGGTACTATATAGCCTTTCCTTTAAAAGCTGTTTCTAGCAAGAGTACTTCTTTTATTTAATGGTAATCTTTGTTTGTATAGCTATGTTGCCGTTTTCTTGTGTAAACTTTCCAAATCGGGACGTGTCTTTTATGTAGTGGCATGTCTCGGGGTCTGCAGCCTGCAGGCATTAGATGAAGCCTTCCAGTTCATTGACTATTCAGATAAGGGCACCCCACTGCCAGTGTGGCTCCAAATGTCTGCGGTTAGTTCTTTTGCAGAATTAATGTTTGTTAAAATGTTTTCTGTTTTCTGGTGTGGTACTAGGGAAGCTGCTAAATGAATTGGAAGGTAGTTTTGTATATGGAGTACAGTTTGCTTAAGGTTAAAATTATGGACATTTTTTCATTTTGAGACATTACGTCTCTTTGCAGTTGTCCTACCATTTTGAAAAGTCACAAGACGTGATCAGAAGGAAGGTATGTGAAAAGTGAGGATACAAAAAGGGCAGTAAACATGAGGAAAAAAAATCTACTAACAATTGGCTGGTGAAACATTCTTCTCCCACTCCTCAAATTAGTTGAAATGATGACACCTCACTACTACAGTCTAACCTAAATTCAGCTTTTTCCCACTCAAGGAGGAAACTTTAGAATATCATGAGCAAAGAAGAATTTTGATTGCAGCATTTTACTACTCTTTCTATTAATGCAGGAGTAATAGGCAGGAGTTCACAGCTTTAGCAACCGTCTTATTCTAGATCTCTTACATCGCTGCTTGATAAGGCTGAGATATATTGCCTTGAGCAGGAGGGCATGGAATATCTGGCTCTGGCAGACATGCACTCAATGTTTAGAGTATAAAATGAGATAAATACAAAGAAAGCATGTTTCTCCTCCCTGCCCCCAAAAAAACAAATAGAGGAATCAAAGCGGATGAGGCATTCCACTGGGCAGGAAGAATGGGATTTTCTGAGTCTATTATAGAGAGGAAAGAAAATAAAACCACTGAAGTGAATTAAATAAAAATGAAAAGACCAAACCTAAGATTACGTCAAAGATTTACATAATCGTCCAGATGGACAAAAAGAGTTGTATATATGTGAAATTGATAAGGTCTGATCACACAAATCAGAAATGGCAACAAAAGGTGTCCAACCAAGCAGAAGCCAAAGGCTAGATGGTAATTGCCTGAGGCAACATCAAAGGCTGCTGGGCAAGGCAGCAGCCGAAGGCTAATGAAGTTGCCTGGGGCAACATTAAGGACAGCTAGTGGAAATGTTGGTCTGAAGGAAAATATTTTCTCCCTTTCTCTTGCTTTCTGTCCTCACATTTCCTGAAAACTCCCAGACACTTTTGCCTCTTGAAGGGCACACGTTTGACTCGCAGCTGGCTTCCACTACTACATATTCTTTGCTTTTTATGGTGCCTGTGTATGGAAACAAACCCAAACTGTTTTCAATTCTGTGACCAACTTTGACTAAAAATTGAAAAGCTTTACAAAGGAGAATCCGAACTTCCTTTGCTTTGCTTTGGTTACGTATTGAGTATAATTAATCCATCTGAAGAACTCCATCTTGTGTCTGACGCCCAGCTGACAATGGTTGTGGGGGGTGAGGGACAAATTCTCCCCATGACTGTACACAGAAAGAGGTTAGGAGTGACCATCTATTCTCCAGTCTGCTGAACGGCACTGCCATGGTTTGTAGTGGTCAAAGCCCAGGTATTATTCCAAGTTTTAGCTGTACATGCTGGAACACCTTACCCTTCTGTTATTACTAAGAAATCTTTTAGTTGCACAATTAAGCATAAATGTTCCAGAAATAGAGCATTTATAACATTTCGGAGGCCTTACGTTATTGATTAATCAGAATAGAGATCTTTCTAGGACTAAGAAAAGAAGTAGGGAAAGGGAATAATAGCACCAGAGCTAAGCATGCTACTTGATCTGGGGCCAAGTAATCTCAGCTGCTGCTACCTGTGTATATACATGCCACTATGAAACCTGTCTTGGGTGAAGTGGCAGAATAAGAACAGCAACATAAAAAGAGGAGTTACAAAAAAAGTAACTTTTTCTCGATTTCACGGTGTATAGTGGAGACCTCAATCATCATTAGACTCTCCTGTGAGCTTTTCTCTGATGTAAGGTTGCCGGACCTTGGCTTCTAACCAGCTTAAAACCAGCATGAAGCAGATAATGGCAGAGTAAGAGCTTTTTGTAATACTTGGAGCTGCTGGCAATAAAGAGCTATACCATTAAGAACTAGCGCAATGGAAGTGTCCACATGTCATAACTTTTTCCCTTTCCTCCACCTTGTAACAGCTGTGCAGAGACTTCGCCTGTGGCCTTTTCTCAGCTGAGCGCTTTAAGTTGCATTGTAGGACTTGATTCTAAAATAAATTGTAACTGGTTTGCAACATACTTATCTCCCTTGATTTCAGCTGGATTGCTGCGGATCTGTGTTACTTAAGCAGCATCTAGTTTAAAAATACCATGCTGAGAAAAAAAAGCTGGCCCTGGTCTCAAACTGTGGTATTGATCTCTGCGCGCCTCAGGGAACCAGGAACAATATGTGTATAACATGTACCTGAACTGAGCTAATTGCACATTGTAGTCTTAATCATCTAAATGCTGTTGTGACTATTACTGAGCACTTGCTTCCATAGTTGCTTGTGGAAACCTGCTTATAATGCAAAGATTATTTTTTTTTTAGTATCTGCTGGTTGGTTTTTATGTGATGCTTTTGTTTCCAGTCCTACTGTGTAGAAATGATAGAAAGAGCCTTTTCCTCTATTACATGCAAAGGTAGGAGAATAATCATGCTACTGAGGCTGTTCCTAGTGGTTCCCGGTGGAGTTCCTCCAAGTTTTCAGATTGGTTACGTTTCATGTTTTCGTATTTTTAGTGACCCTTGGTGCAAGGAGTAGACATGTATTAATGAAATCTGCTTAGGCAAACTTATGAAGCATTTTCAACTCAGGGAAAAATCAGAATATAATAGGAGAAGAATTAGAAAACTTTAAAATTTAGGATGAAATTTAGTAGTACAAAGTACAATGTCATATAAGGTCATTTAGTGTGTCTGTAAATAGGTCAGTGGGATACCAGGACATAGGAGTTTTTCAATAGATACAGGAAATATTAATTTTCTTGTATGTAGCCACTGCATGCACATGCAAGTAGAAGGTACTTCTGTGTCACTGAATATGCAAATATTTTTCTCAATTTGCCAAACTCATCTTTCAAAGCAGTTCAGTGAATGGGTTTCTGGGGCTAATCTCAGGGGATCAGATGATAATCTTGGTAGTCACAAGTTTCTGTGGAATGCTTGTTCAGTTAAATAAACAACTAATCTGAAAGGAACAGTGTGACTGAGAGCAAATACACTGGTTTCAGTTATTGAAATACATATCCTTCTAAATCTAGCAAAGGATGTTAACGTGAATAAAAATGTAGATTGTGACTGAAAGCTCATTCAAAGGAAATGGAAAATTGCAGAAGATTTTTTGCTTTTCTCCAGACAGGGATTTAAATCAGTTTAATGATGTTAGTGTGGGGTTATCTGTGAAGGGAGGTGGAAAAGGGTGAAGTTTCCTGTGTTTATGTAAATGCACATATACAATTTTATCCCATGTTATTGGGGCTTGCATTATCGTCAGTGGTAACTATGGGTGTCTTACTGAGATATGAATTATTTATATTAAATACTAATTGTACTAGCTAGAACAAGAAGGCCTGGTACTGGATTTCCATGCATGTTAGTTCTCTTTTCTTTGTATACTGCTACAGTCTCTTTCATTTTTCTTTCTTTTGAAATAGGTTTAGTTACTGCAGTTATGCTGAACAGTGACCAGTTGTGTCATGGCATTATGATGAAGACAAGTACTGCCTGAGGAGAGAAGAAATATAAAATTTTCACTTGTGTACTGAATACATTAGAAAAGGCTCTAGTTTCCAATGTATCTTTCACTGAGGCATGTCACTAATTCTTTATTATGGCCTTTCCCTGCAAAAAGTTGCTGGCTTTCTTAAAACAAGACTGATGCGCTTGGAAGCTGCCTTGCTATGTAAAATGGATAATATGATAGAAGAGAAATGTTAGTAATTGATCATGAGACCATTTTTCATTAATTTGCTGTAGGGTAAGGAGAAGAGATGCTACTGTGGCAAGGATATCTCAAAAAAAGTAGATGGTACAAGCTGTCTCATGTCTTCCAAAGGGATATATTACTATCTGTCCTGAGAATTAGAGAGTATAAAGAAGTGCCAAAGGAGTAGGCAAAATTTAGGCAGGCAGTTTACAGTCCAGAATGAGAGCAATGTAGGATTAAAGCTCTTGGTTCCACTAATCCCAAACACATAGGTCCCTTTGCCATCATTAGCTTATGTGGGACACCTTCATGTCCCCCATATAGAATCTTAGAATAATAGCACTGCCTTCTTTAGCATCAAGAATAGCATGAAAAGAACAGCATGAACATAGTGTAGCAGGAGTGGTAATAATTTATTCCTTATCTCATTTTAAAGTAAGTAATACTTCAGAGCAAAAAAGTTGTCTTGTATTCTGTCTAGGATCAGTTCAGCTAATGTTTTGCGGACCTAGCAAGTGTGTGCACGGACACTGATTGCAAGAAAAACTGGGGATTCTAAAATGCTGCTTTATATTTTCAGAATTTCATTCTGAAGGCACTGTAAATGGAGAAGCTTTTAAAAGTGTGAACAGGGTGATGCTGTTTGGTTCTTTAACAGCAACATAAGCCTCATTAAAATGTTTTTCTCAGGTTTGTCTTTGCAGGAAGGCTGACCACAGTGCCGTACTGGAATATCTCCACAAAGTAAGCTGCAGGTTCTAATGATCACATTAGTGCTGTCTTTGTCAGCCACGCTGGGGACAGCTCTGACGCTCAGCCCGTTGGTACAGATTGACTTCTGTTCACAAGGTCAGGTCCACAAGATGAAAACTCTTGGATAAAAGAGGAAATCAGTTCAGCTGACAGTGTAGACTCATTTGGTAATAAAAGTCACTTTAGTCTGGAGTAACGAATAAATTAGTTATTAAAAAACCAAGACTGCTGGCACAAAGTTATGTGGTACTTAGGGTATGAGCCATTTTTTGGAATGTTTTGTTTGGGTTTTTTTTCTGGTTTCTTCCTTTGTGTGAACTTACAGAAAACTTCCTATATACTGACTTTTCCTTAATCTGCTTTAATGAACTAGACTGACATACTTCAGATGAATGACCTGCCTGTTCCCAGAGAAGCAGGACTCTTCAGCTGACTTGCCTCTTCTGTTCTGTGGTCTCACTCTCTGCTTCCAATTCTTGTAAAGAATGATTTCAGGAAAATGCATTTCACATGCCCTTGGCTTTGCCTTTCCTTACAGGGATCAATGATGCTGCTGTAGTTTATGATTTCCTGTTTCTGTGTTATTCTCATCTAGATTTCTTACCATATGCCCTTTCATTCTTGGTGCTGCCTGTAGCCACGAGTAGGTCACAGAAGGATTAGCCCAGGCCCAAGCCCATGCGATTCCCAGAGTGGTTCATATTCAGATACTTGGTTCATCCAGCAATGAAGGTCCGTGAGTGACATTTCCTGAGGAGAGAACTTGCCTGTTACGAGAAAAACAGCAGTGAAAACAGACAGAAAAGGCCTGAGTGGGACAGAAGATTTGCTGAGAAATTGGGTTAAAACCGTGGATCCTGTAGAACATATGTGGCCAGATTTCTTAGAAAAATGAGAAAATACAGTTTGTCCGGTTGAAAACTGCCTATGGCATCAGGCTGACTAAAATGGAAAATAGAGTATTATATTGCACAGAAGTGTGTCCTGGCAAGCTCTTGAAGGGCACGAAAAGAACCTGACAAAAGAGAGAGGAAATTAATTCTGATTACATTCTTAAAATGGGGTCACCGTGACTCTGTAACAGCCTTGTCCTTCCTTCAAACAAACAAACCCCCACTACTATAGTTTTAAAAATATAATAAATCAGGAAATAATATTAGACAGATGAGGACTGGTGAATCATAGGATTCCAGGGGTCTGATCTGAGGCAGATCTTGGGGAAATGGAAGTGATGGGAAAGGGTTGGTGCGCAGCAGCATATCCCAGGATTGCAAGTAACTGCATTTCTAGGTCTGATGCTGTGCTTCAAAGCGGAAGATGATCTTTATCAAGACAAGTTTCAGCATGGTGTGTGCATTCTTGGGCATCTGACACACCAGAGCCTGCTGTCAGAGATAGGCTGTGGTACTGACTGCTAACCCTGGGCTGAGGCGAGCTGACCATAGCTGGGTGCGCACGCACCCAGGGCGGTGTTAAACAGGGGGCTCCCCGCCTCGTACACACGTGGTGGCTCCAGTCAGAGTTGGCTGATGTTAGTGTGTCTGGGTTTGAACATTAGTTATGCAAAGTTAGAATTAATCTGTTAGGAGAGTTTAATTCACAGTTGCTATTTGTTATACTAATTCTTATTTATTTATAGAAATGGATGAACGCTTGTTTGTATACTGACTTTATTCCCTGGCAGAGAGTTCAGCAGCAGTGTGATAATTATAGTGTTATGTCCAAATTTACTTTCCCAAATACAGGATAAAAAGACAAAAGTAATATTATTAGTTAGAGTTAAAAGCTAGTTTTATGCTTTACATAAAACATCGCGAATACAGAATCACTGAATCACATTTTCAAGGCAGTTCTGGACTGGGTTTTTTTCAATACACTGCTTCTTAGCAGAAGAGGCTATAAATTGGTTTATGGATGTTTATGAGTGCTCCCCTATGATCCATGTAATAAATATGTAGGATTGAGAAACAGTGGGTTTTTTCCAGAGTTTTAACAAGTACTTTTTTCACATTTGGTAAATTAAAATGCAGGATATAACAAAGGGTGTATTTACTTGCATCTACTGAATTCTGTAGATGATTCAATTTATTCTGCTGGGTTTAGGACACTGTACTTCTATGAATATATTCATTTATTAACTTTGAGGGGATGGACAGCTGGATTTGGAGTAATTGGAGTTTAGTATTTGGAAGAGCTGGGTGTGGTCTTTATTTTCAGGTACATCTTTGTATAACCATGGAGATTGTTTTCTTTCTCTTGTTTTCTTTTGTTTTCCGTTATTTTTTACATTTTAAGTGTTGGGGTTTTTTAGTTCTTTTTTATCTTGAAAAAAAACAAACCAAAAAGCAAAGGACCTCAATAGCTTACAGGACTTAGACCTCTGTCTCCCTGTGCTTTAATTTCCTGGGAGAGCTTCTGCTGGAAAGGGATGATCTGGTATAAATGCATTCAACCAAGAACACTTGAGTCTTTAAGATGCTTCTTGGGTTTTTTTACTTTTGGTTAATGCTGATTAATAATTGATATTTCTATCTACCATGACTTCCCTTTCCAGGAGAAAAAAGTGATTTGACTTATTACTTTTTAAAAAAAGCTTAAATTAATGAACACAGTAAATGTAGGCATACTGGTAAGCAGCATCCTGACCTAAAGAAGCAATTAAAAATAAATCATCCATCTCCAAGAAAGATAAAAATAATATTCAGTAAGAGCTGTTTCCACAGCTTGAAACTGAGAATAAATTTCTTAAAGTGAATGTTAAAACCACTCATTTTTGTGGAAGGAAAAAAGAGCCTAAAAATACTTAATGCACTAAAAGAAAAACAAGAGCAAAGGCTGAAATAGCATAATCCTTTCCTCTTCAAAACAGGGAAATGGGAAGGAACAGAGCAGGGAAATAGACCTTTAAATTTTGAAATTCATTATCTTAAAGGAATTGCTCTGAAACAGCACATTGGTAGTATTAATGCTGGCAGGAGAGTCCTTCTGTGGGAGCATAGAATGAAAATTATCTGAATAAGTTGTGGAGATCACTTGTCTACATAAAGTCCACTCATCAGGCTTAGACAGAAGTATATGAACAGTGATATGATTATCCTTATGCCCTCCAGGACAGTGACTGACCTTGAATTCCCATCAATGTCTGAGCTGATATCCATATTCTCTTCCTATTGTAGGCACTGTGTGAGTGTGCTGCACCATTTTAGGGCCTGACCCAGCTCTCACTGAAGTCTGCTTTTCACTTTAATAGCAGATGAATTGGGCCAGCCGTAGTTACTTATGACCCCTGTCAAAAAAACTATCTGTTTCAGTTCTAGTGATGTCCTTTCAGTTTGTAAAATAATTCGGTGCTGTAGTACAGCCTATAAATACCAGATTGGATTGCTGTGGCAATGGAAGAATCAATAATTCTTTTATGCCTAAAAGAATGGGGTCAACCTAGCTGACAGTTGTCTTTGACTAAACTCCAATCTATAATTCTCTAGTGGCTCAAGCAAATCTACATGGAACTGGGAAATGAAAATAATTACCGTGAGTTATTATACAGCTCGTTTGGAAATGAAGTGGCACCTGAACTGGTCAGGGAGAAAGGAACAGACTGCTTATTAGAAGCACTAGAGGATGGAGTTCAAGGCAGTAGGTCAGAGCTGAAATACTGGCACTGTTGAGCTCATTGAGTTTTATGTTGACTTAACTGGAGGCAGAATTTCACTTCAGATGTCCCTGAATAAGGGAAATTCTTTGAACAGTTGACATGTGTCCACCCTCTTGTCATCTGTCCCTCATTCTTCTCCCTCTTCTTTTCATTTCAAAATTAGAAATTGTCAGATAATTTATCAGTTCTTTTTAAAGCTTGAGAAAACTTGGCAGAGAGTACAAAGTTAAAAGTAACTGATTCTGTAACAGTTTCAGATCCATGCTAATCATTAATTTTGAGTAAAGATCATTTTCTTTTCAAACTTCTTCTCAGAAGGCTATTTCTCCATGGGGCTAATAGGACTTCATGGACATGCTAAGACTTCTGGGAGCCCTCAGCGAAAAGAGCAGCATCACTGCCAAGTTGTGCAGTCATCCAGGGGAATCCAATGACTTCTGTAGGAACTTCGTCACCTTGTCTGGTTGCACAATCCCTCACAGAATCTGAGGTGGCTATTTGCTTGATCTAACAGGCCCCATCCCTTGCAAAGGAAATCTGACAAGAAGACCAATTGTGGTGGGTTGACCCAGGTGCCCACCAAGCTGGTCTATCACTCCTTTCCTCAGCAGAACAGGGAGAGGAGAAAACAAGATGGGAAAAAAACCCAGCTTGTGGGTCAAGATACAGGCAGTTTAATGAAGCAATAGCAAAAGTCACACATGCAGAAGCAAAGGAAAACAAAAGATGTTATTCTCAACTTCCCATCAGCAGCCAATGTTGTTCACTTCCTGGGACCAGGGCTTCAGTACACGTAGTGGTTGCCAGAAGGCAAATTTCATAAATAACAAATATCCCCTCCTTTCTCTTAGCTTTTATATCTGAGCAGAGGTCATAGGTCATACAGTATGGAATATCCCACTGGCCACTTTGGGTCAGCTGTCCTGGCAGTGTCCCCTCCCAAGATCTTGCCCACCCGCAGCCTACAGGTGAGATAGGGTCCAGGGGGAGGCTGGAGAGACAGCCTTGATGCTGTGCGAGCGCTGCTGGTGTGTTATCACCACCTTTCTAGCACAGCGCTGTGAGGGCTGCTGTGGGGCTCAGCCAGACCCAGTAAAACCATATATAACTCAAGGTAATTATTTTAATTTTCCAGTTCCATGTAGATTTGCTTGAACTGCTAGAGAATTATAGATTGGAGTTTAGTCAAAGACAACCGTCAGCTACATTTTCTCAATATTCATATTGAAGATTTTAAGTGGTTCACAAAATTCTTTTTACATTTTTAAATTGCTTCATGAGTATGGATCAATCAGCAAAATATAGCAGTAATGAGTTCCTTTTAATAGCAAAGAGCTCGCTAATTACCATGCTGATTATATAAACCAAGTTTTTAGCCAACAAAAAAGCTCCTGCAGGCAGTGTCCTTCCACCTGCTGGGGGGTGGGCAATTCTAATTAAAAAATAAGAGAAAATAATTTTTCTTTTTAGTCTGCTTCAAATCCTAGGGAAAAAAAATGCTCGCTGACTTTCTGTATGCGACATCATCTGAAATTAGTGATGCTTCCACAGTTCTTTGAAAAGACTACCACCATCAAAATTTAAAAATGGCTACCACAAACACTGTTGGGTCTTTTTCTATTGAAAAGGAAGGTCTTCCAGGTGAGAGGGTTAATCTGGGGTCTGCCAGTGAACAGGTGTTTGCCGTGGATTTCGTTTTGGCCAGGATGTATTTTCTGATTTCTTGCATGACACCAGGCCCGGTTCGGCAGCAGGGTGGCCAATGCTGTGCATGGGTACCCAGTGGGGGGTCTCTGGCTGTCTGCAAACCTATTTTCAGTGGACTCTGGGGACCTGTCATCAGCCGAGTTTGTCAGAAGAAGGTTCCCCACACTCTCAGAGAAGATGGGTTCTTTTGTAGACATTAGCTATGCTAAAATGAAACTTAAAATGAACATTTGAAAAATGCTCTGGGTTCTTAGCTATTGCAAAGCCAGAGGATAGCCTGTTGGTTGTGGCATTAGGCTGGAATTTGAGAAACCTGTGGGTTTGTGGGCAGCTTGGCTAAATCGGTTTGCCTCCAAGCCTCACCTGGAATGCACCTTGTTAATACCTGAAAAATCATGAGGTGCTAAAAGGCTGGGACTAAATAAGGTCATTATGCAGAGGGGAGCAAAGGAAAGCAAACCTGAAAGCTTTTCTTATTTTTGTCCTGTATTCTCTATCTTTCTGTATTTTCCAAGGGAAAAATGAATTCTGGGAGATGCATAAACCTTTTTCCCTTTAGATAATTTGGAGGAATTAAGAGGGAACAGTGGAGTGCTCCTTGGGAATACTGCCTTATCTAGACCTAGTGAATGCATGCCATCCACGGCACTAATACAACCTTCTTGCTTCCTAAAATAGTTCCTGTTGGATTTATGGCTATCACAGAGATCAGATTGTTGATGCTACGGGAATAGCAGGTGTCAAAAAGTTCATTTTCACCATTTATTTATTTAAGAAATTTCTAATGCAGTTTGACCTTTATTCTGAATGAAGATGCTTTTTTTGTTATTGTTGTGGGTTAACTGGGAAGGGTTCATAACACATACTTTAGAATCTACAAGCAAAGATGTTGGAGGCAATGCTGAACACAGTAAGAACTGACACAAATCCCGGTTTTATCTAGAATAATCGCAGATGACAATTACTGAATATTCAGTGTCTCATTTTGAATGTGTATGCATGCTCAGCCTTGCTCCTTGTGGATAACTCTTTATCAGAAATTCAAATCCTTACTTGTGTTGCAGTCAGAGACCAGGATGTGTACAAACTCCTTGCTCCTAAAAATACCATGCTGATAGCAGAAACATAAGCGTGAGACAAAGCGGATCAATTTTTCCTCAGTTGATTTTGGTTTGTTTTGTCGGTAAAGAAAGAAATTTACTTTTCAGTCCTAGAAAACTAGTATTTTTATGAGTTGTACAGTTCTTTAAAATGTAAATGAGAATCCTCTGCCTTCCTTTTCTCTGTGGGAAAACAGATTACCTTTTCTCTTGGAATACTGTCATTCAGAAAATCTTAAATTTTAATAAGAAAAAAATTGAAAATATGGATATTTCATTTTAGTGGGATAAAATTGTTTCTTTGAGTGTCAGACACAGAATATTAATGTTTTCGCACAGAGAAAAATGTGTAAGAATTGTATTATTGTACATTTTATTTAATTTATTTTGCCTGCAGGTACTAATTTAATTCCTTTTCATTGATTTAAAGAATGCATTTGAGCTGAAATATTATGCTTAAAGGCATCAGCAAGAGATATAATAGGACTGTACCTGTAGTTCAGAATGAAAAGATAAAAGGAAAAGAAACTGTTATTCCTAAGGAGAATTAAAAAGGAGGGGAGGAAAGCCCTTTTTAATAATGGTTCATTTTCTTCCATTTTAGTACAAAGTGATAAAAGGAAATAAATTCATGTTCCAAGCCCCAGACATAGTGTAAGGTCATTTATGAGGATGTTATCTTCATGGGTGAAGAAAAGTTTGTCAGAAGTTGTTAATGTTGAAAGTATGGAAAGTGGATTAAAATATCACAAGGAAATAACAGATTGTCAAGACGACAGAGTAAACCAGTATACCTATTTTCCAATTTTCATCTCAACATGAAAACACAGCATGATACTAAGTTTCAGTGAAAAGAAACAGAATATGTAAGGTCAGTAGCCTGGTAGGAGGGGAATCATATTTTTGTAAAGCAGGTACTGGGTTTGATAATACAGAAACACATTCCTAAATTAGTGGTTGTGTTCTCTGTTGCAAGAACTGTTCTTGGACAGTGTCCAATTTTTATTCAAGTTGTATGTAAAGCCCTGGAAAACTTCTTTTCCAAGTACATGTTGCTGTACAGATTTCTGGTCAACGTACCATTTCTATTGGATAAGTAATTCATTGAAATATAAGGGCCAGCAAGCAGCGTGTGAAAGGGAGATGGCTGTAGAAACAAACTGTCCCAATTTTCAGTGTAACTTGAAGAGCAGTGTATGAAGGCAGTAATAGGTTCAGTCACATGTTTCTATATGGATACAGTGAGAGAGATGAGATATCGGAGGAATGATGAGAGCACAATTTGAAGACGAGATGTGAACAAGGGCCAGATTTAGTCTGCAGTATTAATGCCATGGATGCACATGTCTAGGTGTGTTGGCAGGGCTGATGGCCAGGGAGAATGTGTATAGATATGTCTAGATTTTGAGACAGAACACCTTGCTTGAGGAACTGAAGAGGAGGAAGGTAGAATTCCATAAAAACATCATCAGAAGTGCTGGTAGGAAAAAAATGGCATTTTTACTGAAGTGTATTTGTAAACTGTTTCATAAAAAAGAGGGTTTATACCTTCACCTCTGGATGATGTTTTAATTATCCCTCTAGTCAAGCGCAGTTTGACTAGTCAGTTTCAGATTTATTGTAAAAAGGTAGCATAATATTTCTCCTGTTGCTCTCTTGGTTTTTGCACTGACTGCAGGTATCCTGCTATTTGATTTGTGTGTCATTTTGCTGTCCACTTAGAAGAAAATTATGTTCTTTTTCTCAGCCAAAAGGGAGTGTGTCAGGCATCACTCTGGTTTACCAAGTATTGCTATGAGATGTATAAGCCTGCCAATGCCAATTTTAGAAATTGTCTGCTGAAAAGCATGAAGTTTTGAGGCATAATTAAAACCAAAAAAAACAAACAAAAAAAACCTACAACCCACAGGCAAAAAAAAAAAAAAAGGTGTTTTCGCTGAAAAATACAATTTCATATGATATTTTCTGGGTAGCTATGCATTTTCTTTTTGGCTTTGAGAATATACTCCTCAGCAAATCTATCCAAAATCATGGCACAGTACTTCAGTTATGCAATAACATAAATCCATTCAGGAAGCTGTCTTGGCTTGAAGCATGGCTTTCTTTTTACCTACCTGTTGCAACTCCATTTGATTTGCTTTCTTTGCCTTCCATCCCTCCCCATAAGCCATTTTCCTGTTTCATTGAGGAAAGAAATGAGAAATGTAAAATTGGAGAGCAAAGAATATTAATGGACGTATGTGACAGTTGAAATGCATTTGAATTACTGTTTTTTATCTTTTGTCACTAGTAGTGCTCAATACCAAATTCTCTAGAGCCATATCATTAATACTGTTTTCATTTTCATTCCTGTGAGAGAGACTTATTTTCCCCTACAGTTTTCCTTCTTTTTGTTTGCATAATTGTCTGCTTTGAATGTAACCATAAAAGAAAAACCTGTTAAAGGCATCATCTTGCCATTCGTGCATCACCCCTACTGCATGTTTTCAGTATCATTAGGACCTTTTTTTAAAAAATTTGTAGCAGTCTTTTTAAGTAGCTTTTTCTGGATGAAATACAGTGTGGTAAAATAATAACTACACCTTACCTCTTTCTCCAGGTGTCCTTTTCTTTTCTTTTTGGTGAGGGTGCTCTTGTTTTGTTGTTTTCTAATTAATTTATTTTAGTCGCTACACTCTATTATGTGTCTAAGGTATTTTGGGGTGAAGGGAGTTGGTTACTTAGACGTGTATTTTGTTAACATCTACTCTGTAAATTCTGTTAACTGGTCTCTGTCAGCAAGTCCATAATTTCAAAATATTTGTTTAAAAAGGTTTATTTTACGCTGTTTCTCTATGGTGGTTCTATGCAAGGCTTCTCAGCAATCTCCTGAACTAACAGATTCCCTTCGTCCTTTAAGGAGGGTGGTTTCTCCTTAAGAGAGGAGAGGGCCCTGCTGACAAAATACACTGTGCTCAGGTGTCTGATGCTAGAATTCTCTCCCCCTGTTCCCTTGGTCAAAGAGCATCTCAAAGTAAAGAAAGCTAGATTCTCACTGGGGATTTTGTGGTGTGTTTTGGTGCATTGTGCTTCTGCATATGGAGAAAAGGAAATATGATTTGGATTTCATGAGCTGTGAGTTTTGGTTGTACTTTCAGTGGCTGTAGGGGTGTAAAACACTTGGGCTAGAAGTGTGTTTACTGACTTCCAAGTAAATAATAAAATGTCGTAATTTTCTATCCACCCTAAGAACTATGTGCTGAATACATCGTCCTACTCCTTTTATGAGTTCAGGAATTACTTTAAGGAAATTAACTTTTTTTTTTTTTTTTTTTTTAAACAGAATATTGGGACGGAATTAAGGACTGTAGTTTGACCATTGTGAAGATATGTTTATTCAGATGAGGTTTCCTCTTGTGCTCACTGGTATAGGACTTTTGTAGTCTGCACTATGATCAGCTCTATGGCAACTTTAATGCTAACATTTGGCACTAAGCTGCTATGCTAATGGAGCCTATAGTAGTTCCTTAGGTACACTGACAGACTTCAGTGAATCAGACTAGCTGTTTTAGTTCTGTATTTCACTTTCAGAATATTTTCTCTGTGTTTGCCACAAGGAACATCTTCAGCTGGTGGAAACTTTCTATAGTTTATGAAAAATCCCAGGTTTTTGTTATGCTTTATAATAACTTGCTGTTTATTTCTATCACAAATGTTTGCAGAGACCTACTTTGACAGATAATAACTGATTTAAATAGTCAACATCAAATACAAAAGGTTTATGAATACTAAGCAAAACATCTTGACAAAGGTGAGCAGACTTTGCAAGGGTGACATAGTCTGCATGTTTCAATGTCTCTCTTAGTGCAGTCACATCTTTCAATTTTCTCTTTAATGTAACATACATTCTGTAAATATTGTTGCTACTGACAAGAACATCAATTCATGTTATTCATAAAGAGACTTTCAGTATTTGAGCAATGAATAGCAAGCAGGAGGAACAATCACTTGTGTTTTTATTTCTTAACATACATCCCTCTGCTAAAAAAAGGAAGCAGAGTCAATTTACGCTTATCAAGCACATGCTGCTTTTGGGAAAAGGGTTGATTTTTAGCAAAAATGTATGCAAGTGAAGGCAGGTACATTTGTTAAAGTATATTTATTTCATATATGTATTAGAAATTGTTTTCCCAATAAAAGTGGAGGACTGAGATATTTTTGCAAGAGTTAGAAAATTAGTGGTTGTGAAGTGATCATTTTAACAGACACTATAATGAATAGTTTTGCTGAAAGTAAGTGGTGTAAGAGATCTGGATGTGGATGTCCCTGTGGACAAAAATCTAGTTAAGTTCAATCACCATAATAAAACAATACTAAGTATGATGGTATGGCAGTATGCAGTAAATGTACTTTGTGTTCTGTCTTAGTGCTTACCCTGTGCTTATCCATATGCTTTACTTCACTGAAGTCAATTGGACCATGTGCATACTTCAAATCAAGTGGGTGTACAAGTGTTTGCTGAATTGGAGTCTTATTCAATATAGTCATCAATGTGAGTAAATAGCAATTTCAGTAAAACTGGGAGGCTACAGTGAAGTGGTGTTGACACAATTAAAGAGCTACAGATCCAAAAGAGTGGTTTGGGATGTGGGTAGAAAGTAACAGAATGACATCATCTTGGAGTGTGCTTAGCTGGTGTGGGAGAAGCCCGATGGAAAGAAGGTGCAGAGTATAAACATGTATTTCCCATTTCCAAATCCAGTGCCACCCTGCCCTGCCACTCTGTTTGCCTAGGTCCAGTCAGAGCTGTGTCTTTCAGAAATGGAAAACACTTTCCTAAAAGGATGGTGCATAAATGCCAAGGAAAAACTATAAAAGTCTTTAGTGTTGAGTAAGCTTATGATTTCAGGGCTGGAATAGAAGAGTTGCTGAATACTTCCCGCTTTGTAATCATTACAAATTGCAGGTGCTTGTCATGTCAGGATTTAAGTTCAAATCTGTAAAAAAATTGAGTCATTCTGACAGTGCAACTTGGCAAATTGCCAAGGAAGTCTAGGCAAGAGTTACAGTTGCATTGAACAGCTTAGTTTGGTGTTACCTTCTTTTTTTCAGCCTGAGAAATTGCTTTGCCATGGAAAGCAGAGACCACCAAAACCATATTTTTTTTTTTTAGAGACACTGGGAGGGGAGCAGTGAGCCACGAAGAAAGCTCTACTCCTGCCTTGGTAGCTCTGGAATATGTGGAAAAACATGTTTTGTTTCTGGTCTTTTTTTATTCTTCTTTTTCTTTTCTTCCTTTCTCTCTCTCTCTTTTTTTTTTTTTTTTTTTTTTTTTTTTTTTTTAAGCAACCAAAAAAAAAGCTATTTTCCTTTTCCAATGCCCAGAAATGCCTTCCCTAAAAGGGATAAAATTTACAGTCATTTCTGCATTTACCACTCAGTGTGCACACGTGTGCATGTCATTTTTATGCATAAAGTGGAAGAAAAAAGTGGTGTTCTATTTTACGATTCAGTTTAATCTGGTACATGTTATTTGAAGAATAATAGCTAGTGGTATTGACAGTAATGCATAAATACTCTCTGGCGTGACTGCAGCAGTAACATCATTATTTCGCTGTTCCCTATTGTTGCTTTAAAAGACTGGTAGCAAAGATGGAGTGGGAGCAGGTCCCTCCTTTACGAAATGCTCTCTACAAGCCAGTATTACTTTTGTAATATGTGTGCAAATCCCTAATGATTATTTTACCCTACTGTCCTTGAGATAACAAAAAATACTCAACCCTGTATTTTGTTACTGACAACAGCTGTCAAAATGGATTTCCTGTTTATTTGCAGTGCGTATCAGGAAAAATTCATCCATGTCCTTTATGATACTTGGGTTCACTCTGCTTATAAAAGCCTAAGTGTGAATAGATCTTCAGATCATCAGATTTCACAATAAAAATGGTATTCTGGCACTTCCACCACATTATGCTTCTCACCGTGTTTTTGTGAAACACACACTGAATGATGAACAGCAATGCAGAAGGGAAAACAAGCATCTGCTTCCTGGAAACAAACATCCCTGAAATGTAAGTATTCTTTTAAGGTGAAGTGTTGCAGATTGGAGAAGACAAACAGTATTAACTAAGCATTTTCCTTTTTGTTTTCTATGCAACTCTGTTGTAAAAGTAACTTTTTTTTTTTTCCAGTGGCTGAAATTTATTATATTTCAGTGACTGAAAAGAATTATATGGATACATAATAGATGGAAAGGCCTGTTCAAAATAAGTACAGAAGAGTTCTGCTTAATGATATTCAGTGAAGCCACAGGGCACTTAGAGAGCTGCAGTCAGGAGGACGTACAGTTCATCATTTTTACTGGGGGTTTGTACCACTGACAAGACAAGTTGTTCTCCCGCTCTTATTTTTGTGTGAGTGTATGAGGTTGCTGGTCATGGGCAGTTTTAAGTCCTTCTAAATATGCATTTCCTTTAATTCATTAAGAGACTTTCGTGTTCCAACATATCCATTACAATGAC
This sequence comes from Falco punctatus, assembly GCF_963210335.1. NCBI lineage: Eukaryota > Metazoa > Chordata > Aves > Falconiformes > Falconidae > Falco > Falco punctatus. The sequence goes on along the minus strand of NC_137594.1, from coordinate 14,547,908 downwards.
AAACTGACACAGTAAAATGAAAAAGCCTGCAATTACTTACTTGGTTTGTATCTTAATCAAAGCTATTGTAATATTACTTTAGGGAACCATAAACGGCAAAACAAAGAGTTTGGATGTTATGTGGGACCTTTGTATACAGAATGTCTAAGTGGAAGGAGCTAGGGAAGAACAGAAATGCTGGATTTCTTCCCTGCACTCAGGCAGGATAATTTCAAATGTAGTTTGAGCAGAGTCTCAAGTCTCTGGCCAGCTCAGGATCAGAGAGATCAAAAAAACATCTCTTCTTTGTTTTGGCTTTTGGACATTGAGACCATCCAATGAAACCATGTTGAGCCCATATGTTATTTTTATGAGTCATCATTCCACAATAGCCCTTAAGGAAGTAAAGCAATAAAGAAAACATTTTTGCATGTGTTGTGGTTGTTAGGCAGATAGTAATTGTGTCATTTACTTCTCTTATAAAGTGGACGAGTATGGGTGCATGTGTGTAGGCAGGAGAGAAGTGTACTGCTCCTGATTTGTAGTTTGTGATTTCAAGAGGAATTTTCTCATTTTGTGTAAAAGCGAGTTTGTTTCATTGCCTGTACCTCTCAGACTGCAGAGCTCTGATATCAAGAAGTGAGTGGCAGAGGGCACAGCAGGAAAGTGAAACTTGTTCATACAGTCCTGCTAGGAGAAGGTGTTTCCACTGCACTTTTGGTGGAATTGCACCTCCTGAACTTGCTGGAGATGTGCATTTTAGGTGCCCTTCCCTTTGAAGTAGCAGGGACAACCCATGCGTCACAAATCAATTCTCTCAGATTTTTTTATAGGAAGTTTTATGCTTTTCTGTATTGCCCACAAAATTTTTACAAGACACTAATTCTGAAAGAAGTTAAACGAACAAAGCTGCTCTGAAGCTGGTATGGCAGGTGTGCCTTAGAACTTCCTTTTTGTCTCCAGGGTTCACATAGACATTACCGTGGATTTAATGAATATTTGTCACCTGTATGGCAAAGATAGGAGCAGGCATTCTCATTTTGGACCCAAATCTGTCTTTACAAAAGATAGAATAGAAAATTCTGTAATGAAGCCAGCATTTTGGAGTGGCTCTTCCTTCATGGAGTTCCCCTGTGGATCTAAGTGAGATGCCCCAAGGTCACCTGCATGCACAGTAACTAACCAGGCCTTCTTTGTAGTTTTGTGAGCAGCTGGAATTTGTCTCTCCTCAAAGAATTTGCAAAACACCCATGGGGTAAGTCTAAGAGGTTCACTTCAGAGTTTAACAGATGCAACACTCAGTGTTTCTCTCATTGCTCTTTACAGCCTGTCACGCGAAGCATCAACCCACCTTGTCAGTATATAAGGTATCATGAGAGAAAATGGGCTTCCTGTATCTGTGAGCAGTTGCAGGCACAAAGTTGGCCAGAGCCCAGGTACCAGTCTGTATGAATTGGGAATTGTTGGGAATTGTTGTGAGTATTTCACAAACTATTACTTGTTAAGCTGATCATAGCTTTTCCTCATTAGGGCAAATCAGAGTGCTATTTTCTCATGTTCAGAGCATTTTCTGTTTGTCAGCACAAAGCTCTTCTCAGCTGTGTGACTGAAGGACGAGCAAGCGACTGTGATGGAGAAAAGTAGCCCAGCACATAATCCAGATACTTAAAAATGCAAAATGTGTGACGCCAATACTCAAAGCGATAATTCACCCAGAAGCAAAAATGGGAATATTTTTCTAATTGCTGACTGAGCCAGATTCCCAAGCTCTTGGCAAGAAGCAAGATGGCCTCTAGCTACCATGGCCCCAGTGGAGAGGCATTCCCCTTCCTGGGCAGGCACTGGTGGTGCTGTGGGCTGCAGAGATTTAGGCCGCCATCTTCATTCAAACGCCTCGTTTGCACTAGATGGCACTGTAATAACACTTGCTACATCACTCGATTTATTTCTCAAAAAAAGTCCGCCTAAACCAGTGGAGTTATCTTGAAGTGCAACAGTGTTTTCATTCATTTGCTCCTTTTGCTTTATTGACAGATGAATGCTGTTATACACATGTATGGATATGTTGTTACTAAGTCTGGATGTGAGTAGTAGTCCAGAACCATTCTGAACATACAACCATACCTCTAGCGTTTGCTCAGACTGGCTTGCAGGTTACCCTTTCAGTCATCATTGGATTATACGGTGCTCTTTTAAAGCTCTCTAATTTTGTCATTTCTGTTGTAATTCTTAGCTTATAATGTTGATAGAGTTTTGGTGTTTAAATGTGTTTTAAAATATTTTTTCTCCACTGGAACCTTCTACTTCCCCATTTGTAAATTTTTATGATCAGCACATCCATTGTGTCTGAGTATCCTTTCAACTACTCACTTCAGGTGCATTTCACAATACTTTCTTTTTAAGCCTTAAAAGACTAACCTTAACTTAGGTTAAAAGTCTTTGCACCTGTGTCTTATAGTACAACTTTTCAATTTTGTGTGCTTGCTCAGCCACCTCTTCTAATTTCTAAATGAGTTTTACATCTCTCTGGCATTAGCAGCTGTTTTTGGTCTGATTAAGTCTTGCATTTCTGTGATGATTCTCATCCAAGTAGATCCCCTAGTGCTTTATAAACTTTATTAACTGGTGGAGCATACTACCTATCCTTTGCCCTTGATCAAATTAATAAACCTTTAGAGTGAAAGACAGTAAATTATTTTGCTGAAGGTGGAAGGTGATGATGGAAAGTATGTGAAATCATATACGAACCACTCCAGGCTCCAGGATTCTTCCACCTGAATAGGAGAAATGAAATATCTCATCAGTGTTATATAGATTTCAGCAGTGTCAAAATGATTATGTGAACTAATCCAAGGTCTGTGGCTTTTTCTTCAAAGCTCTAAAACGGAGCTTGTCCTGTCAGCTAGAAAGGAACATCAGCTGTCCTAGATCTTATTTGTTGTGAAGAGTGATAGTATATGTAGCCTTGGCTCTTTACTGCAAAGAGAAAGAGCCTCCAAAATCCATCCATGAGTGTTTGCTAAGAAGTATTGCTCTGCAAGAATGTTGCTAAAGCTTAATGTTATTATATTTAGAGGCTTGGTCTAACATACTGTATATAGATGCATATTCAATACAACTGTTCTTTAATGCCCCTGAACAGGGCAATTACTGAAATAGAGATCTGGATATTTCTATTATAGGACATGGTATATGGAAACATGGAGTTACCCTTCATTCTCAGTCTTGGCAGGACAACCCAGTTAATAACTTTATGCTTTCTAAGACTCCCAAAGATTTTCAAAGCTCTTAGTGAGCAGGAACCGCAGTTATATATGAAAAAAACCAGCAAAATATGTATGTGGACAAAGCTGAGGCACTAGTACAGCGTGTAAGGGAGGTTTGTCAGCTACTGAAGTGTGGGTTTTATTTACTACATCTGCCAGGTGTTTTGCCTAATAACACTGTAGCTAGAATGAAACTGGCTTTTCTCAACAGCTTTTCGTTGACTTTAAGGGGGATAATAGATTAAGGTACTTTGTGCATTTATTTACAAAGCTGAATTATACATGGTTTGCAAAATACAACCAAACTTTTCATGGTAGTCATTACTCTGAGGTGGTTTAATTTTGGAATCTGAAAATCTGGTGTAATCTTCAAAGTAACATTTCTGCCTTTGGCCCGAAACCTGCCGCACTAATGCAGTTATCTGTTGGCATGTATGGGAATTTTGCATTAAGCTTCATAGCAGGATATGGGCGGTTATGTCTTTCAATTTGTCTCTTTTTAGCATTTCCTAAATGTAATGCAGCACTGTGTTTTAATGCAATACATCCTCTATAATTCAGAGATATTGCAATAAGTATTTTCTTCCCTCTCATCTGTAAGGTTTACTGTCTTTAGCACAATGCTGACCCAATGAATTGTTGTTTTCACTGCAACTGAAATCTGGGGTTTAGTTAAGCAATAAAAATTGTTTTCATTTAAATGATTACATGAAATTATTTAATTTCTCTAACTGTTACCTACCATGCCCCTGTAAGATGGATTTAAAGAGTATAGGATGGGAGACAATCAGAACAAGGTATTGGAAGGGCAGTGTCCTTGCCCCAAGAGCAGCAAGCACCAGCTGCTTCACAGGACAATGCAAGAAGCATAGGAATAACCAAATGGGGTAACTTGGTGGTGCCTATTTGCTTTGATTTTAATTTTAACTCTGACTGTTGGAAGGTTTATACCATCATATAAGCCACTGGAGATGTGTGTTTATATTTTTCTATTTTATGTAATGTAATAAGGAAGTTCTTATTAACAGCATCAATTATTAATTTTTTCCTAAATACTAATCTGATGGATAATTTGCAAGGTTGAATCCCTAAATAGGCTATTGCATGTATTGAAGGTCTGGGATTCCATGTTGTTGATTTTTATTATTTTTTTGTTAGCGTGTCTGATGAAAAGGGGGGTTTTGCTGTTGTGGTAGTGTTACCACTGAAAAAATAAGTAACAGCTAAACACTGTGAGTGAAGGAACTGTGAACCTCAGAGCTGGATGTGAGCCTGAAAGATTGCTGTTCTCTGATACTCTTTTAGGTATCACAGGTTACAGATGTTGATGTAGCTTTAGTTTAAAAGCAAATTCCTAAATTTTGTTGTGTGGTACAACAAATATGATGTGAAACAGTACCAAGGATGTTTTCTTCTTCATTGCTTGTCAGATTCACATGCAGGCAATATTTTCAAGTGCTATGAAATTATTTTGTCAAATTTTTAAGGAGATTTAAATCATAATATGTTTTTAAAAACTCAGGAAACAGTTGTTTATATTCCATGGGAATGTAGAGAGCATTTCATCTGTGACTGTTATGTTACTGTTTAATTCTATCCTCTTCACTTTTTTTTGTTGAAGCTGACTGACAATCTGTAGATTTCAGTTTGAAATGCTCAAATATATGTGAGGAACATGACATTAAGTAATACAATAGTTCATTTTATATGGAAGCATTCAATTTAAATGAATAACTATTAAAAATAATTAAATATGATTTTCATGATTATTTTATGCATGTGACACAAATATTGCTGTCAGCTTTAGCCCTATGGTCAGGCTTATTTTCCATGTGAAGTGAATCACAAAGTCTAGAAGGTGTATGATGAAAAATGCAGCATTTAAAGAACTGGAAAGGCTCTTAAATTTATCAGTTCACTATCTGAATTTGCTTGAAAAAAAAAGTCATTTTCTGGGATTTTAAAAATACATTGATTTAAATGTTCTTTCCTACTAAAAGGAATAAACTTTATGACATTTGACTATAACATACTCCAGTGTTTAACACTATCCCTGAATTACTACTTCACTGTATTTTACTCATTTTTGTTTGCAAGGATTAGGAAGATATCACCTAAGGTAATTAAAGTTGACTTCCAGAAGCCCTGCTGATAAAAGCATTAGCACCTGATTTTATGGGCCTGCAGTGTATAGTACAGAGAGCATAATGGGAAACAAGTGATTTAAATCTGAATGGTGGACACTGAAACACCCAAGCTAATTAATAGGCTTGTGAATGGAGCTCTTGAGGAAGCCCACCAAGAGCTGATGGGCTACCTTATAGCTTTACTCATAGCACAGTGATTATATATTGAGCTGCACTGTAAATCAATTAAATGTTCTTGCTAGCACCACATTATTGCGTTTATGTGGTCTGATCATTTTCTTTTAGCTTTACATCCATGATGTTGCCAGTTCTATACAAAAGATAGATTGCATTTTAAAATTAAAATTGCCTTTAAAGAAAAAATAAAATAAAATAATAAAAAAAGAAATGCAATGCTGTGTTGAAAGTCAGGAACAGTTATCAGTCTACTTTGGTGTCTGAACTACACATGAAAAACAAGTGAGCGCATTGGTCCTTGAAAATAGGAATGGACCAACACAGAGGCCAATAGACCTTTACAAAAACTTGAATTTGGGTCTACTAAAACATTTTATCAGGATATAGTAGGCAAATATTAGCTGTCTAGAATCTAAATGTTCAGGGCAGCTCTGAACTTCAGAGATACCCAACCTAAAATTTACACTTGGAACTGCTCTTGTGTAGAGAAGTGGAGGAGCAAGAAATACTTTAAATATGGAGGATTCAGATGAAAATGCAATTTCATTGTGTCAGCCATAACACCTGCAGTGTAAGAACCTACCCCCAGCAGAGCTGTGAGATCATCTCTGATAAAACAAAGCCCAATATGTTTGTCAGTCACTGTATTAAACAAGAATCTGTAGCTGAAGGCAGTATTGATACCGCAGAAATACCAAAAATAACTAACTGCATGAGATTCACACATTTATGCATTTTCCTGATGTCCATCTCTTTTTGGGATTCGGTGAGCCTAGATCAGTTCAAAAGGCAAAATCTGCTTTGCACCACTTTCCTTGTCTAAGTCTTGGGATTCTGCTACAAAATTGAAATTGGAACCACCAGTGTTCCACCTTTCTTCATGGGGTGACTGCGCGGTTTAACTGCCTGCTCTGTCTTTGGATCCTCCTGATAAGCATCCTACTTTCCCTTGGCATCTCAATTTCCTAAGACTAGTCTGTATAGACACTAACTATACCATGACCCATGCAGTTCTGTGCACATTTAAGATATTCCTTGTGTTGATGAATACAGACCAGTATGCTTAGGATTATTATGCTTTTATTAATTTCGTTATAATTTCTTTTCTTACATGATTTTAAAAATTTCATCTGCTTCTCAGCCTCCCAGGTTTGTTGGTGGTTTCATTTCTTTTTTTCCCTGAAGTGAAATATATTTTTGTTTTACAGCTTGAATTTAATTTTAATATAGTAGATTTATGGACACATTCAATAAGGTGAATTGGTTTCTTCCTTTTTTTGTTCTCCATACAGTTCAGTGGCAATGAATACTACTAATGATCAGAAATCTATAAAGAAATTTCAAATTTCTTTAATATTTGGAAACCTCATTTGCATGAAGGAAAAATTGGTGAATATTTCCTCTATTGTAATAGTGTGTAATATAAATTGCCATCTTTAATGAAAAAATAAATTAAAAATATTGCATGCACAATAAAAATGGTGCCATATAATGTAAAAGGTATGAATGGTATATTACTGAGTCTAAGGTGTACTTTATTAAATATTACATAATCTCTCAAGCATTTTGAAAAAATTAAAATAAAAGATTGGTTTCTCTGTGTTCAAATCCATTTGACCAGCACCCAAGCAGTTCATAACTGTGCAAATAGTTCTAGGGGAGTGAGTATGCTAAAAGTGTTTGATTAGCAAATTATTTATTTAGCTGTACTCACAGACACTGGAGCAGAGTCCTTTGAATCTGGATTTTGTCATTTTTTCTTACTGTTTGGGTGTGATATGTGGTATAATGCTGGAGTTTGCTTGGACACCGCTTTTTATTTCCTTAGGTATTCATTATTTCTTACCAAACTGTTTGGTGATCTTAATATGTGCTGATTTGTCTGCTTCTTGGATGCATTACTTTCAGAAAGTAACAATGCAGAAATTGAAGGGTGTGACAATTTGGGAAGCTTACCATGTAAGAGCTGGGGTCAAGCGTCACCAGCTCGCTGTCTGTGTGTCCGCACTGGCAGTGTCCCCGTGGCCGGCGGCTGTGGGGGAAGGCGGCTGGAGCAGGCAGAGCACCTGCAGTAGCATCACACCAGGCATCAGCTTCTGTCAGAGGGAGAGGAGAAGTTTTGTCTGCCTTTGTTTTCCCTGGTAAAATGGAGCCTGCTGCTCTGTTATATATGCAAGACTCATTTGTGTCCTCTCTGGTTTCAGTGGAGCTCCTGGGGGTGCAATCAGCAGGGCAGAATGCAGGGTGCCCGCAGGGTTCCTGCTGTTTCTCCTCAGGCCGTTATTCCTCACACCTGTCCCTCACGCCAGCCATCGTTACTAATGCCACTATCCTTCACACCTGTCCCTCAGGCTGTCCTTCACACCTGTCCCTCAGGCTGTCCCTCATGCCTGTCCCTCACACCTGTCCCTCAGGCTGTCCCTCAGGCTGTCCCCTGGCTGTGGGGCAGCGCTTTGCCCTTTCCCAGACCGGTTTCCCCAGAGGTGTCGCTGAGGGGCTCAGCTGGGCCCTGCTCGGGGGCGGCCACAGAACCGGCCGGAACCGGCTGGAACCGGTCCTGTCAGCGCGGGGCAGCCCCGGCCTCTCCTCACAGAGACCTGCCGTGGCCAGCGCCTGGGCACACGCACCCAGGACCCGGGGTGAGGGGGGGTGCGGACAGAGACCACCCTACAGGGCATCCTCCTGCCGGGGCGTGAACTGTGATGTACTTTGGCGTCCGTGTTCAAGTGCTGCCATTAAATCTTGGTAATTGCTGGTGACGTACTCAAGATTAATGCGTTCTTATTAAGGGCCTTTGACGCAAACCTGTACTACACAGTAATGTCTCAGCAAGGGTGGCTGAAGAGTTTTGTTGGACAAGGAGATGGTCTTCTGGTCCTGCCTGTGCTAGCTGAATTCCCGTGGCTGCCAGGGAGGGCAGCTTGGGAGGCCATGCTGCCTCCGAGGGCAGGAGAAACCCTCTCAGCTTCCCAGGAGAGACACCGCGGCTGCGTGGCTTTGGACGAGTAGCCTGGTGAGTACCGGGGTGGATAAAGCTGGCTTTCAAGTGCACTTGCAGTTGGTATCAGCTGAATGCCACCCCACTGAATCTAATGTTTTTCCTTCGGTTTTGGCTCAATGCAAGCCTTTTGTGGTAAACAAAAATAAGTTTTATTTACTTTTTTGTTACCAAAAGAGAGCAATGCTTTTGTGGTGATGTAAATCTGTCCCCTGGTGCCTTCTGCTTTCCATCAGCAGTAGCACTGTGTCATGCTGCACCTTGCCCTTCCCTGGGCTTTCTGCCTTGTGATTCTTCTGCCTGATTTTGAGTCTTTAGAAACCTGTGTAACCTGGGTTAGACCATGACCTATTTTGTGAATTTGCATGGTGCTAAAACAGATGCAGTATTCACCAAATCAGCATGATCTTGCTGATCTGGTTTGATATACCTTGAATTTCTAAACCACTCTCCTGTTGTGTACAGCTGTTCTGAAGGAGGTGGCGCTTTTCACAGGTAAATATGGAGAAATGAAGAAGTGATAGGGGAGTTCCCACAAACCACCAGCTTGCCTCAGGCAAAAGTTATTTTCTTGTCACCATGCTTAGAGGTTTTTTTCAAAGATTGCTCTGTGTTACCCTTCATTGGTTACTCCCTGTCTCCTAATGTAGGTGGAATAAACCTTACCTCAGTCCACACATCAGAGATGTGCTGTCCCCTTTGGTGTACTAAAATGGAGATTACTGTGTGGTTGCTAGTAAGACAAAGGGAGAAAGGAAAGGTGCTGGCTTGGTGCTGTAGTGACAGGGTATTTGTGTAAGTAGTCATCTGTTTAAACCCTTCTACTTTCTACAATTTACAAGAATTTTGCAACTTAATTATCAGAGGAAGAAAATTTCTGTGACTTGATGTTAGCATGAGATTGATTTGTGCTTTAATATTAGATTGTCCGTGTAACCCTGGTTACATTGCTTGGCCTCCTGTCCTGTGAAATGGATTGCTAACAATTCCCTGCATTGAAGATGTGTCGCATAAGCTCACAGTCAAACTTAAATTTGTGAAACAATTATATTGGTAGTGAAGGAGATGTTACTAGTATAGAATTGTTATGGCTCATTTTAGAATGCATTACCGTGACTTTAATGCAGATACTCACGTGGCTTTTTAAAATTTGCAGACTGCTCTTTTCTTGGTGAATGCATTATTATTATCTGATAACAGTTTCAGAAACAAAACTGCTAGTAGCTTTATCCTGGATGCCTGGAGGTAGGATAAGGAGTGTGTGTAGTGTCGGGATGTGAGTGGAAGGCTTCTCCCCACAAACTGGGAGTATCTCTTATGACAGTGCCTAAATACACCTGTGGTAGTTTGAGCTAATTGATGTGGGGGAAGTGGTGGTGGTAAATGCAAATTGGGATCCTGTCTCTGCTTTAGCGCAAACCATTGGGAAAAGGAAAAGAACTGTGAAAATCATGCAGTTGTATTTTCCCATATGTAGACAATGCTTAACTAACACAACTGGGATTTTAAGGAATCCCAAATTGTGCTAGGTGTGACACAATAGATTTGACCATCTGTAGCTGAGTTGGCCATGTGTGGACACCAATTAGTGTGATACATGGTAATATAATTAGGACAATCAAGATAAAATTAAGAAAAAGGGAAATGTAAGCACAATATCAGGTACTTTGTTACTATCAAGGGCTTTTAAAACTAAACTCCAGAAGCTGTAGGTAGGGGCTGTGTATGAACCGATTTTATTCTGAAAAGGCCTGAACTGGCTCATTTTTATCTCTTACATTCTACAGTTCTGTGCCCAGTGAACCATTCTCTAGATAGCCCCTGACAGCTGGTGTGCATGGGAAATGTTGACTTCTCTGCTAATGATCCAAAACAAAATAAATATTGGTTATTGTGTGCTGCCCCATGGAAGCTGTCTGTGCTTCTCTTGCAGCAGATAGTAGCACTGCATGTCTCTGATGTGCACAACATCCCTGTGATGCCCCAGATTCTCTCCTCACTCTTTCCCAGTACCAGCCAAATGTGTACAGATTGCATTGGGATCTACAGAAGAGCATGGGGAATCCTCAAAAGTTCTTGCGTGAAGGGTGTATTTGTGCATCATTTACTAAGTAGCGTGCAATGAGCAAGCAATGAATTTGAAGTGGACAGCAGTCCTTATTTTTCCTCCCTAGTTCCCTGCCTAGTGCTATTGTAGTATTAGTGAAGGAGCGGGTGGATGTCTGAAAAGAGAAATGTTATTACGGAAGAGTGAGGAATATATATGCCCTACATAAGCCATCTGGCATGGCAGGGCTATGTGTGGCTGTGGCTCTTAAGATATGAAATCCTTTTTCCAGCTGGTTGGCTTTTGCAAAGGATTTAAGTCCCAAAGAAGTTTTGGGGTAATAGATGAAATGACAGCAAAATGAGTTTTCAAAATCAAAGTAGTATGTCAAATTGTGCAAAGGATCTTTAATGTCAGCAGGACTCTCTTCTAGGTAAAACTCAAGTGCACAGAAATAACTTTAGCGTACTACGATTGGAGAGATCGGTTGCGCATATAAGGACTTAGGATTGTGTACTGGGCTCTTGATTTCCAGGTCAAATAAGTGCATGGTATCAAACTTTATATTCTACCCAAGTACTAGTTTCAAGCTCTCTGAATTTTTGTTACCAGGAATTAGGACATAGAAATACTTGCCAGTGCTTAATTGCTGCCCCTGGACAATACATCAGTACATTCTCGTAATAAAATTCACAACTCCCTTTACATCACTATTAATCTCAGTGATGCACAACTTTAACAGTATTTGGAGTCTGTCCAAGAAAAGAAGTTTCTTAGATTGGCAGGGCAAAAGGTTTTTATAAGAATTATTTATTTATTTATTTATTTATTAGATGCTGATTTGGAAATCACTGAAAAGGAAACCAATGTTTTGAGTCTTTTAAACTGCATTCTGTTTTTAAAGTTCTGCAGTGTCCACCTCCTTCTGCAGATATCAGATATCTGAATACCGTTGAAGTAAAAATTATTAAAATAGCAGCATTACCATGAATGGTCAAAAATGTCCTCATTTGGACTTACATATTTCTACAGAATCTCTATACTAAAATATTATAAAGAAAATAGTTTTCCTCCAGAGTGTAAATTGTATCTTTTTTAACCAAAATCTGTCATAGCTTATTTCCATTAACCTAATCACAATGTTCCTGATATGTTTTATAAGAATAAGGAAGTTTAATGTCAGAAGAAGATTGCCATCATTTATGACTTTGGGGTTTTACTTGTATAATTTACTTATCTCAGCATGTGTTGTTTTATACATTTAAACTACTTTGTGACTCTAGCATTACGAAGGGGCTTCTCCTTGAAATTTTCAGTACTGTGGATATGACAAGTAGTCAAATGAGAATGCCAGGCATGTGAAATTGGTTTGGTATATATATAAGCAGTTTACCATGCTTCTATACTTGTTCTTTGAAAACAAACAAAAACCAACCTCCACCCCAAAAAACCCCAAACAAAACAAAACAACCAAACAACCAAAAGCCAACCAACCAACCAAAAACACTAACAAACCAAACAAAAAAAAACCCACCCAAAACTGAGAGAGAATAGTCAGTAAAAAGAAATTCTAACAAGTCGTGAAGCCTGAAGAAGGAATGACAGGCAGGTAATGTATTTAATACTTTGGTTTGAGTGGATGATCTATCCAAGACCAAAGACTGCTTTGATCTATTGTACTTTCTGGGCAGAATAACGGTTAGGCAAAGTCAAAGTCATTGCCATCTTTTCAGACAGAATATACTTTATGTTCTGTTGGCACTGGTAAAAGGGCCGCAAGAAACATTATACAGATGAATCCAACAACAATGTAGAGTCCTGGGATGGTATCCTAGAAATCATTGACACAGTTGCTGAGATTTCAGTTACAGTAATAACATTAAAGAAGATGCTCAGCTACTGTATCTAAGAACAGTATCTAATAGAGCTGGGTGGGAAAGTTTGCAGTCTCCTTCCTCTTTCTGTTTTTTCTTGAATTGGTAGAAAACCAGAATTTTGATGATGGTTTTGAAAAGACAATCTGGAGAGGGAAAACAGATAATTTATGCAAGAGAATAAAAATGTGTCATTTTGTTAATTTTGAAACAGTGTAATCCTTTGTAAAAATGGATTACTTACAAATTAACTTACATCTCAAAATGCAATTTACTTTGGCTGAATACTAGAGATGTCCCCAGCTGAGAAGGGACAGCAATCTGTGCTAATTTTTTACCCACTTTAAAATCTTTCTTTTGAGATTTTATCATAGGTTATACTTCAGTAGTGGGAACCTAAACCTTTCTGTTACTTCTGATAATTACTTACTGGCATACATGGCTCTGGAAGACTATTAATGTAGTATTCAATAAATAATTGTCAGCAGACATTAGGATGGAGAGAGCTGTATATAACAGAACTGGTATTCTGTCTTCAGAAGTAGTTCTGGGTAGCGTGGGATGCCCTGGAAGTCGCTTGGGGAAGTTTGCAGTAGTAGAACCGCTTTCTTATGAACTCGAATTTCAGAGACAAAACTGCCCCACCATGGGAATTGCAACACTTCTGTTGTTATCCATGTGGTGCGGGGAGTAGAAAGTGCTTGAGATACAAAAAGTCAATTAACAAGAGAGAGGTGGAAACCCCAGCAAAGAAATTATAAGCCTTGAATTGTAATGGAAGAGGAAGACACCAGCAAGTTTCTGTAAAAACATAATTTTGTTTTTCTGTCCAGTAATGCATCTTCATTCTTGTGTTTCCCTCATTGCATAATTGCCAAGTATCACTGTTATGAGACTGGTATTTCCCCCACTGGCACTATAAACCATTTTTTTCATAACAGTGAGTTCTTCAGTGCAAAGGGAAACTTGCTCCAATATGAAAGTCAGCAAAGTTAACCATCCATGCACTGTCCAGATTTATTACAGCAGATTCATTGGAACTGTAATTGTTTATACTGAATTCCCTGCATCCTTAGATAAAGCTATGTAGGAGTTGTATAGAGAGCTTCTGTTTCAGGCGTCTAGTTGAAAACATTAATTACAGTAAGATGTCTGATATTTTTTTACTCTTTGGTTAATAACAGTCAGCATGTTTTCACAAATGTCAGTAAGTTGCCAGCTATGTTTTCTTCTCATTGATACGCTGTTGGGAATTCAGACTGCTTGATAAGAGCAGCATATTGGAATATTACAGAGAACAGTATTTTGTCTGATGTTGTATGGCATGTCTGTACTACTGAAAAGCAGAAAGTTTTAACCGACATAAAATAATGTGTATGTTGCTAAGTCTTATTGTGCAGTGGCTTGAACATTGAGTGTTATCCCAAGGTTTATTTTGAGATCTTAGTAATTTACAAAGTAATCCAAAAACATGAGCTTTTGGATTAATAAGTAAGTTCTGTATAATTTAGTCAGGTTGTATTTGCATTAGATTTCGTCATTGGGGTGCGACAGCTCATACTGAAGTCTCCATTGTTTTCATGTATTTTGCCATTGTTGTGCTGGTATAATTGAAGTTGGAAGTGGCATTAACTCCAGCAAGATCACAGCTTGTCATAAGAGCCTGTCTTGGGCCTGACAATGTGATACTGTTTCTGTCCAAAAAGAGGAGCTGCTTGGTTAGGAGGTAGGAGCTCTGAAAGTAGGGTTGTTAACGGTTTACTGTACTTGCTAATGGTGTGCATTGGAATCTGCTCCAGTACATGCAACTTTTTAGGTTAGCATTTGCTTTGAATGGATAACACACACAGCATTAAAAATACTACACTACCAGTGCAGTCTTTGGCAGTCTTTATTCGAGGGACCTTACACAAGCTAGTCAAGGAAGGAAACATATAATTGAATTATCACTGTGGCAAAATGAGTAGGAAGATATTTGCATGCACAAGGTCTGCTGTTCTAAAATCATACACTTCTGTTACATGTGAGAAAGAAATTAGCATCAATCAATGTGTATAACTGCTCTGAGATACTAAAATTTGTGAATTCAGAGCTGACTAGTGGGTAGGTGTGTTGTGTGTGTGGTCAGAGGGATCCTAAGCAGCAGATCTCCAGCTTGCAAAGGGAAGAGGAGGACTGCTCTTTTCTGTGACTCTGACTATCAGTTAGCAGCAGCACCTGCAATGGAAAGGAAATGGAATTCTGTGGCACAAAAAATGCTTGGTGTGGAATCTCTTCTGCATAGAAACTCTTCAGTGGTACCTTTCTAGCTGATAATATCCTTTGGAGGAAGATATATGTAGAGAAATAATATGTAAATCAATAGATTTACATCTATTAATAGGAAGAAGAGGTTTAACTATTGTTTCTTGCTACATCTTTACCTACTTTTTCCTGTGCTGATGAGGAACAAACCACTTAGCTAGGAGTTTTCTTCCTTTTGAAAAATGGGATATGTTTTTAATATGCCTTTGATATTTGGCCTTTCAAAAACTTACCTGTTTCACAAATATATTGGTTTATCTAGGGCTCATCCAAAGAAGTTGTGTTTGTAAAGAAATAGTACAAGTTAAATACCCTTTTCACTATATCTTAATATGTGTAAATACAATAATCCTTCCAGGAAAGTTTGCTGGGTTTGCCATAAATGCCTTGTTTATAACGGTGAAGATGGCTGTATATAATTTTTATGTGTAAAGACATTGTAAAGGTACATAAACTGAGCATTACTCTAGAAGATGCCCATGCTGTATAAATTATACAGCAGGCCTTTCACACCTATAAAAGATAGATAGTTATCTTTTGTGAGTATCACCCTTTGCTATAATGCTCTGTTTCATGGAAATGAACACAGTGTTATTCCATTTCAGTATCTCTCATTAATATATTCATGAGTCTTTTAAAGGTGCTTAACAGCTTTAATAATCTTGAAATGTCTTTTTCTTTCAAAATACTTTTTCATGAACTTTTGTTAACTCCAGTGGAACAACAATTGTAATTTTACTGGGAGGATAGCTTCAAATGGTATTAGGATTTCGCCATTTGCCACATTCTCTGGGAAATGTATATTGCCAAAATCTCGCAGGCTGGGTGTAAGTTGGCCCATATCTGTTGTCACCTCCAGGGTCCTGGTTCCCTAAAAACATGTCTATGCGTACTTCTACATAACCCAGTGTTTGGGCTAGTCTATGCGTTCATCTTGCCCTGAAACAGTGTCAAGGGGCACATACAGCAACTTGGTATATTGAAGCCCTCAAGGGTACATCAATATATATTTTTTGACACAAAGTCTGCTTTTTATAATCCTTAAAAAATACTGCGTCCACCAGTTGGTGGAGTATTCAGAATGGCAAATATTTGCCACTTTTATTTTGCTTCTTTCGTTGGTCACATTGCACCAATTTTTCAGAATGATTAGAGATTCTAAGTTGAAATTACCTAAACTGAGTCTACACTCTTTTCCTGTGCACGATCCAAGTTGCCTGCATGGGTTTTCACCAAGTGACTGCTTACACTGTTTGTTTTCCTATGTTTCTCTTGAGGATTTATATGCTGTATTATTGTTTAAGAAGGCCTTATGTTCATTTTTATTTGCCATTGGCAACTTCATTTAACACTTGAATGTTTGTTCCATTTCCCACATAACTGATGATTAGGGAATATACAGAGGTTCTGTAACAGAGTGTTTTTTCACCAGACTGTTGAAAGCTTATTCCTATATTTTGTTCTTTCTTTTCTTAATCCATTTTTAAACCCAGTAATTTATCTTCTGGCTACCTACTTTCCCATATGCTACACCTAGTAGTATTATCTCACCCAGACATTTGGTTCATTGGAGGTTTGTCTTGAGAGTAAATTGAAAGCACGAATGTATTGATAGCAACTAGCTAGCACAGATAAAAAAATGTGATGAAAATGGAATGACAAAGGATTAAGTACAGATGAAGAAGCAGAATATATCTTTTGGCTTTGCATAGTTGTGTGTCAGCATGGGGATCAGTTCCCTCTTTGCATGTCTTCACTAATTCTTTTACCTGAAGTTAACAGCCAACTTTACCAGTAGATGCGGCAGAGTTGCCTGTCAGTGGCTCTGCAGCTGTACTCTAAAGAAAATGTGGTTTTGTTCAATGAAGAAAATCCATTGAGGAGACTTATATGCTGAACAGCTGTATGATCAACACTGAGGCAAAAAAACCCCATGTTCATCTCTGCCATCTCTTCATGTCTCTCTGTCATGTCTCTCTCTTTTTGCTGATATTCTATCAGTTTATGACTTGAGAGATCTCGCAGAAATATTAAATCAACTACGTAATTCTTTACACCATTCTAGATACAGCAAATATTTGTACTACGATTATATTAACAACTCCTGAAATAAAACTGAGCGGGATTAAAGTCATCAGTTTCTTGGCTGCCATTGCATTTGAAGATCCTGCTGTCTTCTGATTCATAGTAAAGTCTCAGTTTTTATTCATCCTGTGTCACTCCGTGAACAAGCTTCTAAAGTGCCATTAATGGTGTTCAAGAATGTGTAACATTGTTCCTAGATTTTGTAGGACCAATACAGTCTTATAGCTGAGACATGGAACATGGTTTACTCAACCAGCAATTCATGTCAGGACAACAAATCCCCAGGGTAGGCTTAAAAAAATAGTGTAAAAAACCCCAAAACCCTATAGCAAAGCAAGCCTGAATTGAACTCACGTTACATCTGCATGATCAAGACAGTTCATTAGACTTTAATCTTCTTCTGAGACTAACTCAGGCTAATACTTAACTGACAGATACTAAGACTTTCATTTTTATACTCAATACAGTTGTATAACTTCATATTAGCTGAAAGACTGATAGGGCATTCTTTTTATCAGCAATACCTATATAGCATGGCAATGTAGAAATAGCTTGAAGCTGTTAAAACACTTTACTTTCTGAGTTTTCTAGATATCTGTCTGACATTACCTTCTGAATTTTGTGCAATCTGTGAAGGATGATAGATGAATACTGAGCTGTCATTTGGACAACTGCAGCAACTGGTGAGCTGAATGCTTGAATTTTAATTTTTTAATAATTCCATTAATAGTTCCTTTCAAGGAAAGGAGCAACTGTAAGAATTATAAAACCTTCATGACCTCATTATGAGTGTTACTTAACTCCTGTCTTTCAGGCTAGCTGGAGTCTATGTGGTAGACACTTGCATAAAAAGATGTTTTAAAATCTGTGCACATGGCCACATAGCTGAACAAATTACTTGATTTATGACAGAATATGAATTCTGAATTGACACTTGAAAATGCAAAACTTAAGGCTTCATAGGTGAACAATCACATTTTATAATTTAAAAACGTCCCAAACTTTTCAGTAGCAGTGTGTAGTTTAATCCCTGTGGTCTCTTTACCATATTTTATGCAATAGGAACCTTCTTCAAATTCTACTGTTAAGTAGGTAGATACCTCTTCTGTTTAAGTACAGTAGGTGAAGTATACATTTCTCAATTTATATTGTGTTCCTTTCCATTAATGGCACGGAACAGTTCATATGGCATCATTATAAAGGATGTCTATTTGGACTTGCAAACTTATTTGGATTTAGTATTATATAACAAGAATGCTGTGGTGCAGGCTCCATGGCCTGCAACCCATGTCTCTAGCCGTTCTCAGAGCTGGGACGAAGGACTGATTACTCCTCTCTCCCAGTCATGTGAACTTGTAGCATAAGGGACCCTGGAAAATGTGTTGTTAAGGGAGAAGAGTGTGAAAATGTCTATTCTAGCCTTTCTCCTGAATCCAGAAATAAACACGTCAAAATATTCTTTTACTGAATATGTATACCATACACTCATTATTAATCTATCTTTTGCAGATGAACAAGAGCCGAGTATTTGGAAAATTATTCTAACCTTTGCTAGTTGCCAACATATCCTGCAGTAAAATAGCAGGAGGCAGGTACGAGAATTGGGACCTTACCTCTTCCCTCAGGGAGCTATTTTGAGCAGCAACCACTTATTCTATTTTGTCAACGTGATCTTTGTCAAGGTAGCACTGAGATCAGTTCAGGACTGAGGACTAGCTGCTCCTATGCTTGCTTCCTTCTGACCTGGTTAGGTAGACACAAAGCTGATTTGAACAGGAGTCTGAAGCTTTTCTCTGTTTATTGCACTACCTTCAGCAGTTTTGTGATGGTGTGCCTGGAGGGAAGTTTCCGGTGTCTTGGTACCCTAGTGGTGCAATTTTTAATTTGCTGTTCATTGAGAGTCAGATGGATAAATGGCAGAGTTTAGAGGCACTTGTTCAATAGAAAAAAGCTAGTGGCAGCACTAAGTATGCCATTAATATGAATATGATAAGCTCTTATGCTCTCAGTGCCATTATTTAAAAGGTGGGACTTGATAACTCCATAGAGAAATATGACCAAAATATATTACTGGGACTGTGACCTCCTTCCTGTGAGCTGTGCTGGGTGCGATGGTACAGCTTAGCTCAGCAAAGTCCTGCTCAGGAGTAAGATGCAAACCTCTCTTGGGGGAAAAGTACTTTCAGCACTTGCTTTCTGCTGCCAGTCATGATGTTCATGTCAGTCACATTGTCACTGAACACCTAATGGATGCCATGTTCTCATGCAGCTACCAGATACAGGACTTTAAATTTTTTAGCAGATCTTAAACTTGTTAGAAGGTTACAGCCACCTTGTCCTTTTTCTGGCATTCCTCCCCATGACATCTGAGTGCTATGTCATCTTTTCTTCCTGGAGTGGGACTCAGCTGTTCTTTCATTGTCAGTGTCTGTCTGGGCAGCCTAACCTCTTAAGGAACACTGAAGGTGGAGCTTTTTGGTTTGGTTTGGTTTGGTTTGGTTTGGTTTTTTTTCTTTGTTTTGCCAATGGCTTGCATCCACTTCTGACGTGTCCAGCAAAAGCATAAATGGAGCTGTTAGTTTGTACCTTTTGTGACTATTTACAGAGTACTATTTATTGAGCCTGAACCCAGGACCAACTAGTGAGTGAAAGTGTTTGAAAATAGCACCCTTCGTACAGGCCATGATTCACAGTGAGTAGAAACACTACTCCCACCAGGAGCAATCATGTAAAGCCTGTTCCTATACAGAATCTGGATACAAATTGTATCTTTAACTCACTTGCTTATCATCATGCACATCTAGCTGGATACCTGCATTTCTTCTCTTTTGCCAGCACTATTCAGTGATGAAGAGCCTTTTAGCAGCAAAAAGATTTTGGAAAATGGCAGAAAGCACTGGAAAAATACTGAAGTGTGCCTCAGTTTATGTAATTTGAGGGCGAGTGAAGTTACATGGCAGAGCTTAAGATGGTCTAACAGCTTTATCAAAACTGGAAGAAAAATTTTCCTTCCTATTGCTCCTGCCTGCCTTGTGCTCATTCTGATGTTAATAGAATGATTTTGAAATTATTTAGCTAACTAGCCCAGCAAAAATAAAGAAAAGTTATCTTGCTTACTGAATTCAGTCCAAATGAACATGAGAGCTAGTGCAAGAGAAGAAGGGGTGGGTCTGGCCAAGAGATGGGATAAAAAGAGCATGACTGCATGGTTTGCTCCTTGTCACTGCTTGGGTTTGCCATTAGACTTTATTCTGGATTGTATGAATGAGCAGATTGAAACAAACACTGTTGGATTTCTGTGGGTTTCATTTTGGCTTTTTTTTTCTTTTTTTTTTTTTTTTTTTTTTAAATAAGCCCCGAAGCTCAAGGGATGCAACCTAGTATCGGCTTCTCCTGTGTTTGCATGGAAGTTCTCTCCTAAAGCTTCTGTCTCTACGGTTGACAGCCCAGTTATCAGATACCTTGCAGCCTTTGCTGGAGAGCCCTGCTGTTGAGTTTTCCTTTGGGCTTGCATTAATATTAAGAAAATCAGCCAACCAGGCGATTTAGAAAGCAAATTCCAGGACATATTTGCCCCATTTTTCCAGAGTTTAGAGCTCTGTTTATCTTAAGCTCACAGGAGTGACAGCATTGTACTTTAACAATTTCTCACTTGGCTGAATCCTTGGGCTGCCACTGGGATTCATCTGTAGCATCATGGAAAACTCTTCTAATGAAGCTTTCAGTGGGGAAAATGAACCAATACCAAGGTGTGGCCTGACAGGGCCAGACTGATGGTATTTCTAAACCTGCTTGTAAATGACGGTGATGCCTCTATGCTGCTCTGCTGTTGCTTCTGTGAAGGGACAAATGATGGCTCTGATGACTGCATGCCATGAGAAGCCCTGGTGTGGAGGCACTGGCTGTGACATTCCCAGACTGGGATGTGTGGTGTATAGTGTGGATTTGCAGAACCATAGTCAGTCACCAGTTTTGTACATTATCTCCCACAAGATCCTGCCTCTTCTGTGGAAAATCCTAGCTTTTAGTCTCACTGTATTTTTCATTTTTTTTCTAGACCTGAACCATGTTTGTGACCATCCAATGTTTTTGCTTTCTCATGGATGTTACTCTTTTAGTTGGCTGAGTCGATGAGCTAACCTCAGCATTAAGCTTCAGTCTGGGCTGAAATACTTTGGAAATGTTGGGACTTCTATTGCAGAATAAGAATCTGACAGATCTCTTAACAATTCTACAGGCAAGAGCTGAAAAAACTATGGTACTTAACACAAGATAGTGAATTACTAACACTTCATCAAAAGTCCCTGCTTGGAATCATTTGTTGAAACCAAAGAAAAAAGATTATATAGTTTTATTTCAAAACAGTAAAGAATCAATAGCTGGATTTTTGGTTTGTATTTTAGTAGGAAAAGTAAATAAAAGTTAATAAGTAATTTCTATTAAATTCAATTTAAATGTATTGTAAAGGAAAAGCAGCTAATATGTCTTTTTGGGTGAGAAAGGGGAAGAAATTAATTGTTCTTTGTGAACATAAGTATTCAGTGGTTAGAAACAGTGAGTGCAGACAATACATTTTATTCTTGTCACTTGGAAGTGAAAAGCAAACACAATTACTGAGACATTTCATCAGCTCTGGTAAGGAATCTGAATATCATCGATGCAGCTGCTGGTGCACTCTTATGATAAGCTCAGTGTAGCAGAAATGGAAAAAATCGGTATCCACGTGAATGAGGTAGAGGTTGATTCTTGGTTGTGTGATCCATTTTAATGAACACCGTACTTTCCATTTGCTCCCCTTTCACACCAAACAATGGTGTTCCCCCTGAAGCACCTGCAAGGTAATAAATAGTCTCCCACAGCAAATAACAGAGTTCACCAATAGTCCAAAACATTTTTGTCAATAAATCCATTAAGATTTACATGAAGGACATCATGTGTTGATGAATTGAAGGGACCGGGGAGAAAAGGGGATAGGTTGGGGTTTAATAGAGGAAGATAGTTGCTCTCAAAAATTAATGACCCGTAACACTGGAATATGAAGTTTTGTGTTGTTTTGTTGCTTTGGTTTGGTTGGTTTTTTTTCTCACAAGTGCAGTGCAGGCATATATAACACAGCTTTCTACATCTTTATGCAGATTAATGATCATAACCTTCCTACTACAAATGAGGCATTTTTTCTTTTGATGCAAAATAGTTAACCCTGTACTGTAGCTAAGATCTCAGTTTCTACTTTTGAGGAGAAAATTCCAGAAATGCTACACTGTCTTGTTCCACAAAATTAATTTCTTCAAATGGATATTTGGAATTAAATGTTGTATTTATTTTTTTTTCTCCTATCAGAAATAAATATGGGAGTTGCCTGAATGTATAAAATGGCTGAAAGATAGAACTTGCCAATATTTTTTAGTAATATTAAATATTGATTATTTTACTGCATGATTGCCAAAATGAGTATTTTCATACTGGCACACACTTGTAGCAGCTACTAAATTACATTGATCTTGAACCTCTTTTTACCTATAGGGTTTCATAAGTCTGCATTTCTCAATATCAAATCAGTCCAGTGCAGACTGCAGACACTCTGTGAGTCCTAACAAAAAGAAAAGACCAGTAGATTTTTTACAACTAGGACAAAATTTCAAAATTTCAGACCTACCCACCCATGCAGTTTTTAAATTAGGAAGTAGAATGTGAGGACTTTTAAAAATTATCTTTAAAATTTGTAAATATAACAGTTTGTGGTGTTTATGAGAAGAAGATATAATAAGACCCATTAGAATACAGTTACAGAGACTAATAACAATAATTCTGTAGGAAGAAACACTGAAAGAATACCCCAAAATTATTTTCCCTTGCTGCTCTGGTGAAAAGCGTCTATCAGACACTCCAAGTGCCCCATGCACTGTCTTTCTAGCTTTAGTATTGATAAATGTGCACTAGAGGTAGGTGGAGATAAGCCAATTACTTTCACTTAAGATTTAGTTTGTTTTAAAGACGGTTTGCAGAAGTGTTTGCCTAGGACTAGTAGCCACTTATAGAGGGATCTTCCTTATAAATAAACTCTTGTTTTCTTTTCTTGCTATTAGGAAAAAAAATATATGGCAATAGTTTGGAATATACTTGTAAGCTACAAGATGCCCTCTCATCTTAAATTCTCTGTCATGAGAACACCCTGTCATCTTAGCTGTTTATGCAATATGTGTTGGATGATTTTATGAAAACAACATAAAAGAACTTTCCAAAATGGTGCAAAAATCAGGGATGGTCCCAAGGGTCATTAAGTGATAAAACCAGATTTCGATTCAGGCTCTAATTAAGGAGGACTATAGGCTTGCAGAAACTGTTTCTGTCATGCCTGCCAGATAAAGCTGAAATGTTTTGTCAGATGAGATAATATTACAATGGGATTGTTTTTTCCATTATACTTTGAAAATTGAAAGAAGTGGTAATTGTTACCAGAAAAGGCGGCATTTCACTTTCTGTGTGATGTAGGGTCCAGCCTTGATGGATTGATCTGGAATTAGGAATGTGAGTCCACCTGCATTCTAGACTGATTTCCCAAAATCAAAGATACTGCTTCAGGCTTCTAGTTTGTAGCCATGGGGTTTAGGAATATAATGTGTCACATGTCAGCTTCTTATAGCGTTTATTGTTTACAGATAACTCATGAAGATGAGGTAGTTCTCCCTCTGCTGCCTAGCTACATGGAGCTGTGATTCTGTTGCAGTGTTTGAGTTACTACATCCCAATAATTTAGCTCAGATCTTGCGTTCAGTGCTTGCTCCCAGCAATCTCTTTGAAAAATAATATTTTTAATCCGTATATATTTGTTGTGCTTAAAAATGTGGTCTACCTCAAATGTCAGCCTGGCTTACTGGTGGTAGCACAGCTATATCCAGTCATTTTTGCCCTATTCTGTCATAGGGGCTGTTGTAGGGGCTGAATCCCAATGACATGGTTAGAAAAGTTGATTCTGTCTTCACGTGGCCTATCCTGCTCCCTCTGATGAAACTGCTCCAACATCCAGTACAGAGTTAATGGCAGCAATGTGTAGTGCGTGCTTGGGACTGTAGAGTGCTTTCTGAGCGTCTGCTCAGTCTTCTGCCTGCCTTGTGTATTTGGTAAGCCATCTGAAATGGCTCTTTGTCTCTATCATTGCCTCATATTCCAGCACACAAGAGGTTAAGGTTAACACTGAAGATGTCTCTTATATGAGGCACTGAATAATCCTTCTTTGCCCCAGTTCAGAAGGCATGTAATTCTGTGGACCTATTCCCCACTTACAGTTAATCATGCCAAATGTAACATGGAGGAAATCCAGAGGAGAGATTGATAGCGTAAAGAATTAAATCTAAGGTCTTTCAAGATTAGGAGTTTTACTGACCATAATTATGTCTCAGATTTCAGCAAATAACTGTCTTGGCAGAATTATAATTCTCATGGCTTGCTACAGATACAAAATATTTCAGGGCTATGAAGTATTTGCTTGGTCATAATCAGAAGGGTTGAAAGCAATTCTTTCTTAATAGTATCCTTCTTTTCTTAATGATTCAAGAGCAGTTTTTCCTCCTGTCACATGCCAATTTATCTCAAAAGTATTTTCTTGATTGCATTTAATATCTGAAGAAAATATTAAAGGAAATAATTGTGTACTCTATGTATAGCTCTGTATTAATCTTGATGTAAGTAGCTGTAAACCATGTTGCACATACAAAGATTTTTGAGTGACTGAGCAGTTAACAGATGAACATAAGTATGTACTGCATTTCAAATATTATGCCTCCTTATATTTTTTGGCAGACATTATAAACAGAGTAAACTGAAACTTCAAGCAGTTACTTACCAACTGCCTTTGATGGTAATCTGGGTTTAAATAGTATCTGAAGGAGATTTCCACTTGGATGAAGGCTGGCTGAGCAAGGCAGTTGACAGGATGTCAACCTTGACTAAATGGCAGTGAGGGTTTTGATCTCCTGAGTAGCAAAAAAAAAATATCTGTTAGAGACATGCAGCGTACAAGTGGTTTTTTTCAATGCTCAAGGGGGTATGGCAGCATGTGCATTTTTCCCTTCACTTGGTATTGCTTTTAAGACCTTTGCGTTGGAGACTTGGAGCTTGCCACAGTGTTCCAGGTCATGAGGCTGGAGTGCTGCAACATGCTCCACTGGTGACAGAGCATGGAGCTGAGAGCCACTGGGAGAACCCAGCCAGGGCAACTGTGATAACCTTTTTATTAGGCAGCACGTCTTGCAAGAAATCTGCTTCACACGTGCTTTGTGATTCAAATTTCTATGGTCTCCTATTACTTCCAGGTATACGATAAAGAGCTTGGGTTTGATATTTTGTTTTTTAATAATTCCTATGGATTATGGCTCTGGTTACTTTAAAAAGAACAACTGTATACAACAGTGGGTGTGATATGATTGATCAGGTGGTATTTTTGGCTTATGTTAGTACTTAAAGGGCAGGTGGTCAGCCATTCTAATGAAAGATCCCTCGTATATCTTTATCCTGATGGGGCAACCAGGTCTGGTGGCATTTAGATTAGGTTTGTTAGTTTTTGAATAGAATTACAAGGCCATTTTTTCCAGGCAATTGATAGATGTGTCTGAGTAAGAAGTGGTCAGAAGGAAGGATTTCTTCTCAATTTAGCTTGGGGATTTTCGTACAGATTGTTGAAAATAATTTATAATGTTGCTTTAATAGAATGGTGCAATAGGGTTTGGAAAATAATGGCGAAGGTAGCACCTGAAGTGTAGAGCAAAGAAGTCTTTATTTCCGTGAAGCTTTTCAAACAGTTTCTTTAACTAAATAGAACAGACTCCCATGCTACCACTTGGATTTACCACCTTGATTTTCCTCCAAGAGCCATTGAGAATGCAGTAACTTTCTGCCTAAATACTCTTGCAGTGTATGCTGCAGTATGCTGATATCTGCTGGTTGCATTAGAGGGAAACCCATAAGGGCAGCTGACTGCAAAGTTGTTGGATTTGGGGGTTCTTTTCAGTGATGACGTTGGGTTTGGTGCTGGATCAGACTGGACATCACTTGCAGATAAGGCTTATACCGTGCAGAAAAGATTTGGGGTGGTGGTATGCATGGTCAAATACTCCCTTCCTAGTCTTGAATAATAGGCTCCAATCTCTTTGCAGATGTCTCCAATCCTCCACAATATGTGTGAGCCTTCAAAGCACAATGTTAAAATGGATTTATCCCTTGTAATCCCCTTAAATTTTTCCCTGGCAGTGATAGCAACGATTTTTCCTTTATTACTTTGTCTGCAGGAGCAGGAATCTTGCACCAGGCATCCCTGCCCACCGGCCCCCGTTTTGTGTGCTGTATTGGAGTCTGCTGTGGCCCTCCAAGCTGTGGCAGCTGGCATTACTGAGTGGGGTTGACCCATATGATCTGTGCAGGCTTTTGAGTAGAGGGGAAGATAACACTTGGACTTTGCTAATCCCTGCAGGGCTGCCACCTCCTGCTTGCATCCTGCCTGGAGAAGAGGGGTGGCCAGTGTCTATCCCTTGTGCTCTAAATACCTTCTGATCCTCAGGAAATGCAAAGTTTTCTAATGATGATCTCACGGATGTTAATATATTACATTCTTACCCAGCTAGTTAAACAAATATATGGTACTTTTCCTTACAGTGCAGATGCTTCCAACAGGAAAGTGCCAGTTTTTCCAAAATTTTTCATTATATTACTGCTTTCTCTAATGGCATATACAGGCATTTTTTGCACCAGTAAAAAGGTCTTTCCAGCAATAGAACTCTGGAACAGCAGTCACATCCAGTTGCTAATTAGGTAAGTGACAGATGCTTGTTCCCTTCTTTTCATCTATCAAATGCACACCTCATTGCTTTTTCTTTTGCATATATCCATTCTTGGAATTCATATAGAGCAGGAGTTACAACATAGACCCCCAAATATTTTCCTTTGCTGATCTGTATGCCTCTGACTCTCACTGGTGTGTCAGACCCACTCTCAGCAAGACAGAATTACACTTTTCATTAGGACCTGCAGGCGGAGCTGCAAACATAGTCCACATGCATTCCTGTTGATGACAAAGGTTGGAGTCTAGTGTGGCCCTGCAATGGTATCTCTGTTAGGAACAGAAAGGTTCCTGCTTCATACACTGTCATGCAAGACAGAGAGCCTCCTGTTAGAACTACCTGGACTGGGGCCCCAGGGGGAGTGCAAGTCACTTGGCAGAGACAGTAACTGGCTCAAACAGTCATTCCATCCTCCTAAATGTCAACTGAATTTGTGAAAGGAAGAAAAAAAAAAACAACCCCAAAAAACAAAAAGTGCTTGCAATCGTGCTGGGGATGAACTGGATCCATTGGAGCCTGGCTTCCCCCTGAGCAGCATCACAGGTGCTCAGCCTTTCAAAAGGAAAGAGACATATTGCAGAGAGAGGAAAGGTATGTGAACGTAGCATTGCACTGCTGTTCATGTTCTTTGCTTATTTGGCTATTCTCCTATTTAGTAGGATAATTTGCCTGTGCATTTGCAGTAATTTTTTGCATAAATGGGAGAAAAGTGAAATGGATATCTTCTGCATGCATATGTGCTAAAAGCGTTTGGAGACTGACTCTTAACAAGGCATCGTTAGTCCCGAGAGTTAACTTCCTATTGAGATGAATAGGGCAGTTCACATATTAGATATGTTAAAGCAGTAGCAGCCAGGAGCAGCATCTCTTATTTTAGAACGTTTATCTTAGCAGCTATCAAGATTGAAAATTAACTCCTCTAGTTTTTAAAGGCAAAGTTCTATCATGCAGAGTTGGCTTTGGCCAGGAAAGTAAAAAAAATTATTGAATTAGTAGAGACTAATGATTGTCCTTTGGCTTTCTTCCACATCCAAAGTTAAGCTAAAAAGCAAAACAATATGATGGAACTGCTGCGTTTTAATAATTTTTGCTGAATAAGTTTCAGCATTTTTTTAAACTATTAATCATTAAGTTTTGGTAAAAATGGTGCTTTCTTGCCTTCTTACCACATCATTATAGATAAGTGAATCCCAGAAATCTGCATATGCCAGTGCCATCATGGGCACTATGTTGTCTCAGCTATGGAGTTTTGTACAGTAGAGGCTTTAAATACTTACAACTGCATTCAAAAAGTTGGTTATGATGGCAGCTACCAGCCCCATCAGCATTCTGACACTTAAAGATACCTAATATTATTGGTTTATTTCTTGGAGGACCTTTTGTGCATCTGAGGGTTAAATGAAATAAATCTGACTAGAAAAACTTTATCTAATATTGAAAGAGTGTGCCCTACACTCTTGTAATTGTACTTTTTCCACCTAATACTGTGGTGTGTTGACCTTGGTCAGCTGCCAGATGCCCACACAGCTGCTCTCTCACTCCCTCAACAGGATGGGTGAGAAAATAAGATGGAAAAGCTCATGGATCAAAGTAAAGATAGGGAGATCACTTGCCAGGTACCATCAAGGGCAAAACAGACTGGACTCCAGGAAAATTAATTTAATTTATCATAAAATAAAATATATTTGTGTAGTGAGAAAAAATTAGAAATTGCAACAGCACCTTCTCCACCCCTTATTTTTCCCAGACTCAAATCTGCTTCTTCACTCCCGACTGCCCACCGAGCAGTGCAGCGGGGATGGGAAGTGGCAGGTTGTGTTCAGTCCTGAACAACTCCTCTCTGCTGCTCCTTCCTCCTCATGCTTTTCCCCTGCTCCAGCTTGGGTCCTTCCCATGGGCTGCAGTCCCTCAGGGCAAGCCTGCCTCGGCATTGGGCCTGCCATGGGCTGCGGTGTGGCTTTCTGCTCCCCCATGGTCTCCTCACAGGCTGCTGGGGAACCCCTGCTCCAGCCTCAGAACCTCCTCCACACCCTTCTCCTCTGGCCTCGGTGCTCGCAGGGCTGTCCCTCAGACCTGTCCCTCAGACCTGTCCCTCAGACCTGTCCCTCAGACCTGTCCCTCAGACCTGTCCCTCACACCTGTCCCTCACACCTGTCCCTCACACCTGTCCCTCAGGCTGTCCCCTGGCTGTGGGGCAGCGCTTTGCCCTTTCCCAGACCAGTTTCCCCAGAGGTGTCGCTGAGGGGCTCAGCTGGGCCCTGCTCAGGGGCGGCCACAGAACCAGCTGGAACTGGCTGGAACCGGTCCTGTCAGCGCGGGGCAGCCCCGGCCTCTCCTCACAGAGACCCGCCGTGGCCAGCGCCTGGGCACACGCACCCAACGCATAGTAATCAAACACTTTTGTAATTGGGAGCTTAACAAGAATAAGTCATCGATTTACTATAATGTTTATACTGGTGTTTTCAAAATCTAATAGTTGTAGGCTGGCAGACTGGGAGCTGTTCATTTCCTTGGAAGTAACAAAGCAGTAAATGCAAGCCTGCAAAAGAACTTGTCCCCAAGGCATGTGTAAGGCTCTTGGGGACCATAAAGCATTCCCCATCATGGCAACCATGCTGGAGAAAGGTACACACCTTGGGGAAGGACTTTTCATCAGCAGCTGAAGCCTGTGGCAACTTCTGCATCACAGAGATGTAGAAGATCGCATTACCCCAGGTATAGCTCTGGGCAAACCCTGAAAAACCAGAGGGGAGGAATGACTCCCATGGGAGAGTGTGGATTTCCTTCCCCAGATACAGTTACAACCCTGAGGATAGCTTTGGTCAGGGCAAGCTTGTTTTACTTCTGCAACATCAGTGTAGCTATACCCTGTGGGGAACTGGCAAAGGTCTTTTGCCGGGGCCTCTCTGACAGATGCTATTGCCATGTATGTGTAGTATACATCCTCGTTGGCAGGAAAGAGCTGGAGTGTGCCTGTGTTGCAAAGCAGATGAAAGACATTCACAGAATGGTGGGTGGTTTGGCATTTCCGCCTTGTAGATGCAGCTGATTTTGGAGGCAAAGTCGAGAGGGAGAAGTGCCTGCTGCTGGGTTTATTTACCCTTTGCTGTAGCTATTTCCACCTGTCATCGCTATAAACTTTTCTCTTCTGTTAGCATGTGGCATGTTAACAGAAGTAGCTAAATTTAGCAGTTAACTTTGAGAATTTAAGTCTTCCTCTGCTTTTTAATATCATGAGTGATCACATAGCAAAGTGACAGGCGGTGAAAGAAAGAAAGCAGGACTTTTTTTCACTGAACTAAAATCTAAGGAATTGCATTTCTCTTCACTCCATTAATGCTGAACTCCGTTGGTATCAAGCAAGTGAGGCTGCCTGGTTATATGGAGAAGCACGTACACAGTGGTATTTCCATTGCACGCTTCCATAACCACTGTAGTTACAGTCATGCTTGCTGGGATCGTTTGACTCAAACCTTGCTGTATGGCAGTTGTCAGGCTTTTCTTTCACTTGTACTGACTAGGCTTTTTTTTTTTTTTTTCCTATTGTAGCCATCTGAATGACAATGATTTTCTGTGATTTTGGGGTGAAGTTTTTTTTTCATGTGGGGGAGAAAAAAATTTGCATTTACTTTGAGGCTGACTTGGATGCAGGTGAAATACTTAGCAGGATAAAGAGAGTACTGGTTAGAGTTAGTTATAAGTTGGTTGACCTGCTTTGGCAATCAAATTGATCTGGGAACTTTGCAATGCCTAGAAGAATGTACTCTGTACTCACAAGGTGGGAATTTTGCTTATGTGCACACATTTGATTTGGAAAACTAACTTTTGTATAGATCTGTATCTGCTGTGATAAATTGGATTTAATGATCAGCAGAGGAGTGCCCAGATTAATCCTTTTACTATAACCAAATTATACTGCATCAAATTTGTTTCTTAAGGGACTATTTGACTCTTCTGTGCAGTAAGGAGAAGAAACTTGGCACATCCTGTGATTTTAGATACAGATACATGCTGATCATGTGGATTCAGGGTCTGTTATACTGTGTTTAATCTTGGTTTATTTGGTCTATGATATGCCACTCAAATGTGGCTGTATTTTTTTCACTTCATTTCCAAACCTGTAATCCTACAGAATAGTAATATTTCACATTCCTGTAATTCCTAGTTTTACTGTAGCCCAATGTGTAAGTAACTTTTTTGATGTGGCTAATTCTGGATTGAAGTACAGGAACCGGCTAGCAATTACACTGACATTACACAGCCCTCTTAAGATGGAGAGCAGAGTGGTGTCCAGTGAGGGAGCAGTGGAGAGAACATTTGGAAATCCAAACATAATTAAGCAGGACAGAATTTGGCATGATACAGTAACATTATGTGCCAGGCACTGTAGAGGGGGAAATGCTCAGGCTCGGATATTCATCCAGAGGTTGTCACTTCAGTATGCTGCTGGTGCACGCCTAGTACTGGAAGCGTTTAATTTGCACCAAACTCCAATGGACAGAAGAGCCTGAGAAAGTGCCTGGTTGTCATTATTATACTCCACTTGATGATGAAAAAAAGTTTGTGTTCGCCCTTATCTCTCCACAGGGGCAAAAGTGAAATCTTGAAGCACTCAGTATTTGAGCACTGTGTTTCTGATGCAAGCAGTTCTTCAGAGGTCTTCTATAATATACCAACTTCACCACATCCTGCTGACTTACCATGTCTAGCGGGATGATAGTACGCATGGTACTTGGCTGTAACTTAAGGTGGTATTTATTTCTTATGCTATGTCAAATCTGTGTTATAATACATGACATCTAGAAGCTCACTGAGAATCAAGACAGTGGCTATATGAGATGAAGTTCTATTTTATTTGTGTACTGAAGTGCATTGACAGTAACAGGATCAGCTTTTAGACTTTTCTTTTACAATGAGCTAGCACAATGGCTTGGGCTAGAGAGACCATGTGCATTGCCAAGACCTAATGAGGGTTTATAGTATAATGATGATTAACAGGCTAGATCACCCCAGTTCTGCAAAAGGAGGCAAATGCTATGTATGTCACGTGAAGTGATGGTGAAGATTTTGACACCAGGTTTTTTGCTTGCTACCTCATGTTAATTCTTCTGTGAAAGAACGTTTTTTTTCTTTTTAGGGTAGGTGTAGTCACAAATTCAAATATATCAGTGTTGAGAAATTAGACTGACATGTAGAAATTGTAAGATCCATTTAAAAAATATCTATGCTGTGTATGAGTATGCGTATGTCTATAGAGAGGCACGTATATATGTGTGTACGCATCTGATGAATGAATTTTGAGAGTCTTTCTAAACAGTAATTAATTTCTCTTTGTCCTTTATGAGATCAATAATATGGGTAACACACTAAGACTTTTCTAGAATGATACATTCTGTTTCTAGAAAGTGCTTTCTTTAATGATGTATCCAAAAGGTCACCACCCTGGCATAGAGGAGAAAAATAATACAGAGCTCTTGCAGTCAGAGACAAGTAGTTTTCTACCTCAGTACACATCTCTGCTACTAAAAGTGTACTGCAGCAAGGAAATCCATTTACAGTTTTTCTTTTACATAACAGTTGCAATGCCCTGAAGAGCCCCATTTTTTCCATATTCTCTTCTCCAGTTGTCCTGCAGTATAGCTGCAATAAAAAGCCTGTTTATGAAGAACCAGTACTGTTCTGTGAAGTGTTTCTCAGCAAACCTTACAGGTTAAAAGTATGTGTTTTGACAGCTTTGAAAGCATTCTTAGATAATAATATGGAGGTTCCTACTTTTTTCATTGCAAGAGTTCTTTACCCAATTGCAGTTACCTTCTACAATTTTGTTTTATATCAGCCTTACTGTAAGCATACCTCTGAAGGTAAAAACAAGTGGGGAGGGACTGACCTTTTAACTGCCATATGCCTGGTTGCCATAATCTGTGTCTGAAGTAGGTGCTTCCATCTGTGCTGAATTCCCTAGCTGCTGAGTGATGGACACCACCTGCACCCTCTGCACGAGTGTAACAGATTATTGGGCTATTTTCTGTGTATTAGCTCAGTTTCTTTTACTCCTTCACCTTTAATCCATTTTTTTTTTCTTTTACTTACATATCTAGTGACCAGTTTTTTGTTTACAACATTATTTCATATCCTTCACTTAGAAGGACTTTTCTTTGTTCAGTTCTGCCATCTTCCTCACCACTGTTGCCTCTGACCCTTTTGTTGAGCTGCGTAAACTTTGTCCCCGCTGTTTAGCTGGATTGGGAGACTTCATGAGTCTTTTCCTTGTTCTGCTTTGATCCTACTCCAAGTAGAAGCTTGTTTAATACCTTCTGCATCTTAACCCATGCTCTGCTGACATACCTGTTTATTCAATTTACCCACGTGTCTTTTCTATCCCACTAACACTGCCACCTTGATGAGCCATCTGTTTCTTCCTAAGCACTCTCAAGTGCTGTTGTCTCTGCTGACATTTTTTTTTTGATCACCTTCCCCAAATGAAACCATAAAACCTATGAAATTGTCTTCTGTCACCAGTAATTTTGTTTATACTATTGAACTGAAAATGATCTTGAAGTGGAGAACTAGATTCAAGCATCAAACAGACAAGTGCAAAGAAGGAAACCCACAGATAATAGTGAATATTTGACCTGACAACTGATCAGGAAAAAGAGATCTGGGGGTTGTAGCATATGGTAAACTGAATATATGGAATATGTAGCAAAAATGTAGCGCTGTTAACAAAAAGAAAAAAAAAAAGAAGCTAATTTTACTTTGAGATGTCTTAACTGGAGTTTTGTATCTAACATAAGGGAGGCCATTGCTATGTCTTTCCTGGGTTTTTTGAGCCTTCAGCTAGAACACGGGTGCAATTCTGAGCATTACCCATTAAGACAGACATACAAAAAATTAGAGAAATATGGGAGGAAAAAAATAGAAATGAGAAGTTCAGCAGATTTAACCTCTGAGGGAAGTTTGAGGAAATTAGATTATTTTGCTCTATGAAAAAAAAAGAAGGCTAACGGACACCACAGTAACAAATATCTGGTCTGCAAAAGATTCTGTGAAGAAGATTATGATTTCTTTTTTCTGTATTCTCTGAGGGTAGAACAAGAAGTAATCAGCTTTAATTGTAGGAAAGAAGATACAATGCAGGTATTTAAAAATAAAAAACTTTTCCACTGTAAAAATAGTGGAGCAGTAGAAGTAGGCACCTTGGTATGTGGTAGGACATCCTTAGAGAGCTTTTCTTAAGGGGGTATGAAGAAAACATCTGTCAAGATTTGTCTTGAGTATTCTTGATTTTCACTATAGCTCAAGAGAAGGACCAGGTGATTTATTGAGATTTTCTTCGGACTATTTGTGTGTTCCTGCCATAGACTGTAGCCTCTCATTTTTACTGTATTTTGATTGCTATGATACAAAATTGAAATAGCTCAACAGAACTCTTCCAAGGGCTGTAATAAGATCTCACAATGAGAAGTGTGATGGATATTGCAGGAAATTCTTTTTATGTGCCGTAGAGCAGGTGTACACCTCATAACAGAGGAGGGGCTATTGCATCTTAAAATAATGGAATTATGAGTTTGGGAGTTCTCGGAGAGTGGTGTTTTCAAGACTTGCTAGTTTGTCAAGCTACTGTTATAGGGTTTTTCCTAAAGCCCAGCCTGAATATATTTCTTTATGTACCAATGTAGATGTGCTTTTGCCATTTCAGCTTATTCTGTCTACTGTAGAAAGGGAAAGAGGCAGAGCAGACAAA
Organism: Falco punctatus; assembly: GCF_963210335.1. NCBI lineage: Eukaryota > Metazoa > Chordata > Aves > Falconiformes > Falconidae > Falco > Falco punctatus. Next base: position 14,513,454 of record NC_137594.1, on the reverse strand, counting down.
ACAAGAGAAAAAACAACCCTCAATTCAGTTTAAATACAAAAAGATGAGCTTTTTTTTTTTGGTTGGGCTTGTTTTTTGAGTTTGTTTTTTTTTTTTTTTTAACTTAATTCTTTTTAAGCTCAAAAAGCACCTCTTAGATTACCTGGTCTGACCTTGACTTGCTTTAATTTATTAAACTAAATTAGTAATGAAAATATGAACATCAATGCAGGTGAAAAAATGGTTTCTGATGATGCAATAGAAACACAGTCATGTTCAAGAGCTAATATATCTTCACGTACCATCTAAGACTGTTATATATGTGTATGTGTGCATGCTTATATATGGACACATTTTTATTGATGCATTTATTTGCATTGGTGAAATATTGGGTCTTCTGTATCATTAACAAATTTATTCCATTTGCACAATTCTTTTCCTTTTTGAGCACATTTTTGTGTATTTATAGAAGTGCTGGTTTCTGAGAGGCAAATCTTTCAGATGTGTTTAGAAGTATTGAGTTTGCAAACGTAATAGTCCAATTAATGTTTTAATATAGGTCTTCTTGACATTTTATTTGATGGAATAAATATTTTATTTATTTTAACTTTAAAAAGTCTTGGGTTACATTTACCTTAAAATGTGTTCCCACACCACATTTAAGCACTGAACAGGAAAGGAGGTGAATACTTCAATCTTTATTATTTTAATATAAATAGATCAAAAAACATTTCCCCTAAAAGTTCCTTATTTGTTTCATGTTCACTCTCAAGGTACTTTTAACAAAAGTTCCAGTCCTGAGCCTGACTTTTCAGGAGTCATGTGGAGTCTACGGACTCAGAACCTGAATCATGACACTGTTATTAGCAAAGTAGCTTGTTATGATCAGTCTTTCTTAACTGTTCAGGAGTTCATTATTTTTGACAACTAAAAAAGGGTTGATTATCACAAAGAAGCACAATGAGTTCATCCATGAATAGTAGGAATTCTGCCTGCACCATGTGAGCCTTTCTAGCACAGGTAAGATTTTTTCAGAACTGATGTGTTATGCTTTTATAGTTAAGATTGAAGTGTTTGGAGTAGAGAGCTGTTAAAGAGGCTTGAAACGAGGTGCTGTAAGAACAGAGTTGGATTGAAAAGGTACAAAGTAATGAAACCCACCTAAGCAATGAATCACACTGTATCATCGAGAGAACAGAATTAGTACAGCCCAGAAGAAAAGTGAGCGCACAGTATGACAATAGGCCAGGGCATATCTGAGCGGAATTAGTAAAATGAGATTATTTGCAGTACACAGTGCAGACACAATAAACAGTAATGGGCTGAAACAGAAGACGGGAAACAGGTGTAAATAGCAGGAAGCATTCTATAAAAACACCAATTAGACACTTGTGTAACTGCTGTTCATTATGCATGACATCCATGATAAGCTACCATGGCAAGATTACTCAAGAAATTTTGTATGGGTTTTACAAAGGTCAACAAACACCATCCTGCAGGGCTCTGGGCAGTCTGTATCCTTGTCTGTCGCTGTACAGTAGGTAATCAGATGGTCTTCTCAGGCTGTTGGAGTAAGATTATTTTGGCTATTTTAAGTAAAACAAAACAAACCCAAAACGGAATAGGGTTTGTTCTTCTTTTTGTGCTTTAGACTTAAAACACTGCTGTTACATGAATGCTTTAAGCCAAGTCTAAGTTAGGGACCGAGCAATGAAAAGAACTTTTCTAATTCAGGAGTCATCATTTTGTTGCATCAGCAATGCATCACTTACTGTGTATGGGTCATTGGAAATTAAGAAGAAAAAGGAAATTGCTTTAGAGTGAGAGCACACCATAAAAACATTGTGTGCTTTAGTTCAGTGGACCTGCATTCTGATACAGCTGTCTGCCATTTGCAATGGCCACATACACCTGTAAGGCTTGCTTCTGAGCCAGGGTCCAGTTAGGATTCACCGTGATCTCATGGACTCACATCCACTACAAAAGGCTGCAGAAGTCTATATCTAATTATAGATTTTGCTTGTTGCCAGCTCTAGCATTTCTGTGCTGGTAAACTTTCCACCTGGAAGTCATGCTTGCTTAAGGTACATCTCTTTACTGTTGTTATGAAAATAGGGGGAGGGGGAAAGGTTGGTTATGAAAACAGGAAAAAAAGAGTTCCAAGAGATTTTAAAGGTTGAACTGGAAAGATGAAAGAGCATAGCTGGTACACTACTGATGCTAAGTAGGAGAGAATTAAAAAAATATATTCCTAAGAATAGACAAATGTGACCACCAGGACACAGAAAAGTTTCATTTTTTTCCTGTATGTTTTTTTAGGCAGGTATCCCATTGACTTCAGTAGGGGCTTCATACAAATAGAAATGGACTGATGTGGCATATTTTTCTACCGGAACAACTCTTCTGACACTTTGCTTATGAAAATGAGGTATAAATGGCTTTACCATCAGGGCTAGCATTTTTCTAGCAGAGCTAAAACCCCCCAACCTTTATAGTCACTGCACCTTAGTTTTCATTGTTGCAGACTAGTACTGCGATTTTATCACTGTAAACGTACTCATTTCAAGGACTTGGTGCTGGTGAGTGTCCAGAGAAAGGCACCACAGCTGGTGAAGGGTCAGGAACACAAGGAGTATTGAGGAACAGCTGAGGGAACTGGGGGTGTTTATCGTGGAGGAAAGGAGACTGAGGGGAGACTTCATTGCTCTCTACAGCTACCTGAAAGGAGGTTGCAGGCAGGTGGGGGTAGATCTCTTCTCCCAGATAACAAGCTACAGGACAAGAGGAAACAGCCTCTGGTTGCACCAAGGGAGGTTTAGATTTAATATTAGTAAAAATTTCTTCACTGCAAGGGCGGTGAAGCATTGGAACAGGCTGCCCAGGGAGGTGTTGGAATTGCCATCCCTGGAGGTATTTAAAAACACATAGATGCGGTGCTTAGGGACATGGTTTAGTGGTAGACTTGGCAATCCTGGGTTAAAGTTGGACTTTATGATCTCAAAGGTCTTTTCCAACCTAAATGATTCTATGACTTAGACACTATAGCTATGAACTCCTTAAAATGGTAGCTTATAGATTTGAATTATTCCTTTTCAAAATAAATCAAGTTTTGTTGTATTACTTAGAACCAGAGGCGGCCTGATATTTGTTCTTGTTCTTTGCAGATTTAGCCTAACATTTCTTTCTTAGCAGCGTTACTTCTGGCTTTATTTGAATAAAGAATGCTTTTAATGTTTGTTGCAACCTATTAGGAATTGTGCGTTGCTTGGTTAAAAATAATTTAAAACGTAAAGCAGTTCCGTGTCCTGTTTCTGTTGTAGTTGAGAGGAAAAACCCAGCAAGCCAGTGTGCATTAGTTTTGCTTGGGGAAAAGGTTGCACTGGCCACTTGCATCAGTCAGAGAGGTGATGCTTATCTGAAATGCATATGCGAGAAAGCTGAGGTGGTTTTCTGTCACATTGGTGTGATAATTTGCATCAAGTATATTTGAAGTGTATTTAGACTGAGAGCTGCACCATTAGAAATGGCGCAGTTCGCTGCACTTTCCCATTTGGGGAAGCTCCAGAATTCCGAGATGTGCCCTTCAGCATGTTCACTGCCTGCTCTTTAGTGTTGAGTTCCACTCCTCTTGCTCTCCACAAAATTTATGTGAGGTCTTCAGATGTTTTTACAGTTAACTTGAGCGACTTCCAAAGAGAAAACAGTCCTTCATCATTTCCTGGTTCATGGACCATTCTGTTACTGTACACAAGTGAGTTGTTATGCAGAAGTATTTTGTAGTAAGACAACTCACTCCAACTACCATTACCAATGAACAAGTTACTCAATTACATTATATGACACCATATCTAGCATTTATTATTTTTTTCCCCAAAGCTTCCTCTAGCCTCCGTTATATTTCTGCTGTTCTGTTCTTCATGTGGAAATAAAATGCGATGTGTTTGTGCCTTATTTCTTTTTGTTCTCTAGTGCTTTTGACTTGAGAAACCCTTTAAACAACTGACCATCACTGGAGGTTCTGTATGCAATACTTTCCCTACCCTCCAGTTTATTTCTTTCAGACCTTTTTTTTAGGCCATGTGTATCCTAGTTTTACTGGACTAAAATTGTTTAGTAGATATTAGTCCAAATAAAAGAAGAAGCTGATATATTTATTTTAGAGCTTGTAAACATGATTTAAGATAATGATTACCCAGAGCTTATTTCTGCACTCAGCAATATTGAATTATTGTACCCTTCTAGTCAAAGCCTTTCAAGGTGGAGCAAAGAGCAGAGTATAATTTATACGTTGTCCTGAGGTAAAAATCAGATGTTTCTGTCAATTCCTGCTTCCAAGATTTTACAAGATCTGTAAATTAAGTGCTATAGATGGTGTTGTTGCCTGCCTGCTTTTGACAAGAAAGTCAGAGTTGATGGACATTGATTTGCCACTGGGAACCAAAAACCATTAATTGAAGCTGTGGTGACTAATCCATTACTTTGCTCTGCTTCATGGATCCTGACTTAACAGTTGTTGCTACAATCAAAAATTCATTCATGCAAATGCACCTATTGTGATCAAAGTAATCAATTTTTCTAGTTTGTAGTTGGCAGGCACAGGATTCTAGAAATGTATCCACATATCGCTGAATTGCCAAAATGAGCTGACTGCTCTCGGGGATGGGGAGTGTGTTTGTGTGTGCTGGGGGGGACAGGACATCAAAGCAAACAAGAGCATAAAGTATTATTAACGCTGCCAGCCCTAATAGTGCCATGCAACAAGACACTTCTGTATAGATCTTTGAAATGAACATGAAGGGTTTGAGTGGTTTGTTTTGTGTCTTTTTCTTTGGATTTATCTAATTTAGAACAACTCTAAGTCGAGTGTACAAGAAAAACTGCAGAGGAAACACAAGAATAGCCCAGTGAGATGGGAATATTTTGTTGGGGTTTCTTTTCTTTTTTGTACTTGCAACTTGGTCTCTGGAAACTTTGGGGTTTTTTCCACCTATTACTTCTTGTAATGCAAGGAAAGAGAGCATTTACTCAGAAAAGGTGTGAAGGAGAGGCTTTTAATCTAATCCATATAAAGTACAGTGAAAAATTACTATGGCAGCCTCATGAATACATATACTTTTATTAGTTGATATTTAGGGAATTATCTGAGCATCCCAATAATAAATCCCTTTATCACTTATTGATAGCTCTTGCATTGATGTAAATCCCAAATATTTGTGCTGTCAGGTTCAACTGGCCTAATTGGGATTAGCAAATAGCCTTTTCCCATTTCTGCAGTTCCTGTATGTGAATAAATATACAACTTTAATGCTACATTAACTGGCAAGTGCATGAGTTTCTTTATGTTTTCCTGCTGCCTTTTCTTAACCTTAATATACTAAGGTATCTCAAAAGCTTGTTTTGTACTGGGGTCTTGGGAGCTGTAGGATTTTGTGGCTTCCAGATTCTTTCAGGTCTGTTTCAGCATGAATGTAAAATGCATTGTGAAATATTAAGAGGATATTGCTATTTGGGAAGGAGTGACATGTGTGCCTTGATTTCTTTATTTATTTTAGAACAGCCTGTCCAGAGGTACAATACACTTATTAATGTCTTCAGTGGAAATAGTATCTTCTGATTACACCTAGTGTGTGACATTACTCTGTTTTGGAACACGTCTTCATAAAAGAAGTTTGCACTGGGGAAGCTTTCTGGGAAATTATATCCGTATTCATCCATGGATAATGCTCTTTATAAGAGTTTTTCTTGCAGAGGCCAAGGGTGTGATGTTCAGAGAGCCTTGACCCTTGGACTGTGGCTTCTGTGGCTAAAAATGTTTTGAAAATTTTCAGGACATTTTTATGTTTTTATTAAAGAGCAAACATGAGAGGGTGCTATGTAGGTTAACATAGACAAGGTCTGAGCAGTCAGCCCAGGTCCATGCTTGAGATGCTAAACTGACAGCAGTTGGAAGGCATCAGGGTAGAATTGTTTATTATTGGTCCTCTTTTTCTCAGCCTGTTGACTTGCAAATGTCCCGTAGTTTTAGTGAAAGTCTCAGTCAAGCTACTATCGGGTTTAAAACATCATCAAGTTTGGGTGAAAGGGTTTTATTTATGGATAGAAGGAAATTAGAGGATAAAAGCTCTAGCCCTTATTATACAGGAGAACTCTGCAGTAAATATGTACCCTAAAATTTCATATTTTGTCAAATTTCTCATAATTTCTCATCATTAAGGGACAGTCCAATGCCCTTGATCCACATATTGTCTCAAAATAGTTTGTAATAGATAATTTGGCTTAGAAAAGTGCCATAAAATATCTAGGCTGGCATAGTGTACTATTTATAATATAGGCTATCTGGCATACGGGCAGGATTTCAGGTTGATTTCTTTAGCTTCTTAATCATTAACATAGGTAAAATAAACTTACATGTCCATGTTTAAGACCAACAGCAGTGTTAAACACTACAATGAACAACATGTGCTTAATTTCTCATCATTCCCTTCAGAAAAAACTCTAAACCTTTTGTACTGTTAATTAGCAAAGCAATATTACTTTGCTAAACTGAAGTCGCAATTCTCAATTAATAGTCTTTGCTATAAAGTCTACATAATTGCTTATCATTGCTCATATACACGTGTGTACAGTTGATACAGCACTAGACGAAGGAAAGGAAAAGATACCCTCTGTGTGAGGAACTCACTGAACCATGTTAAGAAATAGTGGGAATAACTCTTATTTTCATGACTTTTGCACATGTAACTTTAAACCATGAAATTCTCTTCAGATAGATTTGTCTGTTTTAATACACCAGCACTGTAACTTTGTTAAGGTCAATTGCAAAGGACTTTTGCCTTTTTGTTTGCTGCCTTGGAGGGAGATGCTTTGGTTTTCATTTGGCTTTATCAAGTTACAGCATTTTTTTCTGGTTTAATGTTAGCATCAGGAATGTCATCTGGTGGATTTATTTTTCCTTTTTTTCCTGAATGACATTGAATATATCACTTCGAGGTCTCAGATGTTACTTGAAGTAGCTGAGGTATTGCTTTATTCAAATGGTTCTGGGATTCCAAAGATTTAAAAAATCAATCTGTTACATAGATAATAATAATAGAGGCATTTACGCAATTAAGAAATCCTGAAAATGGCATATCTTAGCCTTGCTGATGGTGAAATTTCTAACCTCCTCAATTTTTAAAACAGATGTATAAAGGTGAGCTTCGTAGACCTAGACCAGTGCTTGGACCAAAGTTCTTTTAGTCCCTAGAGAAGTACCAGGAATGTTCATTTCGATGATAGTCTCTGTGCTGCACTCCAGAAAGTTCTTCACCTGTGTGTTCACCTCTGCTGCCAAGGCCAGCAACTAGCTAGAGTCACACGGTGGGAGCTGGGGCTCTGCCTCACTGAAGGAGTGGCTGCTTCATGGGCCCTGCTCCTTTGCATGTTTGCAGCAAGGTCAGACCTGCTCCACAGTCGTACCTTTCTGAGACATAACAGCACTAAATGAGAAGTCTTTGATGCAGTGCTGTTAGACTAACATTCAGATCTTTATGGAAAAAAATGAAAGGTTTTTGACTTTATGCAGGAATTGGCTTGTGCCCTGAGGTCTCATCTCATGTTTGATGCTACCATTTATCATCAAAGACATTTTACAGACATTTCATGTATGTATATATGCATATTTGTGCATACGTGTGTGTATGTATATAGAGAAGAGAATTAATTACAAACTTTTTTTCTGCTTCATCAGAAGGTTAATTTGAGGAAAAAAGATAAATATGTCTAAAAATATGCTACCTCAGTTATTTTCATCTAGAAGGTTTTTAGTTGAAGTGTGTGGGTTAAAGGGAAGTGGATGAAGAAAGTGTTGGTTAATCTCTAATACAAGTTGGTAGTTATAACATGTAAGATCCTAGTGTTAGTACACGTTACATGCACTGATAACATGGTTATGGTATAGTTCTTTTTCCTAAAGTAATACTAATATTGTCTATTAGTAGTATATAATATTTTATTAAGGGGGAAGGTGTGTATTTTCTCCAATAACTGAGCTATGTACCCAACCAAGTCTTTCCTCATTAATTGTTCTATCAGTGGTAGAAGGTTTGTTTAGATCAGTTGTCTTGTGGCATTTGGGTAATGTGAGTTGGATTGCTACCCTAAGCTGCAAGCCAAGGCTGAGCAGGTGTCTAAACACGTTTATTGTATAGTAGGTGCTTTCTGAGTGTTCTTGCTCATCTCAGTGTATCGTCAGTTGATACCGAGAGAACTGATAGAAGCTGACTAGGGATTCTGGGGTTTGGGAGGGTTTGCTTTTTTTTGTTTTATATTTTCTTAACTTTGGTTATTTTTGCTTCTCCGGTGGCAGTACCACTTTGCTGACCTTACTTCACATCTTTCCTGTATAAAAACTACTAAGTTTCTGTATTTTAGGTTTGTAGACTTTTTTTTTTTTTTTTTTTTTAAGTGACACCATGGTAATGTAGTGTCAGAATGGGCAGTTCCCTCTCTTAAAGCCTTCTGCAAAACGAAAGCCTGTTTTATCAGTCCCCTGTTAGGGTCGTGCCATTTGGGTTGCTGATGAGCTTGACTCTGCTGAAGGTCATGGCCATTAAGACCTTTGTAAGAAGCTCTTTGGAACAGCTGGTGGCCATTTCAATCTTAACTCCTGTTCAGAATATTTTTAATAAACATCATCGTCTGAAGAAGTGGATATGGGGAAGACAGACTTCATTAAGTGTTTATTCTGGCTAATATATCATAAAGAATATATATATAAAATATAGAATATCATAGAATCAACATAATTGAGATGAAAACACAAGTTTGGGAGGAGGGGAGTTCTGGTGGGGTTTTACCCTTACAATTTCTTTGACCTGTGTTTAAAAGGAAGGGCTTTGAGGTCCCTCCCCTAAGGAGTTAAGCTACTGCAATCAAGAGCTGTTCTTTCTTAGGGTTGTTATTCTGGATTTTTAGGCATTCATTGTGGAGGGATTATGTAGTACATGTCAAAAAAGGGAACATCAGGGTACTACAGCAGCATGATTGTAGATCATGGAGTTCTCTGGAGCTGGTTTTGTAAGGTGAAGTTCCTACAGCAATCAGTCTTTTTGTATGTACACTGTGTATATTGGTTTTTAATTCACATTGAAATTAAGCAATTTTTGTAAAAACCTTGAAATCCATGTATGAAATTAATTTCAAAAGCAAATTCTGTAAATGGTGTGTGACCTGGTCTCTTCTTTCTTTATTTAATATTTATATTGTATGTGCAATAAAAGCTATGTAGTGTTTTCCAGGAATTTCAGCATCTGGCCTGTTTCCAGCATGTTTTTCTCTAGCCAATGTTCTGGAATAGGTGGTGATTATATATCTGTATAAGTGATTAAACACATTCTCATTACAAGTGAAGCTTAATGGGGTTTTTCCTTATGGTTCAGGACAACACATTCCTCATCAGTGTTCTTTAATAACTTATCTATTTCTCCTTCTCTTTCATTTCGTTTCTGTTCCGAACATTTTCTGACTCGGCTGACCATGTTAATCTTCAGTAGTGCCTGAGGGATTTTGCTTGTCTTCTCCTTTGGCATAGTCCTAAATTAGCTCTGCTCACGTTTGTTCAGTACATAACACTGTATTTAATAGGACAATTTCTGTTCTTCTGTTGGATAATTAGTATTCCAAGACAGTCTTTTCTATGACTGGTGATTTCAACTCAGAACATTTGTTGGCATGATATTAGTTTTTCTTCCTTGCTACTAATACACAGAACATGTCAGCAAAGCCAGTAGTTTGACTGCTCTTCCTGTACTGACAGATCACCTGGTAGATAGAAGGAAGTGTTAGATTCCATTCATTAGTAAAGCTCAAACAAAACAAATAATTCAATGCACATATCAATGCCCGGCCCCTTCCATATTTTACCAAGGCTGGGCAGATGTAACTTTTTAAAGATAGCTCAGTGGGGCTCTTTCTGTTTGATTTGGTTTTCTTTCCTTCCCAAATCTTTTGAAGATCTGATTTGGGAGATCACAGTGTTTACCTATTATCACATTTAAAATAAATTTTCCCAACAGTAGCTCATTTAGGCTTTCATGTCATCATACTTCGTTTTGTACCTGCTGACTGCATTCCTCAGCTCCTGGAAAAAAAACTCTGGGTGGCAAAATATGCAAGGATGTGCTTGGTCACTTAACTGATTGGTTGGTGATTTATTGAGCTGCTGTCCTGTACATCCCTTCATTGTAAGAAACTGGATTAAATTTTAAGATACTTCATCCATAGCTTTCTTTTGTGTACTGTTCCTGTTCTTTCCTATCCCACAATGATTCAATGATCAGTGAGTACCGAGAAAACTCAATACTGAAAGGGAAAACAATGCTTATCTGCCTGTATGGAATAAATGTCTGTGGTGTCTGCCTATAAGGGAGGTGGCTTTGGAATGCAATATATCATAGATACCAGAATTTGCTAGGCATGTTCAGGATGCAAATGACCTTGATGAAGAATAGGAAAAGCCCAGTGGATTTTGGTTAAAAATGAGAAGACTGGAAGGAAAGTTTCAGAGGTCCCCAGGAACCTGTTGAAACAGGTGGTTGGGAGAACCAGCAGCTATTAAAAATTCTAACATGTATATCAATGATGGCTCCATAAGGCTGTCATTAACCCATTGTAGTAGCAACACATCCCACTCAGACTGCGGGTGAGTGCCACAGTGGATTGCACCAGTCGTCCCAGTACAAATTCAAACATTGACCTCCTTGAATGAACTTCTTCCAGTGGGAAGGGAGCAAATACAGAAGTCAAGGGAAGAGCCAGGACAGGAGAGAAAAGAAGCAGGGTAGCAGGAAGGCACAATAGAGCCACAGACCTAGTGTTATCATACTTATTAGGCTTCCTGTGAGGTCTTTTCAACATTCATAATTCTTTGATTTTTTTCTTTCTCTGTGCATTTTGCTGGCCTTGATATATCACTTTCCAATTTAGACCTTACTACGCTTAGCATTACATTAATTTTTCCCATTTCTGATCAGTTCTGCTTCTTACTACCCTAGTGCCCTTTCAGTATCCCTGTACAATCTGAAGCAACTCACATGTTCTGTGCTGATTATCTTCCTGTTGAATCATTGGTTTCCCGAACTTTATCCTTCACCCAAGGCTGTATGCTTCCATGGGTTTTTCTCTTTCTCCCTCTTACACCGCTCCCCACCCCCACCCCCAAAATAGAATTAGGCTTCAAAAAGTAAGAAGTGCATATCCTTACTTATGCTAATCAAATCTGAGCCAAACAAAAAATTCTAAATGACTTCACATGTATCCTAAATATTAAAGGTATGGTTATGAAATACATTTTTTTAAAAAAATTATCATTCCATCAAATCAGACTGCACATTGTGATAGAAAAGTAATGAATGATGACTTGTGGTGTCCAGGAGAGACAAATGGGGTTGTCCTCACAAATTGCTCTCCTGGAGCACTGTTGAGAATGAGGGCCTTCAGCTTATTCTGTTTCCATGTTTTTTCAGCTCTGATGGGTCTGCCTGATCATGCAAATTCTTGTACTTTGTTCTAATACTCTCTTAATCATTTCTCCTACTACCCCTGAAACACTCAAGACCTCCTAATAGAATATTGCTCTCTTAATAGAATTCATTCAGACTCAAACACCAAGCTTGCTTTCAAAGTGGTATGTTGTAAAGCCAAAGATTTTCCCCTTACTTCATGTATGTGCTGAAGCACAAAGTTAGAGCTACAGAATGTTACAGCTCTCACGCTTATTGTAGGTAGATAAAGTTAATTGACACTCCATTTGTTATTTATTTAGTATGTGTTGTAATGATCAGGAGTTCTGGTAGCAGGTCATTACTCACTACCAGTGAAATTATAATTTTCTGGTTTCACTTGTATAGAAACCTGTAAAAAATTAGGGTTTCATAGTGAAAACATCCATATTTATGCCTCAGGGTGATTTTTTCTTTCTTACAGAATGATTCATACAAGATGGTATGATTTGCCTTCAAGTTTACAGGAATCCACTATTTTTTCCTGTATTAAGTTTCTTTCTTCACTTTCTGAAAGCCTTTAGCTCCTATTTGCATTGGAGTGGACACCTGTAATTTGGTATCAAGGTCTCAGTTGTATTTGGCACATATATTTCATTGAAAAACAAATACGTTCCTAGTGTAAGCCATTAAACGTTTCAGTCTTGCTGTACTTAAAACAATCATTATACATGGATATGTGGGGATGAATTTAGAGTGCTTTGGCTAAAGCCAGTCAACTACTATAGCAACTTTAAATACTAGGGTTTGGATCATTACTTAAGATGCTTATGGTATGAGGACTCCCACAGTTTTTCTTCCAGAGCATGCAAACAAAGGATTTTTGAGACAGTGGGTTCTGGTGTCAGTTTTTATGCAATGATACTCTGGGACATACTGTGGAGGATGTGGGAGGCCCTGAACTCTCCTCCACTCCATTTGGAAACAAATTATGAAGTAAAGTAAATTTGCCAGAACTGTATGGTAATGTTTAGATAGAGATGTTTTTTGAAAAGGGAAATATTTATTTTTTTTTTTCTGTAACAGGCCTGATATGTAGGTAGAAGCAGAATACATAGGAATCTGGATTAATGATTTCTGGCAAGGATCACATATCTGCTGCCAGTTAGCAGCAGCTGATGTCAGTATCAGAAAGCCCTTGTTGGAAGGTAGGACAACTGTGTTTTGAAAGTACTTACGCTTTCTTAGCAGCTGCAATTGTACAGTGCTAATGACATTGTATATGATAGTGCTGGGTATTTTTTTGTGATTTACTTATGTTTTGTTTCACAGAACATGCAGAGACAGACCCTGCAGGTAATCTGAAATACAGGCTTTTCTCAGCATGTCCTCTTTTTCTGTAGGAAAAATTAGAGTGATCAGAACTAGAGGAACTGAATGTTTGACATTTGGAAGTCTTAGACCAAGGGCCAAGACTGCTCAGACTTACTAGATGCATTTGTGTTCTCTATGTACTCTGTGTGTCCGTGTTTCCTTATATGGAGAATCACTGGCAGAGATGTACAAACTTAAAAGGAAGTTGCAGTAAATATTCTGAACTGCTTAATAATGTCCTCTTGCCAGCACTTTTGTAAAGTCCCATTGACTTCAGTAGGACTCCTTGTGAGAACAAACAGCTTTTTAATACAACAATGAATATTATATCGATGTTACTTTCAACTGTAGTCTCTCATTCATAGACTAAGAGTGAGCAAAAATGACAAAGCAAAATTTAATCTAAGCATATTGGACACTTGTTAAAATTCACCTGTCCTGGAATGTCCATTTATCATGATTATGACTGAGCAACAAAACTAAGATAGCTGTTGCTTCTTTATTTGATGCAAAATGATGATTTATTACTCTGTTTTGTAGTAATGGTTAAATCTAATGAACATTTCTGCATGACAAATTCATATTCGGAGTAAAATTAGACATGTTATTCTTTCATGTAGAACATTTCACAGCAGTTCATGGAATACAGAAGTCTTGTATCACTAAATAATTGCCAGAGCACTGGCTGCATACATAAATTTAAATAACACATATGTATATTAATATTTTAATATGATATAGTCTCCTGTTCATAAAATTGTGTAAATCTTTTAATTTGAATTAATCATTTTTCAAAGTACATTTTCCTTCATGTTTATAAATTCCACATCACAGATCTGAAAAGTACATATCATGATGAATAATTTTATCTTCTTCTATTCATTGTATGTATATATCTAGGAGTAGCATAAGTTTTAACAAAGTACATTTATACCATAGGGGGAAGACCAGTAGGGCATATACTCAATAGCATGTTAGATACTGTTAGATTACATGGCCCTTATATACATGTTCCATCTTGAATTAGTGGATTCTATAATTATAACAGTACTTCTCACCTGAAGAAACTCCTGGAGTGAGTTTCAGTCTGTTACCTCAGCCTGGTATATGTGTTTTGTATTCTGCAGTGCAGTGGAATGATTATTTGCAAGGCATGCACTCTGACATCTATAATAAAATAAAAAAAGACTACTGTTTTGGTTGGGGGGTTTTTTGGTCAGAAATATTTTAGTATTACTACTAGTCATTTTCTTCCAGGGAGCTCTTTACAAAGATCCTCCTGAGTAGCCTTGGATTACGGTCAGCTGCCTGGTTAGAGTCTTGATGCTACCACTTTAACATAGCAACAGAAGCTCTGTGGATTTTGTAAAGGAAAATCAGTCAACACTTGGACTCTAATAGCAAAAAGATGTTGTAAATTCTTCCATAGATTTCTGTGGAAGTCTGGCTGCTTTATAATTCTAACACTGTTGTAGTAGCATATGTTTTAATCTACTTCTAGGCCTTTGTAGTCATCAGAAAAACTTCAGACAGTGTTCTAATTAAACCATTTGCTGTAAACTGAGCTAATTAATCCTTTGGTTGTACAATTAGGCATTTGTGCTAGAACTGTGTTTTACAGAAGACCTCATGCTTCAAATGTTCGTACTCTGGCCTGCCTCCTCCTTGCGCAGAAAGTGATTTATTGTTAGTAGTACTGCTATGCAATTATATAATAGTGCTATCAGCAGGCCAGCCTTGGGACCTGCTTTATTGAGAGCAGTGCTACAGAAGGGTTTTCCTACAGTGAGATTTAGGACAAAGAAGACTAATCCACTGAGACGGTCATCTGGCATCTAGGGTGTCTTTTCATGGTCTTGGACAGTAGAGAGAACAGGAATCAGAGCAAGCTCTGAATGAGGTAAGGGACAGTGATCTGGTGATGATCTGTCTGGTTACACTGGCAAGAGCAAGTGTCCTGGCAAAGGTAATGCCAGTATAAGTTATGGGAGGTAGGCCAGGTGCAAGGGTGATAGAAGACAGTTAGTTAGTTAGCTGATCTCCCACCCTAGCTCCTCTCATCTTTGACTAGTTATTGAATTATCTTGCTTTGCACCACAGTTCATTGATGTCCCTGAGTAAAAATGTGATCTGGTCAGAGAACAGGCCACATGGACACTGTCTTGATACTGTGATCAACAGTAGGCTGTGGTGATGAGGCTCATGTGCAGATGGAAAGGATCTGTGTTGTGTTCCTGTGGTACGGGGATCTTGGTTCCACGTAAGAAGCAGTATCTGTGAAATGATGCAGCTAACTTAGTTCTATATTTTCAGTATTTTTTGATGTTTCAGCATTCAGTATTATTTCAGTGTGTTCAATGAATTGATACAATTGTTTTGCATAGTTCCCATGAGTCTCAGGCCAAGAGCTTAGAAATTCACTGAAGTTGCATTACTACTTCTTTGTTTTTGAAGCTGTTGGATTCATTTCAATAACGCATTTCGGTCTTGGGAGTCAACAAGGTGGTAATTTTATATGAAAGCTGGGAATCTTATGCCACTATTTCATTGTCAGTGCTTTGTTGAAAGTTCCAATTATGGAAAGATTCATAATAAAAATTGATAACAAAACAGCAGCTCAAGTGAGAGGCTAGAAAGATAGATGAAAAGTAGGTGAAATAATTATCTGTCTGAGAGTTGATCTGGAAAAAAAAAGGCATCTCAGGATAACAAGTAACTACTACTGGAAACAGTCTTTTATGTGCAAGGAAAGGTTAAACAATAACTACTAACAAATAGTTGTTGCAGCATCCATCTTTGGACCTAAGCCTGATTTTACTGTTTACCAGTAAAACAGCTGCATCTGTTGCAGAGGGGTCTCTTCACAATGGCATGCACTGCGTTTGTGGCCAATCTCTTTTTGAATTCTTCATAGCTTTTTTTTAAGCAAACATTTCTGTACTAAATTATTTTTTCCCAAAGTTTTTTTGTTTCGTTTTGTTGTTCTTATCTGGGATGTAATCTGGTATTTTATTTTGATTAAACTAAGTGTTCTATCACTTCTTTGGAAATACAAATGTCTTTGTTAGACCAAGTGTTGTCAACTGTATTAGCCTATTTAAAAACTCTGCTGTAGTAGAAAAAAACTTACTTGTTCCTTCCCTCTTGGTATGATATTGTGCATGTTTCAGCATGAGTTTTTTCCTCCACAGAACCTTCATATTTGATACCACAAAACATGCTGATACAGGGAGAGCCCCAACCTTTTCCATCTGCAGTGGAATAGATGATGCTTCCCCTGAGTTCATTCCTTTTAGGATACTAAAAAATATATCACAGGATGGGTTAAATGTCAGTATACACTGCATCACCTGAAAGAGGCTGGAATTTTGTGTTCTTACTCTCCAGTGTAGGGAAGGGAAAACATCCAGTGCTTCTGGATGCTGTTCTGTGCCTTCTGCAGAATCAGGCAAAGCTCCCTGTTTGGTACTTTCTAGGCTTTTCAGAAGGTGCAGTCATGTTGAGATCAAAAGATCGCAAAAAGTTTAATTGGAAAAGCTAATGAGCAGTTGGAGGGGGTTTGCTAGACTCAGTAGATGAATATTTAGCTGCATGAATTACAGGAGGATGTTTGATCCCAACTTCGCAAATGGTGCAGTGCAAGAAATCTGGCTGGGGTTACTATTGTCAGAGTTTTTCAGCACCTCCAGACACTCTGTGATCTTCCTTTCTAGTAAATATGATATTGCCAACCACTTTTACCAGGATTGCAGTGTTCTAGGATGAGCTATTGTATTTTAAAGGAATTAAAATAATTTTAGAAGCCTTCTAGATTTTTTTTTTTTGTAATAATTAATAATTCTTCTGTTTAGCTGTTTTAATGTGTTTTGTTGTTTGGTGTTTTTTTTTTTTTTTTTTTTCTAATCGAACAGTACTTGAGAAACACCTTGTTGCCATCAGCAGTGATTTTTACCAGTGACATCTTATTGAATTTACAGGCAAGATGTAGAAGGCACAGTATTAATAAAAGAAAGAATCTATACTTTGTGACAGATCACTGAGCAAACATGGCACTAGAAGAGATTTGAAAGCCTCTATGCAATCTCTACAGCAGCAATCAACTGTATATACTTATATTTTTTTCAGTCCCTGGATGAGTGGTTGAAACATTCCTTTTGCTTTTCATCTTACTGAGCTCTTCTGTTATCACATACCTATAGAAGTTTTTTGTAGTGGTTCTTTGTCAGTAGTGATGGGAGTGTAAGCAATAGTACAGGTCTTTATTTACATTACTGAAGCTATTTTTTCCTTTTTAACCAAAGATAATTTCTGTTAGTGGCCACAGTATTTACACAGCTGTATACGACTGGGATGGTGTTTCAGCACTTGCGTATTTCCAGCCTTGAGTCAGTTCTAGCTATTTTTCACATAATAAGTAGCAAATGATGTTACACTATGTAAAACTAGGAAACTTCAGAATTCGTAGTGTTCTGATATGTAACTAAGTATCCAGAGCAGGACAGGACTGTTGAAATCTTTCTGTCCTTCTAAAGAAACATCTTGGAACCTTCTTTGCAGACAGTATGTATTTTCTGAACAAAAATGGGAAAACACTGCAAAGTACATTTTACAGATGCTTAGTGTGAAAGACCATGCTCGTGCATGTTGACATTTTATTTCCAGACTGTGGAGATGAAAGCCCCTTGGATTTGCCTGTGGGAGGAGTATTTTATAGTTTCCTATAAAAGTTATATAGACACCAGATTCAATTATGAACTCTGAAGAAGGAAACTATGTTTATTACAGAAAGTGGAAGAGACACAGTAAACACAAGGTTTTGGTTTTGACTGTTAGTTACATCAACTGTGTCAAGGTTTAACCCCAGCCAGCACCTAAGTAGCACACAGCCTCTCTCTCACTCTGCCCCCCACCTCCCTGTGGGACGGAGAGGAGAATTGTAAGAAGGCAAAACACACAGATTGAGATAAGAACCATTTAATAATTGAAAGAAAGTAAAATATGCTACTAATAACACTAATAATAATTGTAATGAAAAAGGAGATTACAAAAAGAGAGAGAAGAAAAAAACTCAGGAAGAACATGTGATGCACAATATAACTGCTCACCACTCACTGACTGATGCCCAGTCGGTCCCTGAGCAGTGATTTCTGCCTCCCAGCCAACTCCCTCCTGTTTATATACTAAGCATGACATTCTATGGTATGGAATATCCCTTTACAGACTAGTCTGGGTCAACTGTCCTGGCTGTAGTCCCTCTTGGCTTCTTGTGCACCATCTCACTGGCAGAGCGTAAGAGAGTCAAAGTCCTTGACTTAAACTGAGCACTATTTAGCAACAACTAAAACATCAGTGTGTTATAAACATTATTCTTACACTAAAACCAAAACACAGCACTGTACCAGCTATTGGGTAGAAAATTAAATCTATCCCAGCCAAAACCAGGACAAACAGTAATAAAATTAAATGTATATTTCCGAGCATTTCACCAATAAATCAGCACCTCTTAACAACTTCCCTGGTTTTAACTCTACTATTTATCAGAGTTGATAAAGGTTTTTGGGACAAGAGAAGGTCTTTTGCTTCTCTGTAAATGCAGTGTTGGGTAAATAGTACTGAGAAGTGAGAGCCTACCTATCTGGGTTTTGCTTGCTTTTGCTGGAGCAGCAAAGGATGTGGAGTTCCCAATGGATTCCAGAGTACCTCCTGCTGCTGCTGTAAGCGATCCTTTGCCTTAACCTTTCCCTCTCCTTCTGAAGAGAGATGGTGTGTGTTTGCCATGCTTATGCGGACTTTCAGATTTTAATTTGAACATTTTAGCATAGTTTTATTTGAAAGAGAAAGAAAAACATCATTGATAGTAGATAAGGGGACATTTAAAGTGGAAATAGTTTCCTAAGCGTGCATCAGGCAACAGGAAGATCAGTCAAAAATTTCTCCAAACAAAGTAATCCCCAAGAATCCTCCTTGTTCTTTAAGAGCCCATCACACTAACTTAACAAAATGCTTCCTCCCTTAAGCTGCATCTCATTTCTTTATTTTTGGGAATTTAGGCCCACTCCCCCTCCCTTAGTGCCCCTTTGAATAATGTTTGCAAACTTTGAGGAGGACACTGAAAGTGTCACATTTCAGAATTTTGACAGGATGCATTGCTAGTCAGTCAGTAGAGCAATGCCCTAAAGGCATGTCTCAAAATCCCAAATTTTGACACACTTTCCCAGGGAACAGATTGAAGAAAATACACTAAATGTACTGTGTATGTGCTCATGTAAATGAAGAAACTCTTCTGAAATCAGTGGTGTGTCACAAGGGGAAAACAAATTGAGACGATGGGAGAAAAATTAGGCTAAAGCTATGTTGTAAAGTTCACATGCGTATTTTGATACGTGTCAGAAACTAGTCTTAATGTTTAAATGGCATTTTATCAGAACTCTGAATTTGGTGTTTGCATTATGCCACAGAGCTCCCTAGCTTGTAGAGGAATTTATCTAAGAGGATTTGTGAGTTACTATTCATGCCTAAAGCTATGCTTGTCCATCAATAGACTGTGGGTAGCTCTGTACTTATAGTTCTGCAGTTAATTAGCTGTGTTTATTATAGGTTCAGGAGTTCTTGTGCTATTGTCATTGCGCTCTCTACTTAAAAGTAATAAAATGTGACAAAACTTTAGAACTAGTAATGTTTTGATGGATGACATTAGTATTTGAAACAGCAATACTAATTTGTATCTTCCCTGTTTGCTGAACATTTGGATTAAATCTTTGTCTTATAATCATTTAATATACTTAGGTTTAGACATTCACAGCTCGATTCTCTCTCCTGCACCTGAGATTGCCAGCATTGTTTTTTCACATTGACTTCAGTATGTTTCTAGTTTAATAACACTGTTTCTTGATCTCTGATGTGATGCAGTTTTATGGATTTCATCCACTTATATTCTCTAAAATAGTATTTATTGACTCATATTGATGCTGCATTATTATTATTATTAATAATAATAATAGGAACTGTTTTCATTCAGGCTGCAAAAAAGAAAAGATTACTGAAAGGGTCTGAGAGGAAGTATGGTAGAAAGACAGATGTCTTCCTTTCCCCTTCTGTAAGTATCTTCTTGGAAGGATTATATCAGGCTGGTGATGCAGGTTTCAAACATTCTTCTCTGGATCTGATCTTTCCCCTAAAGTAATGTAATGTAAACAAGTACTGCTCAGAAAAAAAAACACCCAGAGCACTCCACTGTGGTGCATAGACCATCTCTTGGGTATTCTTGTTCCTTCCTTCCATGAAGCAGTGAGACTGAATTGCAAATCAATACTTGCACTTATTTTAGCTAGACCACACATTGCTCTTACAATGCTGATTAATTGTGTTACACCACGTGATCTTTCAGAATTTGACAGCTAAGATTTTGGATCTGCTAATCTGACCCTTCAGTTAGGAACCTTTGCAATGTTTAAAATTTGGGTCTGAACAATTATAGATGACTTATTGAAGCAGTATTGATAATACACTGCATTTGGGAATAACTAATTTCTCTCTGTGCTATTTTTTAATGTTTGATCTGGCAAATGTTATTAAAGGAATGCTTCAAATTTGATTATTATTCTGTTTGCTCACCTACCTCATGCATGCAACAGGCCTGGGGAAATTACACAGTGGTTTGGAAGCTTTATGTCACTGTTTAAAGATACTATTTTGTGAAGAGTATAACTGTGAAAATATAAGGCTAAAGGCATTTAAAGAAATATGTGCTATCATTTGTGATTAACTATAAGACACTGAGGGTTTTTTTAAATTTAATTTTCCCAATCCCAGCTATTTTTTTTATTTTTTAATCAATGGAGAACTAAACCAAACAGAAAAAAAAGAGTGCAACAGGTCATCAAGAATTTTCAGATAATTCAGGGACTCATTGCAAAAAAAGGACTAGATTGGGAGAGATGATTATGCAAGATTTGAGAAGTCCTGCATTATATTTTTCACTTCTAAATTATTGACACCAGACACTGGTTGAATATATGACCTGAGTGACTTAGAAATATATGGGCAACTGAACTTCACAGATGAGTACTTCTCAGTGTGATGCAGAAATTTATTCTATGTTGGTGAAGTTGTGCTTTGTCAAAGTCCACTTCAAAATTAAGTACTTCATGTGAATGAACAGTCTTTGCTTCAGAAACAAGTTTAGGAAAAACAGTCAACTGGCCAGTTGAAATTACAGGATTTCCAGCCCTCTGGGTTGTAAAAGACCCTGCAAGGCAAATTGTCCCAAGTATGTTGTCTCAGCATGTTGGTAATTCTGGTATTTACTGTAGGTTTGTGTCTTTTATACCTTAACTATTGTTTAAAGAGAGATAGAATACTGAGGATGCTTTATAGAGACAGATTTGCTTCCTCTCCTTTTTGTTCTTGTTGTCAACACTTGCCCACTAATGATCCACAAATGCCTGATAACACATTCATCCCAATTTAATACATAGCCATCAAAAAATGAAGCAGACATGAAATTTCTTGAAACTGTATGTAGTAAGCAAGCAAAATATCTGGTTAAAAACATGTATGTTGATTCACCAGCTAGCGTTAGACACTGTGATGTGGGAGAGCTTTTATTTACTAAGCTTAGTTGCTTTGTTTCTACATCTCCATTTAACTGAATTCTTCCTAGTGAAAAAAAAAGGATAAAATGGACATTACACGTTTGTCTTACTATTTATCTGTGTATGAAAAGGGGAGGAGAGCAAGTCCTAAATGCAACTAGCCACAGACCTTGCCTCAAAGAAAACTACTTATTACATGCAGAAGATTCAAAGCAATAAATTAAAAGGCTTCTTTAACTTCTAAGCATTGTTTCCATTTTCATTCTACATTAATCTGCAAAATGAGCTTTTTCTTAATACAGCTCCAATAAATTGGTGGTTGTGAGCTCTTTGCCTGATCAAACTGTAGCCAATGCAAGTGGTTTAGCTGTTTGTTTTATTTTACCTCTCTTAAGTGGAATAGCATTGCTGAGAGGATCCCTTTCCTTTCTTCCTCTCTCCCCTACTTCTTCTTTTAACTGGATCAATGGATGGAAACTTAATTTTATGATAGTTGGAGCCTCAAAATGGGATCTCATGTTAAGACTCAGAATAGGGGGAAAATTTTATTTGTGCTGCCTTTTGTGTTCTTTCCCCAGGCTGTTGGAGGTCAAAAAAATCAGACTCATGGGTTAAGGCTGAATAATATGCAGTGGGGCTGTAGACAGAGGTGTGCAAAGGAACTGGAAATATTATGCTGCAAAATAAATTAATGTATTTCAGAAAACAGGAGTTTTGAAAGTAGGAATGCAATGGGGAACCATTAGCACTTGAAACTCCTGTTAGATCAGCTCTACCTCTGAGTCTCTGGTATAAAAAAAGATAGTCTGTTACCTTTTATAAGAGTAAATGTCTACAGTTCTTTGGGCTTTCTGACTAAAGTGTAGCTTAAAAATACAGTCATGTAGTATTAACATGGCGATTCCTCGCTCTGATGGTCTCTGTTAGGGCTGCAGTTATTTTGCAACTCATATAATGTGTACTATTGCTGAAGAAATAAAAAAAAAAATTTCACTGCATGTCATGCATATGCCTGATCATGGCATAATCCGTTGTCTGACTCAGTGCAGGTGGGCCTAATTAAGCACCCCTTGCAAGTTAGCCCAGTGGCTTTTTTGTAAGAAGCCAATATTAACTTGCTTTTAACCTGTGTTGTAACAGGCTGTGAAAATGCTGCAACTTGGCAAAACTAAGGATCTTGCAGATCCTTCTGCTTTCATTACACCAGGAATTAAATTCCATCTCAAAACCAGATATTCTTGCAAATCAGATAACTCAGAAGTATTATGAAAGCTTCAGATACAGCACACATTAGATTTCTGATGTAAATGTCTGGAGGCTGCTGCTCTTTAAAAGAGTTTTAACATCCATGTCTCTTCTAAGTTACTGAGCGCTGCTCAACGCTGCTGTTTTCATGGCTCATAAAGGTGAGCTACAGCTACTGCCTTTAGCAGCATATTAGTAGTTCATTCTGTGGTACTCTGTTCCATAATAGCTCTGTCCAGTGCACTGGTGAAAAAAAACTGTTGGAAAATGGCTGGGGATTCCTGCTTTTAACCACCATCCTTCACATGAGAGCTGGTGAGTTGCAAACTTTCACTGTCTTCTGTTTTCATACAGACAGTTGGCAAGACTGGCCCTCAGAATTGCTCAGTCTGAGTTTGAAGGTTCTCCTTTAAGAGGGGTGGCCCACTAAGACTAAGTGAACTTCATAAGGCTCACTTTGAAATTGGAGTTTTCCTTTTTTCAGGTAAAATTCAGCCATAGGTCCTTGTTCTGTCAAGTGCAGTGTTAATGAAATGGGACATCTCACTGCTTTCTCTGCACGAGAGTTGCTCTCTTCTCAGTGCTACAAGGACAGATTTACAGTGGATCTCAGCCAGTTCTCTGGCTTTGCATGAAAGATTTGCAGATGTTATCATGTAAACCTCTAGCTGTCCTGTTTCTGAGCTACAATATCAGTTTATAGCCCACTGAGGAGGACTGGTAGACAAACCCACCAAGTACAGTAAGTTTTATAAATATGCTGGCAAGCATTCAGTATGTGACTGTTGTGCAATAATGAAACTTGGGCAATTTTTATTTTTTTTTAAAGTCTCTGGCAACTATTCATTAATTTTCACAAAGGTCCAGCTGTGAAGAAAGTTAGTGCATGGTGAAATACAGTGAGGAAAAGCAGGCACTAGCATGCTTGCTCCGTGTGTGTGGTAGCCTGAACATGGAAAGTCTCGGTCACAGCATATAAACCCATCATCATTTGATGGAAAAGAAATCCTAAAGCACAGTCTGCACTGCTGCTGTAGGGCTCTCCAGCTCTCCTGATCACAATATTCTATTCTAAATGTATTAACGGAAGAGATGTCTGGCATCTCTGCTGAGTCTACTAAATGCCAAAGAAGAGGATCTGATTTGAAATATCTTTATTCACACTATCTTATGCATAATGATTTAGAATAAAATAAAAGTAAGTGTTTTAACACACCGAGTAGCTGCCACTGGTGATGAATTGTGTTTACAAGCTACCATTCAACAGGATGTGCATAAGCACCTTCCCTGGCTGGCAGTAATCACATTCCTCACTGGGGCTAATCCAGTGCTGAAGTTTCTTGCAGAATTGCGGCTGCAGTTGTTTAGCCATTTCACCTGGAAAACTTAGGTAAAATGGAAACTTTCTTCCCTAGTGGCATTTTCTGGAAAAACATCAAGTTGCAGTATATATATCATCCTTCAACTATTTGGCTTAGTAGAAATCAATGATAAGTTCATATCCTCAACCGGGACAAATAAATCAATTAATAGCCAAAAAAGGGGCAAAGTCAATATAAAGCATAAAACAGTGCTGGCCTAATTAAAATGTCCTGTGCCTCTCAAAATTACTTATTGTCTAAAACTAGTGAACAGCAGTTCCCAGACTGACATAGGAAGAAAAAAATAAAAAGCAGTCTCCCATCATCTGAAACATCAAGTTTAAAAGTAGTATCCTTGATTAGGAAACCTGAGAACATGTAACTACAATGAGCTTCAGAGGTTGCCTTTCCTTAACTGTTCAGCCCAAATCCTGCTGACCTTGGAGGAGCTTTGAGGCTGTGTTTCCATGTACATGAAGTATTCTTGAACAATTTTCTTGATATGTCAGGCCTGAGCAAGTTTTCCATTAATTTCAGGCAGTCTTCATTTCCAGCCTGCTGTTTCTCTTCCTTCAGAGCACACCTATTTAAATGTAGCTTTCACAACAAAAACTTGTTTATATCTTCGCTTCCCTATATAATTTTTACAATTGATCTGGACAGTGATACAGTATATGGAGCTGACAGTTCCTCACACATCTTCATATCAGTTGTGTGTAAAATACCTCCAGTTTCTGTTTCTGTTCTTCTAGCCCTTAATAAGCTTATCTTGTTCATACTAATCACTTTAGATAATTCGGGAGAGAAGGAAAATAGGCAGGAAATAGGAAGGAAGGAAGCAAACAGTCATGTAGTGATTATCATTAGTATCCACAGTATTGTTATGATGGTAACAAATAAATGAAAAAATTGCATAAATGTAGCCATGCTATAGGATATATTATTCTTGCTGTATTCATTGCTCACATATGGATATGAGTCTAATTTTTGGGTTTGCATCTTGTGCCTGCTAAGGTAAACAATAACACTAACAATACTGTGCATCAGCTTAGCTGGTTTACCTGTTTTTTTGTTTTTCCTGAGATACATAGTTATACTGATAGCTTCAGGAAAAGACTCTAATGTAGGAGTTGTCTCAGTGTATGACTTCTATCAGCATGCTTATTCTTCTTTTGATACAGCATCTTTTATACTCCTCTTTACAGAAAGTTAAACAAATTGCTACAATTTTCTAGCATGGACAAGAGCTCCATTTGGCAAGTTCTAACGTGTATGACCTTCCTAAAGTGTAAGGGTGGGAGGGCAACTATTATGGAACTGAAATTTGCTAAGCCTCAAAAAAGGAACTGAAAGTAATTTGGATACCAATCATAAACCTGCCATAGTTTTAAAACTGGTGGGGTTTAATTTCCTTGTAGTTTCTGTTTTAAGAAAGATTCACTGAGAGGAAATAATTAGATGCTACTTCATTGAAATGTCTATGTGGACAGATTTCCACATTCCTGTGGTAACGAGATTTGGAAATCTTCTGATTTAAATAGCACTGATGCTCATTCTTTAAAGGTTTCATTGTGTTTTGTAGAAAAATTGTCCTGCCAGACCAACTGTAGACTGATGGTCGAGGGCTACACAACTGACTGTCCTGGAAAGAGTGCATCTCGTTCCTTCCTATCATTTGATCTACCCTTTATTAGCTATTCCAAAAAAAAAAAAAAAAAAAGGAAAGGATCATGCAGATTTTGAACCTGGTTTTGTTGGCTTTTTTTCTGTTGGTGGTAAATATTCCAGCCCCCAACTATAAGGGTGGTTTTCTCATTTATAGTCCAAAAGTTGTACCATATACCATATGATTATTTTTTTCTGGTGTGAAATCACTGAAATTACATGAAAGACAGATAGACAAACACCCAATTTCCATGAATCACAAAATAAATTTCTGACACAAACCTCTTTCACAGGAAAACTCTCATTGAACTTCATTAAGTATAGCAAATAAACCTGAAAAAAATTTCTGTGGTCATTCACTTGTAACATTTTTATCTTTGGTAGCTCCTTTTACCCAAAATAGATACTAACTTCAGGTTAATAGTCCCATAATTTATAATACATTATTATTATTATTACCAAGCAGTGTTAATTGAAGTAAATATTTCATACTTGGAATATTGTTGTTGTATCATCCTAGTGTATCTTCCTGTAATAGCTGTAATGAAATGACTGCTTTTCTGATTAAACAGAAACCTGAATTTTATTCTAGTATTCTAGGAGTTGAGATTCAGTGGATTTGCATATGATCCAAAGTCACTTAAGTTGATCTAGATTTTTTTTTTTTTTTTTTTTTTTTTGCAATACTAAGGTAATCAGCTGTGGATTTTATTTTTTTAGTTTATTTTATTTCATTTTATTTTATTATTGCAAACCAAATAACCATATCCAGCCACTGAAACTGCTTGGATTGAATCAGAATTTACTATTACGCTTCTAGTTTTCAAATGTATTTTGATAAATTATCTATGCCAGCAAGGGAGACTCTTCAAGGCACTGGGAAAACCAAAAGCAAATAAAGTAGAAAGTATGCAAGTAAAAATAGATGTCTCTTCTTTGGTATTGCCGACAATGAAATTCACCTTATTTTATACTATCTAGTTCAATTGGTAGGGTTTGGTTTTTTTTGGTTTTTTGATTTTGTTTTTTTTTTCTGAATGTGTCAGTGCATTCACAAAACTGGACAAACATTCTCCATATTTACTAATTGTGAGCTGTAGCACAAGGCTTGTGTCTAAATGACACAAGAAGAGTAGAGCATTTAGCAAAATATTGGTCTTCTGGCTACCAGCCATTTGATCCCCGTATGATACAGGACAGTGACGTGAAGGCTGCCTTTTATAAGTCCTTTCTTATTGTGTTCGTTATGCAAATGTGTGTGCAGGACTCATCTAGGATATACAGATGATACTGCTTCATTCTATTCTTACTAATACTTGTCAAGCTCCTAAAAGCTCTTCTTGCCTATATATTAAATGCGAATATTTATTTTATGAGAAACATTTTTCCTACCTGATAAATGTGTAAGTGTAGCTGTGTGGGGTCTTCTGCTCTCACAGCTGTGCTGTGTCATCTTGTGCCAGGTACGAGCCCAGCAAGTGTAGCACTCCATGAACTTTGCATCCGTCTGGGTTATGAGAAATGCAGTAATCCAGAAAATAGCAGCACTGACCTTTGCAAAAAGTTGTGAGCTCCATGAATGGAGAGCTGTAGCATGTGTATTTCTCATTTTGTCTTTTAAACTTTAAATCGATTGTTGAGTGGGTTTCCGAAAATCATTGAGGTATTCTCCACTTGGTGGATAAGGTATATCCACTCAGTGGATAAGGAACTGGCTGTATGGTCACACTCAAAGAATTGCAGACAGTGGCAAAATGTCCAAGTGGAGACAAGTGATGAGTGGTGTTCCTCAGGGGTTCATACTGGGACCAGTGCTGTTCAATATCTTTGTCAGTGACATGGACGCTGGGATTGAGTGCACCCTCAGTCAGTAAGTTTGCTGATGACACCAAGCTGACTGATGTGGTCAACACACTGGAGGGAAGGGATGCCATCCAGAGCGGCCTTGACAGGCTTCAGAGATGGGCTCATGTGAACCTCATGAAGTTCAACAAGGCCAAGTGCAAGATCCTGCACACAGGTAAAGGCAACCCCCAGTATCAACACAGGCTGGGCAGAGGATGGATTGAGAGCAGCCTGGAGGAGAAGGATGAAAAGCTCAATATGGCCCAATAACGTGTGCTTACAGCCCAGAATGCCAACTGTATCCTGGGCTGCATCAAAAGAAGCATGACCAGCAGGTCAAGGGAGGTGATTCTCACCCTCTACTCCACTCTCATGAGACCCCAGCTGGAGTACTGCCTTCAGCTCTGGGTCCCCCAACATAAGAAGGACATGGACCTGTTGGAGAGAGTCCAGAGGAGGTCCATGAAGATGATCAGAGAGCTGGAGCACCGCTCCTATGAGGACACGCTGGGAGAGTTGGGGTTGTTCAGCCTGGAGAAGAGAAGGCTCTGAGGAGACCTTACAGCAGCCTGCCAGTACCTAACAGTGGCTTATAAGATGGGGACAGACTTTTTAGTAGGTCCTGTAGTGATAGGACAAGGGGCAATGGTTTTAAACTAAAAGAGGGTAGATTTACATTAGATATGAGGAAGAAATTCTTTACTGTGAGCGTGGTGGGGCACTGGAACAGGTTTCCCGTGCCTGGCAGTGTCCAAGGCCAGGCTGGATGGGGCTTCAAGCAACCTGGTCTAGTGGAAGGTGTCCCTGTCCATGGCAGGGGTTTGGACCTAGCTGATCTTTAAGGTCCCTTCCAACCCAAACCACTCTATGATTCTATGAGTCTCTCTTTTTGATATTTATTGAAATTAATCACTGTTTTGGGGGGAACCTTTTTATCCTGGTTAATATGTTTAACATATTTCCCCTTCACCTCCTCAGGGGTTACTCCTATATCAACATAATTATATACTTGCTGAATGGCCCAGAAAGTTTCAGTAGGGTAAGACTTTCCTGGCAAGAGCGAGGCTATGTTGTTTACTTACAGAAATTAGACTATTGACACTGTTAATAGTGTTTAAAGTAGATAGTTAGAGATGCCACTGTTTGTGTATAAATGTTTTATAATTAATTGGAATTACACTTGAGGAAAGCTAAGCTGATAGAATCATAACCATAAGGCTGGTTTGTTGTACTGATTGGCACATTGTGTGTCTAATTGTTTGTTGATCTGGCATGGCTCACAGATGCATTTAATGATTCCCACTTGGGTTGCCTTGGTTTGCATTGATCTTCCCAGACACATGGGAGGATGAGATGTGAAGGATGTGGTTTAATTAGGCTACAGCTTTATTAATGTAGCTCATCTGGGAGCTCCTCAGCAATAACTTATAAAGTACAGGTCATGATGCCTTGACTTACTGCCAGCTGGTAGAAGTTAGCATTTGCCTCCCCAGGCTTTTGCTGGGCACTTGCTGCATCCCCATCATGAGAGGATTAAAGTGCTTGGGTTTTCTTAGCATGGTAGTAAGTTTTAGACTATGACCTTATTCCCCAATTTCTAGTTCTTTCTCAGTGTGAACCAGGTCTCTCTTGAGAAGTGATCTGCACGGTGTAACTCCTAAAAGGACACCCATTATTGATTAGCTTGTTTGTCCTGCCCACAGTTTCTGGATTGCTAATAGTTAATAGCTTTCACAAAAACATGTTCCTTAAGTGGAGGGAATACCCACCTTGCTCCAAAATGGCTCAAATAAGATATGATTATGGTAAGTAATCAGTGGTCACTGATTTTTGGTGGTGGTGGTTTTTCTGTCCATAATAATTCACAAATCTTCTATTTTCAGAACCCTGTACAGGGCTGGCATAACTTCTCCACTGCAGTATTTCAGACCAGTTTAGTCAGTAATGCAGAAATGGCCTGTGTCTGTCACAAGTACGTGTGGCATTTGTACAAGATCTCATACAATATTTTCACACAGCTATCTGAATTATCTTGCATCTGGCTGCTTCTCACCACTGGAAATTTTAATAAGGACAGAACTGGCCACAGTGCAAACTTCTTGTGTCATTCTTTTGCTTTGAACTGCAGTGAATTGGAATTAGACCTGTGGGCCTTCAGTACCCAGCCATAACTGTTCAGTGCTCATGCCACCTTGTAAGGAGTCCCTGCAGCCCAGGAAAAAAAAGATAAGCAGAAGCAGGCATGTGCAGTCAGTGAGTACTTAGGTTTTTTGATGGCCTAGAGGCCACCCACTCCTTCCAGCCAGGAGGGACCACCAGACTTAAGGGTGTAGACGGAAGTTTAGGCTGATAGATGAGACCCAAAATGCTTATTGTATTTATGTTACTCATCTGTATCCCTAGTAGAACTCTATGTCTTGGGTTGTATTTGGATTTCATTAATGATAAGTGTAAGTTTTGGGGTTTCTTAGAATAATCATGTGAATAATAGAAAAAAAGTGGTCCTAACCATGCCATCTAGATTTCTTTGTTTTACCAGCAGGACTTTTAATGTTGCAGTGTAGTTGCATGTCCCTTTTTTTGTAGTTATGTTTTCCCCTTGAAGAAAGAATAACCCAAACATTGAAGAACTTAAGCATGATTTCTGACTGCCCTCTGTTTCTGTAGGACTTACCTGCTGTTGCTCAGTACTGACATATAGAGTGTCAGATCTTTGCTGTTCCCTCCCTGTTGTATTGCAAAACTTGTATAAATCTTTCCATGCAGGTTTTCATTCAGCTAGGTGGATATGACCTCTCCTGTAGCATCACCAGTTACTTCCTGGTGCTGAATTAGTTTGTATTGTTGATCTGGATATGAGGGAGTAGCTCAAGCTGAAGGTTATAAGGTCTACATACCGCTGTGGGATGCAGATTGCTGAAGACTGCTGCCTTTCCCTGCCCTTGTCCCCTGCAGCCATTCTTGTCGTCCCAGCAAAGGGAATAATTAAATCCTACTTAGTTTTTCCTGTTAATCCAGATATAGCCTGCAGCTCTGCCTTTGAGGTAGGAGGACTGTGGTTTAGGATCCATTTTCATGATATGCTATGGCATTCTGGTTTTCTGCATGCAGAACAGTGTGTACAGGTTTGATTTCAGGAAGACACAATGTTTTACACGAGCTATTCTAAATTATTACATACTTCCACTAAGTGTAACAATTCCTATTTGTTCCCTTTCTTCCAGAAGGACTGCTGTTGGTGACTTTTTAAACAGTTTGTATTGAGCTGTAGAGTATAAATGTGTATAGCTGGCAAAATATTTTTAGAATATTTTTCATGTTCAGTTCAGAGGCAGGTCTCGTTATATGAAAAGCACACCTGATATCTGAATATATAAAGCATAGATTGTGGGAATAGACATTTACTTCTTTATAAGCACAAAACCTTTACCATTTATTCTTTTATTTGTACAATGCCAAAAGCAACAGACTGGTTCTAGCATTTATGTGCTGTTATTATACAAATGTTTAAGAAAACAAATTGGATTATCTAATTACGAAGGGGATTTAAAACCAGAGTCTTGGTTCTTCTGCTGTGCTTCCAAATTCTGTTGTCTCTGTAGCACTGGCTTGATAGAAGAATAATTTGCATGTTAACTTGTTTAGTGCAGTGATGCTGCTTGTTGTAGTATGTATGGTTAATTAGGAATCTGGAATCATATGCAGCTCATGCCTTGTTTGTTCTCAGCTGGCCTGTGCTTGCATAAACTGTTAGGAAATGCTACACAAGCACAATTCATTTGGAATTAGGTTATAGTTAAATGGCAAATAATTTTTTTGTCTTTTAGCCTCTTTGAGATAAAGACCTTCAGCTGTGAGTTTGCTGGCTGACAAGTCTCCTATTGGAAAGAGAGGGGTGAGTTCCCTTTCTGTAATTTAAGTGACAGATAAATTAATGCTATGAAATAGTAATCATAAAGAAACTCTGCACTGTTTTTTACCTTGGTTTTGTTTTTTGGCTACTTGAATTAAAAGGTTTTGCTTTGTAATAACTTAAATAGTAATGAAGCTATGACTGCTGGTGCATATGTTCGCTATGTCTGAATAATTCTGGAGTGCTAATAATTTTTTCAGAGAGCACCAGTATTATTACCAATTGTGAGGCAACAGTGAGACATATTCTCTCACAAAGAATTAACTTATTTTCTCTCTTGCAGTTTTCCCATGTAATGATGTAATAGATTAGCGTACACCTTAGTGCACTAACTAACAGTACAGTTTACCTTTAAATTTTACCTTTAAACCTTTGCTGCTCTGTGGCCTTTGTTAGCTTTGGTGGCTTTTAAGAGCATCTGCTACAAGTATAGATCAAGTTATTGATAGCTAAAGCATCCGTGTCCCAATGTATTTGAATTTTGCCTTGCTCTGGGATTTTTGGTGTTTTTTTTGTTTTTTTTTTTTTTTGAGGGGGTGGGGCATGTGTGCATGTATCATTGCCCCAAGTAACTGTTGCAGTCTGTCAAGGATTTCCTTAATTAGGCTTTTAATCTATTAGCTTTAAAAGGCAAATATCTTTTTAATTATGAAAGTATCATTTGAAGGGAAGCAATTCTGCCTCTCACAGAGGGGCAAATGAGGGGCTAGAGAGAAGGTGGAGCAAGACTTCTCTCACATGCGTTGTAAAAGCACAAGACAAAAGACAAAAGTTTCAGTAAGGGCAATTTCAAATAGATAATTAGGAAAATGTTCTTCACACTGAGGATGGCTAAACACAGGGACGGGGCTCCCAAAGGTGTGCAGTCTCCCACATTCTTTGGGGGACTGGACAAGACCCTTGTCTGATCGATTTCAAAGCTAGCCCTCCTTCAAGCAGCCCCTAGAGGTCCCTTCCTGCTGAAGTTATTTTAAGATTCTTAGTTAAAACAGAAGAGAGAAACTCACCTCTATCATGTTATGAGGATAAATCACACACAGAGATAACCCACTTGCAATGTGTGAAGTTGGAATCAGCCTCATCTGTGCTGCATACAGCGTTCTCTGTTGCCTTAATGCTGCTGTGTGAGACCTCACGGGAAAAGGATTTGATGACAACTGGTTTATTTTGAAACATAGATTATGTCTGTCTCTTAGCCAATGTATGGTACTGCTAGCGCATAACTGTAATGTCCAAATTCAAGCAGTCTCCTCTCTCATTTTGAACTGATGCCTCAAGACTATTAATAAACTTTCCAGCTAATCTTTTATTCAATAAGCTAACCTCGAAGACAATTGTAAGATACAAATAAAACAATTCACAATTAACCTTCATTGTACCACACTGCAGACATCTGACTCTAGTAGCTTATTTCAGTTTTTGCAAAGAAAATATGAGACTTAAAAATGGATTTTCAACTATAAACACTGATGTCCTATCTAGAGATTTGCATTGCCATGGAGGGGAAAAAAAATGTAAATTTTCTTCTTTT
The DNA here is from genome assembly GCF_963210335.1 of Falco punctatus. Taxonomy (NCBI): domain Eukaryota; kingdom Metazoa; phylum Chordata; class Aves; order Falconiformes; family Falconidae; genus Falco; species Falco punctatus. The sequence continues at coordinate 14,480,467 of NC_137594.1, read as the reverse complement.
AGCTGGCTTTGTGGTTTGGTGGTGGGTGGTTGTTGTTTTTTTTATTGAAATGGAAATTTTGTTGTCAGAGAGCCTGAAGCATATGAATTCTCAAGTCTTATTCCTAATAGGAATATTTACATAGTGAGGAATAGTTTTGAATAGTGGGATTTCTGGAAAGTACCTGAAGAAAAATTGTAGAATATTAGCCTTTTAGGTTTCCAGAATATACCATTTAAAAGGGCACTAAAAATACCCTTTGTGCATCTGCATTAAATTCCTAGCAAGTCTATGCTTCTATTGATGGTCTTCTAATGTAAAAATAGTCTTTAGACTAGCAAACAGAAATAAATGAAAATACACTGTACCTGGTACTCTGTAAGCACTTTGAAGTGTTTAACACACGTGGGAATGTTTCGATTAAAATGAGGAACTCATATTGGTCATCTTGATATTAAAAGAGACATTTGTGCTTCATAAATATTGAAGATACTTGTATGCTGAAAACATGGATGCTGATTTTTGCAATTGGTTATGTACATATAAAAACTTGCTTTCATTAGGACCCTATCAGAAAGCAGTGGGGCTCAGCACAGGCTCATTAGCATGCATGAAACAGATGAAAGAATCCAGACCCAGATTTTCAGCTGTCTGGAGACCAAGGACAAAAGTCTTATCATTACCTTAAATCTAAAGTGGTAGCAAAAATAGAACAAATTGGTTCAGGAGACAGAGGGAGATGTATGTCTGGCTAAGGGATAGAGTGGAGGGAATTACAGAAGGACCCATGAGAACATACTTCAAAGAAGCTTGGGAAACTGGAACAGACATTATTTGGTCTCCAGCTGTATGCACTACATGACTGAGCAATTAACTATCATTCACTGACTTCTACAGATTTGAAGTAAAATGGGATATATTATCTAAAATGCAGTAACATAGTTGACAGTAGCAGCAGACTGACTGTGTGTAAGCATATTCTAGGGAAATCAGTTTTTCAGAAAATGGAACCAACTGGCTTAGCTTAGTATAGCTTAGCTTTTATCATACCTAGGTGTTTTCTGTTTACGTGCCTTGGAATAAATCTAATCCAAAATTTAGGCTTAATTAGAAGGATAAAACCAGTCTAGCAGCAATATTTTGGTCATGTTCTAGCAAAATATCCTCTGATAGATTAGTCTTGGCTTGTCCATGTTGAAAAGCTAAGCTTGATCTTTACCTATAAAATTATTCCCTTGTTTAGAATTTCAGTTTCTTCAAAGTCTCAGATACTGTCCATGAGGCTTAAACCCAAATTCAGCTCTGTACTGATAGTCAAACTTTGATATTTAGAGATGGAAGTGGTAAAATCTGGGGATTTAATTCAAGCCTAACCCTACTTAAAACTGTCAAGCCTCTCCAGAGCTGCGTGACCACATCAGGACAACTGTGCAGCAAGATAGGCAACAAAAGAATGTCACAGGAATATGAATAATAAATAAACTTAAGGTGTTCCAGAGTTACAGTAATGTTTTACAGTTACATTTTGTACGTCCATGTTATAGGACTCAGAAAGCCACACAGTTATATTAAACGATATGAGTTTTTTCCTTTGGAAGGATTTGTGGGAGGAAATTCTTCAATTATTAAAATCAGCTCAGAAGATTATAGACCAAGATTTATTTAGTAATTAAATGTTGCAACTTGGATTCAAATTTCAAATCTCATCTGCAGAGGGGTTTGATAAAACACAGTAAGAAGTTCTTGAAAATTTGTAGCTAAAGATGTTATTTTTGTCATCCATATAATATTTCACAACAGTACTCCCCTTCATTCAGGGTGCTGTTTGTTTATAGTATGTTCTGTGAATGGTAAATACTTATTCTGGTGCAATTCTCTTGTACACATACAGCAAGAATATATAAAAATACAAAAAGCCTCTTTGCATTTGCCCTGCCCCAGGAGAGAGATTACATTCATCCTGCATGTCACTGTTTATGCCACAATTTCTTTATGCTGCAAAAAACTTCCAATATTGGGTTTTAAAAAGTCCAGTTCAAATACTTATTGTTCAGCTCAAATGAAATGCCATAATCAGCACCTTACAATGTGTCCTCAGCTTTTTATCTTGAAAAAAATGGGAGGTTAGTGGCTAATGGAAGAGAACCAGATCAATCGGATTTTTCCTCATATGATAGCACCCCATTCCGATGCTTTAAATGTCTATTGAAGAAAAAAAAAAAAAAAAAGCCTATGGATGTATGAAATCCATTTGGAAGTAGAAACATTTGGGCACGTGAGCAGGTGTGTGAGAGATTTCACAGGGCAGCAACCAGCCCCAGCTCTGCCATATCAGGAGGCAACAGGGCAGGAAACGGCCTGGAACATGCGCTCTGAGCATCATTTAACCAAGAATCTAAAGAAGCTGTGTTGGGGAAAGGATGGATAATGTTAGGAAGGGATCTTTCCATTTGTGCAAGTGTTTGGAGTCATGATGGTTGGATAGTTTGCTTGTGATGTATGAATCTTTATGTAAGGAGAGGAGTTAGCACATGTGATATACCACAAGTTAAATAGTATTGGGTTATCTAATGAGGAGGTTGTTCCCAAAGGGCTTGAAGGGGAATGCTCCCATCTGTATGTTTCCAAGGCCTATGTTACTAACTGGAAGTCTCCCAAGGAGCTGATTTTTTTTGTAACTCAGTCCAGGAAAGGGAGACGAGCAGGGCAGCTGTTTGTCTGCCGCTGGCAGCTCTTGAGGATGTATCTCCTTTTAAAATCTGTGGTAATAATGCACCAGCTTTAAAAAAAAAAAAAAAAAAAATCAAAAAAGCTCTTGTCTCCTGCCTGGAGATTGGGTTTCTTTCTACTGTAGATGTGGTTTTCCTTGCATGATAAAACTGTTGAAACTTTGTCAAACTAGCACCTGGGCTGAGAGGAGTGGTAACTAGTGCAAGTACTCTTCTCGTAGGTTGAAGCTCTGGGCAGGCCCTGCCAGCAGTGATTCCAGCTGGTTGTGCAAACCAAAAAAGTTGAGAGCTTCATTTCTGTGCCTGTTTTCTGCTTTTGAAAGAGGTGAATCATGTGTGGGAAGAGGTGATAGGTTGCCTTACCACTTGCAGTAAAATTTAAGATCTTTACAGAGAGCTGTCATAGACCTCACAAGATATTTTTGATTAATAAATAAAACAGGCCTAAGGAAAGAAGTAATGCTTTTTTTCTTAAATTAGGAGTTGTTTTCTCATTTAATATTCAATATTTACAGCAATGATTTAAAATAGCTGAACTGATTTGGGACCCTGAGATTTGAATCTTTAAATGTTCATTTGTCAGGCTGGTGTATTATCCTGAGACTTATTTCCAAAGCAATGTGCTGGAATACTGTATTTGCAGTGACTAGATATGTGCTCTATATATTCATTCTAAAAGCACACCATTAGCCTAAACTTGGATGCTGTGCTGCGCTTACCTCCTTTGCAAGTGCAGCTTTAAGAACTGAACATTTTCTGGTTTATCTGTTCTTCATTGGAAGGCGATCAGATATCAAGTTTTTAATGAGTACTAGCAGCAGACATATATGTAACTTCATGGCAGATTAAACATCATCTTTAATTTGAACTATCTCAAAGTGCATGTGTAGATGAGTATAGAGGAGACAAATGATGTCATTTAATGTTAGTCACTTTTGTGGCTACCTAAGCTACCAAAGGGCAAGAAAACTTGTTTCAAGGAAAAGAAGAAAACCCTGGGGTGGTAATGAGATTAAAAACAATGATTGATCAGCTGTGTGCTGCTGTGACCTGCTGGGGTGGAAGATGCTGCTTTGTGCAATGGCTTTCTCGGCATCTGGCGATAGTAGCACCGATGGCTGCTCTGTTCTGGGTATTCAGTTTGCTTCAGTGCTTTTGTTTATTGTAACTCAAAATGTTCTTACACAGATTCTTCTGCCTTTGCACACTGTGACAAGAATTTTGCTTCTGAAATTGTTGTGACATGCTAATGAAGCAGAGGACAGTAGTACAAGTAAATTGAAAGACACATATAATGCCTTAATGTGGAGGAGAGAGTGAATTGAATGTCATTTTAGAGTTTCTGCATAGATGGGTGTATTTCTAAAGGATTCTGTCACGCAGACAAGATGATAGAGGTTGAAGCTGTTTTTAAGTAATAAGTACATATTCTTTTCTAATGCTACAGTAAACACAGTAGGGAGCAATAACATACTATTAGCCTCAGACCTTCCAGAGAAACTGTTTTACATCAGCCTACCTTGCAGCTTGGACAGTAATTCTAAAACAGAAGTAAAAAGCTTTCTACTGCAATCTGTGAATTCGACGTATTTGATGTTCAGCCTTAATCCTGAGTCAGGGTGTAACAATTTCTTGCAAATGTCTAAATATAGAGGAAATTATAAGGTTAAGTGTCTGTTCACGCTAGTTTCACAAGGCTTCAATTTTGTTGACTTGCTTAATATTTGCTGGAAATGTATAGCATCTCTGGGCCCAACTGCTGTTTCATACAAGCTGGAGTTAAGAGAATTTTATATCTTAGCTCAGTTTTAACCCTGTGTGTTTCATGTGTGTTAGTCCTTCAGTTTCCCCTGTGGTTTTGTTATATTATGCGAGAAATTCTGGTTGTCTGACAGTTTCTCTCAGGATGAAAAAGATAAGGTCTGAACACTTGTCTTTTTTAATGGTAAGTCTATATTTGTCCAGTTTGTTTACTGAGAAACTTAAGCCCTCATTTGCATGTGATGACTTAGGAGAATTGCATGATGGAATAATACAAACAAGTGGAAACATGATGATAGAAAGTGTGCTGTTTGGAGACTCAGAGCAAGCATGATGTAACACCACAGGAAATTTGGAGTCTGAATGGACAGAATCCAGGGGAGAGTCACAGATATCGTCAGAAGTCTGAAAAAACAATTGACAAAGAAACATTGAGAGTTACAGTTCTGCCCCCTCACTTTGCTCTTTGTAGATTCTTGAATTCTTATAAGTATGCCAAAGTGATTACACAGAGGAGGGATGAATTTCTGTCTCCTTTCTTTAGACACAATAGATAACATAGGCTTAACTGTGGTGCACCAGGAAAGATTCCCCGAGATGGAGCGGAGCCTTTACCTGTCTGGAAGTTTTTAAGACTGAGTTAGAGAATCATGTGTCAGGGATGCAGCAGACCAGGTGCCACTGTTGCTAGTCACTGCCTCCTGGGCACCCGCATTCAAAACAGGTGGATGAAAACTGTGAGGGGATGGGAGAGGGCTACCGGCGGTGATGGGCATTGTGGTGGAAACTGGAGAGTGCATAGCTAGTGATGGAGGCTGGGTACCACAGCCCGGTGATGCTGTGTTGTTTGGACATGCCTCCTGCCTGTGTAATCCTTGGCGAAGAAGGCACAGGTGGGAAAAATCTCCCAAGAGCCCTTGTTGGACTGGCCAGAGCTTTGGGCTGCTGTGGAAATCAGAGAGATGAAGCTTTTAACAATTTCTGAGGCTTTAATTTCAGTACTTGGCCTCACTCTTTAAATAGTACTGCAATAGTACTGTATGTACTTTTTAAAAAAAAAATTAAAATACATACAGCAGTTCCTCTGTTTTCAATCCAATCTTTTGTTTGCTTGGGTAATCTTGTTTCTTTTAAGTACCCTGAAATGCAGGACTGTAAAATCTGCATACAAACATTGCTGTATTTGTAATGGTAAAATGTGAAAGTTTCTCCAATGTGCCTTTAACTGGAGTCAACTTTAAAAGCCCTAGCCTACTCTTTCTGGTTTTGCACAATGCAATTCACTTTATAGGATAGTTCAGTGATTTTTTAAATTTTTTTTATGGTTGTTTTGGTTGTTTCTTGCATACTTCTCATGGGCAGTAAATTGATGCTAGTGCCTCATATGCTGAATGCAGGAAAGAGGTTGAGGGCTAGAAATCCTGATTAGTTAAAATATGTGAGAGTACTGTAACCTGTGAAAGATGGTAACGGCAATAAAAGCTGATATTTACATCAGCAACAGTAGCACAGACGTATTTCATTGTGTACTAGCTTCTATTCTTGTCTATCTGTGTCTGTGTTGTAAAATCATGTAATAATTCATCAGCTTGCTTTCTGTCAGCTTGATTTGTTACTTTTTGACCTGAGCTGTGTGGTTGGAATTGTAGTGTTTGAATTACAGACTCAAAGACTGCAAGCTCAATAATAGCAATTTTCTGAAGTGTTTCGAAAAGCATTACCTATTGTTCGTACAGCTTAATTATTTTAAACTTGTGTAATTCAAAGTTATTGCTTATTTTCTCTGCTGAAAGTTCAAAATGCAGTGTGGGGTTTTTTGTGGTGGTGGTGTTGATTACCTTTAAACGTGGAAATAAACCCAAATCTAGCCTATTCTTTTTTAAGTGTAGTTGTGTGTGTGGTAAAAATGCTTTGTGTAGTAGATCTTGTTTATTATAAATCAAGGATTTGAGGCAGCATTTTCTCCATTCTTCCTATTCTTCTACCAAGAGAAAAATGACTAAAAATTATATTAAAATGCCCAAGAAATAATACTGAAAAAAATAAAGCCAGAAAGGTGCTTGATTATTGCAGCCCATTATCATCTTAGATTTTAAAATAGAGACTATCAAATATTGTCTTAGAAGTGCCAATATGCTGGGGCTTGGGGAGGGCGGGAGCCTGGGGGGCCACCTAAGCAATTGTTTTGTCCTAATGATTTTGCCCCAAAGTTATTTCAGGCAGGCTAGAAGTAGTAATTGATTACATGTGAACTTATGGAGGAATGAGAAGGAAATAAAAGGAAAAAAGAGCAAGCTTTCTGTAATAGGTAGCTTATGCATATTGATTAATATGAAGTTATTAATGTGTATTGAGTAGTTATTTTGTTTACTATCTTTGTCAAGTGAATGTGATTTGCCTTTTCAATAATTCACTAAACCAATGACGCAAGTTGATAGGAAATGTATGAGGTTTCATTAGACCATTTATCATCAGGAGACAAAAGAATAAGTATTCAGTGAATAAATAGCAACAAATTCATGACAGCATCCAGACAGCTGCTGTTGTGCTTCTGGTCTTCTCCAGATGTGAGAGAATACCATAAACTAGCATTCTTCTCATTCATAATTATTCATGTAAGTACAAATTAGTTACAATAACTATCTGCTGTAAAACCTACTATAATTATTGACAAAAAATGGAACATATGTTTTGAAAAGCAAAGCTCTGAACTGGAACCAAAGCTAGCCTAAATTTTTTGTGTCCGATTTTAATCTTGCTTACATCAGTAAGAGCAACTCTAGTGAAGCTGATGAAGTGAATATGAAGCTGAATAATATTAGGAATTGGTTATGCAGATGTAGCTGATAACTTAATATTTTATTCTTGATTTTAAGCCAGTCATTGATATGGAAACAGTTGACCTTTGCCTGAGATCTTTCAAGCAGATGATTCTTAAGCAAAAAATTACAACATTCAGTGAATTCACCAAGGAGGTGCCCAACTTTCCCAGGGTTTTGGAAACTGTAATTGAATATTTTCTTTTTAAACTGGAATGACTATTGGCAACTGCGTGTACTGTTTTCTATTTCTAAGTCTTTTGAACTTTGCTTTCCATAGCATTGGGTTGGTCTCCTCTCCACAAAGCCTTTAACATTGATTGCCATGTTTCTTGTTGTGGGGAAGATACCAGAGGGACCTAAGTAACTCTTTCATAGAGAAGTGAGGAGACCACAAATCAAATGAACCTCCTTATATGTGAATGGTTTAATTAAAACCCAAAACCAACAAACAAAAAGAAAAAAACCCACCAAACAAAAAACCAAACACTTTGTTATACCCTGTCCTCGTGTGACTTTCCCTTGCTGATGCTGTCCATTAAATTCTCTGCTTACATCAAGGGTAACTTACAGCTCTGGAAAACTTATTATGCAAGAATAATAGGCTCTTTCAGCTACTTACAAGTAATGTGGTTTTTCTAGACTCTTTTCCACTTTTGAATTTTGTTTCTTGAGTATATTTTGTCCATTTGCATGCATACACACATATATATTTACATGCAAAGTACCTGTCCTGTTCCAAGGACCACAAAAATAATTGGGAATATTCTCATATTGCAAATATTCAGTGCTAACAAAAAGTGTGAGTCGATAAGTCTGATGTTTTTATGTTCAAGATGGGAAGGGATGATTGCTTTATATGATGCTGGCTAGACTGAGTAGTGATGGGTTTCATTCTTAATGTTTGAATGTCAAAATGTCTGAATGAAGGCCAAGACTGCACATAGCTGGGAAAGCGATGATGCAGAGTATTGGTGTGGAAATAGAAAAGCTAACCTTATAAAAGACTTGGCTAAAACTCATTTTTGCATGCTATGAGAGACCAGGTTGAAATGCACTGTGTCGCACTCTTCCTGTCTGCCAGCTATTTGAATTTCTCTCCAAAACTTGATCTCTTTGAATTACTATTACAGAGGTAACGTTAGGTTCTTATTTTCTTTGTTTTATTTTTGTGAGTTCTTCAATAGCAGAGACTGATTCCAAAATGTCTAGGATTGATGTTTAAGGTATTTTAGATTTTGGTTTTGCATGCTTTCCATTTTTTGTCTTTTGGTGTTTGCCTTACAGGCATCCTTAGAAAACCTACTTCAGTTTCCGTAACGAGCTGGGTTATTGCATTGAAGATGATTTCTGGTAGTGTTTAATTGCTGCAGAATCTTGGGCAGGTTTTCTGATTAAACTCTCATCATACTTTATATCTGAGCTTCCTGCATCAGATGTCTGCTTTCTCAGGTCTGAGTAGGGTCATCTTAGCTTCTCTGGCAGCAAGCAAATGGACAGAGTAATGAGGCTTAAGACAGGCATTTGGAGCAAATTGCACCATGGCAGCCATGCCACCTACAAGGTTAGGTTCAGCTGAGGGCTGAATTGCTTCCCGACATAATTTCCCATTCATCATGTAATACAAAGTTGGAAGAGGCCTGAAGTGGTTATCTCGCCTGAAGTCAGGAGCAATAACCGGAGGTAATCTTTAACAGATATTTACATAATGTCTTCTTAAAAACTTCTAACTCTGAAACCTCCCAGCCCATCTATTCCAATGCTTCACTGTCCTTGCAGCTTCCTAGTGCAGAATATAAGTCGTATTTGCACTAGTTTGATTTTCTCTGCCTTAGTGGTCTTAGAAAAGTTTTTTTCCCTTCTTTTCTGCAGCAATCCTTTATTTATGCAAAGCATAATACTCATCTCTTCTGTTTGCTGCTTTCTGTGTTCAGCTCTTTCATTGTTTCCTTGTGATTCATGTTTTCAGGCTGCTCATCTGCTCTCTTCTGGATATTATTTTTTTTTTCTGGTTGGTTCATGTCTTTTAAGACTTTTTCCAGAAACTGAACTTTGAGCAGACTGGCTCCTCCTTTTGTTGAAGATCACTTCCACAGGTAGTTGGAACAACAGAGTACAGCACAGGGATGTTTGCAGCCCATTGAGTTACTTGTGAACATGCAGATCCAAAGGGATTAATTTGTTCCTAATTGGAATTCCTCATGTTTTCCCCAGTTTGGTTTTTGTTTTTAATAATAAAATTGTCTGTATATATGTGTCAAATACCTCTTGGGTTTACACTATTTTGTAAAGTTTGTTTGCTTATTGCTAACAAGATAACCCTTTTGCAAATTATTTATCTTTTAAACCACAGTGAGAAGCTTTATGGTAACAGTTCCACCAAGAAACTCCATGACGTGAAAGTCCAGTTATTTTGAAGCTGTAACTAAAAATTGCTCAGAATAGCACTTCCGTTACAATGCCAAAAAACTAATAGAAACACAAACAAAACAGTGGAAAAACTTCTCAGATATTCACTCATAGGTCTAATGAGCTCAGAACATAGTGTATAGGCAAAGCCAAATTCTGTTTTCAGTGCAGGCTGCAGATGAAATTTATGGGTGCATTATGCAGAACTTAGTGATAGAAATGTAGGAAATTACCTCTTTCCGTTAACAACATTGCATTTACTCAGTGCCATTAAATTGGTACCTTTCTTTTTGAATAATGCTTAGAAGAATTGTAGCTGCCTCTGCAGGTTCTGTGGCAAGAAACTAATTGTGGGTTAGCTGGATTACAAGGAGAAATATGTTGGCTGATGTCATTCATGTGCACCAATACTTTCTGGAAACCAAAGAGTGCACAAATGTTCCTTGAAATGGTACACAGCAAAGAGACAGTAGTTTGGCAGTGATGCAATGAGATATTAAAAGGAATTATTATACCTGAGGTGTGGGAATTTATGGCGTGCCTTTGTACAGGCAATCTAAATGTTAATTGGTAACTATAACAGTTTCCATTTTTAATATATTCAAGCTTAGCATTAGCTACTTTTTTCTTTACTTGCTTTGCAGTTTTAGTTACTTTGGTTTATGATGAAATATCTTGAATGTGAAGCTCCACAGTATCTTAGTCTCGTAAAACACAAAAACAATAAACTTGTCGAAACCCAGTGCAAACACACAGCATAAAATTTTCTGTCATTTGTAATACCTGAAAATAGCCATTTGTCCAAAGCACCCAGCTGTACTTGCTAATTTTAAGAACCAAACTAAACGCCACAAGTCTGGAGCCTTTTGGGTTTTTTACCTTCACACCTTGATCTCTTAATTGCCCTCAGTGTCTTTCAAATTGCCTGTGCAGGACATAACTTCAGCCCTGCAAGTATGACAGAGCCTCTGAGCCTGTCATGTTTGAGAGGCGGTGACTGGCCCCAGACCAGCAGTAGGAGCCAGTCTGCATGACATTACAGCCTAGGCACAGAGGCAGCCGGAGAGGCCCTGGGTGATGCAACATTGCATTTCAGGGAAAGGCAGGAGAGTAAATGAATGGCGGTGAAGAACAGGGCAAGAATGTTAAGGACAGTAAGTCAGTTAGCGATAAAGAAATGTTCTAAGTACCTCTTTTTTTCCTTTTCTTTTTTTTTCCCCTCAAATGCCACATTAAAAATCAGATCAAATTGTGATTCTCAGGGAATAGGATGCTGCAGAACTTGGGATAGGAAATATGAGCATCATAAGCATTTTGCAAGCAAAGGAAGAAGAGATAGACTGTCTCAAAGGTGTTGTTATAGAAAAGAAATTAGACATAGTGGAGATGTAAGGGGTCTGAAAATTTGCTTGTGTCAGAGACTGGAATGTCAGACAGACGGTGATGATCTTGGGAATCCACAAAATCATTTGGTGAATGAGAAAGATAGTAGAGCAGTAACCATGTTCAGGCTAGGTAGTGGCTTACACTGAGTGAAGAGGAAGATGTACTGTTTAAATTTGGGACGAGAAGGGTGTGAGACTGGGAGGGACTGTAGGAAGAGGTGTAGAAGCCAGTTCTGGAAGATTTCTTTAGGGAGAAATTGGAGGTAAGGTCAAAAAGTGCCTAAAATCTAAATAGAGAGTTCAACTCCTTTATTATTCTCTTAGCAATAGGGGAATCTTTCATGCACTGCAGAACTATTACCAACCCTTGAGCGTCATTCCAGAGTTAGTAACCTCTGCTTTTGCTGTTTCTTTTTGGGTTTGGGATGTTGTTTTGTTTTGTTGGGAGCCTATTGATTTTTTTTTTTTATATGAGAGTATTCAAACCTCTCACTGTTAGAGAAAACAAACTGATTCTGTCACTCTGCAAACTTCAACACCGTTCTGGTGAGTGCTCTCTCTCTCAGGGATGTGTTCTCACACCAACAGTGCTGTACAGGCAGCAGTTACTGTGCTCAGGACTGGGTCCAGGTGTGTGCTGTGCTGCAGCATGGGTAATCTCCATGCCTGGAAGCACTATGATTTCACCAGCAGCTAGAGAGGATTCCAAAAACTGTGGATTTTGAGACTCGAGCTGCTGCTGCCTGGTGTTAAAACATAAGGAAGTGGTTTATTGCCTATCTAGCTCCTAGACAGGAGCAAAGTGCCAAACTACTTTTCACAGAGGTTTTCCTATGTGGAACCTCTCTATCTTTTCTGTTTTCTGTAAGAGAAGGAAGTTAGTCCTGCCTATGTGCATATCACTTTAGATATTTATTTTCCCCTGTCTTTCAGTGTCTTCTGTTAGCCTGGGAGCTGCACAGACTCCCTGTCCTTCATAAGCTGCAGCAAAATGGTTTATGGAAGGCTAGAAATGGCAACAGGATATCTGAAGAAAAAGTGGAATCTGAAAATTAATTATATTTATATACTACTAATTAAAATTGCATCTTTGATAACAAAAACAGTATGTCATAGCATTGATTTATGTTTGCAATGTGCTAGGAGTCTAATGTTGATATTTTTGACTGACAAGGAACAGCAGCAAGAAAATGTTAGGATGTATTTACGTTTTGCAGCCTATTTCCCTTTTCATTTGAAGCTATCTACTCTGGCATTTCTTTTCCTGTTCAGAAAAGAGGAAAAGGCAGACCTGGGGACCATTTATTAATTCAGTTCTGTTATTTAAAATGTGAGCCATTGAGCTCAAGGAAACTGCCTCCTAGGGGAAGCCTCTCTCTAACAACTAAAAATACGACAGGGCCAGTTTTGGTCTTCCAGCTCCCGTCACGTTATTGCATGGGTGCTGTCCCTGCTGAGAGGAGGAATGCAATGAGCTCAGCATCAGACAGCCAGTATGAGACACTGGAAGTGTCTTCTGCAGGAAGACTCAAGTTGCAGGTTTCTATTTGTTTATACTGGAAAATCCACTCCTGCGTGGGAGTTGCACAGGGTTTTGAAGAGGAGTGCTGTGCAGTTGATGCCATCTCCCAAGGAAAAACCTGTTTTATAGACATCATAAAATTCAATAAATCTCAAGTGATAAAACCATAGTAAAACCTCATCAGTGTGCCAGCTTTCATACCTCCTGTTTTTAACAATGTACTGAAAGGTTTTAGGCATATGTCCCCTAGTAATACTGAAACTAAAAGTTTGTTTTTTTCTCTGTCAGGCTTAAGCACTGTGAAGCTCTGTAAGCAAGGTGTGTGGCTCATGCAGTTTAAGGATAACTGTTTCCTTGAGTGGCTGTTTCAGTAACTCCTTCTGTGTATGGGATGTCTAAAAAGACAGAGAAAGCAGGTGGCTGATTAGAGTTAATTACTTGAGGATTCAGTATCTGTCATGTTTAAGTCCATGTCACAGAAACAAAAAGAAATACAAACCAGAGCCTGAAGTGGTATTGTTTGTGTCAAATTTCTTCCTGAATCTGGACTTGGAACAAAAGTTGTCTCCCTGCTTCCAAGGAGGGCCACAAAATCTTGTTTGATTTATCAGTAACTAGGATCCTTGAAGTTTGTCATAAGCAAATTGTTTTTCATACGTATCAACTCTTTCCAGTCTATATTTTGTGAAAACCAGACTGCAAGATTCCAGAAATAACTTAGTGGAAGACTTTCCTTGGTTTGGAGCAAAAACATTGTAAACACACAGTACAGAGGTGAAGACTTTCTCCCAGGGCCATGAATGGTTCAGTTTTGTTGGGAGATATTTGAAGATAAGTGGGGAGGGGGTGGGGGAAGGTCTCTGACTTTCAAAATTTTATCCTAGATCTGGGAAATCAATGCATTCATAGTTCCTGACAAGTCAGCATTTTCTAAAGCAAAAACATTTAGGAAAATTCAATATCAGTTCAGTGTGAGGTTATAGATGGCATATTCAAGTTCAAGGTAAAATTACTGCTGTTACAGCATAAATTCTATACCCTTTTCTTTCTGTTTTTTTTGCTTCAGTACTAGTCAAATTTGCACAAAGATGGGATCTTTTGTTTCTTTGTATTTCAGATAATCCTCAGCATAATATTTATACTGTATGTGTTTCTTAAGTGGTTGCTGTGGAAATTAGTATACTGCATAAGGTTGTAACATCAGAAGGGAGTATATGGGCTCCAAAAACATCTAAACAGGATCCTATTTTTTATGTAAATATTTGTATTAATCAAAATTGAAGAAAGCAAAGAGGAGAATGAGGACTTTGATTTATATTTTTTTCCTGTCTCAAAATGGACATGTTTCCATTGAGGTTTCTTCAGTTCTTTAAGCTGTGACCATGAGTGAATATAACCTATATCCTCATTATATGCAGAGACATAACTTATAGTTTCCTTTCTACCTGCATGAGTAAAATTTTCTTCTTTTATCTTGTTATGCAAATAGGAATAGGGAAAGCATTTAGCCTGAAAATACACACTGTGTAAACATCCTGACTTCAGTCCCAGAGCACTCTTTATAGGTACAAGTTACAATATTAAGAGTAATAGTGCATACCGGAGTGTATCAGAGAGAGTGAAGTAATAATGCTTTAAATATAATTAAGTTGCTGTTGTTTTGATGTCAAGTAATTTCTGTGTGACTGGTAACTTTGTTCAGTGCCTTGTCCCTTTTATCTGCATGGTATTTTGCAAATAAAAATATGGGGATCTAATTATATAGCAGTTATGCTACAAATACCAGTCTCCATGCAATTTTTTCTCCCTATTTTATTCAGAACCTACTCATTGAAAATTGCCAAATCCTTAAGAAAAGCAAATCCTTCCAAGCACAGGAGATACCCTTGTGAAGTCTTAATCATGTTGTTGGTTTTGAGGTCAGGAACACTTATGTTGGAAATTTTTTAAGTAAAAAAGAAAAAGAAATTTCTTTTGAAAGAAAACTGGTTTTGCTAAACCAACTTTCTGCAGTCCTTATTTTTCAAAATTTTGAAATTGGAATTTATACAAGAAAAATTTAATTATTTTAAATTGCTTACTTGTGATTGCATTTTAAAACATTATTTTGAACAATATAATAATAATTTCATGATTAACAAGAAAACGGGTCATCTTTTATTAAACACTTGTGAATACCTGCCCTTATCTTATTCAGATTCACATGGAAAACAAACATTGAACTTCATAAATAAACAAAAAAAAATCCCTGAGATTCAATAACTTATCTAAACTGCTTGTGTATGGTTACTGCTTGATGTGAGTTACGGCTGCTTACTATAAAAAAGGAAATTCTGGGATGTAAATGTCCCACATAAAGCAATAGCATAAATTGTTTACAGGTCTTTTCAGCTGTATGCATGACAAATGGAAAAGAATTGGTCTTGAGAATTGAGAGAGAGAATATATATATATATCAGAGACTTCTTGCAAGGCTAAAAAATGATCAGAACAGCAACCACTGTGCCTTTCACTTGTTTAGACATGCTGTGTTAATTCTGTTTTTTAAAGGTACGTTTATTTTGTCTTCAGGTGCATGGAAAAAAGGTACCTGGTGCAGCAGCTTGTATGTGTTCTCGGCACTTCTCTCAGAGCGTGCATCCCTCTGTGCATACCTGACACTGAAAAAGCTGCACAAAATGCAGGTCTAAAAACCTGTAGTTTTTTGAGGGTTCAGATGACTGCAGGTAGTGTCATGCCAACCTGAAAGAGACCCTTAAAAACAATAACATCCATATGGATTGGGAACTTGTTTTGGGTGTTTAGTTTGGTTATTATGCATGGCTTTTGCAGCAGTCTGCCAAACAGCACTTGACTTGCACATGATTTTGCAGTTCTCACATTTGTCCCCCAGCTCCGTTATGGTTTCTCCTCACATAATGCACTTTGCTACTATTTCTGTGCCAGTTTAAGATTGGTTAAGAGTTTTCTAAAGGTTTGATTTTGGATTTTTTTTCTCTGTATTTATTGCAAGGTATTTTTTTTTACCATATAGCTTTATTATTTTCAATTTTTCCACCTGCTGAATTTAAATTTAAATGTGGAGCCAAGTTTTGCAGAGCCATTTTCCTTCATACTCGTGAAAACAGAGTGCTATTGAACTGATTAAACATGATTTACATGTAACTGCACTGCAGAAAGGGTAATTACATATTATAAACATGCATTTATATGGTCTGCATATGCAAATATGGATGTCTTCTGCTTACTTTCAGCCTACCCACAAAACAGACTACTGTCTTTGAAAATCCACACCATTTTTCTTCCAGTGTTAGAAGTTTTTAATCTGTAACTTAACTATGAGCATCATTTTATATCCATCTCTGCATGGGTTCCCAAAAGTTTAATGCCAATTTGTTTAAAATTAATCCTTGGGAAATTTAGAATTGTTAAGGGAAGTTTATGTATAACAGTCATGAGTTGTACGCAATCCTTAAACATTCAACTTGCTGCACTTCTGCATCTATATGATCTATGAAGAATTTTCCTGTAGTTGTCTTGGTCCTTCCTTCAAGTGGATTTAGAAGTGTTAGGAAAAAATTATGATGTTCTTATGACAGTGTTCTCAGATGCTAGTGATACCTTTTCTCTTTTGGCGTATGGGCTACTCTCCTCCTTTGAACTTGAGAACAGGATTAAGATTTCATATTCTCTCCAATGCTAATGAAGCTAGTTTTTTCCCAGAATATTTTTAAAAAACACAGGAAGTGATACCACACTCAGGGTAGCATTTTTGTTTATTTTGTTGTTACTTAGGCTAGCTTCTTCTAGGACATGAACATTTCAGAAGTTAGAGGAACTCAGGCAAAGGCAAGGCCCTTTAGCTCCTACTTCTTTGTGAAGCACCTGCCCAGAACATTGTATAGGGACATGGCTGGAGCTGTTTTTAAAAAAAAAGGGGGGGGGGGGGGGGGGGAACTATCCAAAAAGTCCTCTAGAGAAGGATATGGAGAAGAAATACTTCAAAATGATCCCATAATGTAGCTCTTGCTGCTTTTTTTTTTTTTGCTTTTTTTGGTGGGGAAATGTAAGGGAAGCCGGTTCTTCTATATGTTGTCAATCTGTGCAAAAATAGACTTTCAAGAAAGTATATTTGACCTGCACCAGAAGTTGCGCTGTTTGTGTAGGCCTGTAAATTGCCAAAGTAATCTGTGAACTGAATTCAGAGGTTCTGAGTGGTGCGGGTCAGAGAGGCAGACATGGCATCTACAAGGATATTTTTGTCTACTATGGAAAGGGCAAAACAGTGTCTGGAAGTACCTAGAAAATATTTCAGACACAGATGTATTGTCAAATTGGAACAGAACCTGTCATTTTGGTTGGGAGCTTGCTTTATTTAAAAGAGGGGAGGAATGACAATTCATGTTTTGAGCTTTAACCTTGTGCAATTTCAAATAGCAAAGTTATCAACCCCTTGAAAAGTGCTGTTTATAATAGTAATACCAACAGACCTTAAGCTATAGTGGCACTGCTGAGCTATGAAGTAATAACCTTACAGCATGTAGGGCTGTCAGACTTAATGCCACTAAACTGTATCTAGACGGTAAAGGCAATGATGGATGAATGTCCTCGTTGGCAATCACAGGTCTCCTCAGTCGAAAAGTATGTGAGCCCCTAAAATAACTGCAGGCAGACTAACGGGGACGTTCACTGAGCTGCATCACAGGACCTCGCTCTTCAGCTAACAGCTTATCAAAACTAAAAACAATTACAGAAATACGATACTGAAATATAAAACAGCTGGGATACCTTGCTCCCTATTACAGCTAGCAAAAAGCTGCAGGGTTCAGGGATGCAGTAGAGTTTTTTCAGCCTTGGGTTTCCTGGCACCATAGAAAGAACTTTGAGGAAGCCCTAAGGCACCTATGTTCTGCTGACCAAAGCATTGAGACAGCTGCATCTTGCTTTCCAAAGTGTCTGAATGCTGAGGTTTGCTGCACAGAGCAGAGATGTCCTAAATGTCTTGTGAGAAAATAAAACCCAGAGTTTAAATCTCATGCCTGTCTCGCTTGTCAGTTAACATGAGGATGTAACTTCAGTGCAAAGTGAGTGGGGACCTCTGTGTATCAGGTGCAGGGAAGCTGCCACACATTTACCTGATGGAGGCTGTGCGGTGTTTTAGCAGCATGTAATGAATTGCTTTACTGTGTGAGCAGCAGCCTCAGCTAGAGGTGATCATTCCAGGGAAGACTGTTGTTTCAAAAACTGCATTATAGAAAATGGTAAATATTTCCTAATGACCCTACTCTTGTGCAGGATTTTCAAGAACATCTTTAATAGTAACAGTGTTGAATATTAATAATTTACTAATTTCATTCTTATTTGTTCTGCATATTATTTAGAAAGTTCATTAACACCGTTTTTTCTTTCTTTCATTTTTTTCGAGACAGGATTAGCCACTGTTGAGGCAGTCCAGAAAAAAATGTATGTGTCTAGGAAAAATGTCTCTTATACAAATACAGTATTGCCTTCCCTTCCATCACTAATACATCTATATGCACATTAATTCAAAGGAAAATAATAAGGTGAACCAGGTTTTGTGGTCATACTGGGGCCTTTTAAAGAAGACTTTGCATGTCTGTTCTTACTTAAGCCACGTACCTGACCTCTCTTGTATTCTAAATCCAGTAAGAAGTAGAAGTAGAAAAAGTAATACGTTTTTTTGTTGTACTGCCTGGACAAACTAATTGTCTACATGACCGTCTTCATAATGTGGAAGAAGTTATCTTTCCAAGATAGTTTTGGTTCATCTTTACATTACATACATGAAAAATATATAGCTGGTATATGGTTAGTCATTACTCCATGTTTAAAATGTATATTCAGACCCAAATTCTGTAACAGCACCCTCTGGGAATCCAACAAGTTTCAACCTGTCTCCTTTTCAGAATTCTGTGTGTTCCCTGATATGGTGAATCACTGTTGAGATTCTTTTAATATTGATCTGCATATAAAACACAATCCCAATAGTAAGCTGAGCTCATCATGCTCTTTTTAGAACTTACCCTTGCCCTAGAAGGTCTAATGAACCAAAACAGATAGGGTAACTGACCCTACTGATGCTGTTCAGCTACAAAGAGACTGGTGGTTTACATTCTGCAGACACGGAGGTTGCATCCAGTGTCAGCCTTTGCACTTAGCTTGTTACTCTTTATCAGTAATTCCTTGTTGGCATGATGAAATATCTGTGCTTTAGGAGTTTGGCACTATATGGCTTATGTTAATGATGTTATTAAACCTATTGCAGTTTTACCTGTATCTGGCAATCCTGTTTCTGCTACATATTAGGAAAACTTTCTTAATCTGTTTGTTGTTGATATTAATTTTTAATGTTCCCTGTACTGTGCACTGGATAATGTTCTGAACTGTTTCTGAAACCAAACTGGTTTGTAATCTGAAGAATTCTTTACAGAGATGCTTCAATGAGTACTCTGCTGCTTGCGCATGTGCTCATGATCTGGTACTGCCTCCAAGCCCCTCTCTCCACCGGCAATCCGTACTGTACCTTTGGAGTTGTATAAAGTGGCGTGATGCACTGCGCTGTTTTACGTGCAATACTGCATCACTGGTGTGCTTTAGTGAGAGTCTGGTATAGAGAAGAAGAGAAGCAATTAACGGTTTGAAAGCTGAAATGTGTGGAGTTAAGCAAAAGTAGGTAAAATAAACACGTCACGGTGGAGGTGGATTCAGAAAGGAGTTTGTGTGTAAGGGAAGATTACGTCCATATTTGCACAGAAATTTGTTTGGTGAAAATTCACTGGCCTTTTTGGGAGAGCTTTGGGTAATTTCTGTTCTGCAGTTTTCTTCAGTGAATAAACGTATCGCAAACATATTTATTGATCGCAAACTCAGTAGACTGCTCAGAGCATGTTTCTTCTTTAATTTGTATTTTCAAAGGCTGTAATTTTTAACAATTGGGGAATGTACTGTTTTTTTCTGCATTCATTAGAATACTCTCAGGTTCAGATCTGGTCTACCATTTTTGCATTGATATGTTATGTTTTCTATTTAGTTTTGACACAATGAAGTGACTGAGGAGCTACATTAAAGCCCATCTCTTTTCCAGTTGCCCAAAAAACAAGAGAATTAGCTGCTGAATATTTCTCCTAATGTACAGAGCTCTCTTAGTTCCATTAGCAATGCGTAATTATAGAAGTAAAATGGCACAGCCAGTGAATCCTTGTAGATTAAAATAGATTGAGAAAATACTTCTTTTTATGTGTTCAAACAGAACCTGCTCTAATAAGATTTCCTTCCAAATCTTAGAACATGAGCTTTTCCAGAATTCTCAAGACTGTAGCTGGGAGTTGTGTATAGGAACGGTTTCCATGAGTCTGGCTTCTTCCTTTTAATAAACAAATCTGCATCAATAAGGACCTCCAAATGAGTGCTCAGAGATCCATGACTCTGCTAATGCTTTGTGAAAATGAAGTAGACTGCTTTAAATAGAATACAGGTGTTCATCCAGAGTGGTGTCAAACTCTGTTATTGAGGGATAATGGGCTTCCCAATGTAAATGACAGTGGCACAGGGAACAAGTTTTCCATTTTAAATACAGACAGCATGTAAAGCCCCATACCTGCAAATCAATTAAGCTGGCTATTGTGGATGAGACTTTCCAGGGCCAAAGTCCACCAGTGCAATAACTGTCATGTCTTTGTTAATAAATATTGAAAGCTTTGTATGTAACCCTGCAAAACTGGTTCAGATCACAAATGGAAATTTGTGTTTGCATCAGATATAACTGGGATGAACCATGACTAATCCATGGAAAAGCAAAACATGATTTTGTAGCCTGTATTCCTCATGTTAGTAAGAATCTCTTACCTGAGGAGGAGATGCAGGGTCAGGCTTGTGCAATTATTTATGCTTCAGGCACAGAGAACAGTGCCAGCATATTTCCAACACGTACAGATGAAAGGATGCCTAATAACAAGCCAAAAATACCTGTAAGTGTTTGCCAGCCATCCTTAATCAACACCATGGATGTGATCAACCATTCAGTAATGAGTTAGCTTCTCAATATATGATTCTCTCTCTTCACTTTTGTGGCAAAAAATCTTAAAGCAGCATGATAAAGATCATTTTAAGGCCACTGGCACCTCGGAGTGGGAGATTACAATAGGATAAAATTCCACCTCTCTCTCCTCCCCCTCTGTAAAAGATGAAGAATGTGAAATTTTTGAGACGTCTGTGCACTTTTCATGTGCTTCTGCTCATGATATAGCAGTTCCTCTATCTCTGCAGGTGTCAAATTCTTTTTTTCTTTGACTTGGCTCTAAAATAATTTCAGAAATTACATCCTCCTAAGCTTTCTTCCTCATACTTTCTCAGCTTCAACTTTAGGAACTTGAAACAGCAGAAAGATGGGTAAAAGGTATTAAAGGCTTTTCTTTCTGGTGGTTTCCAATGTATATTATGCCTAATTTTGGCTTAGTGAAGATTAGGGAAGTGTGTTACTTTATTGGTAGCTGTAAAAGAAATCACAAGAATTAAAAAGAACAAACATTGACCATCAAGGAACTAGTAGACCCATGGTTCAGTACATCTAAGCAAAATTGCTGCTGCTATCCTGTGCATCGAAAAACGCTTTAATGATTATCTATAATGTCATTCAGGGTTGGTTTTTTTCCCCTTGTTTTGCCTTTGGACTCAAGCAAGGTATCAAATACAAGAAAAAAACTGGTCAACATAAGGGCCAAACCTACTGTGATTAACTACTAGCTGGGGAAAAAAATCATGCTGATAAAGTAAACTTGAAGATCCTTTCTTCCTGTCTTCCTCTGAGATGTGCGATGGGTTTTTTTTTTTTTCTGGCTTATTTTAGGTTAGTGTGAAGTTGGATGTGATTAAGAATATTTTAAAGTTAATTGCATAGAATGTATATGGTTCATAAATATAAACTTAGTGCTTCAAACAAAACTTTTGTTCATTTGCCATATGTCTGCCATTTCATTTTTCAGGTGCTATTCCCCCCATTGAATTTCTCCCCTTTACTGTGTTTTGGTGACCTCAGCAGACTATTATAATGCTGCCAAAATTAACTTACCTGTGGATCAGCTGAAGGATGATAGAGAAGTGATTTCAAATGTCAGTTTTACAAGGTAGAATTTGTTTGCAGAAGCTGAATTTTATTCTTTATAGAAATTGTTTCATTCATATGTTGCAGAACAGGTGCTGATAAAATGAAGTTAAAGGTTGGTTTATTCAGGTAAATAAGATAGTAACTAAAGGTATAAAAATTGACAAAATAGTACAAAATACAGATGTTGCAGTATAATTAGAAAGCAAAAGCTATAAAAAATGAAGGTAATAAGTGGAGTTTATAGAAATAAATATTTTTTATTAGTATTATTATGCAGCCTTGGTGGAGTATTAATGTTCTTTTTTCATGGGATAAAAATGACTAGCTGATATGTTAGAAGTTAAATCTATGGAAAATTCTCACTTAGTTCTACATAAAATAAATAAACATTGTATTTGTGTCTGTGGGGCCTGGCCAGCTTGGTATCAGATGCTCTGTATCTGATGGTGGGAAACATGAAAGTCTTAAGTTTAAAAAACTGACTATAAATTAAAGGGTTTTCTGTGCACTATATATCTTTTTATGGCACAGAATACCTTGGAGGAGTATCTGTGGCTCCACTTTCACTTCTGGATGTTTAATAACAACAAACAATAAGATTTGTTTAGTGATGGTGAAACAGAGGAACAGAAATTCCTGAGAGGGACGAGTTCTGATACATTTCCTCAGCTGAAGTCACAAGAAATAAGTAGCAATGAAATATGAGTAAAAATATTCTGGCTAAACAAATGTAAAAATTGTTTCAATCTGTAACTTTCTTTGGGCTGTTAAAAGAGTTTCAAATCCCTGAAGATCTTAATTTCAGATAAAAATAGATTAGCCAGGTGCAATTGTTATGAATAGTTGTTACAGAAAAAACATAACCATTTTCCCGTCATTTATCCAAAACAACATTTGTATTTGGTCCGTGTGCTGCTGGACAGTTTTCCTTAGTGGCAGAGTGCTGCACGGCATTGGATGGTCCCAACACAGTGCCACGCCGAGATCCCCACTCGGGTACCAAAAGCAGTGTTCCTGCTGTGGTCTGTGTGCAGCCCCGCGCCCGTGCAGCTGGCCTGCTGACCTGGCAGTCTTCACTTGCAGTTCAACTTGCTGGCATTTACACAAACCCGATTTAGTTACAAAAATAACAGAGGAAAAACTTCCTCCTGAAGATATGTTTGATCATTGCTTATTTTGCAGCTGATATTTATAGCTTAATAGAATTTCCGTGTGTTTATAATAATAACTCACCTGGCTTCAGAAATACTTAATGTGATCATCAGGAAGTGAATTTCTATGCGAAAATTCTTAGATGCAGACTGTAGAGTAACTGAATTGTGTTTATCCAGAAAACAAGAACTGTGAAAAGTAATAAGGTTTGTAATAAGTAGTAAAGTTTGGGATCTTTGAACTGGGACAAATGGAGCATTTGAAAATATTTGAAAAGAGCGGAAGATTGCAAAATAGTAACTCTGAGGTAGCAGTAATGAATGTTGACTGATTTACATACTGTGAGACTACGCATTGATGGGGTGACATGGATTTAGTGGCCAGGACACTTACCCAGGACATGGACCATCTGGATTAATATCCTTGCTTCATATTTCTTGACTAGCAGTTCTCATCCTGAATTTGTAATTCATTTCTGAGAAAAGTTTTTTCCCAAGGATGAGAAGTTGCTGTAATAAAATTCTGGTTTTACCAATTAGTGTTTTGTAACTAAGGAAAAACTAATTGCATCAGCTCTGATATGAACACAGGGAAACCCTCTAGAAAAATATCCACAATCAAAAGTCTTTCAGCAATAAGTCCAAGTAGGAAACTAGAGGTATGATTAAGTCTCAAACTTCCAAAGTTTTCATGTGAGGCTTTTGAGTACTTTACTGCCAGCTTTCTGTCCTGCCCTATTGCTACCTGGGTAATTTGATACCTTTATTCTCTGTGGATTCTAGTCAAGAATTTTAATAAAATTTGACTAAAATATTTCATGCAGATAAATATGAATGCATAGTTTTAGTGTAAGAATTCTGTGAAAAATCAAGCATACACATGAAGAAAAAAAAATACCATGTGCATACAGAAAGCCAGATCTCCTAAAATCTCTCTTATCCTGTGCAATAAAATGCTTTTATGTAGTGCTGGTGGATCGGAGGCTTTTTTAGCATTGTTTTACTTGGTCTGTTCAAATTGCTGACGAGTGTCAGTCATCAATAATTAATGAAATACACATTGTACTTAATGTCTGCACTGTTTCCTCCCTAGCAGAAATTATTCTGATGCAAAAAATATGCTTTGCTATATTTGTGTTGAGCAACATAATTTCATTTGTCATTGGTTATGCCATGATCTTTAGGAATGTTTTTGGAAAGTACATCTCAAACCTTTCTTATAGCAGTGGGTATAAATTTTGAGTTGGTTACAGGATTGTGTGCAAGGGCCCCAGCACTGCTACCCAAGCAGGATTTGGTGATGGTGTCACTTTTAAAAAATCATTTTTATCTTTTTAATCTGTCAAGGTGTTGCTACTAGGAAGCCAAAAGCAAGCACACTCATAATCTTTGATTTTTCATTTCTGGGTTGGAGAAAAAGGCAGAATATCTAAATGGGGATGAAAAAAAAAATCTGCTGCAGAGAATTTCTGTGTCAAAGGATGGAAAGAAAGGGCTGTTGCCTCACTCCCTGGCTGGTGTGCACCCCGCTGGTGGGGCAGCCCATTACCAGGGCACGCAGACTACCTACCTGGGAGACTGGAGGAGAATCAGGTCAGGACAGAGATTCCTGATGCTGCTTCCCATAATTAGTCTGTAAATAACTGTTTTACTCAAATCATCATCATAGACAGAGATGAATGGAAAATTTAAAGGAAATAAATCTGACAGATCTGTTGTTTCTGATTTCACACAGTTGAACTTCAGCACTGTTGGGCCTCCGTTGCTTCTGTTTCACGTGAGATTAATATGGACAGTCAACAGAAGCAGGAAATATTCCAAATCATGCTGAGGGTTAATCTCTTACAACCTGAAGAAATTTTCTGAGCTGACTCTCATCTGTGCTTTTGGAAATAAAGGAATCATTTGGCCAACGCTTTCTCCATTTGCAATTAAACATGCTGGCAGCTCTCCAATGAGCGCTCTATCAGCAGGAATATTTAGCAGCACAGAGGATATCATTTCAATACACTGACCCAGGCTGTTGCCAGATGGAGTAAAGGACTGTTTGGTGAAAGTAAATCTACAAATATTTTTGTGAGCAAAGGAAACCATTTCTGATTTGGGGTGGAGGTGTGATACAGGGATAAGGAAAGAAACATGTTTGTTTTTTTTCTTTTCAGGGTTTTTCTACCCTTTTGATTTCCTTTGTCTTTTTGGTTTTCATCTTTGCTTGAAAAGGAGGCTACAAAGCTTCTTTTAAAGGGTATTACCTTTCATTTTGTGCCAAACTATGAAGTGACATACAGCAGAACCACTTCTTCATAGTAGCAGCTGAGAGGCCCCCTCTAAGCCCAAGAAATGGGGGGAAAGTTGGGGAAAACTAGGGGGACTGCAGGTCTCCACACCTGTTGTTAGCAATTCTGCCTGGCATTGGTTCCAGTAATGCCACTGGGGAAAGGCAGCTGCCAGGCCAGTGCGAGCAGTCCACTGCTGCCTCTGTTTCTTCCTCTCCATCTCACATCAAGGTTCAGCATGGTCCTCGTTGTGATGTGCTGGTTCGTGGTCACAGAAGTGCAAAGGTAGCTTATGAATCAACTTTTCAATTCCATTCTCCAGTAAATGAGCCTCATGCAGTGTTTGTTATGTTGACAGCTGACATTTACCTTCGATTATTTATGTTTCATAATATTTTGGAGCCTGGATTTGATGGTATAGCTTTTAAAAGTAATGCAGACCTCAGAATAATGAGACCTCAGAATTTGGCTGCTAATGCCATGGTGAGAGATGGGGGAGGGAGGGACGGACCTGCTTGTTGGTCTGTACAGACTGCAGTGTGTGGGTGGCAATAAACTACATGAGGGTTTCTTTAGGAAATTGTCTTTTTTTTGCTAAGACTAAAATAACTTTAGACAGTTTATGGTTGCAGAAAGATGACTACATTTCTGTTTGCAGTAATTGTTTAACCTAATTAATCATCCATTCAATAAGCTTTTGGGATGTTTAAGGATTTTCTGGTTTGGGGAGAGGTATTCCTTGTCCAGTTTTAAAAGAACAGTTCTAACTGCCATATATCAACTGTTTTTAAAGTTGTAAAGTCAGACAACATAGTATACGTACCTTCTTACCACAAGTTTCATCTGTGCATTTGTACTTGTGTACGATCACCAGCCCTTGATCTTGTTTCTGCTAAGCACTCTCTCCTTGCAATAATGAATGTCTTGCTGTAAGAGGATTTCAGCTGGACAGATGTACCTCCATGTCTTGCAGCAGGATTTACTGTTTTATAAGACTGATTCTGGATTACTGCATTCTTGGTTGGAATGTGGCAAATACCGCCTGTCCTGGGACGTGGGTTAAAGGAACAGTGCTTGTGGGAAGGGAGCTTAGACCTATATAAATGCAGAGATCCTTGTACTACAAACAAAATAATTTAATTAAGTTCAACTCTGTAATTAACTATTATACTCAAACTAGCATATACTGTACTACTGAAATAACAAATTTCCAGCAGTGATCTGAAGCTGGCTTAATCCTATTACGTAGAAACATAACTTCAGTATTGTTGTTAATTATGTGTTGTATTTGAAACTCTTAATAGTTGTTTATAGTTAAGTTTCTGAAATTACTGCTATGCAAGTGCCTTTCCAGTATACTTTGTGGAGAAAAATCATTTTGGCAAGGTGAAAGCTCCAATTTGTGATTCTCATACATAGTTTTATGAACAAAGCCATCTGTTTGCTAGAGGTGGTTTTTAGAAGGCGTTAAGGCAATTACTACATCTGCCCAGGATACTGTAGTGGAGAAACTCTGCTTGGAAGGCTTTGCGTGCTCAGCAGGACAGTTCTGGGGGATGCCCAGGGCCCCACCCTGTCCTGCAGAACATGGTAGTCAATGCAGCTGAGCAAAGAGCAGTGATCACACTTTGTGGAACCTCAGCTGTCCCTTGAAAACAGGCATGCTGACAGCAGAGTGTGAAAGGGATAGTCTTGCATCATTTAATAAGAAATTAATTCCTGTCTATAAATTATTTTAGCCACGTAGAGAATTATAACCCTATTAGTGTTACAGAAAGCAAATATTCAAAAAACTCTTATCAAAACAGGCTTATTCGCTAAATCCTTTGGGTGTTTCATGTGTTGGCTAATGTAATATATTTCATTACCATCAAATCTTGTTGCCTGAATTGCTTTATTATAGTTGTTTTATTACTTTTAGCTTGGCAGAATCATCCTAGTTGGGACTGAGCCCTACAGGATGTAGTTGCTGTTTAGTAAATTCCTCAATGTTTCATTCACACCTTTCATTGTTATATGTCAACCCCACCTTGGCTATTGTTTCATTGTTGTCATGGTTGTGGATTTCCTGGAACAGCTGCTGTTTGATATAACACTCATAATTTCTGTAAAATGATGATGTCTGGATAGTTAAGCACAGGGGGTATGGAAAAAATCCCAAGAAATACAATTTTCTGTTCCAGTGGCAGACTTTCAACTTCTGTAAAAGCCTGCCTTCGTATTCCCTATCACATGTATCTGGGGAGGTTTGTCAGATATTTTTTATATTTTTTTTTTTTTACCTACTTGCCACTCTTAGCTAGGAAGAACTTGGCACCAGAGCTGAATCTTGGAGTTCAGTATTATCCTTTTGTTCTTGCTTCTTAAAGACTTCTTTCTAACGTCTTCAACATTCTTACGCTTTTGCAAATGTGCATGTCTGAAGTACTGCTGCAAATTAATTTCCTTATCTAGTTCTTTTTTATTTCCTCCTGAATGCTATTGGGGAATAAAATCAAATGTATGCTATGTGCATCAAATGGAATTGCCTCTTCCTTTAAGGTCTAGTTATTGTAGACATTTTCTCTTGCTCTGCAGAAAAAATAATGTTAACAGCTGCTTAATCTAGCTAGAAATGCATCTTGCTGTGTATTAAAAATTACTTTCTTATCTTTTCTAGTGGTATAATTTGTAAAATCACATTTATAAAACTGAAACAGCGTAAATGTAACCTTGTTAATTCTTTTTATGTGGTTAACATACAGAGGGTGAACATTTCAAAGGTCTTTAAACATATGACAATTAAAATAGACACCTAGGAAATATCAGCCTTTTTAGACACTATAGTACTCCTAGAAATCTTGCCCAAAGGGTTTATAGCAGTGCTAGATTATTTCAATTAAATAAAAATAAAAATCATTTTGCTGCTTTTCAAATGAGATTCGCTATTTCTGGAAACCATTAAATGTTCAGATTGAGAACCCACCCCTTATAAATTAATGCAGCACAGAAGAGTAATTAAATTTGGTAATCTCATTAAAGCTTTTAATGGAATTGATCATTTCAAAGAGTTTTTCTGGTTATTGGGATTTCTTAACAAAAGAGTCACTGTTGGATTATTACTGCTCTTTTCCATTTACAGTTTGTTTTCAGCTACCATGCGAGATAGTCTTTCCTTGATTTATTTCTGTTGAGGATGGGACCAACATGCAGTTCCCCAGGGAGGTGAGAAGCTCAGTTGAAGCGTTCTCCTCCAGATTGTTAGCCACTAATTCCATAATTTTTTTCTAAAACTGATTACAAACTTAGAGCTAACATCTATTTTGAAAATGCTTGTTCATTAAAGCAAAGAGTTAATGATAAATCAATTTTGATTTTTTGTAAGTATATTTAGTTACATGCTCTCTGAATCAAGTAAGTTGCTCAATTCTACCTGGTTTGATCCTTCAGTAAAGAACACTTCCAATATTTCAGCAATAGATGATTAGTGGGAAGTAAATAAAATCCTTATTCCCATTTTGTTTCATTTATAAGCTGTTAAAGTTGTACTATTGCAACATTATAAAACTGTATAGAGTTCCTGTAAAACTGCTTTGCAGGGCTGTAATTATTTTTACAGAACTTTGCTCATTTTTTATAATTAAAAACAAAATAATGTAAAAAGGCAAGAATAATCATACTGAGCAATTCCATTTATTATAGCAGTAAGTTCTACAGCATGGATGTGTATATTTTCATTATGTCTGTATGCAGATATATATATCTTTTTAAACCTCCTGCCTTGTTTTGGTGGGAGTTGTTACTTCTGGCTCCCTTCTCCATACCACTTGTGACTTTTCTTCAATCATCTCTTCCAAACTAAGAAATCCCACCAATTAATTTCTTTCTGCATATCATTCTGTACCTTTGATTTAATGTTACCTACTGAGTAATATCTGTTACTGAGATATCTTTTACAGATGTGAAAGACAAGAACTGCATTTGCTATTAAAGGTGGATGGTGATGGTCAACTTAAAGGAAATGAGAATGCATTATAAATCATTGCTTTATTAGTTAGAAATAAGATTTTTGGACATAAGGCCCGTTTTCCTGTCATGCTACACATTTTTTGGTTAATCTACAAGTCAGAACCAGGACTACACAGTAAGATTGTTTTCTGGCTAAAAGTAGGACAGTAGAACAGGTTAATATAAATGCAAAGCAGAGAGAACCACTGTTTCCATGCCTAGAATAGGCCCTTCAACAAGATACTTTCAAGCTGTAGATAATAGTTAATCTTGTGCCCTCTTGTCAACACACCCCCATCACTCACCTCCAACCTCATACCAGCTGAGTGGTGGAGCAGGAACCAGTGCTCTGCAGGCAGCTGTGCCACTAGAGACACAATCTGAAGTTTGTTCCCAGGTCTTAAATCTGTCCCAGGCTGTCTTGGGAGAGCTGATATAATGGTGTACTCGGTGTAATTACAGCACTTTTCAACAATATTTACTGTTCTAATAGGCAAATGTACTGTGAAAACTTTTATTGACATAAAATAGTAATTAATGTCAGACTAAAATTTTTCATTTGTTCCTTACATTTAAAATGCATCTCCTAAAATAAATGTTCTGAGATTGCTTCAGACCTCTATGAATGTTTGCTGTTATAGATACCATTTATTTTACTTTCACTGCTGAAAGATTTATTGTAAGAAATGTTCGTTAAAAGATTGATAGACCTCATTTCAGAAACACTTGCAGAGGACTCGGGGAGCTGATTTGCAGGTACCGACTTCCAGGCTTCTTTGCAAAATAACTGAGTGTGGGAAACGAAAGCAGTAAGGACAGTTCTTGCAGGTTTTTGGCCATTTCTGTGCTGTGACTGCCTATCCTCTCAGGTGTCATGTAGGAGACAATCAGTTGTCAGTATAAATCCTTACTGTCTTCCTTTTATGTTCAGTGACTGGGGGCAGAGGAGAAAGCTTCTCTCTTGCCCTTTCAAGATTGTTTAGTGTGCAAAGCAAAGGAGCAGCCATGGGCATTCCTTTGCCCCCCGTTAAAACATGCAATCTGAGAAGTGTATCTGCAATTCATCCTGGTGATACCTGCTGTGCTTTTACAGGAAGAGCTGATGCATACGTCCCTTGCTTATCTAAGATTCACTGCAGTCAGTGATAGAAAGGGAAAAACATGCCTCTGACTATCCAGCACATGGGTGTTGGAGAGCTCTCGCTGAAATTGCACAAGTAAATCCACAGTGTTTGATCTGAGCTCTTCCTTGTACAGAAAAGGTCAGTTTTAATATCAGGGACATCTGCTTAATCACTCCCTTATTATCTCAAAATTTTCAGTAAACTATTTTCAATATCATCATCATGATTAAAGCTCTAGTAAAAGACTCTGGGAGCTACTGGACTGACATTAAAATTAATCTTAGCTTAGCTAATTATCAGTCTTATTCCTATGAATGAAGAATATATTAGACTTTGTGTTAATCCCCTCTTGTATCAAACAATACCACATACTAAAATGAAAAAGGAAAATAATCTTGATTTGACAACAAATGAAGCAAAAAAGGAAACTAATTCCTGCAGAGTTCCCCCTGCCATCTGATTTTCATGTGAATCTGGTGACTTCAAAAGGTGGAAAGGACAATCCCATGGTGAGAATTAGGATACTGTCTTTTATTCTTTGACCCCCAGCTATGCTCAAAGAACAGGATTTCTATGTGCCTGAGGACATATGTCATTTCATCACTAATTCCTTTAAGTGAAACAATTTTTAAAAATTCTGGCTTCAGACTGTTTGTATTAAAACAGCTGCACCTACTTGAGCAATGCTGTTTGGTAATAACTACAGTTCATCTGCTTACAATAGAATTTCTTCACCTTTAAAGCATTCAAAAAATTATTCTGAGTCCAAGAAAGACTTATGTGTTTCATCTGAAAGAAGAAGTTTGCCAACTAAAGACTGGGAAGTTTAGAAGTCAGATAACGGGCTTCATCAAGTTTTCTGAGAGGGCCAAGCCAAAATATTATTTGA
The DNA here is from genome assembly GCF_963210335.1 of Falco punctatus. Lineage (NCBI taxonomy): Eukaryota > Metazoa > Chordata > Aves > Falconiformes > Falconidae > Falco > Falco punctatus. The sequence goes on along the minus strand of NC_137594.1, from coordinate 14,449,312 downwards.
GGTACCATCACCTCTAAAAATAGATCCTTCTGCTCTGAACTCATGAGGCACAGGCCCTGCCTTTTCAGCAGTACGAAAGCCGGCGGCAGAAGGAATTGTTTAGGTGAAGGTGTCTGTAAATATTTCCATGTACAAGTGATCGGTTTAGTGGTAGTATAACAAGATGCCTCTGCTTACAAGAAGCTATAAGATTATGCATTAGTACGTTACATGTTTGGCCTTTCACATTGTGTGGAACTGCATCCCATTTGCCTCCTGAACTTGCCTTTAGGATGCTTTGTGGACTTCTGCAAGAGAAGGGGAGTTCTGCAGGGGTACAGATGGGGAGTTCCATACAGAAAGGCGTAATGTCATCATTTGTTATTAATCACACAGTATGCTGTGTCCGAGAAAGCATTTTGGTGTGCTGGGAGCAGCTTTTAAATTAGCTGTTGATAGCTCTGTGCATTATTTGCCTTTGTTTTCATCACATTTACAGTAAATAGCTGATTTCAAGTCCAGTTTTAAAACGCAAAGCAAATATAAAACATTCCTCAGTAACATTAATTAATGAATCAGTATGGTAGTGCTTAGTGCTCACTTTGTCAGTATGCACCAAATGCTTCATACAACCACAAAGGTACTGACCGGTAGACTCTGGCACATGGGTTTTTATATTGGTGCAATTTATTCTTTACCCAGGGCCTCAACTAATTTTGTTGGCTTTAGCGTAAGCTATTTTCAGATACTTTTGGCCATGGTTTGTAACATATTGCATACATGAGCATATGATTTGACTGAAATATTTTCCAGATGTGTTTAATTTGCCTGCTCAACACTCAGTTTAGCTGAAGCTCCCTTGTCTTTTGTGTGTTTCAGCATGAAGTTTGAGGTTTGGGGAGGATTTTGTCTTTTTTTCAAAAAAAAAAAAAAAAAGTGAAGTCTTTTCTTCAAGATATTTAGTAAAATGAAGGCCTTCCTTGATTCTTGAGGTTGTGTGTTTCCAGGCTGCTATTTTAAAGGTGCTACAGGTTAGATGTGGCCTCCTTTTCTTTGCTTTTAAATCTGTATGAGCAATTAAATTTTTATGAGAAATATTTGCCATGCTGCTTTTTGCCTTACAATATAAGCAGAACTGTTAATGGCATTATTTGGCAGTATATCAAAAGGGGGATTATATATTTTTTTTCAATTATAAACTGTCCTAAATATTTTCTGTAGGCTAAGTGTTGGCTTAAGATTTCCAGACATCTGTTTCAAAACCAAATTCAATTAAAACCTGATCTTATATGACTCTTAGCCTATAATGTTGAAATGTCTTGGCATTTTGAGAAAGATAGAACTTAAAAAGGTCTCAGATTGTCTTGAGGAAACCAGAGACATTCTCAACAGTATTTATTTCCTACCTACTCTTATAACATGTTTTCATGTAATCTACAGTTGATTATAATTAGATACTCTTAAAAAAAAAAACAACTTTTGTATATATGTATCTTCTTAAATCAGTCATATGTTTCTCTTAATTTAATTTTTGATAAATGATATTTTACAGTATCACCAGCAGAAGTTTTCAGAGGCTGACTGTAGGGTTTTAGAGCATTTACAATCCTGGAATTATTTATTTTGTAGAAGACTTATGAATCTGAGTCTCAGGAGTTCTTGGTCAGATTCATCTGTTCTTGTGCAGCATAGCTTTCAAGGATGCCATTTACTTGTAGAACCACAGAGAGCTGCTCTTTTTTTTTTTTTTCCTAGCAAATCCTATATGAGTTCTTGTTGCTACAGTGTTTGTTGTGTGCCTGTCCTTTTCTTTAAAAAATGTTCTCTGTTGCCCTAGGTTTCTTCTCTTGAAATTTAAGACTAGAAATCTTTAAAGGGAATGGGGAAGAGGTTATCCTTCCTTAACATCCTGCTGTGCAGTGTGGACATTTCCAGCATCAAAAAGTACCTGGTCCTCTTGCTAAGGAGTGTGTGTGTGTTTGTGTAGCCAGGCTCGTGCACCCTCTCTGATCCTCACTGTGTTACCCTTTTGCTCAAAAAAGACCTGTTGACCTTGTGTGAGACTGTACTGTGGGGTCTTGTAAAAGTTGCACATTTTTCAGGACAAATAGGGCTTTATTATACTTAACAACTTTTTGTGTGTGTTAATTAAATAGCACATTTGGTTTATGACAAAATCTCTTTGCATATAGCTTAAAGATGAAGTAAAAATTACATTGATGCTTTAACAGTGCTACAATGAATACGTCTGGTAAATTAGAACAAATAAACATACTTGTGGTTTACTGTCTATGGGGAAAATTAGTTTTCACTTGAAAATGCTGGAGTGCTAGCAAATTGGGAATGTTAATTTATCCTTGCTCATGCTCACAGGCCTTTTATTCTCAGGTGTTTAGCACATGTGACTGTTTAAGCTCCCTTGTGATTAAAATGCCAGTCTTATTTGGCCTCATAATAATTATTTGTGAGAATGAGAGTATAGCCTGCCAAAACCCATGTGTATTTAAAACCAGTTTGAAGCAGATGTAACATCAGCTTCAGGGAGGTGACTCTGGATTCCTCCTGGACACATATTTGGTTTCTTAGACTGAAATAGTAGTGAGGGTGCATGGGTCAGGGAAGATCCTTTTGGGATGCCTTAGATCTGGGCTGCAGAGAACAATATAACCTCTCCTGCACTTGGAGGGTGCCAAGGAAGTGCTGGGAATTTTGTTACTTTAACAATACTGTCAGAGTTAAAGGTCAGCACCAACTCACACCTGTTAGAAAACAGAAATAAGCTGTACAAGACTCACTGTCCCCATACAAGGGCTTTGCAAGTGTATACATTAGTTACAGTGGTCTCTCTGTCTGTGTCTTTGGGACACAGTTTGCATGCTGTCTTTCCTACCCCATATGTCCTTTCTAAGCATAACTGAAGGAGAGTTGGTTAGAGATTGGTGGTCTGGCTCAATATAACTGGCCTTTGAAAGCATAAAGAAATAAATCATCAAGCATCTGCTGAACTTAAAATATCCTTTTCACCCTTTGAGTGATGTCCTTTGTTCATTACAAGAGCATGTAGCTATGCATCTAATATTTCTTTGGAGTGCACAGTATTACAACTATGTTTCTTGTAATCCCAAATTCAGCTTGCATTTACCTTCTTGGTCTAAAACTGGAACAGAAATATATCAGGAGTTTTCTCACAGATTTGTCAGCTCCAGTTTGTGTGCACCTATTTCTTACAAGAAATACAAAGAGTGGATATTCCCCCTCAGCAATTTTTCTGCAGGCCCAGCCACACCTATCTAGCACTTCCCATCTAGCATTCTAGGAATGGAAAGTCAGCTAATTTATCCCAATATTAGATTGATGAAGATGGTAAGTCCAGACCTGTAGTTAGGCACAAAGCAAAGTCTGTGGAATAGTCACATATGGGACACATTAGAGAAGCAGAATGGGGATCACAACCTGGGAAGTCATAATGCCACCTCTTTCTCTGAAAGGCTTTCCATGGATATGTGGGCACTGAATCTGAGCTTGTCAGTGACCAACATGCCAGCCTTACCTTTAAACCTTGGCTTCAGAACAGATGCTGGTCTCTTGGATATAACCTGCTTAGGAGAAAACATATGTTAGCACATTAAATGGCTTCACGTCATCACTGAGGGACAGTTATTTGCTGTGTCACACAGGTAATATGCTGTATGACATGCCATAATGTAGTGTAGCAAGGTGTTAAGACTTTGCAATAATTAAAATACAAATGAAAAATTAGTTAATTTATGTGGCATCATCACTTATCATATTGGAAACAAATGTATGATCTAAAGCACTGTCAATGTATTAGGAAAAAAAAAAAAGATTCAAATAGCAGTTGGTGATGTTCACATATACCTGAAAAACATTCCTCAGGGTTTGAATTTTTATGCATAGTAGAACAAAACAAAAGTAGGTGTCTGGAAAACTGATAATAAAAAAATATTTTCCATTTAGAATTGAATGTTAGATTTTAAAGGGGGAGGGGTGTGTGTGCGTAAAGTTGAAGTGGAGTTTGTCACAGGTGGTATCTGAACTAGCATAAATTTATTTTCTTGAAGAACAGCTAAAAATAACAATGACAGTTGATTGCAGTAGTAGTTGAAAATAGGCAATTCTCCTATCAAGTTACTTCAATGTTGTTCTGAAAGCACAATTTATTTTCAGAATTAGTCTTGATCTGGATTTTTGCTAAATTTATCATGTGTTTTGAATGGCTGAGGATGTGTTGCTTCACTCTGTCAGTATGTATTCACTGGAAGTTGTTTGTCCACTTGTAATACTTGATGTATCTACAACAGTGCAATTCAGATGATGTAACTCTATCTGCACCACATTCCATGTATTTATAGTTGAACTTCTAGTCATACAAGGACTGTCCAGAAAAATACACTTTCTTATGCTCAGTATTCAGAATAGTTTGGTTTTTTCAATTGCCTATCTCTTTATGTGTATGCTTATAGGAATATCCAAAAGCCAGCTGCATTTTAAAGTTAATTAAATGTAACAGAATTCTAGTGGGAGCAAATGCTGAGCAAGAAAATAGAAACTAGACAATGTATTGTAACTGGAGTCAAGAGAACTTTGATAGTTCATACCAGCTGATTATTTGACTCTTATGGTTTAGTTTTTGTAGGTTAAATTGTTCACAGAAACATACATAGTTACAAGACTTTCTTTTAAAGCCACTTCTATCCTCCCACATAACTAGCTAACCTAGGAGTACTTTCTAATGGTCTAAAAGAACCATACTATTTGTGTTAAAAGAGTAACTCTTCAGTAATGGCCACATCATAGGGTAGCACAATACCTAGCAAGAAATCATAAACTAATTGTGCAAAAAATTTACTTAATCACTCTGAAAGACAGAACTTTATCCATATGCAAATTTTGTATTCAACAAAACATCCTCTCATCTCACAGGAAACAGCAGATAACACATCTGTCTCCTGTCCAAGCAAGGGACTGTAGTTCTCCAACCTGGCATGTTTCTTGGGGGTTTTGATTTATTTCCCTTTGAGAGAAATTCTAAATGGTATTCATATAGCAAGACTGTGGAGGGCACTAGGGGTGAATTCTGCACTGTTTATAGCATAATTAAGACGAGGGAAGTCTGGGCATTTTTCTGTGCTGTTGTATAGGTTGTTGAACCCCATAGTACCTCTGGGCAGATGTTTTGGTGCCAAGAGAATCTCAAAAATTGCAGCTTATCACTTCACCTCACCCCTGAGTTACAGGCGCCTCTGATGTTGTTGGTGAGGATGAAGAAACTCCCCTTCTGACAGGAGGCGAACTCTGCAGGTCTTAACCCTTCACTCAGGGAGCCATGCTGGTTGGTGTATTTTGTGGAATTTCATCAGTTCTTCAGTAAGTTTCATCCACCACGAGCTACCACCATCCTTTAAAACATTCTCCTTCTCCTTTCTTTCTTATGCCCAATTGGAACTGTAGGTGTACTATCTCATTTCCTCAAAGCCACAGGTTAGTAACAGCTTTCAGTTGTTACTGCTGATATGAGCCCATGTTGATTCAGTGGCTTAAGGTGAGTAGCTCCATTACATCACTTTCGTTCTGAACTCACGCTTAATGGATGTTACCAATGTCAGCAGTACTGCCTGAACTGCTTATATGAAAACGAAGGCAAGTGTATCAAACCTCTAAGCCAGAAAGTACTTGCATGCTCACAGCTGGAAATTGTGAAGCTCAGGTCATGCATGTTGTTACTGATTTTGTCTGAAGCTAAGAGAAAGAAATAAATCTTGAAAGAAGCTGCTAAGGATTAATTTTGAGAAAGGTCAGCTCCTCAGCATTTCCTGGATTCCAGAAATACTTGTTCATTCAGTTGCAATGCTGTTGGTGGTTTAAAATATGGGCTTGGACTTGATGGGGAGGGGGGTATTCTATTAATCAGCACTTCATCATCTGCAACTGCTTATCTTCTCTTTTCTGTAATTCCTCTTTTTAGTTGGACATCAGCATTGTCTACGTACTTCATATCATCCATCAGCAGGGATGAATGAAGTACACAGCAATATATCAGTTTGACTGAGCTCAATAAAGCAAAGGAGAAGCAGAAAATTATTGCAATAATCTTAAATCTTTAATGGTAGTGGAGTTAAATATATATCATTTTCTTTACTCATTACTGTAGTGATAAAGCTCTGTGCTAGTACATACTTTCTATGTCACATTAGAACTATCTTCTTATTCTATTAGCAAAAATTGTTTGCTTTCTTTTCAAACTTTTGGGACAAATGATATCTGAACTGCTTAATGCTGAATACCAGAGTTCCAATAGATCTTGGAGAATACTTGTTCCAAACTTTATATAAAAAAAATAACTGAGCTTTTGAAGGAATTAACTTCACTCCAACTGTGCCTCTTTCCTGTGTGTTTGACAACCAAAGAAAATGTGTATTAAGTTTTCAATGAAAGAGATTCAGCTGTTTCAAAGAATTGAATGGCACTCATTTTTGTCATGGTTAAAAATACTTGCAGATGTTTCATTAATAAACTTCAGTGTCTTCCTATAAGAACAGATTAAATTTTGATGGGAATGCAGGAAATGTTCTTGCTGCTATTTGTGTGAAAGTTTTCCCAGCTTTGGCAGAACTACACCATGCATAAGGCTTATTAAAACTGGCTGACAAATGTTCTGAGGATTCTATAGCTATCTAGCAGACACTACCCCAGGGCTGCAGGAACTGAGCTGAGCTCTCCAGGCACATTTTCCCTGGGGCTATGGCTTTGGATTAGACCGGTCCTTAAAGCAAAAACAGAGATGTTCTTCCTGTCCTTGCTGATTTAAGACTAGGCAAAAGCAGGAAAGACAGGAGGCAGATGACAGAAGGATGAAAGAGACAATGTTGAGAACTGCAGTCTCATGAGGCTGGAATAGACCAGAGCTGCCTGGACAGGAGACTCAAGCTGGTGTCATGGTGGGAGGAAGAGCAGACCCAGATGAATGGCGGGGCAGGACACAGATGGAAACAGGATCCATATGGGGCCCTGGAGAAGACTGGTTAGTGGGTGTGACAGAGCATGGAGCAGAGGCAGAAGAGAAGACGATGTTGGAAGACCCTGTGTACAATGAGGCAAATTGAGGAGGCCTGTGAACAGGGCACGTTAGCCTCACCAGAAATGGGACAAAACCACAATTCCTGCATCACAGATTTCTCTGTTGTTAATGGATTCCCAGTAGGTTTACAGGTTCTTTCTAAGTTAAAATCCCTTTGCTTACTTTACACAATTTCTGTGCTCTATATTCAACTCTGCTTATTAAACTCTGAAAGGAACATTAATGTAAGGCTAAATTAGGAAATTTTAGAGGCAACAGAAGGAACAGGTTCAGATTAATTTATTAGTTTTCTCCATGTCTTTTAGCCTAGGACAACCCTGCACAGAAACTATATCAAAGTTAAAGTTTTGAGACTTGACTTTACAAGTTCAGAAGTGTTGGAATCACCTGTACAATGATGGATTGGGGCTATGCAACAGCAGCAGGGGAAAGAGCGATGATTTGGCAGCCTGTTTGCCAAATCTTGCAAGAGGACTGACTTAGAACACACATTGCCTCAATCAGTGAGAAACTTTGCTGGTTAAGAGCAATCCATGCAAAGAAAAACAAGCCCTTTCTTGGTGCAAGGGATGTAATATGAAGTCATTGCTTTTAATGAAGCTGTTGTGAGTGAGACTGAACTTTGCGACTTCAAAGCATGTGCAATTGTTGGGTTTGTTGCTCTATATATCTCTCCATAGTCCTGAGAATTCTGGTCACATTTTCGACAAATGGTGATTATTAAAACAATTTATGGATAAACACAGATTAAATGGAGGTTCTTTCATAGGAATATTTCAGCAGTAGGAACAATAGGCCTAAATGGTACTTGCATAGTTTCTAAAATCTGCACTTTCTGCTGTGGACTAACAATCAAGGGTCTGATTTAAATTCTCCTTAATAACTTTATGTGATAACTTTTCCTTTCTGTGCCCTCTAAATTACTTTGTCCATTCTAGATAAATTGATCTCATCAAGAGTGAAAAGGGCATCTTTTGTGAGGCATCGAATCTTTCTTGCTAGAATCTAGATTTATTAACTTCACATTATGAAGTTAATAAATGTTGTCTCTCTGTCCCTTCTGAGGCCTTTGAGGATGGAATAGCCTGAATGCTTAGAGTGTTAGGACATTTATGTGTAATGAGGAGTCCTGAAAAATGAATTGCATCCTTAACTTAGGGGCTGACACCTTATGTTTGTAAAGGCACCTTTTGAAGGTAGTGGTAGTGGTTGTTCTTTTTTGTTATTTGAAGAAATCCATTTGGGACTTTCAAATCTGTTCTGTCAGACATTTGGTGTGTAGTAAGATGTTCAGCTGCTTGCTTCAGGCTCCAAATGGAGATTTAATGAAATTAATAGTTTTAAATACCAGTCTAAATATAATTACAGCAGGGTGTGTTACGGAGATTGTAACGTCAAGTTGTAAAGGAACTGTAGCAATAGTATTCTGGACAGTATTCTATTTGGGGAATCCTCCCAGCAACTATAAAAGGACCAATTTTAATCTAGCCACCCAGACCACATGTGTGGCACAGGTGTGTACAAGATAGATAGTAGAACGGCAGAAGCATTGATATACACATTTCAGAAGCAATATCATCAATTTGTGCTCCTGAAGATGCCTCAGGAAAAACTGTGAAGTGTTCTTTTTAAGTGCTTAAGACATCTGCTGATGACAGCTATCATTCCAGAAAAAGACGAGTTTTCAATTATAAACTATAGTTATGTGACTTATAGAACACTATTCCTTAATATATGCAAGCTACTCTTAAGCATAGTTGATTTTTATTTAGGGCATTTATGATACACTACAAATATTTGAACCCAAGAATGAGAATTATTCAGTCACGGATACATAAATGTGTATATAAAAAAACCTAATATAATCTACTTTTTTAAAGGACTTAAGTGAAATATTGACAATCTACTTGTCAAAGAGGTACAATTTCAACAAAAGCAACATTTGAAATCCCTTTGATTTGCAGGAATAAGAACATATTTTTTCCTCTATGACTATTCTTTTGAAGGAACACAACCAAAGGACTTGTGATTTTGCCTGAAAGCTATAGTTAACACTAATTTAGCTAAAAGTAAGTAACAGAGAATATTTTATCTAGCTGTGTGTGATGATGAATTGCTGGGAATATATAGCCATTTGTTATGCTTATATAGCAGTTCATAGCTGTAGTAATCCTGGATCACTTTGGTCTTCTCTGTGAATCAGGCAATATTAATATCCATTTTTGGCAATGGAGATAGAGAGACAGAGAGCAGGAGAGCTGTATTTTTCACAGGGTTTTTTCCCTCTGGGAAATTTTTTCAGTTGTAATGGCTTAACCTCCCATCTCTCTCCACCCATGCATAGGAACTTCTTAGAAAACTTTGAAAGTACTTTAATTTTAAAGTTCAGATACCTTCTAGAACTGCGTTGTCATAGTTTTGAACTTAGGCTCTCACTCTGTTTAGGATCGCACCTGGAGGTAAGGAAGAACAAGCATGCTAAAAGCTCTCCTAGACATTTTCCATAATTTCAGACTAAAGGAAGACATGCACTGCTGCAATTGAATGAGTGTCTGTTCCATTTTTGCATTTGTCCAATTGTGTCTGTGGCAAATTCAATCACTCTGTGCACTAAAATACCCTGGAAGATGAAGAAGTATGTGGAGGGCTTTGCTATGGGGATGTCTGGATGAAGATTTACCCGATTTGGACTCCTCTTTCTAGTTACCTAAGCTGTAAAGTCTGAACTTAAATGACTTGCCTGAAGTTACCTAACAATGCTATTGTGGAGCAAACAACATAAACTGATATCTCCAAAGTTAGTATCCTCCCACTCGCTGTCAATACGCTGATTGGAAACTGTCTGAGGCAGTAAGTTAGTACTTTAACTCTTCCTGAACTCAACAGGAGCTGTTTTGAGTGTGACAGTTTCCAGCATGGTGCCTCTTACCAGGTAATTTGCAGCTGAGTTGTAGAGCAGAGGAGCAGTGTGACAGCTGCAGCTGTACCACTTCCAGTGAGCCCCAAGCCAAGAGCGACCAGATATTTACGTCTCCAGCTCTGGGTTCTGGTGCTGAAGGCAGGAATAGGAGAGAGATTTATTTTTTTTTTTCCTTCTATTGGTTGTCTGTATCCTTTTCTACATATGGAAAAGTACTGATTTATGTGGAAAAAAAAATACCCCTTTCCTTTGCAGAAGGTAGCTCTCCTGTCAGTGATTCTTTTTTTTCTCTTTATTTTTGTTCTTTGAATCCAGTTTCTGATAACATTGCCTTATCTTTATATTAAGAGAACTCATAATCTTAGCATAGTGCCCAGTTCAAACCTATCAGGTTTGTATAGGTGCTATTCTTTCATTTCTGATGTTACAGTTAACACATTTTTATTAAGCAATCTGTAGAGCTCATATCAGGCTATTTCACAATAAGTATTCCTAACCTTCTCTGTAAAATTCACTCTGTGCGTGTATATCTTCTGGTAATTCAAACTTGCTTTCCTCTTCCAACTGTCTAGTTTTTAAATTATCATAATCTTGATTCAAATCTATCTGGTTATCTGCTGACAAAACCAGGTTTATTAAGGATTCTTATTTTCTCTGTCTGCCAGATCTCATATTTAGTAATGTGGTTTACTTCTACCTTATTGATCAAAAAATCCTTTTGAATCATTCATCTTTTTCTTCTAGTTTTCAGAGCTTGTTGCTCAAATGATTTAATAGTTCATTTTACATTACAGTATTTACAACCGGAATTTCTTATGTTCTAATTTAGTTGTAGGGAATACCTCAAAATTCCCTTCTAAGCCAATCAATATTTGCTAAGTAATAAATATGTCTGTCAGTGTTGTTGTAAATGAATCTTCCCTCTTCTGAAGGTTTCCAGGACTCCAGGATGCAGTTTTCTAAGTATGAAGAAAACTTCTGTGCCTTTTAATACACAAGAATTTTAGGTCTGTGACTTCCCAATCCCCATCAAGTATCTGAGAGGCAGCTGCTGTATAATATCTAAAATATCTACATCATCTGCAACATCTATACTTTATACAGATATAGTGACGTAAAAAAACAAAACAAAACAACCAGAAAGAGGTCTCACCTGGACAAACTAGAGCTAAGTAGTAGCTCTTCTGTAGGTGTTCTAAACTGCCTCATTCCTCACTCCCAGAGGAGCCTGCCTTTGCTTATTGTACTTATCTATATAGTTATGTATGTATACGTAAAATTGGTAATTTGTGTATGTGTTCATAGAGGTAGGTACAAGTCATCTTCTATGCTACAGTACAAAAAAGGAAGGTAAAGATAAAACAACTTTTTCTGAGGGCTGTTTTAGTAATGACTGGGATATTTTTAATGTGAATTATGCCCTGCTGCCATCGAATCACAAAATATTATTTCTTTACTGTTATCCCAGTGAGAGTTTGAATAAGAAACTTATGGGCATGGTGTCACTTCAGTTCTGGGGCTATACTGTGACTCTACTGGTCCAAAACTATTTTCCTTGGCTCCAGCCCCACAGCTGTGTTAAGGTACAGATGCACATATGAAATGCACACAGGCATTCGGAATTCTCCTAAAATGCTCAGCTTTTCTGAAGAGTGCAGGCTGGATGCTCTGGCATAGCACAATTCATACTTCCTACTCTTGGAGCACATGTCTGAGGACTGATACAGTTGCCTTTTGTCCCGCATCACTTTGTGGTGAGCACTGAGTGCAGCAAGAGGCAAGAAAGCGCAGAGTGACTGGGAGCCTCCTGGCCCTCCTTTTGCACTGCGTCTCCATCCTCTTCCTCCACTCCTAGAGAGGCAAATGTGGCCTTGGGGTCTCAGTAGTAAGCGTTCCCCTTCCCTATACCTGTCCTGACTAGGTATTTGCCTAATTACAAATGTGTTATGCTAACAAAAACCTCTCTCCTAACTGCTGGCATGATGAGGTACCTGGAGAAATACACCTTCTACTTAACATATTGTAGTGATAAGCATTTTCCACTCACTGTTTTAAGCATCTGTAGGCTTTAGCTGACTCCATAGGGCTCATTTGCATGCCATTAGACATGGCAGTTTGTGTTTCTTTTCATGCATTATGAGTTGATGTAAATTGGTATAGCTAACAAAACACCAATAGATCAGGATGTCTTAACCTAAAAAGTCTCAGGTTGGGTGCTCTAATGTGACACAGTTTCCCAGGGCTTAAAAAAGTGTCTTTGTAAACTAGTAGAAGGCTGGTTTAGTACATAAGCTGTTGTGTGGATATACACAGTACTTTATAAGCTATGACAACGGTAGAATGGGAGAGGTTGTAGTTGCTCTCTATAAATGGACCAAATGGAAGGTAGAAATGTTATTTGGGTTAAAGGGCAGCATTGGCACCAGAAATGGAATAAACTTTCCACAAATAAATTTAATTTGGTAATGAGAAGGTTGCTAAACACTAGAGGTTCTGGAGAAACTTTCCAATTAGAGTAGTGGGGACAAGAAACCAAATTACTTCTAAGATGGAACTTGCTCATTTATGAAGAGGTTATATTATGTGGTTGCCTGTGATAGCAGGGGATTGCATTTGATGACCCAGGAGGTCTCTTCCAGTCTTACTTCCTATGAATATGCAATCATTATGAAAACAAATAAAGCTTCTGGTGTGCTTCACTGGCTGCAAAAGAATTTCTGTAATAACCCTAGGAACCTAGCTGGAAATAATTAGTAGAATTACCAGTTATAATCTGAAAACAGAGAAAGCTGAAGTGAATGAAGGAACAATGTGGAGAATCTTTTACTCTCTGGGTTTAGGGGGCAAAATTGTGTATGATGCACTCCCTTGAAAGGGTAATTGCTATTAAAGCAATTTGCTTTATGTCCTTTGCTTGCATTTACAACAGAACTTATTGTATGGAACCGTATATTCCCTATTCTATTGTACGGTATCTGTGTGTATTTTCAGCTATCCACCCCATGCTCCTAGGCTGTGTATTTAAGTGATCGACAGTAGAAACTGCTGGCATTTCCTGAATATCCAGAATTAACTTGTCCAAGATTTCCTTCTTTTCTAAGAAAGCATGCACTTGTTGTTGCAGTAGTCAGTGGTTCCTGAGTGACCTTCTGATCTTCAATTCAAGTCTTTCAGATGGCTGCCTGACTTGTGCTTCTGCTGGTAGAATACATATCATCCTGAGGTTACTGAGGCTGCTGGCTGTATTTCTGAGCAGATCAGACCAAACAAAGCAACACTGCTGGAAATCCAAATATGCTCTGTAAAGCATCATCAAAATATTAACTATAAATCACAGGACTCTATGCTGTGCTACAAATCCTGTGATTCAATGTGTCGAAAAGGAACTATTAGGCTTCCAACTTGGGATAAAATAATCACAGAAAAATAGGTGGATCTGTCAAGTTGTTAAAAGATAATGCTGAAATATGCAGCAATCTGCTCAGCAATATGGCTGTCAAAGATGGTAAATATTATTCTAGAAAATGGGAAAATAGACAATTTTTTACATTAGTGCTTGTGAAAATAACTTGTATTTGACTTTGCATTTTAATATTTGCATCTTTAACCCACACTGGAAGGTTAGGGGGGGAGAAAATGCAGAAGAAGCTATTATGTCTAAAAAAAACGAGCACCGCCAAAACAGAAAGAAAGTAAAAAAAAAAAAAAAAAAACAAAACAACAATCCCAAATCCCTGCTATGTGACCTTGAGAACAGAAATACAAAGACATGGTTTGTATTTAAAAAAAAAAATTACTTGGGCAAATCCAGTTTTAGTTTAACCAAATCTTTAAGGTTCATTTACAGTACAAAATCCTAACAGCTCTGGAGACCTGACAAAAAGGAACAAAAAGTTTCAGCTTCTCCCTGCAAAATTACAAAGTCACCTTTCCCATTTTCAGTTGCTATAAATCTCCCCAGTGCACTTAGTGACCTAAGAGATGGTTAAAATACACCGACTTGCAATGGCAAAACGATCACTGGTCACACCAGATTTGGATGATTCCACACTCAAATCCTGTACGACGTACAGAAACAAAGCCTGTATTTTCAGTTTTCAAGTATCATCAGGGAATCCCCTTGAAAAACAATGTCACTGCTTCTGGGATTGCTGGAACTGGTCAGTCTCGTGAATGCAAAGGAGCATCATGATTACTTGGTGCCTATTAGAAGAGTGTGAAGAATTATGCAAATACTGTGGCTGTGGAACACAAGAAGGTGTTTTCAATCCACTGCGCATGTTCACATCCTTTGCCATTTCAGACATACAGCTCAGATAGGAAGAAATTTATTGTCCTCTTTAACTTCTCAAAGATCATTAAAAAGTGATGCACTTAGCTGCACTGTGCTTTATTTTCATTGTTCAGTGCAGAAGAAGTGCAAGCCTGTAAGATATGATGTAGGCATAGCTGGTTGTGCTTCCTAGAGTTAAGGTTACCTTGTATGTCCATTTTGTGAGATTTGTTTCTGCTGAGTCAAGCTTTGTCAAGCTGAAGGATGCTTGGCTGCTGCTAGGGGATGAATTTGAGACTTTGTCAGCAGAAATAATTGAGCTTTTTCTTGGAAGGAGGCTATATTCTTAATTGTTGGCTGAGCAGCTTTCACTTTCTTATTTCACACCAGATACTTTGTCTAGAGGGTTGCTTTGTTGTTGGGAGTCAGTCTCTTTTTTGTTCTTCTCATAAGATTCCAGCTAAATCTAGTCATGTTACCAACTTTGATTTTATTTGCCTGTGCTTTGTTAGATGCTCAGTGGGCTTCTAAGTGCGAAGATGTCACTTTTTTTCTGGACCTGCCCTAGCTCAGGGACATGTTCAGACCAGCAGCTGCTTTGTGGTACCAGTAAGGCATCCTGACCTACAGTGGGCAAGTGAAAGATCCAGGGCTGAAGTGCTGCTGCTGTGGCACTGAGCAGGATAGCCCCCAAAGACTAAAAGCAGGGACTGGAGCTCAAGGCTCTTCGGCTGGGCACAGGGTGCTGGAAGCTGAAATAAGGAATATTGAGGTGAGGAGTGGTATGGAATTGCTGGAGGGAGACTGTAGGCAAGGGAGTGCCTGTGAGTTTAATCAAGCAAGTTCTGTAGGGGCCACTGTGGGTGGTGGGTGCTTGGCGTAGCAGCAACTAAGATGAGAGGAGTACTTAGGGTTGCTGTCTGTGAGACTTGTCCATGCAATGGTGTTCCTGGGGTAGAAAAAAAATTTCCTTTATATAATTATGCATGCATAGTGTTGTGATGCATCTGTTCAAAGAAGCAGAATTAAGTTTAAGTGGGCTTGACTTTGCAACCTGAATGATCTTTTACAACAGTATTTTGCATGCAAGAGAGATCTGTAAACTTAGTTTCAGCTGGATTTCTGGGTGGTTCAGTGCAGACAGTTTTAACTGTGCCCTTTCATCTCCCCTACCCCAGGATTCACAGCTCACCTCCAGGGATCCCCCAGTCAGTGCAGTTTGTCCTGCCTCCTACCAGCAGCAGTGTGAACCAAGCTACATATCACTGTTGTAAATATGTTTTATGTGGAAGATACGGCTGTAATACCAGCTCCTGAATTTCTTTCTGTGTATTTGCAGCAAACAGTTCTGCTGCTGTATGGCTTTCTTAGTCTGTAACAGATGTCCACCTATGTACCCTCTACATATGCTGCTGACAGCTTAACAACTGATGTAGTCTAAAGGTAATTAAATATTAAGTCTTGAATAGGCTTTAGTATCCTATCAGTAATTGAACTACTATAATGTATTTGCCTATTTTTACTGCTGTGTTCTAAGTCAGTTGCATTTTGTCATTTTGATCCTTTTCATGCAGCTTTTCTTATATAATGCAGTTTCCTGTGTAAACAGTTGTATTAAGTAACGGCCCTACATGCTTTCCATCTGTCTTTGCTGTAAGAACAAGCTACATGCAATAAATGCATCTCTAATTCTTAAAAATAAAGGGTGAGTAATTGCAGAGACATTCTGCAGTCACCTATTGGAAAGAATCTGTCTAGGATATTCTTCATAATTCCTTTAAGCTTTCATGACTACTACTTCCTACTTTTTTTTTTCTAATCCCTTAATTACCCACTAAGTTTCCTATCGCTAGCTCTTTACCCTTGCACTTTATATGTAGCTTCACACATTGTTACAGGATTGTGTTATCCTGCATCATTTCCTGAAACTCCTCTACACAAAAACCTATGGCTTTGGTTTTTCCAGTTTGCAATGTTTTTATAATCAATTTTAGGGGCCCACTTAAGCTACTCCCAAGATTGCCATGATGGGGAAGAGGGACAAGGGGAACGCAACATTGCCTTTCAAATTTGTAGCTTTTGTCTCTTGGTCTGGTAAAAGTAAAGGACTGTACCTCTGGATTTGCCTGGATTTGCTAGTTAGCACGGAAATAAGGGGAGTGAGAGCACCAGGAGCAACCTGCTACTTGGCCAGTGTTGTGAAGGACCCTACAAGTACCTTGTACCTCTCAGCGATCATCTCAGCATGCTCTCTAGCACTAAAACTCCAGGTGTGAAACGCTATGTTTAAGTTCACGCAGCACACCAATAACTCAGTGGGGAAAGTAATTTTAGTTTGCTTGCTGCAGCACTATGGTCCTGCACTATGGCTATGGTTGTCTTACACTAACTGCCTCTCAAACACGAAGTCAGTCTTCTGCCTTTCTGTAGCTAATGGTCTAGTGTCCTGATGTGGGAGTGTATACAACAAATCATTCTTTTTGAGGGGAAGAAATGGCAGCCAAAGACATAAAAGCAGGCTCCATGATGGAGAGCTAGATACGTAATATCAACTCAAGTCTTTTTGGTTTTTTTTGGGGGGAGTTGTTTTGTTTGGGTTTTTTTCCCCTGTAAACAGCAGAACCTAGATATGCTGGTTCTGTGGTTCTTTGCCCAGTCTGCTAAGCAGTGGCATCCAATAGCATGTATTCATTATTCACTAAAAATTGAAAAGTTATTCTAATTACAGTTCTGTAATCCTCCTGCTGCTTTGGATCAGATGTCTTCCAGTGTAAACAAAACCCCATCGTACTTAAAGAAGTTGGTCAGATCAAGAGACATTGCAGTGCATGATAGTATAATCTGGTGGAACTGGTTCTAAAATGGTGTCTCGGTGCAGGCAGCAAACGCTGGGCTGCAGCCTACACTTTGAAAATATCAGTGTATTGGTAGAGTGTAAAAATTCATTGTTAGTTGATGCCATATTTTTTATTTTGGTATATATTGTAGGTGCTGCATTTACACAAGGAACCCCGTGTCTTTCATGTTCTTTGCCTGTCAGTGCTACACAAAAATTTGAGTGAAATACACTTTCAAAAGTCCATTTGCAGAGCAATGAAATGAAACCATTTAATCTAACAGTATGTAAAAGTGTATAAATTTGGCAGTGACATATGGGTGTATAATTGTACAGCTTATGTACTGCATTAATGAGGTATAAAACTTGTCTCAGGAATGCAGCTATGCAGTGACTTTCATTTCACAAATCCATCAGAACAGCATATCAATGAAAGAATATTCTTTCCATGGTGTTTGGAAGATATTTGTTAAGTGTTAGCAGTAGTTGTCATATGGTTCAGTCACTGTAAGGCCTGAGAGGGCTGAATTTGCCCCCCTTGGATAATTAACTGTCATGATTTAATATTTATGTTGAACTCCAGGCTGAAAGGGCCATCTCAGCGGTGGGACAGTTCAGTGTAGGCTTTGCTATCCCTGTGCTTCTGGTGTATAAGGGATTTGCAGGGGGCGTTGGAACAGGTGAGACAGTGCACGGCTGCAGGGAAGCAGAGGCAGGAACAGAAGCCCAAAGCACCAAAAGAGCAGAACACAGCATAGAGGGCTGCTAGTGATGAGGGTTCTGGGGGGAGAGACTTCGAGAGAGACTTTCAATATCTCTCTGTCCAGACTGTCTTCATAGCTACACTCTGTATATCAGGGATCCCTTTCCACGGTCTGTGTGTTGTTGCTCACAGTGTTATGTGTATGGCAGACAGTGAACAACCCAGGGCTGGATTGGAACTGCATTTATCTGTAGACCAACTGGAATTCAAAGCTGATAGAAACCAACCACATGCACCTTGACTTACAGCTACAGGAGTGAACCGGGGGCATATAAGGCTCTCAAGAGTGGGAGAATGGCTAGATAAGCAGTAAGAAAAACTCATCAGAGTTGTAAGAAGCTTGAAAATAAACTTTGCATCTTGTGCGAACAGTTTGGAGTTTGTAAAACAAACAAAGAAACAAAAAACAAAACCATAATAATAAAAAAAAAAAAAAAAAAAAAACCAAAACAAAAAACCCACACCTATTCTGTTAACATTTGAACATCTTCAAAATAAGTCACTTCTCTCTGCTGAAACACTGTTTAAATGAAACATTAAGGTATATTTAATTTAAAAGTAAAACCACCACACCAAAAAATTAAGTTTTGGAACTAAAATGAAATGGAAATAAATGGCAGCATGGTCCTGGGCCAGCATTTTTTGCAGCGATAAAGTAGTGGGTTGGTGCCTTTGGAAAGGTAAGGCTGAGACTGCCAAGGGAGTAAGGCACCAAGGGGACTCTACAAGACTCTGTCCTCATTCCAGGCAGTGTGGTGCAGCGAAAGCAGAGCTGTAAAGTGGAGTGGTTAAGTGTTGAGGTCCCATTGCCCATATTATATGCAGTTCAGAAAAGCTCTTTTCTGGTCCTATGGATCCCATTGATTAGTGGTTGAAGTAAACTAGTGGCAGTCTTCCAGTTTTGTTTCATACCAAAGGAATCTGTTTTGTGCTCTCTAAGGCTGCACCTCAAGACAAAAGACTGCAAGTAGGAGTGAGTGGAATCTTTCCTTCAAAAGTTCCCAAAGCAGAAGAAGACCTAGAGAGAAACTCATAAAGGAACATGTGGAACAGAAAGGAATCTAACTGGGATGAGATTTTCTTGTCAAGATACGTTGATGTTACAATAAGGAATTGAAAAAAAAATACTGCTAGTGTATTAGACTTTCTGGAGATCTGTGCTGGAGAAGAGGTCTGGCATGAAGGAGAGTCTGAGTTTACACCCCCAGGCACTGGGGTTTCATGTGTCTCTTTTTCTTACCAAGTCTGTGAGTGTCTGGGCAACTGGACATTGGAAATAGACAAAAGGCTTGTCCCAGGTACTGTGTGCATACCCAAAGTTATATTGCAGCAAAACCTCTCCATCCTTGGAACACCTGCTTCACCTTCACAAAAGCTTTTAGCAACATAGTCAACATTACAGATGTTTTCCTTTATCAGATATAAGTAAGGAACACAGGGAACAGATCTTTCTGTTGGAACCATTTAAAGTTCTCAAAGTGTGTTGCATATGCTTGGCAAAATCTAGAACAAAGTCAACTGCCTGCACAAGAAAGGCTATTTTACACTGACAATGCAAAAAGCCAAGCACAGTTTGGAAAGGAGGTCATTCTGAATGTTGGTTATAATGAGAACCCTTTAACTTGATTCTAAGCAGACAGATGAAAACAATCACTAGATTTCGTTTCCTGCAGCTCTAATAAAGTACAAGAAGTGTGAAACATGATGAGCCAATATTTAAGGTTCAAGTTCATAATCTAACAAATCTATAAAATCCTCTATTGTCCCCAAAGCCTGAATAAGAAAGAGATAACTCCTTCATGATCATGGAATTCAGATACTTCAGACTGAGACCAGCCAAGGTAGTTTTCAATTCTTCCTCACCTAATGAGAAGGCAAAGCTGATACATATTGTTTAAAATAAGAGTGTGTGACTAAGTGAAATGCTTTAATAGTTGAGTTTCCTGACACACAGACCTCAGCAGCATGCTGTACACCAGCGGACTGCAGACACGAGAGACATTTACAGTCCAGGCTCCTTAAACTTGAAATGATCTCTATTGTTTCTTTGGTGGGTCTTTGCGTATGTATTTGCAAGTGTTGAGCTGAGGGGCTGATGAGACTGAAATTTTGTAAGAAGAGAGGTCATGTTGAGTTCAGCATGTGAATTAGTAAGAAGAAAATCTGTATCTGATTCTGAAATGAAAAATGTTGTCTCTTTTTGGGGACTGATGATTAATTTTGGGGAAATGGGGAGCAGAGTGGCAAATATCCCAATGATTTCAACACTGACATTGAGGCAGAAGGCCGTGAAAGGTCTTGATTTTGGTACAATACTAAGGATGCTGAAGAGCGCATATCATACTTACCAGCCTGTACCATTAATACAAAAAAAAAAAAAAAAAAAAGAAAGAAAAGAAGAAAGGGGGGGGGGGGTTGGGGGGGAAGAGAATATTGATCCTGTGAAGGACCATAGGAAGTTTGATCAAAGTATCAAAACTTAAGTCATAATTCTTGTTTTGATGTCAGTTATGAAATGTACATTCGTAAATGGTTTACCTAAATGCAATGGAATGCCTTTCCAAAACTGATCAGGGTTTCATTTTTGCACTTTATCAGCATGAAGTAGGTAATCTGAGCCTTTTCATCTCTGGGTACTCATCTGTGCTGAAGAGAGATCTGTTAATTAGAGCCTTCTCTCAATATGGATTTTCTTTCTTTCTGTGTGTATGTGACTGGAATCAGTCTTTTAACAGAGCAACCAAGTAAGTCTGTATTAAGTGCTCTGTGGCATCGCTGGATTTGCAGACACAGAATGCAAACCTGTCGCTTTTTATGTTGGGGAGGAAGGCTCTGTCTCTTCTGTGGATGAGATAATTGACTAGAAGAACAAAGAACAATTTCATACTGGATTCTTTGCCAGTGTCTTAAGTCCTGTATGAAATCAATAAAGCTGGCATCTATTTTTTCTGAGGTACTTGTTGAGAGTATGGATTGCAGACTTTATATCAACCCAGGATACCAATAGATTAAACAGGTCGTATGTAAGCTTCTGTATTGTCTTGGCCTCCAAGATATGTATGAGTAACAAGAGAATTAAGGAATGCCATAAATAACCCCCTTTTCAAATGAGTCATGAGTAGAGGTTAAGTTCAAATACACAGGACCATGTCTACTCCACTGTCAGAGTTAACTTGGTATCTGCCTTCTAAGTATGTAACAGCTATCACAGTAGAGAGATGTTGCTGGGGAAAAAGAAAGGAATAAAAGAGGAAATGTGAACATCCCTATCATTAACAATCTCAAAAATTCAGTGACAATCAATGGCTGAGCGTTGGCCAGTAAAAACTAGAGGGACCAAAAGAAGTCAGTCTTCTCACAGATAATGGCAAAACCATACAAAATATTTGTAAGCATCCATTCGAGATAACGAAAGACTTAGGAGATTGAAGTGATAGAACAAGCAGGTAAAAAGTAATGCATGGCTGATCCTACAATTGCCTGTAAGATTTAAAGGTTTATCACTAGTAGTAACTTTTCCACAGAGGACTGACAATAAACAAGTTAATTTTGCTGATGCAATTCAAGAAAATGATCAAAACATAGTAAAATTGTGTTTAAACAACATGGAGATTAAACTAATGAGTTGACTATCACTTGTACATTTTCAGATAATGTAACTTAAACCAAATCTAAGAGAAAAAAAGTTTTTCTGAGTAATCCTAGTAACCGTGCATGCTTCCCTCTGCTCTATTTGTGCTCTTGTGAGAGGTTGCAGACAAGTAGAAATAAAAAAAAAAAGCTCAGGGCTGTGCATGAATCAAGTCTCCAGTAAGAAAAGATCAGAATGTTTCTTATGGATCTCTGCCACTGATTCATCATCTTGGAAAAATGTGTGATGCTTTGATTTTCTCATGACAAAAAGCCACTTTGCCTTGAGACCCTTCAGACACGTTCACACAGCAGAGTGGTGGAAAACCACAGTTGTGTAGCATGCCATACAGCCATCTGCCGTGGTCCTGCCAGTGCAGCTCTGCAATGGCATTCACCAGCCCTGCAGCTGGACAGAGCCCCCTGCGAGGGGCAGAGCTGGTGAACCTGAGGGACTGGAGTCACACTGCCATGCTGCTTGTCTCCCTCTTATGCATTGCAGTGGGTCACAGCTACCTGGATTGGAGCTGGTTCTTCTCCCACTCTCTTCTGTAGCCCCTGTCTCAGTTTAATCTCCTGTTTCTGCAGCTGATTTCTGTGACCAAGCAGTTTTCACTCACCCTGTAGAAAAAGTTTTGTATGAGCAGTTGGTACAGGAGTTAACAGAATGGCAAGATTTTTCCAATTGGTGTTGACCTATGGTTTTCTTTTTTTTTTCTTTTAAAAAACACTGAAGTGGTACTATGGTATTGTATATAAATGGATGTATTTTCCCTTCCAGTACAGGTTCTTTAAATGCTAACTTTCATTTCTAGATTCCTGGGTTTATTTTATTATAGTTTTACTCCTTTGCAATCTTGTTTGAAATTTCATATGGTGAGTGTCTGGCCATCTTTATTAGTTTTTTAATTTCAGTAAAATTATTCCATTGTTTATCTCAAGGGAATTAAGGCAATCACATTCTTCTGCTCATTTTCCTTAGAGCTAGATTACTGAGAATCACCCTTAGGCACTTAAAAGTTTATGTGATGTTTTCCCAAACACCAGGCATGTTTTATGGCTTGAAAATTCAACTGAATTTCAGGCCATGTCACATTTAGCACTGAGAATGGCAGGAGCCCAATATAAGTGGGCACATGGTCAGACATGAAGCCTGTATCAAATACATAGGCACCTCAGTAATTAATTACAGTTGCATTCTTTTCAGATAGTTAGATCATGGTAAACTAGCAATAACATTAATTCTTGCTAGTTTAAAACTTATTTTCTAAAATACAGTGTACAATATATAATGGATAATATAATAAAATGTAACCTGTATAAACATACAAACAATCTTTTTTTAATGTAAGACAGTCAAACACTGGAACAGGTTTGCCTGGGCAGGTTTTGGGTTCTCCATGCTAGTTACTCAAGTCTCAGTTGGACACAGCTCTGAGCAACCTGCCATAGCTGGCCCTGCTCTGAGCAAGGTGGTTGGACTGCGTGACCTCTACAGGTCCCTTCCAACCTCAGCCTTTCTGTGATTTCATATTTGCAACATGCTTACTGTAGTTTTAATAGACTGAGACTTTCCATGCCAGTTTTCATCCTCGAGTACATTTTTATGACAGTTTCAAGTACTAGTAAGATGCTTATAGTGGAAATGCTGACAAAACCTTTCCTACAACAGTACAAATGTGCCACTAGTATATACAGAGAGAGCACGGAATGAGGTCTAGAGTTAGGGATTGACCTATAATTCATGCATGACGAAGAATTAGGAATGCTTAATAGTTAACAATTATCAGTAGCAGTCTCCAATGATTTTCTGTATCATATAGCCCTTTAATGTCTGCTTTCAATTTTCTCTTAAATTAGTAGAATATCAAATAATACATTTGATCAGATTTTCTTATGCTTTCAAAAATCATTATTAAAAGAACCAACTTTTTTTTTTGAGAATTGTTGATATCTTTTTTCTTTTATTTTTAGATTCATCAGGTTTCTTATCTAGTTGATTTTTGTGATACTACGATTGCATTTTATTATTTTTACAGTGATGCATTTTCCTTTTGGACAGCTTGTCCTCCGTGTACAGTATCTGTTATTTCAAACTATAAGGCAGCTTAATTTTTTAACTTAGACACACAGCTTCCCACCCTCACCCCCCTTAGTGTCATACTGGGTAGGGTTTGGAAGCAGGAGACTATTTCAGAGACATCTGTTCAAACCTGGTGAGCATTCATCCCTTCCCCTCCTACTTGGCACCTGCTGCTGTGTTTGAAGAATAAGAAGGGGAAAAGGATATTGCTCTTCTGTATTTCATCCTGGAGGTGGTTTCATTTCTGCACTGAGAACAGTGATTTGATGTTGCCTGAGTGTTACTGAATGGACCTAATTCTGCAAGTTGCAGTGCACTTATTTCCCATTAATTTTACCAGCAGTTGGGACCACTCAGAACTTTGAAGTCAAATTATGTAAAGCCTGTTGGGAACCTTTATGGAGGAGTAAAGGTTTTATAGTGAATCTAACCTATTTACTCTCTTTAACACAGTGAAGTGGTCTGAACAGGGAGCTGTAAAGGGACTGAAAGGAGAAGGAAAAGCTCCTTGATTTAGGATTGCAAAAACAAACTGCAGCCTGAGAGTTTAGTCTTCAAAGGAAGAACAAACATCTGCCAGTAAAAACAAGGTTAACTGGCTGCTTATGAGGTGGGTTGGTTTTTTTTTTTTTTTTTCCTTTTCTTTTTTTAAGTAAAAGAATCTACTGTGTTAGAGGAGTCTGGAAAAGTCAAAGTTGTTAGGAAGATCCAGAACTAGGGAAGACATGTTCTTTCTGTTTTGTTATTAGGAAAAAGCAGGCCATACTTTGTGTCTTGGCTTTGGGCTGTAGCTGCAACACCTGGCTGCCCCTGTGCTTAGGGCACAATTACGTGGACTGCTCAGTCTGCCACACACAGACAGTAAGAAGTTAGAATAAACCTGTTTCTGTTCGAGCTGGTCTGTTACCAGGAATCTTGTAAATCAGTCCAAAAATAATTTTCTGGTTATAGGGCTTCTTAGAAGTGTAGTCCTTGATGTTGTATTGTCATTAATAGTCCACCTCCCATTTTCATGGGAGGAAGCTATTACCACAATTTCCTGCGTAACAGGCTTTTTTCCAATTACTCATACTTAGAGCTAGTGTTGGTTTATTTTTGCTGTTCAGGTTGGCTTAAGCAGCACTCTGGCAAGGAAGCAGATGTGTCTCTGTTTGTGTGAGATATATATATGTGTAGATATATATATCTCGTATCTGTTCTCACCAAGAAATAATTTTTTAAATGACAGACAAAACACACACTTGTCTCTTTAATTTATAAATTAAAGTACTTGTATATTTGCAACCTCTATTTAAATATTTCCTGTTTGTGTTGGGTTCCTCTTGATCACTATCAGTGTTGAATAATTTATTTATCATAAAATCAATCTATTTAGGCTGATTTTTTAAAAAAATATGTATTTATGTCTTTCAGTAGTCTTTGACAAGAAAGTTTGCTATGCATTTTTTTTAATTGCAGGCTAAAAAATGGAAAAGTTATTTTATATCTGTCTTATGTTCTAATTGTATGTGGTGTGTGAAATATGCTGTATTAAAAATAAACAAAACAGATCCAGGAGACAAATTATGGATAAGATTCTGGTGGTAACTGCTAAATTAGAATCAGGATGCATCTGCTTCATGGTGAGGTTTTTGCAGGCAACAGTAATACTACTGCCACTACATCATGTTTCACAGGCTGAAGCAGTAAGTGGGGAAATTGTGATAAAAGCCGAGGATCTTTTTTTTTTTTTTTTCCCTCCTGATTGGTAGGGCAGAACTTCATCTTTTATTTTCTTTGCACCTATCTAGTCCTAAATTTTAGTGCCAGATGTTATAACAATCTGTTATGTTCATTCAGGAATATTTATTAGTTTATTAAACTGAACTGCACTTACTAGATGAAAGTTAAAGAATAATCTATAAGATCCCAGAAGCTTCATCATGCAAGCACAGTGCTCTGCAGCAGGGCAGAGCTGCAGAATGGAAACTATTTGGACAATGCTGTTCCCCTCCAACCTTTCAGATTTTCTGTAGTGCTTCTCAGCAATGACTAAGCATTTACTACTCTTTAGATTATCTGAGTACTTATGAGCGTATCTGATAAATTACTCACTATATAAATGCATGAAAATTTGCAGTATGCCAGTATCAGAAATATCAGAAGTGACGGATAATTTATTGGGTATTGTTATTAACTGGACATGAAGTCAGTATGAGCCAATAACCAGAACCGTTTCTTGTCTCTGATGATGAAATACTGACTTTAACCTGATCAGACCTCAGGGTTTCTTCCTACAGTGCTCTGTAACACCTAATTGTTAAATACTCTGTGGGACCTCAGGCAGCTGTGCCAGTCAGACACTATGCTGAGTTTTCTTTCTTTCACCGTTAATAGCTTAACTGTATGGCTGTGGAGAAGGTGGGCTGAAAAATTCAGTTTGATGGATTCCTCACGTGCATAAAACCACGCACATGTGAGTGACCTTGGGAGCAATGAGCCCAGTGGCTTCCACAGTGCCTGCTGCTGGGCTGATACCACTCACACTGGGTCAGTTCCCACCCTGGCCTCCCGAGCCTTCCTCTGGTCTGTTATAGGTGCTCTTACTTCAGTTCCCATGTGGTATGTGGATGTAGGTGCTAAATTGGAAGACTGCAGGCTGGCAGCTGGTGACATTATGAGCACTAGGGAATCCCATTTGAAAAGGGTCTTTTTAAGCCACCATTGTTGCACCATTGTCATTTTGCTGAAGCATTTTGAGTCCTTTTCAGCTCTTTACATTGTTTATTGAACTTTTTCATCTGCTTCCCCACATTTAAAGATCCTGTGCTAAGCACCTTGGAGAGCCACCGTGCCAGTTTGCTTGCTAGAGCACTATTAAGCTGTTGTTGATGAGATACAAAGCAAGATATGCATGTAATTGATACATAAGAAAACAGAAGCAAAGTACAGAAGCCCACTTGGGAACATGCGTTGGTTTGCTTTTTGTCAGAGGTTTATAGTTTCTTTCTAATTAACTGTCACAAAATATAAATTACTGTCAAATATATTTTCTTTGCAAAAAGAAATAGAGCTCTCTCTGGGGCAGTGACAGTATATATCTGATGCCTCAGAATGACCTTTGTTCTTTAAAGTCCAGGAAAACTTCATTCATTGCACTTTTGGAGCTGTATAAGCCTGGAGGAGAAACATTGTCATTCAGAAGTCAATTCTGCTAACCCATTAGGAAAGCACATTCACCCTAATGGTTCTACAGTCAATCAGTGACAAAGACCTACAGGAAGATATACCTGTTTCACTGTTCACGGATCTAGCAATTTGATCAATATTATTTTGAATGAGTCTTTTTTTGACTTGATCTGTATCATCTCTTTTTACAGCCAGCCTGAACGTACACCATAAAACCGTACTGCAGATATTGCTAAAAGGACCAACCATGTCTTTTACAGGTCTAAGTCACAGTAGAGGCTCAGCTTCATTCACGCACATATATTTACTTGTCTTCAAATGAACTTCTATTATTCTGTGGTACCCTGAGGGAGTAATAATCGTGATCTTTTTGCTGACTCTTTGAGATGTTGCTGTTCTCTCTGGCAGAATTTCTCAGGATGTACCACAGGCTTTCTGTATGCTTCCAAAGTGTCAGGAAAGCTTTCAGCCACTTAAATTTAGCTGTTGTGTTCACAGAGTTGTAAAAATGTAAGAATTACTCTGGGTTTAGCTTTTATCTGTTACAGATAGCCTGTGCCTGTGGTTTTGAGGTCTCTATCCCATGGTCCTAGAGTGGGACCATAGACAGAGAGCTCCCTGCAGAGCCTGTGCAGTTTGAGCAGAGGATGGATTGATTTTCTCTGCTCACCTGTCTCTGGCTGGCTGAAGAGCTCATTCAGCTGGTAAGAGTCCATGGGATCTGCGTGGATGCAACTTGGTTGCTCCTGTGAAGAAGATCTTCTGCCAGCATTCCATTTCCTCTTTGCTTTTCACCACTGCAGCTAAATACAGGCCAGATTTCCAAGGAGAACATTAAGAATCCTAAATGAAAATACCAATACTTCAGTAAGTCAATTGTGGTTCCATCCAAGGAACAAATATTGTGTAATATGGAGAGCACAATACAGATCAGAGGCCTGTAGCAGAGCAATTTATGTATTTTCAGTCAGTTTAACATTTCACTAAACATATGACTTCCTGCGAGCTGTGTATTACCAAGCAACAAAAATATTTCTGCACAGAGTAGGAAACAAGAGATGATAGTATCATGTTGAGAAGGTTTCAGTTGAGAAGGACCTCCACTGCTGACCAGGCAATCTAGTTGTTCAGATCTTATTCTTCTGCTATAATTAAATGGTTTGTAAAGTGTTTAAAGTTAGAATGTGTCAAATTAAGTTCATCATAGAGGAAACCATATCTAGAAGATGTTATATAGCAATATGGAAAGTGGCTGCATATTTGGTGCCTTAAATAACTGAGAAAGTAGCACAGGGAGAAGATCACTTGTAGCACAGGTGTTAGTAGAGGCAATAAAAACCTGGTCTGGATTTGGGCAAGAACAGTTTTGTAAGGCTTTTACAACAAAGAGGAATTATGTGATTGGGATACTAGGGTCAGGAATATGCCCACAAGTTACACGATGTGAAAGCAGAGAGAATTGTTGTTAGTTGTAAGCAGAAGATGAAAAGGAAGCAAGCACTGTAAAAAGTGGTTAATACAGTTCTAATTGGAAAAAAAGCTTGTGAGAGTTCTGTTGCATAGAGTAAGAGAAAGATACAGCCTGGGTCAGGCAGGATGGAAACTTGGCTTGAATATGAGAGACACTCTCCTAGCCCAGAATTGTTGTTTGATCTGCTGCATGGTTTTCCCATCTATAAATTGGCATAAAATTAATACATATTTTCTGAAGTGCTATAGTATCTTAACCTAGGATATAATGTTAATATTAAGCATATGTAAGTAACTTCTTACTGTTACATGTAAGTAAATTCTCAGAGATGCGTGTGGGTCTTGTCTTCTAAAATGTTTCAGTTCTTTCCTGGGGTCAAGGCCAAAATGTTCAGCGTCTTGCCATTTCAGCCATAGCAGAACTAACTTGTAAGTTCAAATACTATAAATAGCAGAATTATGGAAAAGAAAGAGTGTAACTCAGAGAATTAAAAACCACCATTAGAATAATTCTTGTATGCTACCCCTTGTTAGCTACAGACTGTGTTCAGAAGGGCCATTTTTTATCTAACACAGCTTGTGACATATCTGCATTTTACAGCAGTTACCAGTAGGTTTTCAACAGAGATGCCCCCAAACTTTCTATTTTCTCAATCTCCTAGCAATAAAATTCCATTCTAAACTGCAGGTATTCTGAATGGAGAGTTATTGTTTGAAAAGCACTTAATAGAATAAATGGTAGAAGTGCATTTGTAGTTTATATTGCTACCATGTAAAAAAGGTAGAGCCAAAAGTACCATTTTTGTAATGTATAAATTGTATTTAACTTTGTAATCCATTTGCAAGTTTTTTATTGGCATTTAAAATAGACACTGTTGGACATCAGTTAGTGTGATTGTTTACGTATAAGTTATTGATTTTTAATTTTTTTTTTAATCACTTAGCAAAGAGAATGAAAGCAAACTTTGCAAAACCACAGACTAGATGGTCAACCATTCGTGGACTTGCAGAGCTTGCAAAAAATGTAGTTTGAGTTGGTGGATGTTCTCAGACTGTTATTTGAAGAGAGAAAGGAACGTGGTTTTCTGACCAGCTAATGTTAATCACCCTGTGGTCAGTAGTGGAGAGAGGCACAAGTAGGAGAACCTCTGATTTGTCTTCTGCAGCAGCCCCTCTGTGCTGGCTCTACAAGATCCTAAATTTAGATGCTGAAAATTGTAGTTTCCAACTAGATGGTATGCATTAGTCTCTAATTAGTCAATTTTTTCAGTATTTCTGCATAAAATTTTGTGGTTTCTTTCAAGAACCCATCCTATTAACATCTTAAAGGGCTTAATATTACTCCCTTTGATATGGAGAGGAGGATTCACTGCCAAGGCATTCAGACCCAAACACCACTACCTGTTACATGTGTATCTGTATTGTTCTGGAAAGTTTTTACATTGATGTAAACTGGTATTTTCTCATAAGTAGACTTTTTGGTGACAAGTTTTACAAGGGTCAGTCCATAGAGTACCTACCTGATCATGGCGCCAAATCTTAGAAACTTGTAAATAATTACACAAATTGCAAAATATGACTGAATTACATAAATCCTTTGAACTACCTAAATAATGTAAGATTGTTTTCCAAATTTCACCCTTTTGTTTTTTCTTGCCTCAATCCAAAAGCTAGTGAGTGTAGCAGTTTTTTCTTTCTTTGATGAGCAGTTACTTTCTGAACTCAGAAATGCTAAAGAACTCAAACCTTAAAGGTTCAAAATGCAAAAGCATATTCTTATTCTCTTAGGGAGAAAAGAAAAATCAATAATTTATTATTTTAAGCCCTTCAAAATTTGGAGGTTCTTTTAAAAAATTTTGAATACTACTACCAACAAAGCAAAATTCAAACAGTGATAGTAATGCTAGATATGTCCGTATGCCAGGTTGAGACCGAAGAAATATACTAGATTGTAGACGGGATTTTCAGTCCTCTCTGTTCCACAGTATCATTTCCTAAGGTTAAAAGAAACTCCCCAAACACCAGTAAGTTTTTAAAGTGCATTTTTATTAAGCAGTTTTCTCTCTAATTGTGCAATATTATATTCCTTTTTCACTCTACAACATCAAATGTCTTTTTCTTTAATTTTTCTTTCACAGTCTTAGAGTTATCAAAAGGGACCTCATTGTTGTGTTGTCAACTCTCAAAGTCACTTGTAAATTTTAGGTATGAAATTAAACCAATAATATAGAAAAAAAAGTCTTTTTCTATTTAAAATAATGCTGTCACATATAGCTGTTTTCTTTGAACATCATATTCTGCTCCCTTTCTTTTCCTTTCTGCACATATTCTTCTTAATATCAGGACAGGAACATTCTTTGAGTTAAAGGGTTGCTTTATGTTGGTATGTTCTTTCCTGGTGTGAAATCACTTGACTTGTCCATCAAGTTTCTCAGCCAATGAGCGTGTTACTGCTAATGGTCTGTGTCTTGCAAATTACAAATGCACTGAGATCATAAACTTCCTTTTTACTCTGATAATTCTCAGATTATTGGTTATTCTCTGATAATATTAAAATAATTTAATGGGAACTTTTACCAGCAAGGATGTGATCCTATTCAATATTTTCATTTAGAGCAATTCTGTATAAAAAGGTCATGAAAGGCTATGAGTGGATGATCGACTCTTAGTAATATTTCTCTAAGTCTCTCAAGCCTGGCTTTGGTTAGTGAGAATTCCTGATTGCTTCTACAGAGGCGCATGGCCACGCTTCTCGGTTAGTCTAGAAAGCTTCAAATCCAGTGCAGTGAAATTCAGTTCTACGCACATACACACTGAGTCAGTATCTGGTACACTGCAGGTGCCATAGACATGGAAAATTAATATTAGATAATTTAAACTTTACTGCACTGTCAGCATGCGTTGTTTTGCAATCAATGGATGTTTATCTCCTACACTTAAAAACAGAGATTTGGTGCTCTTTCCCCCTCCATTTTTCCTGTTCTGCACAGCTAAATGCATATATTAATACAGTGGTATCTCATTAAAATAAATTATATTGTGATATTTAAAGGAAAAGTGTCTCTAAGATGTCAATAAAAATAAATTACATCCTTCCCATTCTATCTTTTCTAAATCTCAGGATTTCCTGTGTTCTTTCAGCAGTGCTTTTAATGGGCTTTGTGTTCCCTGTCTTATTGAAAATAATCTCCATATGGTGAAGGTACTGGGCAGCCTTACCAGGAGGGCATTGCTATTCTTTAGTAGCTTGGAGATTTTGAAACGAGTAGTAGCCGATGAATTTTAGGAATTAAAAACATAGTTAAGTCCCTGTTTCTAAAATCATTAACTTTTTTACAATTAAGAATATTGCTTGCAGTGTATCGTAATTTTTGAAGCTATTATCAAAGCATGTACTCTCTCTGTCAAAATGAATCCTCCTGGGGATAGTGTATTAAATGAGGGTGAAAATGGATACCTTCAGTGTGAATGCACTGGAATGAATTTCATAACATATTACCACACTTGTAAAGATACTGCTAAAGAAGTTTTTATCATTTTATATTTAAGGAGTATTTTTTAAAAGTATAATTGAACTAACAACCATGGCATGATTTTAGGAATGTATGATAACCAAAGGTCTGATTGCATTCATCCAAAAGGATTCTACCCACATCCCTGAAGGCCTAATGAATTAACGTCTGCTCAAATCATGTTATAATGAGCCATAATTTATTTAGAATGTTTTTGTGGAAAGGGAAACCACTTTAAATTTCAGCTTTTTGTACTAGTATTTAGAAAAGTGCTCTTCTCTGTTGCTACATGGAATAATTACTGCGCCTCCTGTAGTTATCTTCTGTTTCATTCATTTGTTCCATAGTGTCAACTTGTTGGTATTAGTGAGCTATTAATAGCGAGCTATTCATGTTCTGAATATTAAATATCTGTAGGTTGTTCCTAAATTTTTACTCTCCTGTGAAGACAAAGGCACTCTTGGCATGAGCCAAAGCTCTTTGAAATCACCAGGGAAGTTTCTGCTGCTGTTAGGGGGCACTGGATCCTTTTCATGGTATTTAGTGACTCCATTTAATAGAGTTGTTGGCTGAACTTTAGTCATACCTCTATCAGAATGACAGAAGGAAAAGACTAGAGGCCAGGCTGACATTGCACACCAAATGCAGCTGGGAGATGCTTCAGATTAAGATCCCATCAAGGTGAGAGTGGTCACAGAGCTCTCCACATTGTGCTCTGGGTATCAGCAGCCTTACCAGGTGTGAGGGAGGTGGCATATGGAGTTCAAAACCACCTACATTGCAAAGACTTCAAATGGGGGAGGGGGGGGAGGAACCAACAAAAAAAACCCACCCAAAACAGAGCACCAAAAAACCCACTCAAAAAAGATATTTTAAAGTGTTGATCTGTACACACAGATTTTTGTGCTCAATTTTACACTAACAAGCAGATCCATACAGGCTTAAGGGCTGAAATGAGTGAAGGCTTCACCGTGGCCTCACTGGGCAGTTAGCCCAGGCTGACCACCCTAAGCCCTGCCTTGAAAATACTGTAGGCTGAATACTATCTATTTCTGGTGATAAACCCTGAATTTTATAGTTTTACTGTAGTTTCATGCTGTTAATTTTAATCATTGAAGGTGAATATTATTATGACACTTAATACACACGCATTATTTCAGCATGTAGAATCTCCCCCTATAATGGTGGTACTGAAAACGTGTTTCTTGGGCAGGCAGTGAAAATCATGGCTAAAAAGAGTACTCCAAAATCTATTAAGCAGTCATAAATTTCCCATAGATGACTTGTTAGCAGAGCGCTAATTCCACAATCTGTGATATTACAATGAAGTTTGGAAACCATAGTATTGCTATGTGGAACGTCAGAACGGTAAAATAAAGGATACTATGTGGTGAGAGCTGAGAATTATCTCAGCTTTCTCAGTTTGGATCCAACTAAATCTATCAAGAAAAGTGACAGGTGATTTATGCTAACAAGGAATTGTCTGAGAGGAAAAGAGAACTGAAAGAGGATTGAATTGAGATAGACACGAGTGAGAAGAATGAGACACTTGAATTTCTCAGATGTGTCTAAGCATGTCATTGTGTAGAAAACAGCTGAGGGAGCAAAAAGAAGTCACTGATCAAGCACAGAAGCAGCTACCAAACAGTAACTGGAAAAAACTGTGGAGAAACTAATTTAAGTATTCTGAACAAAACTAGATAATGAGGAATGTACTTTAACACCAATTTATTTCACTGACTGCCTTAAAATGTCACTTGTGTATTTACTAAATGCATTTATCATTATACTTTTAAATCATAGCTAATAAAAATACAGCTGAGGCATATTGGCAGCTGGTGTAAGAAAAGCGTGGCTAACCAAGGAGGGAGGAAGCCTGCCTGTGCCTCCGAGGGAGCATGCTGAGCAGGTTAGGCAGCACCTAGGGTCCTCTGCACCATGTCGCTCATGCTTTGGTGCTGCTGTATGGTCTCACTGCAGCCATGCAGCTCAGTCAGTCCCTATGGCCGCACAAGTGATTTATTTACCTTTTTGGTCCATTCTGATCTCAGGCAAATTGCCATTTCCCTTTCTGTATTCTGTATTTCTTTCCCTAAGTCTTTTTTTTTTTTTTTTTTTTTTTTGAGTGGTGATGCTTACAGTGTACACAGCTTGGAGCTCAGTGGACCTTTCTGAGGGAAAAGGCCACTGTTGCAATATATCTTATTAACTTCTGCAGTTGGAAAAGGAGATTTTGTTCCAACAGCCTGCCGAGCTAATGGTTCAAGTCTAAATAAAGCACATGCAGCTTTTCAGGACTGGCCTATTGAAAGGCTCAAGGGAGTCCTGCAAGAGGATGAGAAGCAAAGCAAAGAAGGGAGCTTATCTAGGCAAACTGCCCACAAGGTGCTTCTGCTCCCCAGGTGCTTGGGTAGCCAGAGACAAGGGGCTGGGTTACTGGCAGGCAGCATGTCATGGGGTGAAAGGAGAGGTATTTCAGGAGAAGAACACTATGCCAGCTACCTACTGGCAGTGGGGAGGTGACAGAGTCCCCTCAACAGCCTACAGCAGAGCATGGAAAAGGAGCAAGGGAATTGGCTGGGTGAGCTGCAGGAGGGCTGCAGGGGGCTGTCAGCTGAACTACACTGACCTCAGTGACTTTAGGGATATGTTTGTCAACCTAAAATGCGTTAGGAAGGGGGATTTAACTATGAGATTAGCTTAGATTTTCACACTTTCTTTTTATGGAAAGCAATGAATGCTTGTTGAGAAGTTAAATATAAAAGCTTCTCTCTGGTGCAGCTGCTGGTTATTCTGTTGCAGAGTACCTTTCTTTTTTGTGCTGATTTTTGATATGAAAAATTCATTCTTTTGGACCAAATGCTCCTTTTTTCCTCTTTTATATTTTTTTAAGTAATCTTTGAAATTCTAGAATAAAAAGCTGGAAAGAAGTGTGAGAGCCGAACAGATCCAGTTCGTACACTTTGGTTCCAGCATTGCATAATTAGATTTTCTGCAAACTTAATTAAATCTTCTTTTAGTGCTGTTCAGACCTGTCTACAGCTTTCCATTTGGTTATATAATAAACCTGTATCATTGTTTAATTACATCAGCTCTGTTGGTTGGCTGAGCTGACATCAGGTTGCTTACTTGAAGACGCAGCATTTAAAAGAGAGAGCAAGCATTTATTCTCATTTTCTTCGCTACGTGCTTTGATGTGTGTGTACTGTTCACCTGTGCTCATCTAACACTGCTCAGTGTTTCTAGGTAATTATTGCAATTTAAGACCCATTTAATTATAACTTGTTACATTTATTTTAATAAGTCCAAAGAGTATATATTTCTCCAGTCTGTACAACAAATTCTTTTTATGGTAACAAGGGAAATTCTCTTTTCAATAATGGTGGTTACACTCTGGCAACTTATGTAACCTAATTGGAATATTTCTTGTCACAGTCCTTAAAAATAACTTTTTGGGTGCATTGCTAGTGCAGTCTAATTCCGCTTACTCATACAATTTGTCTTATCGATGCCACTCTTTTATGACAGAGTATTAAAAATTCTGACTGTCATTCTATAGATCCTGTTAAATGTTAAAACCATCTGGGAATGTCTTAATCAATTAGTCTTGTGCAAACATTAGATGCAGAACGATAGCAGTAAATTCCATCTCAGCTTATGCTGTAACTACTAACGCTTTAGTCCTTATGAAAACCTTCTGATTTTTTTTAAAATGTTTAAGGTGATTATATGGAAAGCTGACAGGTTTAGGGCCTAGGTGTTGGTGCAAGTATCTATTTAACATTCAACTTAGGAAGTTTGTTTAGTTTAAGAAACAGCAGTAGTAGATATGAAGTTTCTACCATTATGCCTTGATTACTGTATCAACATATTTTGCATGTTTAAATGGAAAGAAAACCATTTGCTGCCTGGGTAGTTGCTATTTTATGTTTGCATGTAATTTACAGTGAAGAAAATGCATTTTTCTGCCCTCTGGAAGAGCTGACTATTTTATATCTGTTTGCAGCTTGT
Source organism: Falco punctatus (assembly GCF_963210335.1). Lineage (NCBI taxonomy): Eukaryota > Metazoa > Chordata > Aves > Falconiformes > Falconidae > Falco > Falco punctatus. Next base: position 14,413,568 of record NC_137594.1, on the reverse strand, counting down.
ATGTTATCTGCTGAAGCTGGGAGATAGTGAATGCTGCATATAGTGTAGTGTCTGTATTGAATATATATAATAAATACTCAGATTGTGACATTTTCCAAAGATTTTGATGCTCACCAGCTTAACTGAAGCAGAGCAAGAAACAGTTTATTTCACACTCAGAAGGTCCCCAGAAGACTGTTGTCTTTTGAGGCTAATACTTAAGCAGTGTGAGCATTTTCCTCATTCTCGTCCAGAGGTGTTGGAGGTGCCACCTGGGTAGTAAGATGTCAGGCAGCGCGGAGGGAAGCACAGCCAAAGTCAGTACATGGGCTTGGCTGAAAAGGTGAGGGAAGGCAGGGGAGCGTGGGCATTGGGCAGCCAGAGGGGCTGGCCCCTGCGGTGCCAGGAACACGGGGGAGGCATAGGGTTCCTTTACACTGTCCCACTTTTACAGGGGGTGTCTCTGAACAAAGGGGTACTGTATGTTCACAGCTGGTCTGTATTTGGGTGCATGTGGTCATCCCTACAGAAGATTTTTGGGGCTTGGCTTGTTTGTTTATTTTCAAGGGATCTTACTGAAACCATTTCAATGTTCCAGGTGTCCTCTAATCACTGATGACCCTTATCCACTTTTCCTTCATAAGTGTCCTTCACAGGACACTAGTTGTAAGACACATAATTTCCCCTTTATAGAATATAGGCTGCCTTTGCCCCAGTAGGTCGTGTTTATCAGTGTGTCCACCAGCTCTGGGCTAGCAGCAGAAGTGGAAGCCTGCATGTTGGCTCTGCCCCAGTGCACTCCTTCAGACCCATCGTGGATCTGCCACTGGCAGGTTCTGGGGGACAGAAGTGGTTCAGTGGGAGCCCAGAGCATTCGCGCTTACTGCCTGCACCATCACATTCCCTCAGCTGTGCTGAGCCTGTCTTTGTTTCTGCCCAGAGCCAAATGGGATGGGCAAACTGAAGAATAAAATTTTCAAATGTGCCCATTTTAAGGCAGTTTTTATAGATTTTGATCTAAACACATGGAACAAAACCAAGCAGCTTTAAAGTGGAACATAAACACATCAAGAACAAAGAGTTTCAGTGCCCATGACCATAGTACTGCTCACTGGAAGACTAGCTATCATATTAGCCTTTGGTATTCTTTTTCCCCCCTCCTTCCTCCCTATTTTCAATCAAAAGTATAATCCACTTCAAATCAAGAACAGTGGGGTAGATCCCGTAGAGTACTTCTAAGTCTGTGGCTGCCCGTGCTGATCTCTGGCTGGAGAAGCAGTGTGGGGTGAGGGGCTGTGGGCTTCTCTGCATGGAAGCAATTCTGCAAGAGGTGTGCTGCCAGGACAGATGGGATGTGCTAGTGCCAAACCTGAAATGCCCCTCAAAAAGAGCAGCATCTGCTGGAGTCAACATGATTTAATTTTTTTTTTTTTAACTTGAAAACATGACTACAGTCCTATTTCACTTAAGAAGGGCCCTACAGTATCTTGCTTGTGTTTCTCTTGGCTCTGCCTCTGTCTGTGACAAAGTTAGAGAATGCAGGGTGAAATTATAGCCCCAAATACTCTGCAGAGACCAAAACGGATGCCCCTATAACTGCATACTATTGGTATTGAAACTCTGAATCATCTTGATTCAAAAAGAATGTTAATCACCTTGAAGCTTTGTTTTCTAGTCTTACCTAATATTGTCTGCTGGAGAAAATACTAGGAAGCCCTGATAATACACACACACACACACGTGTATTTTGAGCAAAGATCAAGGTAACTATCTGGTATTTGGCTGGTAATTATTCAAGCCTTAGGACACCATTTTCTTGAAAATACACACAAGGGAGAAATGAAAAATAACCATGATAAATTATTCATTTCAAGGAAATTAATATGCTAGCTGCAAAAATAATCACTCTGAAATGCAAATATGACTAGAATAGTTTAGCTGGTTAGATATGCTCTATTGATAATAAATATTTATGGAAGTATAGGTTGTCATAAAAGTTAGCTTTGTATACACAGCTTCTTCCACTTTAATTCTACATTAATTTGGTAAATGTAAGTTGTGCTATTTCCTACAAACATTTCTAGACTCCAATTTTATTTTTATTTTGACCTGAATGCTTATTCTGTTTATATTTGTAATTCTCCAAGGTATAACTAGTGTTTCATCTGCTATACAAATAGACAATTTGCTTATTGCTAAGAAGGAAGCCTTTAAATATTTAACAAAATCATGTTATGATTGCAGAAATAGAACAGGAAAAAAATTGGAAATCAAAATACTGACTAAATAAAGTTTGTGGTGTTAAGGAATATGTAATGAATTAAAACTTTGTCTCACATGTATGTGCTTTGAGTATAATGGTCCTTTGGACTCCATTTATGGTACAGCCTACTGGTAAAGCAAGTCCCTTTCTCAACTACTCTTCTATGTTTAACAAGTTTGCCATTAAAAACGTGCATTTCAAAACCATTCATGAAATTATCTTTGACAAATTTTAAAATAAAAAATACTTAGGAAAAGTTACCAACATTTCTAATTATTGTAATCAATTGTAATGTTTAATGTTGGAAAGACGGTATTGGAAATCTAATATTAATGTTTTGGACTGGATTGATCTCATATGAAAGAAGAGCCTGCTTCATTGAACAGGTATAAACTGTTCTGTATATAGACATGTCCGGTTTTACTTCAGTCAGAAAAAGTTAAGTGGATTTGTTTGTGCATATTCCTCACCTGCTATATTACATAGCAGTAATAATCTTCTGGCGGGAGATGCCAGTGGGTATCACAATGTGGCTCCTGCCATTTTCTGGAGGAGCTCTGTGCTGCCAAGTGTAGAGCAGTTCTGCAGCAGAGCCCTTCAAAGGTGTCACGTTGTGGTCCTTGCCTCAACAGAAACAGCAGCAAGATCTGTTTAAAATAGACACTTTAAAACCTGAGGGTAACCTTATTTGCTTCATTGGTATTTGGAGAACCTACTGGAGAGTAGTTTTATAGATGGTTATCATCTATGTAACAAACTACCTGATAATAATTAATTTGATCAGTATTCTGTGGGAAAAGAGTGTTCACTGATCTTTGTTTGAACTCTGACTATTGGCAATAACAGAAAAATTGTTACAATGTTTTTTGAGTCCTGGGCTCTTCCATTTCAGTGATATCAGGAAAAAAATGCAAATCAGTAGGTTGGGTATTTAAGGTGAAGATGAATTAAATTAGGAATTGCTGTATAATGTTATTCTGTAGAAAGCTTCTTTTCCTAGTAGCAAGTATTAGCATTCAGGACCTTGTGTTTTCAATTCCCAAATATATCTCTCAACAGTGGCAGAAGATTTCACCTCCAGACCATAAAAACTAAAGTTGGAAAAGGGAAATTGTTCACAGCAGTGGTCTCAGAACTTGATCTTTTAGCAGTTCACCTGTGGATCTGTTTAATTTCTTGTTGTGGGACTCATTAGGGGATTCTGGGTGATGTATCACTCATTACTATCGGAATCATGGTCACCCAAAGAGCACCTGAAGTGCTCGTGGAGTTGGGTGCGTTAATAATTAATCTGAGTGAAAGCAAAACAAATATTTCTTTTATTGCATAAGAGAGTTCTATATATTTATAAATCTTCAGCTTAGTATAAGGAACCTTATTCCGTAATTACTGGGCTAAACTCCTATGTGCTTCAATTATGATAGTCAACCAAGCCACTGTTTCTCCAGCTGTGGGGTGCCATACCACTTCTTGAAGACTAGAGAAGCACGCCAAAGGAACTGGAAAGTAGTAGCAAAAGCTTTAAAGTGTTCAAAATATTCTACCAACTGTCTCGGACTTTGCAAACAGATGGAAACGGAGACCCAAAAGGAGGTGTTGTATTTTCAGTAAATCTGAGAAGTACTGATGGAAGGAATTCTTAAGCAGCTCCATACCTCTTTATATTCAGATTGTTAAACAAGGGTATTTGAACTTTCTGTGCATGGAAAAACACAGAGGGAGTCTGCTGGATGTTTCTATTCTAATTTGAAAGAGTATAGTGTATCAGGGGAATATGTGAGAAAGCAATATTATGAAAGTGTGTAATCTATTTTTAGCTAACCTTTAATGTACTGTAGTACGTGAAAATAAGTGAAAAAGTAATAGCAGCAGTCTCTGAATCACTTTAACATCAACACTGACTTGCATGCATTGAAATTGCACATTCTGCCTCTGCCTCATCCACATTCTGCATCTTTCCTTGTCTGTAGCTGTAATAAAAGTCTGGATAATACCTATTGATGCAGATGATGGTAGTGACACTTTTACTTTTCAGTAATATTCCTTTTCAAGCTGTGTTATGCTGATCCTTTGCTTTGCCGAAATTCCTTCCCTCGGTATATTTTATATGGAAGATGCTAAATAGTTGCTGTTTTCCCTGTGTTTCATTTACCTGGCTTTATTCCACTTCGTTCTTGCAGGTAAATGATACTGTGAATTACTGGGGTTGCAGGGGATAAATGATGTTCATTCAATGCAAAATTTAGCTTTCTTTGGCTTTGTTTTGAATTACTGTTTTTCATTTTAATTATATTTGTGGCAGACTTCTAGATGAAATTAATACTCTTTTTTCTTATTTTGTGACAATCTCAGTAATTTTCTGGATTTGCACTTTGTCTTGGAAAGTCTTTCATCTGGGTTTCTTTTCTCTATTCATGCAACCTCTCTCACTGCTTTCACATGTTTCTGGAGCTCCTGGTTCTGTCAGTGATAAATTTCTATTAGGATGCGTTTGTTTCTGTCTCCTCTGACTCATTCAGTGTCTTTTGGTTTGGGAATAGAAGACAAAGAATAAGAACTGCTTCTGATATGTGAGAAGACAGAAAACTTCAGTTCAGTACAGTTAGCCTTTAGAAAAAATAAAGGGTGGGGAAAGAGAGGAGGATTACTCTGGAACGCCTCACAGATTATACATCTGCCCCTGTAATTTAAACAGGGATTTAACACAAAAACTGGTGAAGTTGATTGAGTAACTTAATAGTGGCAGAATAATCTCCCTCTTTCAGTGGCATGTGTCTTGAAACCCTTCCTTACTAACTATTCCCTCACCCTCAAATCCTTGAATTCTGTTTGCTGTACTTGCCAAATATAAAATTAAACACCTGCATGGTTGTTATGCACAGCTGTACCCATCTGCTGAGCATGCCACTTGCCATTTGCTTTGATTAAGAGCAGGTTAAGAGAGGCTTTAATTAAAGAAAGTCCGTAACACAGTTAAGCATCCACCTCTTCAGCCTGTTTCCTTGATTACATATTTTTCTGCTTTTCTCCTTGCAAAAGACAAGGTATTGGCTCCAGAAGGGATACAATTTAATAATAACAATAGATAATGATTTTCCAGCTTAAATATAGAGCATCTAGACAGCATGCTTAGACTGGCACATTGGCTGTGATTTTGTGAATTAGCAGTCTTCCTCAGAGTGTGATATGGGGCTAACAAACCGCTCTTGACAGGCAGACACTGCTTGCTAGTTGTACTGCCATCACGTAGTGTAGTCGTATTGTGCTGTCCTTATGTATAAACATAACAGTTTTCTTGAAACTCTGGTGATCTGTTATTAGGATAGGAAATACATTAAGTATTCCATGGAAAGGCACATGAGCCATGACGAATTTCATAGAATTGTGTCATAACAGGGGACATTTCCCATTGGATGCAAGGCAGCCCAACAGTATTGCAGTTACACCTCTTAATGGTACTTGGGGGCACTGAGGCAAATGACCTCAGTCTGATCCCAAATAAACATCAGAGCACCCAGTCAGTATGTTCTCTTGTCTTACGAACTTTCTTCATTCAAATTGCTGTGACTCAGAAAATTAGCATCTTAGTGAGAATTAGCTATATTGAAGTAAACAGTGATAAAATGCATGTAGTAATTACGATGTACAGTTAACACAGAAATTCTTTCTGTAGCACCCTTAGCCTGATTGCCGTTGCTACCCATGGTCTGTAGTTTGCAGTAAGAGGAGTAATCAATGATACATCTAAACGAAATAAAAACATATCTTATGTGTGCATGTGATTATGAAACTCAGTGTGGGATCTGGGGGCATATGGTTTAGCTTGCTGTTAACATCCTGAATTTAACAAAGGAAGGAAAAGACAATGACAAATAACTAGTGACGTTAATCTTCAGGTGATTCTGATTGGTTCTTGGTGGTCATTTGTTTTGAAAGGAAGCCTGGAGGACCTCTTTGGAGTGAAACTCTGAAACTTATAAGCACTACTACTATGCACTTCCTCTGTTATGCCCAGAAATGTATAATAAATGTATCTGGACTGCACCAGAAAATTGCTGATAAGTAGTCATGGGTGAAATTAAGCTTCACTTGTTATTTCACTTGTTTGGGAAATATTAGGGAACATCTGCATTTAGAAGGTATGTCCAGAGTAATTTGCTGGCTTTTTCAGAGCTGTTCATCCAGTTTTCCAAAGGCAATAAGGTGGTATAAAGAACTCCAGGAGAGTACTTAAACAAAACAAGGCTGAAGCTTTGCACTGAGATGGTGCTCAGAAAAAAGGTACAATGTATTAATAGAACAAACCTTACCAGGATTAGAGAGGAAAGGCAGACTTACTTTTCAGTTGAATGGCAGCCAATTTTTGAATTAATGTAATGTTAAGAGAATGTGTAGCTTTACTTTTTAAATGTATTGATTTTTACCTTTTTGTATTTTGACATTTATTTTCCAACTGATCTTGAGTGTGTTTGGAATCTTTTATTTCTTTTCCTCATGCATTTCCATATACAGATCTAGAAAACAAAAGCTAGGAGGGAAAGTAGGAAAGAACAGGTTTTGAAATAGTCTTTCTGTAAAGCATAGGCAATATGTTCAGACCTCTAGCATTTTTGTATTTATGAAAATTTTATCTAGCTACTTCCTGCCCAGAAGTTTGAGACTTATTTTGGATGTGTGAGAGTGCTTTGTTCAAATCCTGCAATAAGTGTTATAAAGAATGTTAAAATTGTGTATATGCATTATCTATCAAGTTGTAAATGATCCTTTCCTCAGTAAATCTTGGTATCTTCCTAGAATTTTAAATCGAGTTAACGCAGTAATAAATGTTGTCCTTCTGACCTTCTCAGCCTATTGTAATAGTGCTTTTTGAATGCATAATGTTTTTATTAACATTGATTGGCATTTAGGAAAGCATGGCTTTGTCAAGACGCAAAAAAAAAAATCCTATTTCACATCAGAATGAAATAAGGGGTTTTTTTTCCTTGCTATTCATTTATCTCTGTTTTGGGAACTTGCTAAGACAAGGAATAGGAATAGACGGGTTAAATTGTCCGTGCTGAACATCGCAAAAGGGAGGTGAAAGGCAGTGTTTGATCTTGGGTATCTCTTATCTTAATAAGTACAGGGAACTTGTGAATATTATGAGATCTCATTCTGACCAAAAGTTTTATCCCAGACATGAAAATATTTCTACGAGAGGACCAAATTTATGTTCTTATAAGGATTTGGGTTTGATGGATCTGCCTTTTCCAATTAAAAGAAACCATTTTGCCACAAGCTTCTGGGCTGGTATTGGTAAAGATTCAGCCATGCATGAGAGGAGCCAGATGAACTGGAAAGTGCCCCCTGGCAGCATCTCAGAGGTGCTGTGAGATGTTACTGAGCAGCAAATTCAGTGCCGCACTGGGTGTCCAGCAGGAGCACTGTGGATACGCTTCCATTACCTGTGGTGCCCAGAGGGTTGCATGGCACAGCAGAAAGCCTGCGTGCATTGTTCCCTGGCTGGAAATATGAAATAAGGGTCCAAAATCCTGGGGAAACGTTTTAGATTGCTGTTTGCCAGTTTCTTGTTTTCCTTCTGGTATAGAAAAGCTGACCTCTAAGTGGTAACTCAGTCTGTAGCCTGAAGAAGAAACTCCTTAAAGCCAGGCAGGCTAGGGTTGGTTTCAGGAAGGACATGAGATCTCCTTCTTCAAGGCAAATGTTGATGGTCCTCATCAATGTTTAGCACTTTTGCAGACTTCAGTTTTCTCAATAATCGAGCAAAACATCCACTGCAGCTGCAAATGGCTACATGTAGCAACAAAACAATTTATTAAAAGATGACATTAGAATATCAATCAAGATGACAAGTTTTACAGAACTGACCTTTGTAAGCAAGAAAGAAGCAGGTGAAAGTCACTGCATTCTGAATAATACCGGTAAACTGCAGTGCAGATATTTCAGCCACTTTAACAGTGTGGGCACAAATGATATGTGGTATGATTTAGATGATAACAAGAAAAGTCTGTCTCTTCTTTATATCCGGCCTTAAAGCTCTATATACTGACCTCAGAACGGAGGTTAAAAAAGAATCTCTAATGTTAGCACCTAATAATATTGCGATGTTACTGTGTTCTTTGAAATCACATTACAAGTTTATAGCACTTTACAGTGATTCCATATTGATTTAGCATCAGAGGTTATCAAAATAAAATTATAGGAAAAACCCAAAGGTTATGTCCTTTCAGCAAGCCAGAGTCTGAATTTGCTTCTTGATCTTACTCCCATCCACTAGCAAAATCCCACCCGAGATTTTTGCTGGTTTAAATGCTTTCAAAAACATTTTGAAATTATCCAGATTAGGGAAGAAATCAGTCTAGAATTTATAGCAAGGTGGCAATAGGAAACTGCCTAGCTAGGATCAGCAATAGCAAGTTAATTAGACTGTGCCCAAAGCTGGTACAACTGATGAGGTGAAACTACAGGCTGCAGCTGAGTTTATGCAATTCATCATCAGTTAACACAATTGTTCTGTGCTGCAAATAGCATCACTCAGTGGTCCAGAGCCACGCTTGGCTGCCTGAATTAGGCTGGCTTGAACACATGGTTACAGGATGGAGCAGTTCAGCAAAGACAGGCTCTGGAAGCAAAGTCTGTAGGGTTTAGCCCAGTCCTTGTACCTCCTATACTGTGTTTCCCAATCGATCCTTTCTAACTCAAAACAACTCTTTCTTTTGATTGATCATCTATTGTCCAAAAAAGAACTATACACAACCCATTTACCTGGTTCTCTGCATTTTGCTGTGATTTGCCAAATTTATTTTGAAATTTTATTTGTCCTGGGAAGTCCGTTAATAAAGAAAGCAAGCAGACTTAACAACATGTTATGTCCTCTAACAAAACAAAACCCCACATCTTTAATATAGGGGGGAGAAGAGAAAACAGGAGTGTGAGGACAATAGGACTTTTATTCCAAGTGCATTCTTAGTACTGTGGTTCAGCTAATCATCTGGGGGTTTGTAAGTATTCTGAGATCTGCAGGTTAATGATTGTCCAATATCTTCATCTGGCTTGCCATGAGTAGTCTTAATTTTGTTTAAAAAGTTAACTGTCCCTGATAGTTATTATACTGGCCACCAAAGAATTGATGTCTGTTGTGAAGGGGATACAGTAGGAATGCAACAAACACCATCATCTGTGTCCTGGATAGGAGAGGAGCACAAAATTCAGGGATTTATTTTGCTGAAACTTTCACTGCCTTCATTCTTTAAGACTTTTGTCATTCCTGCTCCATTTGGAAAGATCTAGTCCCATTAAATCTAGGCCAAAGTGATGACGTTCCACTTTTATCAACTGTAACTATATCTGCTGAGGTTTTTATTTTCCCTATGGGCCAATTTTTTTAAAGTGGATTTATTCTGGAGAAATGGAAAAATAAGTATCCATGTGCTGAAGGATTAAATCCAGTTGTCCATGACAGCTCCCAGCCTGTTTGTAGCCTGCCATGGTCTGAGAGCAGAGGGATAACATTCCTTTCACAGAAACACAACTTGGTTGACAGCCAAAGTTTCCTGTGAGAGAGTTTTCTTCAAAGACAATCCCAACGTAAGCAGGAAGGGGAGAGCAGGGGAAATGGTGCAGCCAGGAGCTAGGCTTGTGGGCTTGCTGTGGCTTGGCAGCCTCACCAGCTGTGACCAGCTGGTAAATGCTGTCAACTGCCTGGTGCTGCTTTGTCACCAGCATTGCTTATGTTCATGCACAAGAATGAAGGTGAATTCCACTTGTCACGTCACTGCCACCAGTTCTTTTCTGTTGAACTGCCAGAGACTGTGTGCTGATACACCTCATATTGTGAGACACTACGTAAAGATTCACTAGAACAAGTACAGATTCAGGCCGTTGGCATTATCTGCCCATTTTTTGCTGCCTGCATCTCATTCAGTCCAGGTTTGCTTCAGAAAATATTTGGAGCTAACATAAATACAGATGCAGTATTTCAAACTCAGTTTCAATATATAAAATTAAATGTGATGTTATGCTGAGAAAAATGCCATCAGTGTTTTTTTCAGTAAACAAATGTTTGTTCCCCTCCCAGTGCAAATACACACAGTGTCAATAGAAACAATTACTTTGTTGTAATTTAATTTGAAAAGTTACTTGCAGAGAAACAGGCAAGCAGTTTAGCAAGACTGATGTAAATGGTGCTTTATTTAGGATAGATATAGATCCAGTCTGAAAACAGGAGGCTTAGCCTGTGCATCCGAGTCCTACATATATGTTGAGAAAGATTTGAATTAAGGAAAGTAAGGTTTATTTTTATAAAACATCTTTCTTTATAAAGCCTGCTCTTAAGGTGAGATAGGACCTGGATCCAAAAATAGTAATAGTAAGTTCTTTTCCAAAACTAAATTCAAACCTTGAGTTTTTCTAATACCCCATCAAGTTTTGCCCTTAACTTTGCTCTGGGATGTCTGAGGTATGAATTGTAACTTAATCATATGTAACAAATTAATCAGTTTTAACAACATGGTTACTTCTTGAAATCGTGATAACCCGTTTTTGCAGAGAGATTATGTAATGGGATATCATCTTATTCTAATAAGCACAACAAATTGCTTTAAATGACTTGCCTTAAAGCAAATGTACAAAGGTGAAAGTTTCTACAAATTCTGTAACAGCTTTCTCAGTGTTATTCTTCCGTCAAATAAGGCTTGGCTAATCTGTAGTTATAGCATGTAGATGATATGTGATCAGTTTTCTCTGAAGCAGTTCAATGAATATAAAAGTTTGTTCTGAGCCTTAAAGGGCAGTAAACTTTATGGCACGTCATGTAGCCAGCCTGGCAACATTTTTTTTCTTCTTCCTACTGCAAACCTAACTATAAACCCAATGTTTTAAAAACAAAGCAGTTACACGTATGACCCAGGTGTAAACACAGAAGAACAGAGAGTGTGCCTTACTTTCCAAAACCTACAGCTTTGTGGCAGACACTGAGCACTGCACATAGGCTGTGCTTCTGCAATTCCTGGTAATTAAGTATATAAGCATTTGTATTGCTTTTAATACTAATTTGATACAGACCATTTTAGGCAGTCTGTGTTCAGGGGTCTGATGATCTTGAAAGCTTATCCTTCGGTGTGTTAAGTCTGAGAAACTGAGACATTAAGTCATTGAAATGCTTGCAAGTCTGCTTTCTTATGAACTCTTTGGCAGCTTGGATTCGTATTTTGTCTGCAGGGCACAGATTAGTCTGGGGTATGAAGATGCAGAAGACTATCACTGTTTCAAAGTAATTTTTTTTCTGCAGTGTCTCAGTTTCCCTTTTAAAATGGAGTATAAAGGCTTTCCTGAGTGAGGAAGTCAGGGTGAAGTGAGATGTGCTGCGAATTGATGGCATGCCATCTTTTCTGCTCTACATACTCCTTCATGCAGTCTCCATGGTCATGGTTAAAGATTCTCCCTTTCCCCCGCCTCTTCCAAATGAACTAGTTATAAGTGATGGAGAGATGTCAACTAAACCTGAAGGGAACCTGCTATGATAGTTTGGAGAGCTGCAAACTGCCTTATTTATTCTGGAACAGTGTTAATCAGCTGTCCAGTGCAATCAGTTACATGTCACCCTTGTTAACAATTTAATTCTCCCTATGAAAAAAAGGAGGGAGATGATGACAGATATTTATTGTTCTGTCTCTGTAACTTCTCATTTAGTGCCACCAAGGCAAGACTGTTACTGCCTTCAGCATGAGCACCACCACAGGTGTTCAGAGTACATGCTGACCAGAGTAGGCTAATGAAGAGCCTGTATGGACTCAAGGAACTTACTGCAACTTGCATGCAAAGTTTCTTTTCAGCTAGCAGGGCATTGTCATCCTTTTCTTTATATACACCTATAGCTATGTATATATCCCCTTGTTCTCTGCTTCCTGCTTAGAATATTTAGTTGTGCAGTGGGAAATCATATTTTTAATAAAAAATCACCTTCCAGAACCACAACTGTAGGTTCAGTTGAGCTCTAAGAAGTGGTGATGTTGCAGGCCAGTTCTTAATTAATTTGAACAAAATTATACCTGCTCTTAATACAAATAATGCTGGTTTTGTGGGCTTCCAACTGGGATGAGTCAAAGGAAAACAGAAATTAATGTGTTCAGATAAATAGCAAAAGAAAGTGAAAAAGGGAGGGCATAATGGAAATATCCAAAGAGGCTAGCAGAAACCGTCAGACATTCATTCAAAAGGCAGGTTTGAAGGCACATGCAAAAAGAGGTTGGAGGCTGTAATAGCAGGAGCAGCAGTATCTGAGGCAGAAAGGAGAGAAATGGTAGTAGCTAGGACAGGAACAGATGCCGAAATAGCAATAGCAGTAATATCTCCTTCCATTGCGTGCCCAAACCACTCATTTAGGGGCAGCCAAATAGACTGTTACAAAGCAAACAGACCATTATGGTCTATTGTACAAATATGTATTTGGATAAATGTTGATGTGTAGTGATGTGATGAAACAGAAGTTTGCTGTGTGTGTTTAGCAGCCCCGGAGCCATGCTGTTCGTTAGCAACAGCCCATTCTGCAAAGGTGCATTTTTGCATTTTTTCCTTTTTGTACGAGGCAGTAATCAAACCACTCCAAAATTACCAAATATACTTTTAGGTTTTTAGTCATTAATTGTTAGTTTAGTCATTTGGGTTTTTTAAGGGAAAATACCACGGAGACACCAAATCTGTCTTTCTTAAAGGATTAATATATTCCATAATACATTTTCTGGACTTCAGGATGGCTTTCACAGCCTCTATTGATGAGCAGTGCCTTTTTCCTTTTAAAAAAGTTGCACTGGTCTCTTAGCTGTTGCAACTACACATTCTGCCTTTGAAATATGTTGAGGTGCAGCAGAGAAATTGTAACAGCAGAGAAACTAGCATCTTGACTTCTAGTCATATTTACTTCTGTTTTGAAAAATGTTAATTTAATTCTTTATTAAAAATTAGTAAGTACAGTTATGTCAGCTGGCTTTGTAGTGGGTTTAGGTTAGGAGTGTGCATGTACGTGCATGTGCATATGCAGAACCGTTAGATTTCCCACCCACTCTGATAGGAGGTGTTCACACATTTTAGAATCTCAATCCATTGCCTTTATTGGGAAAAAAAAAATGGTAATCAAAGCTCCTTGTTGCCTTTTAGCATAAAAAGGACAAAAGAGCACTCTCTGAATAGTCTGTGTGAAATGTAAATTTCCTTAAAAAAATTTCTTAGAGGAGCAGAACCTTGATTCAGCAAATTCTGAAGTAATGCTTAGTCCTGAACTTAGATCACCAGACTGCAATAGCAAAGCAGTTTTGCTTCAGTGCTGTGCATGACTAGTCTTCACAGTTCAAGTATCTTGTTAATCCAAGCTGTGGATCTATGCTGTGGGCATCTCCCAGCACTTCCTTCTATCGGCCAGGCTCTGACCTTACAGATGCACGTGCACAGCTCTGCTGCCATTGTTGAGTGCGTCCACAAGCATTTAGCCACAAGCATAACCTAAAAACATCCAATCATTTAACAATAATAATAAAATTTACCCTCACGCAGACATCTGACAGCGCCTTTAACCTTGGAGCTAAATTTTAGATCTAAATTATAATTTCTAGTAAACTTGGGTTTAAAATGGAGATGTTGACACAGTAGAAATGCTGCCATAAAGAGAGAAAGTCACACACTTTATTGTAACAGCTCTTGATTGCCTAGCAAAAAAATGCATAATGAATAAACATTATTTTAAAAGGCTTGATAGCACAATGAATTTTTTAGTGGGAGAAACAGAAGAGAAAGTATTTAAAAATACATGAGTTTCATATTTGATTGTAAGTCAAGAAGCAACAGAAAGAACAAAAAAAAATTATAGCAATGGCAGCAGGCACCCAGCTTTCAGTCTTGAATTAATGAGGTTATTCATAATAGGGAGGGAGTGACATAGTGATTAGTTAATTACTGTGCAGAAACATACAATTAATGCACAACTGGAATTAGTATACAATGAATTAAACTGCCACATAATTCAGGCAACAAAAATTGAGAAGGAAACCTTGATTGCTGATTGAAGTTATTATTACAGCAAAAAGTATATTGAAATCACAATAGTTTAGTTATCAAGCAACATGTTTATCTTGCGTGAGCCGATTCCAACCTGTTAATAGGTCTGCTGCAGCGGAGAGGGATGTGTGCATTAATTGCAAACTTACATGCATATAGGGGCACATGGATTTAGCCCAAGGGGATACAAAGGTGTAATGATAGGAAGGTTGCATGCATTGTAACAAGAATCTTCTATGACTTTTGGCAAAACTAATAGATGCTCAGCCTGGCTAGTATATCAGCTGTGCTATGATCAACCCAGGGCTATTTCATTCCAAGCGCAGGCTGGCCAGGACGGATCAGGCACAGGAGGTAGCTGTTACTGCCCGGGGATCACACAGCAGCACTGTCACAGCTGCTCCGCAGGGGTAGGATGGCTGGTTTGCTGCACTCTTAGTGAGTGCAGTGGTAAGGAACGATTTTGCACATAGTGTGCAGATACCTATTCTGTATTACCTTTACGTACCATAAAGCGTAAGAGCAGTTTCCAGGTCAGTGTTAACCAAGCCAGTCTCTTTTCCTGTTGAGAGACTAGGGCTTAGACAAGCTTCTAAGGGAAGGAAATATCTCCAACTACACCACATCAGAACTTAGAGCTACCTTGGGTCTACTCTAAGCTATGTCATTGAAAAAAGCCTTTTAATCTTATGTGTGTAGATAAACTATACGTGTGTGTAAATATGTATAACAATCTTGCTACAGCATGCCACACACCACAACCAGCACGCTGCAGGCTGCATGGTTGCTGCAGGCACCATGTGATGGCTCACAGCAACTTGACAGAAGGCTGAAAACCTTGGTCTGCAGCATGGTGTGTTTTACTCTATTGGCAGACCATTTCTGCAGTGGTTCAGATAAGGGTTTGCAAGTGCACACGTTTTTAACTTGGATTGCAGAAAACTTAGCTGATAGTATCGAAAGATCATCCTAGCTTCAAATTTATTACCTCTCTTTACATTTAGCGATGTGAATAATAGTGATATTTTAGATATAAAATAAGATCTGTTTTCTATCCTAAGGGATTTAAAATCTGAAGTAGAAAAGTAATTTATAGTACTGTACATAAAGATAACCTTAAGGTAATTAGGTGAAAGAGAAAAATTATAATATGAGCATTTTGCACAAGGTGATCTATGCGTGGAAACTCTTCATTATGGTCATTGATTTCTCTTATAGCATATTTGTTATGGTCTAGCATGTATTGCATTGCTGATGCTTTATTTCAGCTGTATTCAAAAATGAGTGGTAGTGCATTTTCTTGTGATGTAGTACTTCACCCTTTTACTTCAGATGAATTATAAAGATCAATAAAACAATAACAAAAATATTTTTTAAAGGCAAAAAGAAGTATAGTCAAGTATTATGTCACTTATGTCAATATGAGAGTATCAGTAGGTATATATTGTTATAGGAATCTAAAAATGTAACCACTTCTGAACAGAAACAGGAAAACAAATTATTAACTGTGATAATTTTAAGTCTCCTACTGAAAGGAAGCTTTAGTCTTAAGAAATGGTCAAGAGTTAGCAAAAAGTAAAAATAGAAATCCTAGCACTCTTCTTTCCTGTCATGTGCCCCAGTTCAGCAAAGTTGTTAATTTAGTTGGTAATAAAGACTCTGCCAGGCAAGTGAAGCTCTCTGAAAGCATTTCATTATGTCACCAGAAGCCGTAAGAAAGTCTCTAATTTTTTCCAGGTCATTTCTGAAGAAGACCCTTTCTGATAATACTGTGTGAGAAAGTCCACTTTTAGTAAGTGCTTAAGTCTGACCCTATTAATTTGAGGGCAAAAGTCCCTCTAAATTTGATTGCCCAGCATCAGTGACACTGGTAGTTACAGCAGCAGTGAGTCTCCCAGACTGTGTGTGACTGCTGGAGTGCTGAATCTTCCTCACCTCTTCCTATTTTCCATAGTAGACCACAAAGATTTCAACAAAACACAACCTTTGGAAATATCCCCCAGCCCAAAGCAGCAAATTGCCAGCTTTGTCACATGTACATTATTTTGAAACAGACTTGGACTTCATTGCTTGATGACATAATTTTCATAATCAGATGTCTCTTCTTTACCAAGATCTGGTTAAAATTCATACCATGTCAATCAGTGTGGCTTTACCAAATCAGAAGAAAATTGGGTTTATTCAGCCTTATCTCGGATTTCTTTCTCTTTCTCCTATCCCTCTCTTCCGCTGCTGTTCCACTGAGAAATTAACTCAGCCTTTCAGTCAGTGTGAGAGCCAGGCTGGGAATAACAGGAAAACCTCAGTTACTAGGAAAGGTATTAGTTTATAATAAAGTGCTGATCCTTGAAATATCATTTTCCTGTTTGAAGACACTAAAATAAATAGCAATAGAAAATCAAGTACTCTGTTAATTTAAATAGTTGACTTGTTAATATTTACAGTATTCTAAGTAACAAAAATAACTGCCTCTGCTTGTAGAAGTTCATCCAGCAGTATTTGCCATGAAAAAGCATGATCATTTCATGATACTAAGCAGGTATGAAGTTTCTAGTGTTCAGTGCTGCAGCTGAGGTGGAGGGAAACCTTCCAGTGATTTCCAGTCCCAGGCTTCTCTCCTCACCAATAAAGCAAATTACTTACTAATAACCGTTCTCAGAGACACTTCTGTTGACATTGGTGAAGCAGAACAGCACGCTGCTCATCTTCACAATAGGTCTCTACCTGGCCTTTTCCTAGAGCTCTTCCTATGTGTGCCACTAATGGAGCTTATGGAAACCAACCTTTTCATCACGTGTCCCTCTGTGCTGATCAGCATCTTTGCTCTAGGCAGCTGCGTAACTGCTGACATACAATGACCAGATACTCACAAGGTGGCATTCAGGACTACAATTGTTTACGGTACAAAACATGTCCAGTAAAATGAAGACTTTGTTCAAACCATGTTTGGAAGCTTCGCAGTAGAAATTCCTATTGGGGTATTGGTCAACAGCCAGCTGGACATGAGCCAGCAGTGTGCCCAGGTGGCCGAGAAGGCCAAGAGCATCCTGGTCTGTATCAGAAAGTGAGACCCATAGGATGAGGGAAGCGATTGTCCCCTTTACTCAGCTCTGCTGAGGCTGCACCTCAAATACTCTGTTCAATTTTGAGCCCCTCACTCCAAGACAGACACTGAGGGGCTGCAGCATGTCCAGAGAAGGGCAACGGGGCTGGGGAAGGGTCTGGAGAACAAGTCTGATGAGGAGCGGCTGAGGGAACTGGGGGTGTTTAGCCTGGAGGAAAGGAGACTCGGGGGGGACCTTATCGCTCTCTACAGCTGCCTGGAAGGAGGCTGCAGGCAGGTGGGGGTTGGTCTCTTCTCCCAGATAACAAGCAACAGGACAAGAGGAAACAGCCTCTGGTTGCACCAGGGGAGGTTTAGATTGGGTACTGGGGAAAACTGCTTCACTGAAAGGGTGGTCAAGCATTGGCGCAGGCTGCCTGGGGAGGTGGTGGAATCACCATTCCTAGAAGTGCTCAAAAAACGTGTAGATGTGGTGTTTACGGGCATGGTTCAGTGGTGCACTTGGCAGTTCTAGGTTAACGGTTGGATTTGATGATCTCAGAGGTCTTTTCCAACCTAAATGATTCTATGATTCTATATATAATACTGCTGGTTGCTTTTATTTACATTAGCTTCTGCATTATCTGTTGGTGTTGGAAGACCTGCCTCTCTGGGGTAGGTAGAAATAGAGCTGATTCAGTGTTTGCAGTCGGGGAATTAGTAAAATCTGGATCTGTGAAACACACCTATGCAAGAATGCTGACTTACATAGGGCCTATAAGTCTTCTTTAAAGATTACTCATTTTGAAGTATGTTGCTCTGGACAATTGGTTCCCAAGTACTTATGGCATTTTTTCCATAAAGTAAAATATTAACAATAGCAGCAAATCTCAAAAGTTTTGATCTTTTGCTTGTTTGTTTTTAATTATTTGCCATTTCCATGGTTGGGTTTCAGCAGACAACAAAACCCCCTGAGAAGGATAATGGCTAATTTCAGAGATCTTGAATTCAGAATCTGCTAACACTGTCACAAGAGGCAAGTGGTATTTCAGGCTGTAAAAGAAATTGTTCTTTTCAAAACATGTGACAAAACCTTTTCTTTTGGTAACATCATCCTGTGTCACTTGGAAAAATTTCCTGTATTCCATTATGAGAAGAAAATATCTTACCCTAATGGCAAACTAAAAATAAATTGCTATGTGCTGAAGAGCAGACAAGAGAGTGAGTAGGGAAGGCTTCTGCTGTAGTCTAACAGGAAAGGAATTACTTTACATCACTTCAGATGCTTTTTTTTGGCACAGCAAAGACCTGCATTATAAAATACAAAATGGTCTGATGGGCTTGAAAAGTTGCAGACCGCAAAACGCATTATGCAGCTACATCAAACATGAGTAAGGGTTGCGCCCCTTCCACCTTGTACAGGTAGGAGTAGGAGCTGGAGTTTCTGACAGTTATTCGTCTGCAGGAGTATGGCACATTTTCTTCTCTTTTATGTGAAGCTTTATTTCCTTCTTCTGGAAATGGAAAATCTGCAGGCAGATTTGGAAAGATTCAACATATTAAATATTCTTAAGCCAACAGGCACTGACTACATACCTGCCTGGGTGGGCAGTGACAACATTAGTTACTGAGGCAGTGGATATGTGGTTTAGTTTGAGGGCAGAAAGATTAACAGTTGGTGACCGTGATCCATGTCAGAAAGCTTAGCCCCTTGCCAGTATGAAATTGCACTTGTAATTTTTTATTTATTATCCATTCAGTCTGCTAGTTTTATCTTTGCTTCTGTAGTCTCAAATTTAAAAAAGAAAGAAAAAAAAAAAACCCACCCAAAAACAACAACGAAAAATGAAGTGGTTCCCTTGTTTGTTCCAAAAGATTAAACACAAAGAAATGCCATCACCCTGCCCCAGCCACACCACCACTGCATCAGGGTTGGTGGCAAATGCTGCCAAATTCTCATGAAAGCTTCAGAAGACCTAGCATGTTGTTTCTTCTGTGGTATGCCAGACTGAGTCTGAAAATACTGTACTAAATTCCCTGAGTTCTGGAATTGTAACAACATGTCATAAATAGGTGCCTGGCAATGTACAACCGTACTCGACAGTGACAGAACAGCGTGTCAAGGCTGCCCCTGGTATATCCCCACTGACATCATTACACCAGGGATTAATTCAACATAGATACAACAGGAGGAAAGGGTCCTTTGCCTCAGAAGGCAATCTACTAAAACTAAACCATCCCTGTGAATATGTAATTGCAAAAATTTTAGTTATACATCAAATGATTATTCAAATAACATCTAGATGTAGGAAATTCCTCAACAGAGGTCTATGTATCAAAATAAACTTCTATATAAAAAATCCCCTTTCAGGGTTATGGCACTCAGGGATTTGTAAGTGGGTATTTCGATGCTGTGTGAATGTGACTGTCTCTCATATCTGAGGGAACTGAGTGCAATAGGAGGGAAATGGTCACCTCCTTGGAGGTAACGGCGATGTACAGCTGCAGTCCGGTCTGCAGTGCCCCCTCGCAACAATGGGAAATGTATTGAAAAAGTACAAGTTTGTTTAACATAGAAGAAAAGAAAGTAAGACGGTAAAATATTGAGAAGTATTAAATGACATTTGCACAAGAGGCTTCTCCACCAGGTTCCTGTACCATTTCTGAAAATGTGCTCAAGTGTGGGGTTCCCCTCCGCCCCCCTCCATTTTCCTTCATTTCTAAATGCATCTATAGTATCCATTGTTTTCAGAGCACCTGTAACCTTAACATTTGGGTGCAAGGTCTGACAGCAATCAGATGTCATACTCTGCCATTCAATTTCTTACATGTTATATTTTATTTTACAGTGCCAGAGGAACACAGAACAAGTTTTCTATTAGCTTTATTTTTTCTCTCTCCTTTCCTTGCTGTGTGAGAGTAGTATACCTCTCACAGGATATTCTAAAATAATTCTAATATTTTTTTCTGGATAATTCTATTTCTAAATGCCTGCTTACATTCTCCCCACATATTTCTCTTCATATTTGATATTTTTCAAAGATTGGAAGGCAACATTACACAGTAAAAACAGCTGACATTTTTGATTTCTCTCTCTCCATCTCTCAGTGGAGGAGCTAGCATTTGTCATCCCTGGGCAGAGCAGCTGTTACAAAGCTTTACGGTGAATTGTCCATGTTTACAATACTTCAGAACAGCATTTTTGTAAATCTTTTCTTAAATTGTTTATTGCAGAGCCCTATCTTAAACTTTATGTCTCCATACATGCTGAACTGAATAGGGGGGCAGTCTCAGTACTTACTGCCTTGTAGTAAGTGGAGTCAGGTCTGAGCACTGTTGCCAATAGTAGGTCTTTTTATATTGATTTCAAGGGGCTGCTGATCAAATCACTAGACTACGAACTGGAGCTGTTTCTCCAAGTAAATAGCTTAGTACATTTATAGTATTTAGGAGCGTGACTTTTAACCTAGACGATCTCCTCTGCTCCCAAAATCTTTGTGAGGCTATTTTTTCTAACATCTCTCATTTTCACATTGATGGCAGTCAGTGGGATGCATTTGTATCTGCTTCTGGCAGAGTTAAAGCTTCATCTCCTGCAGTCTTACACAAGAGTTTTCTTCTTCCTTTTATTTTGAGGGGGGTAGGGAGTTAAGGTCCTATGCTTTTTTCTCCAATATTCTTTTAATGCTTCTGGCCATCTGGGCACTGAGGCATGACTTTGTATTAAGAACTGGATTACAATGCAGTGTTCTTTTCTTGGTTTTGGTATTTTTCTCTACCTTTTTCCTTCTTTGTTCCTGTCTTTTTCTGATTCCCAGACTAAGTTGTATTTTTTGTGCAGTGCCAAATTTTTCCTGTTTCTTTCTCTCATCAATAGCACTTTCATTTCACTTTCAGTGAAATTAAATTATAAAATAGGTTATGCTTTAACATGATACAGATACTACTATCTGGTGGATATCATTTACCTCTGAACTTTAAAATTTAACAGCATGCCCTGAAAGATTTTTCAGTTCCCTTGGAATTAAAACTTCTCATTTGGTTAAGCCAAATCTGACACGTGAGCAGATCTATGGGATGGACCTTCCCTAGTCTCTTGAAAATGCAGTGTCATTATTAGGAAATTCCTAAACTGAGGCCCCTCTCCTGCAAGTGAGCAGTATCATGGTAGAGCCACATGCTGATGGTTTCGATCACACTGCACCAGTTTTCTTTAACTGATTCCAGTTATCTTTTTGGGTGGATCAGGACCAGCTATCACATTAAATCCTCCTATTTCTTTCTCTAATGTCTTCTTTCTTTCTTTGCTCTTTCATTGTCCATATTCTACTGGTTGCTGAGTCACCATCTTCTTAAGAGTGGCTCATGCATATGCATTGATTTGCACAAGGACAGAAAGGTAAAGGAGTAAAGGAGGGTTTCTGAGGAACTTTGACTTCTCCATAGCCCATGGGATGAGTTTGGAACACTGTGGAAGGCAAAGAAATTTTTGTCTGCAAGAAATGGCCATCCATGACAGATTCTATGCAGATAAGCAATAAAAGACTATGGTAAAAAGCCACGATGATGAAAGTCCTTGTGACTGTTGGCCGATTTCCACAGCCAAAAGTAATGCAAATATATGCAGAAATGCCATCCGTTCAAGCCTTTGCTCTAGATACTGGAAGTTCCAACATGGTAAGTTTTTTGCTGGTTTGAGATGATTTGGTAGGAAGGAGAATGCCTTCAGATCCCCAGGCTACACTCAGGATCCCTCCTGTCTTTATCAAAAATTCAGAGCGCCCCATGGATAGGATGATCTAATGACTTGAAGGCCTCTCGGATAGCACATTTCCTTGCAGGAAGGCTATCCTCTCGTGCAAGTTTTGCCACAGAACATGTTTCCTTTAGCTTTGTAGTTCATATTTCTTTCTTCAAACTGCTCAGAACCAGACTGAAAATGAAAGCAAGAAGCAGCAGATGGTGCTTTCAGTAGTTACCAGGTACATACTTACTTACCTGAGCGTACAGTCTCTCTCTGATTTGCCTAAAACCCATTGAGCACTGCACTCAATGCAGTGAAGAAAATGTATGGTCAAGTAAAGCAATCAGTGTTATCTGAAGCCTACTGAGGCTTTCCCTTTATCCAAAACTGTCACTGTACCATTAGCCTTAAATGACTGGTGACTGCTAAAATATCTATAATCTTTGCAAACTGGAGACACAGTGAGGTTTCCTGATTTCTCTGCATAATCCAGCATCTCGGCAGAATATAAAAAGCCTCTGTGAACACTCACAAAAGGCTAGTGCCTCAGCTGAGGCCCATTGACTTTGCTGGAGCTTTGCCAGCCTCCACCAGCCGAGAACCGTTTTTCTTGTATTTTCTAAAGATACTATTGGGAAAACACTTTTGAAATCCAATGAACAAAGTTCAGTCAATAAAAAATGAGAGAAAAATAGCATGTGCAGCAATGGAACAAGTGAAATTGAATTCAGAGGTGACTGAGTGGTGCTGGTTGATGCATTTTTTTCTATCTGATAACACTGATTTGGCAAAATGGGAACATTTCCCAAAAAATGCATCAGGTTTTATCAGAACACTATGGGAAATTGTTGGAACCTTTTGTGTCAAAATTAGAAAATAATATTTTGTTTCAGCTATTATGCCCTAAAAATTGAAAAATCTTTCTGGAAACAAAGCATTTTGATCCTCCTGAAAGAAAATATATCTGAAATCACATTTTGCTGTAAATTTTCACATTTCAACTTCTTACTCAGAACTGGCAAGAAAACAAAAAAATCCTCATGGAAAGGTGGTTTAACACAACTTTAATAAGATGCTGTTTTAACAGGGAGTATTACCTTTGCGAACTGGGAGATAGACACCTTTATTTTTAGCAGAGGTATGCATTACGAGTGAAATTCTCACCATCACTTTATAATAGAAAAGTATATAATATTAAATAGTAGCACAGCATTTCAAGACAATGCATCATTTTTCTCTGCCTATGTTTAATCACCACAAGGTTCACAAGCTCTCAGTCTAGCGCAGAATGCAGGTATCTGCTGGACTCAGGAACAGAGAAATGGCATAAGCCATGTTTCTAGATAAAATGTAAGAATGCAATAGGCAATGTAGAGTCAGAGGCAAGAGGATGTCCAAGTGTGCCAGCCCTGCTAAGAGCTGGGATGGGAAAAGGGATTGTTCATTTAAGCACCCTCTACTGAAAAAATTGGTGGGGATTGTTATTTGGAGTATTCAGCACTTGTTTCTGGTGGTTTTTTTGCTGTTTCCCCACCGATTATTTTCCTGTTGGTAAACACTTGTGGGAGGAGATAATGTATCCCCTCTGCAAAGATATTGATGCTAGAAATTTGATCCATTCTCTGGGACAGGGTATGGTGGTAAGGCATATTTAAAAATCTTATATTGGGCAGGATGCTTTTTTTTTCTTTGAATAATGTAAACCATTTATCTATTTTTCTGCCTCTGGAGAGAACATTTTCTGTAACTTAAAAAAAGCAATAAAAATATTTATCTGAAAAGCACACCACACCTTGAAGGTATGTAAAGTTCTCCTTGTACCAGAGCTCCTTTGGAGTGGTTCCACTGGGAGATTCCCCAAAAAAAACTGCAGGAATGGGCCCTCCATTAAAAATAAAGATAAGTCCAAAGTTCATTTTCATGACTTTGTATTTTGAGAGCCTCCGTTCACCCAATCTGGGGATTTTTTCCTCTATTCTGTATTGATTAAAAGTCTCTTTTAGTTCAAATGAAATATATTTGTATTCATCATACTGTTTCTGAGTTCTCAACTGATAAAGATATTCGCGTACTGAACTGGAGCTGATTTTGTTCTAATTCCACTCATTTTATTTCACATATTTTTTAGTTGTAAGGAGCAAAAATTTTTTTTAGATCCGCGGATCATTATGGAGAGAAAGAAGCTTAATATTCTCCCTCTGTTTCATACCTGTGGTCTGGTGGGAAGATGAAAGTTTATCTCTAGCTACTCCACTTCCTTTCAAAGAGGGAAGAGTCACTGAAGCATCATTTTTGTTTGTGAGCCTCGCCTGACAAAGTAGATGAAGCATCAGATTCCTTTACTTAGTGAAATTTTCCTGAGCAGTTTTAGTTTTGCACTTACTTATTCAGGAGCATCTAAATGTGCCTGCCTTGGTCTGCAAAAAGCATGGAGTTAAACAAGAGTACAGCCAAATCTGCTGCGGTGTCACTGATTCTGTATTCATACCCCATTCCGTACTTTGGCATTTGTGCTAGGAGGGTATTTGGGAAACTGCATCTTTCTCTGAGCGACAGAAAGACCACAAAAAACCTGCAGAGGCTTTTCTTCTGATAACCTCTAGGTGAGCACTGGTGTTCTGGAGATAGGGCAGACTGGGTGCCTGAGCTCTTCTATGCAGGCTGGTAGCCTTAAGGACTTGCATCTTCCACTGTTCAGACAGGATTTTCTGAAGACACTTCAGGCAGTCATTGTCTTTGTCATTCTGTGTTTCAGGGCAGGAGGACTGTTACTCATTTTGCTGTGCTTTCTGTGTGTGCCTATAGTAATCGCAAGAAAATGTGAGCTTCGGTAATTCCTTTCCCCAGTCAAAACACTAATCCTGACCCCAGTTATAGACAGATGATTTCACAACCCATAATGTCAGAGTATTCAAAAATTACACAGGAAATGAAGCTGCCAGGACTTTTTTTATTCAAGTCTTTATTCTAAACTCAGAGCCCATCATAACTGGGGGAGACAAAGATGGCTATCTCTATATAAATATATTTTATTTATATATCTTAATTTATGGAATTTATTTGTATATATCTGTAATGATTATGCAAGTAGTAGAACTTCTAATTGCTGCTTTTTTTAATTAAAAGGATAACTCATCATTTCCTGAAATGTAAACGCAGGCCATAAAATCTAGACTTACCCTGAATTTGGAAACATTTGAGGAATATGCAAGAACTGAAGATTTGCTTGGCAACATCTTCCTAAATCTTGCTGATAGATATGAAACTAGATTAAAAAATAGTAGTGATTGCATTTGCTTCAAATGCCTGCACATAGATTCCACTGATGCCCACGTTCACTTAACTAATGAACTCTTTAGGGATTACACAAAAATCAAAGTCCATAGCCTTCTGCTTCTGATACCCTATACACATCCTACTCCCAGATGTAACTATGGTCAGGTTGGCCACATTTACCCATGAACAAAAGATAACAGGACCCTTGTGATGCCAGGTCACATATTAACTCAAAGGATTCTGGCATTCCAGCAGCCGTCAGGTTTGTATATTCCCTTAAGCCCAGCCCTAAACTAGTTTTTCAAGCAATATTTAGATTTTTTTATTTCTTTTTCTTTCAAAGTTTTATCCAAATGGGTCAAACACTATTTTGTTCCCCGGGTCAAATCTGGGTGAAATCCAGCCTTTTTTTAGTGATTCATTCCACTGAAGTCAGTGAAGCTGACCACAGTTTCTTTGGCAGGACTATGCTCACTTGCAGTTCTCCAGCCATCCAGAGGACACTTGCGTTTCTCATGCGGGCTGTGCTTGGTGCTGCTCTTGGTTAATGAAAATGCATTTCCAGCAGTGAGTGTGCTGCCATCCTGGAGCAGGCCCGCAGCTCTTTGCCTTGTGGTGCACTGAGCAACCCCTCAGGGAAAGGGTACAGCTCCTGTGTAGCTCCAGGAACAAACTGTCTAAAGACCATTTTACAGTAGCTATGTAGATTTGTCCCTGGTGTTCTAATGCTGCACTTGTGAAAGTGTCAGAAAGTTGTTCAAGACTGCTGTTGGGTTTGGCGTGTCAAACTGCCTTCCAGAAAATATACACTGGTAGGCAAATTCCAGTAAAATCCAAGATGCCAGACATGTACACCTGTGTTGGAGAAGGAATACAACCTCAGCAGCCTTAGATTATTATTGATGTTATAGTTGTTTCTATTTGGGCCACTTAGCTGTTCTTCAGATTTGGTTTTTTTTCTCTTGTCTAGTCTTTACTGCCTCCTTCTTTGATTTTGTGTCTCTCTTATAACTGAGTACCTACGAGTTACCTTTGTCAATTAACTAGTGTATAAAATATTAAGGGAAAAATTCCTGTAATACAAGGAGGTGGATACAGGCACAGATGGTCTCTATTATAAGAAAAGGGTGGTGTGAGAACATGGTTGCCTGTTTGGCTTAAAAAAGAGCTCCTTATTTCTGTAAAATTATAATGTAGACAGGGTAAATATTAGTTTTGTAACTGATTGACATACACATTAGGCTTTCCACAATGCTTTGTCTCAGCCGGCAAGAACAGCATGAAATTCCCCAGGCATTCAAGTTGTCTGGTGTACACAGGGGCTTTTACAAGAGAGCTCTCTTGTGAAAAGTGTGCCCTTTTACTAGGTCCCTTTTCACAGCAAATCTGAGCCATTGAGTCTGGCAAATGGCTCTGGGAGGGCTGTATGCTCTAGTGAGTAAGGAGTAGGACTTTGGCAACAAACTGCTGAATGCAGATTTCTGTGCTGGTCTGTTATGTGGGTCATTGTTCATGGGAAGCTGTTGACTAGGATTTTATTTTGGGTTTTTAAAACTTTCTTTCTTAAACTTGTATTTTATACTTTGTAAAAGTGGATGCTTTTTTTATATCAAGACTGTTATCTCAGTCTGCCTTCTCATGGGAGCTGATTTTTCTCCTCTTGTACCCCAGTTTCATATCCAGTAAGGCCTGTGCATGTTTGCTTTATTTTCTACCAGCAAATGGCCTATTTCTGGTGGCTTTTGTCACTAAGTGAAAACTATTAACAGAGCAGTTCTGTTATGAGCAGAGATTTCCCTTAATCCAACAAACCTTAACTAGCATGTACTTCAAAAAACAAGCTGAGATGTCTCTTTTGAGACTCTCAGTGTAGATACTTCTTGCTACTCAGATCAATCTTGAAGAAGCCCTCAGCAAAGATTTTTGGACATTGAGATTTTATGATGAATGAATATCCCAGGAGGCTGAATGGGATGGGACAAGAAAGTATATGTGAAATTTGCCACAAAGTGGTGCTTACTGTGTGCTGATACAATCTCTGCTAGTTAGCTATGGGCTGTTCATTACACTGCCAACTTCCAGTGTCCATCACAGCTCTCCAAGGACATTATTAAAGAGGCAGAGAAGCTGGAGCTGTTTCTCTTGGCAGAGTAAATAAATTCCCATGACTTTTGCCAGATAAACTCATTTTAAATGTGAAACTTACTGTTTGTTTAGCTTCCCATACTCTTGGCAGCTTCAATATATGTTAAAGTGTTTGACTCCAGGTGAGTTCCAAGGGGTACGCCTGTGTGCTCTGCCACTCTCAGGATATAACCTTTTCTTTTTCTTCCTTCCAAAGCTAAACATTGTGTGTCAAAAATAACAGTTTGGTGGTACAAAGTAGTGTGGTATGAAGTGGTTTACAACTTTGTTGATTTAATTGCTTTCCACAGGAATTCAGGGGACTGCAGCTACTCCCAAAAAAGCTATATCTTCATAAGCAAACAAATAAAATTAGGTAGTGAAATTAAAACAATTGCAATGTTAGTTCTGTTTATGAAAGAAATAAAATAGAATAAAAAGAAGGGGGCATTTTTGTTTTACTTTACTATTAAGCAGACTGACTGACCTCTGGCCAACAGGAAAAGATGCAATTTCACTGCGAAAGAACTTACTTCATTCAGAAGTGATGAAATGTCATTACTAGAAAAATGCAGGAAAGATTGTGTAGGACAGATTCTGGATGGGTTGTGTAGGGCAGTGATCCCAGATGGCCTACTCCATTTTACAGCATCACAGAAGTGTTCATGGAGGGGAGCAGGAATCTTGACGTCTGTGTTGGCCACAGATACAACTGCATCTGACAGATGGGTCATTCTCAGCAGTCCTGCAGTAAGTCATTGCCATTTTAAAATTCTTGGGGTGATTTGGAATTGCTTAGCGTCCACCACTTGATAGGCTGGCTAGTTATTAAGTTTAGCTGCAGACATGCTTTGATTGAAATACGTCAGCACTGAGTTGTGAACTGCCAAAGGTAGTGGTTGAAATAGTTCACATTAATCAGTTTTTTGGCCTTGGCACTGACCCCTCGGCCTTTTCAAATTGCC
Source organism: Falco punctatus (assembly GCF_963210335.1). Lineage (NCBI taxonomy): Eukaryota > Metazoa > Chordata > Aves > Falconiformes > Falconidae > Falco > Falco punctatus. Next base: position 14,385,126 of record NC_137594.1, on the reverse strand, counting down.
TAAGGGGGCCAGGCTGTTCACCACAGCCCTCCCAACTGCTGCAAAATCCTCTGGCTGTTTACAAGACTTTAGCCCTTGTAAACATTCAGGCTGTGGCCTCTCTGCTTTCTCTTCTAAGGGCAGCAAAATGAAACAACTGCTTCTCTCCTATTGTACTTTTGTATGGACAGTGATCATTAACTTGCTGGCTTTTCTAAGCTTGTGTTTAATGTATCATAGCAGCTCTTCTGCTGCGCAAATGCAGTCAATGCAATTCAGGCAATTGATGCGAGAATGCAAGGGGAAGCTTTTGCAGATGGTACTCTAGGCCGGCTGTCTGCTATCCAGGCTCAACTTGTAATCAGGTTATTTGTGTCAGAGCTGAATCTTGGCCTCTCCTGCTAATGTTGATTGTCCTAGTCTGTCTCCCCTGAATATGAATTCGCACTGCTTCAGACTCGGTTCTTGTGCCAAAATTTAAACAGAGAAGAGGATGTCACCGGCACACAGGAGACGCTCCTCCAGCCTGGTGTGAGGAACGGTTGAAAGCTGATGATCAAACCTAAAGTGCAGCTGCAACTCTAGCTTCTTAGCTGCCTTTCTTTAACCAGCAAGCTATCTAAAGAAGAAATACCTAAACTCTCCAAGTAGATTAAATAATAATTTTCAGGTTTTTTCAAAGTGTATCTACTGTGATCATTAAAACCAAAACCATTGAGAGTACCTGACCTGTGAACTGACTCTGTTATTGAATAAGCCGACGGGCTTATTTCTCACAAAGCCAAAATACAATATTTGCAGATGTGAGTGTTCAAGCAAGCTAGAATGGAAATGGGAAAGGGCTTCCTTTCCAGTACCCCTTCAGGATCAAAATTGAACATTTACTATTCACACTGTTCTAGATGGTTGGCTTTGGGCATCTCACACTAAATTTCCTGTGATTCACCCATTTTCTTCTTTTGCTGCTCATTGCTTCTCCACATACCTGGTTATCACTGCATTCATTCTCTGCAGTTTGAAAGAGCAGAGACCGTACCATCACCCAAGGAAGTTTTAGCATCATTACAAATCTGGGCAAAAAATAGTATTAGGAAAGCATCATATCCAGTGCCCTTCTGCTATGCAATGAGAATCTGAAAGCTGGGAAAACCTTCTCCTGCTTGTTCTGGTTACTGGCTTAGTGGCTGGCTTTTAAGCAATCTCAGAAAAAGGTACACCCTATGCAAATGGAAGAAGACAGTGGAATTACATCAATGGAAAATAAATCTGAATCAGTTCTTGAGTGGACAAGAATTTTTTTCTGGTAGTTAAGAAGTTAAGTCCTTCATTATTAAATCCAGCTGTGCTATATAAAGGAACAGATTGCTGGCATCTAAGCAGTAAAATAAACACCCATTTTTCATGGCTGTTGTGGATTGATGCCCCATGAAATCTTCTAACAGTCCAGATCTAGAAGCACAGAACCATAAATTGTTCTATCGACACCACTAGTAGCAGTTTTACAGATGCATTTAAACTGCCTCAAGTAAAATTTTAATTGCCTAATTTTGTGGAAATTATGGGCCTAGATCCAGGCATCTACATCTGCAATATGGTATTTGGAAAAAAGAGCTTATACTTCATTCCCTAATATTGAAAGCAGTGTGAGTTTGAGTGCTCTGCAGTTGCTAAATCAACAAAATTACAAATCATTTAAATTCTTGGGAATGAAGGTTGGGGAGTCTGAAGAAAAGTGTCTGAGGTAGTGACTAGAGAATAACATGTTGAGCTTCCTTGGTTTGCTTCTAATCCTAGCTGAACAGCTTTGCATCCGTGGCCGTGCCTTTGGGCACTGACAGTGTACGTTTCCTGCCAATGGTGATCAGAAATGGAAGGGACTCCCTGCTCCCAGGTGGGTGTCTAGAAACTCATTTCCCTGGCCTGCAGGAGGATTTTACAAAGTAATTGTTCTGTCGACTTGTGTCATAGCGATTTCCAATAATTCATAACTCATTGTACATGGAAATCAAGTGCTTCACTTCAGGCAATTAATTAAGGTTGAAAACGAACACTTGCCCTTTTAGATGGCTTTGTTTTCCCTTCTTTCTCCCCATTACCTTCTCTTGATCTACAGTACAACATTTCGATTGATTTGCTACATTTAGCAGCTTTGTGCAGTCCCCTTCTGTGGAGCTCCTCTAAACCCTGTATGGACACTCAAAGGTCACGTTGGGTATGCTTTCCTCAACACTTAGACCTAAATGTTTTTATTTTCTAGGGCATCCACTTGAACAGTTTTCCCTTGGAGGAGTCTCTGGTTATTTGTGCTTAAAGCAAAAGTTAGTGAGAAGTCTAGTGACCCTTTAAGGCACCAATATTCAGCTATTTGCTTGTGGTTCTTTACTTGATAAATTACTGATTTAGGGTGAAATCATACTCTTTAGTGGCTCCCTGTTCATAAATCAAAATCTGACATTTTTTCTCTGGGGGAAGATTGCTGTTTGCAGTATGCTCTGCCACCAGAACAGATGACAGTATTAGTTTATCAGGAGAAACCTATATTTTAAAAACAAATCCTGATGCAATAAATTCCCAGCTGTCTGTATTGCTGCTTGAATGTTTTTATTGCTAGACCATCTCTGTGATCTTGAGTGCAGAAGCCTTTGTACAGAAAGCAGAGAAATCCAAAATGGAGTGTATGATCAAATGGACAGAAAGGAGAAAGCAGTATTACAGTTTGACAATGGTTTGACAGCCTGTACAGGTGTTACAGCAGATTACTTATGCTGTTGAGAAATCACACACCACTTTCAATTAAGCAGTGTTTAATTGAGAAGATTTTATTGAAGCCGGAATCCTGCATTTTCAAGAATCTGTTAAGCTGTTCTCATTTTAAACTGCTACCACAAAATTCGAGGCTAAATTTTTAAAGGTGTTTTAAGCCCTTGACTCTTGCAGAACTGGAACTTTATATTGTTTAGTGATGTCTTTTTAACTAGCATACAAGGCACACTGAAGGAGTGTAAGGTCCCTACACATATGACTTGCAATTTCTTATTGAAGGAAGACTGAGACATAGAAATTAGAGTTTGCCTTCTATCTCTTATGTGGGCAGAAATAGAAATCTCCATCTCAAGCCCTTATGCTTAACAGCAGGATGCCCAGCTTACCTTACTGCTGCCAAGACAAGGACCAGCACCTCACCCTGTGGGGTTTTGCTGGGCCGTTGGTGGTGATACATCTGTGTAAAGAGCAGTGGAAGAAGCTTCTTACCCTGCTCCCCCACGCGGTATGCTTTCCCCGTCTGTGGCTGGGTGAATTCGTCTTTCCTCCCCTTGGCTTATACCTCGTCAAGGGTGACTGGGGGGTTGTGAATGGTGGCTTAGCCCACCCAGACGGCTGAGATGGGGAGCTAGCTGTTCCTAGCGGGGTCAGGTGATTTCGGGGAGTGACATGCAATGCACTAGGTCTCCTCCCTGCTCCTACACGGGGCTGGGATCCCATGGGCTATCAAAGCTTTGAGCAAGCAGAGAGAGGCCTTGGGATGAACCCATGAGCATCCTGCAGGACGCTGCCACCTATTTCTTCATTGTAAAAGAGGAGCAGTGTGAGAAGCAGTACTCAGCGCTTCATTTTGAGCATATTTGTGTTCTCTCTTCTTTTCTCAAACATTGCTTTGAAGAAAGTTGGCGAGAAATGACTAAAAAGCAGGAGGGAGGGAGGGAGGAGGGCAAGAGCAGATGCTTGAACCTGGTTCTGCTCCTGGCACCAGAAACCTCCATGTCTATTCCTGCCCTTACTGCCTCCTTCCCTGTCTGCCAACTTGTGTCAGAGCTCTCTCTGTTGCTTACACCTTCTTTCTTTGCCATTATAAATAGTGCTGCTGAAGGGCATATCTGCAAATGTGTCTTCTGTGTGCACCATGTTAGGGGACACTTGAGCAAGGTGCTCCCCACATTCCCTGTGCTCTCGGCCTGGGAGTGACAGGGACTCAGCAGCCGCAGCAGCAGTGCTAGGCTCTTCAGTCATACTAAAAGCATTTTAAAAAAGAAAAAACCACAGATTCTTTTGCATTCCAGTAGAGTACTGCTGGCGTAAGAACATTGTTCCCATGGGTCTGGAAATGTCTTTACATCCTTAATGTGTCTTTACTTCAGAGAAAACAGGCATGTGCAATTAATTCTTATATGTGTGCTACTTGAGCCTATTTGAAATTATGTGTGTATATGTGCAAGGTAATTAACTTCCATTCTTCAGAAGAGAGTGAGGGAGGTTTTTTTCCCTTTTTGCTTTTTGTAGTGGCAGGGTAAGTATTCAGACTTAGGTGTCTGCTTTTTATCTCCCAATTCTGTGCTGTTGCTTCCAGATCACACTGCTTGGGAAAGGGTAGTCCTCATACAGAGAACCTTCAAGCAATAAAAAAGTGAATGATAAAGAAAGTTGTATTTTAATGATTATCGGTATGCAGCACAAATCAAGGCAAATCAAACAGCAATTTCTGATTTAGTTCTTAATGAATTTAAGATAATTCACTTATTTCTGGGAAAGAAATCATCTTTCTGAAGGATGCTGTCATGATAAGAGTAATAAGTGGTTATCTATTGAAACTAAGACTCATGCTCCAGTTCAAGTTGCCTCATGAAATTAGTTTGCAGCATAGTTAATGTACACTGGGTTTCGTTTTCTTTATGGCTGCCTGTTTAAAATGTCCCTCAGGATAAGAACTTAAGTGCATGGATTTAGGGTTTGAAAATTTTATTCACCCGCTAGAACCCTCTTTAGCGTTCAAGTAGGCAGAGGTATGACTGCTGCCAAAAGGAAATACAGGCAAAAGAGGAGAAGGCAAGTCAAGTGACAGACTTTTCTTGGTGCAGTCTTCGCTAACTTTGCTTCCAAAAAGATTTTTAACTCCTCAGAAACAAGGTTAACGCACCCAGGCAGTTTAATATAATTGCTGTTCTTTTCCGCTCATGATGTAACTCACAAAAATGTCTTGCACCATTTATGCGGAGTCTGTGCTATTTGACATAAAAAGGTGGAAAGTTGTTTCATGAAGACTGTAGCCTGTTCCTGTGGGAGTCATGAAACTCAATTTTCCCTGAATGTAATTAATATCTTCCCCATTATGAACTCGGGGAAGGTTCGTGTAGCCTGAAATGGCAGCAGACTAATCATCAGAAGAGACACAGGGATGAGAGAATCATATGCTGGGTATTCATTTAGAAAATGAACTTCAGGAAAAGTCAGAGAGAGGCACTAATGTCAGGCTTTATGGCTGTGCTCTACCACCTATACAAACAAAAGATGCGACTTCCACTGACCTACAGCAGTTATTATGCAGCGCAGTGGGTTGTTTCAGCAGCACCTCTATTCCATTCCGAGAGCACACAAAGGCCCACAACCCTTCCTTGATGTAATCCCCTTCACTCTGCTGAAGGAGCACCATAGCTGAATTTGTCTTATGCTTTCTGTGAATTGGAGCCTTTTACCAGACGTGCGACTACTAAAAGGAGAGGTCACCACAGCATTCTTCCTAACCTCCCCGCCCCCCCCCAAAAAAAAAAAATATTTTTTTCTCAATAATTATGGAACATGGCATTTATCAGCAAGAAGCTGTGCCCACCTTTGTGTTAGATGTAATGCGGGCTGGCCAAAGCCTTCAAGAGCATAGTGTCACTGGTGGCTGACTGGGGAGCAGCTGGGAAATCCAGGAGGCGGCTTTTAACCATTACCTGTTAGTGAAAAAGGGAGAAGTGACCAAATGCGCCAGATGTGATTCACGTTCTGTCTGTGTGACATTGCGGGGTGACAAAACAGTACATGGCATTTGTGTGAAGCCTTGATTAGCAGACTCGAGTGGCTGAGTAGTCCCAGGGAGGAGGAACTGCTTCATCATCTGCCAGAAACCTGAGGAGGCTCAAACCATGTGTTATTCTTAGCCATTGAAACACAGCCATGGCATCTGGGCAGAGCAGCAAAAGGCTACCCTGAATCAAGAGTTTCTGTCAGGACATAGTGAGTCTCTGGGGATTTTGCTTTTCTTTCCCAGTAGGTCTGACTCCTGGGCAATGTGTCATAATCACTTTCCCAACAGCCAGCACAGGGCTAGATTTTTCTTCTCCAGATCTGAGTACCATGTAATGGCACTGCACCAGTCACTCTGGGCCTCACCTGCTGTCCCTTGAATGTGTTCTGCTTATCAGTTTTCACTTTTATCACCATTTTCTGCTGAGGGACATTGAACAAAACATTCTTTAATGTCCCGAAAAAAATAAGTTCTCTAAAAGGGTTTCAAACTTGTGTCTGAAGTTTTCAACTATTAGACTTGATCTTTTATAAGAGAGCCTCTTCTCTATGTTGTTCTGGGCGAACCAGACTTCTTCAGGGATCTCATTCTGCTGACATCTCTGAGCAAGCACATGGGAGCTAGGTGATGAGTTAAAACACAGTGGAAAGCTCCCCTAACCCTGAGAGTCAGTTTAATAATGCACAACATATTTACCAATGAAGTGAGAAATCAAGGCCTTCCCTGTGTTTTCTGGCCAAGCCTGTGAAATGTTTTAATCCTATGACTGACCTGTGACCAGGAGGGCTCTGAGACAACAGCCTGAAAGAGCCCGTGGCATGACACTAGCTCTGCTTGTAGGAGTCAGGAGTTACAGCACACAAGGGGAGCTTTGGGAGGGACTGATCTGTGAGGGGCAAACAGGGTGGGAGTCTGGCACTGGAGTATGTGGTTTTCCCCTCATTATAGCCACCTCTCCCACCTACCAGTTCATTTTCCAGTTGCTCTGGCAGTGAACCTGTAAAGTGTCAAAACTCTGATAGGTTGTAGCATCTCAGTGTGGCATAGGATACTAAACATTCACACCTCCCATGGAAGCCCAGAAGAGTACAGCATTTTTAAATTCTGACTGGCTTCACAAATTAGGACCAAGTCCTTCATTTACCAGTTATCTGCACTTGTCTGGTGCTGATCAAGTCCACTGGTGTTATCCTATTTGTATAGGTCAACAACATTAATTGGGTTTTGTGCATCTTGTATATTGAGCATGCAAAACGTGGACTGTCTTGCCAAGAATAGAAGCAGAGGCAAATTAAAGAGTGCTTATGTTGGGGTAATCATAAGATGCTTCCAGGTAATTTTAATAAATTAGTTCTTCAAGTCGCTCAGATAGCACTAAATTAATATGTCTAGAGCAATGTGCTGTATTTTCTATCAATCATTTTTTATTTTTCTTAATTACATTTCCCCTGCTTTAGCTATTGCCTTCTAGCTGTGGAACCATTACACTTTAGCTGCAGTAGGTACAAAGATTAGAATACAAACAGTGCATTTAGCTCTCAGCAGGAGACCAAGTTTAAAAATGGTTCAGTGAGTGAGTGCACAACAATGTTAAATGTGGAGCATACTGCAGATTGAGGAGTGGTTCTGAGAATCCTGTTCAGCTAATGCATGAGGAACATACCCAGGGCTAAAGAGTATGCACAGGGTACTAGAGAAGAAAGCCCTGGATACCTAGTGGGCTATTGTTTTTTTGGGGGGTTGGTTTTTTTTTTTTTTAGATAATGGAGGCCACTTGGCTTTTACTGAACACCAGAGCTGAAAAATTTTATTAAAATAGGTTATTTTCAGCCTAGCAGAGGCTTCCCTTCTCTGCACAATGGCATTATCAGAAGTCCTTGCAGCTAAAGAAGCCATAGGAAATGTCACTTCATGTTCAAAACCCATTTTCCCTTTCCCTGCCACTGATATGTCAAGAGCAATTCTAGTGAAGTCCAACCAGTTAGACTGGCAATAGACCAGTCCAGATTGTCACTTCAGAATATAAGGCTGTGATCCTGCAAATCAGTCCTGTCCTCACAGAGAGCTTCTGAGATTCTTTGCAAACTTAAAAGTTACTTGCACTACACTCGTAGTTTTTACAGAAAGATCTTCTCCAGTAGCATCTCTCCAAAAGTTTATGTCTCAGCATGCTTAATCACTGGAAGACAGGATTTCAGGCTAGCGAAACAGGAGGTTTAGCAGAGAGTGCTGAACCATACTGAATGTACTGACACAGCTTTATTAGCTCTTTCTTACTTCTGGAGACAATGACTTGGCAGGGCATATGTAGAGAGATTTGGAAAAAACTGGCAATGCAATGCAGAAGCTCTGGCTTACAGCCATGGCTCATCCAAGCCTGCAGTTGGAATACATTTTCCTTGGGTGTACTCCAAAGGGAGGGGAACGTCTGATGGACTTGGGGGGGGGGGGGGGGGGGATATGTAAAAGCACAAAAATTGCAAAATTGGCACAAATGCACTGAAGATATGACTGAGCAAATCATTCTTAACTGGCACCAATAAAATCTTTATGATGGAATGGCTATATTTAGATTTCTTCCTACTTCTCCATGCATATTCTGTGGGGTTTCTCTTTTTCTAATTGTGAAATTTTACATGGTTTTAATTGATAATCATGCTAACGCTAGCTAGTGCATCCTTTAAAACAAAACCTACATGTTGGCTGAGCTGTTGCAAGTGTCCTAGTTTTTATTGTTTATGCAGAATGTCAACTACAGTGTTGCCGGAGTATTATGGTCCAGCCCTATGGTCTGGTTAACTGTTTGTGTTTGCTAGTTCACAGTGTATTTACATATGTTCTGTGGGGTAGTATTTATCTAGCAGAATTGCCTTGCTGTTCATATATTTAATAATCTGGCTAAAGATAAGATATAATCAGGCTGGATCAGTCTCAGTTTCTGCTGAAAGTTCTGCTGAGCTTCTGCTCAGTTTCTTAAAAAAGTCCTGTTTAACAGTGTTTCAATTACATTTGTTCAATTCAAGTGTTACGTTTTCCATCAGATTGTATGATGGATGTTTAGGGGAAACACCAACCGGGTTTCAGCCAAAGTGCATCTCGAGTCTGAGTTTTCTTTACTATTTTTTTCATCTTGCAATGTATCTTTTCTTCCAGTGTATCACTCCAAAATATGTATGAATGCTTCCAATCATGATTTCTGGCCATCTGTGCAGTCTACTGGGGATCTGATAGGCTATTTCTATTAAAATTTATCATTTCTTATACATTTTCTGGAGGATCAAAGTTGTACAAGAGATGCTAGAGGAATGCCCTTGTGGTTCTGAAGTGCTGAAAAAAAAAGTGCACACAGAGAACAATGCAACCCAACAAAAGCTTAAATGCCAGTAGTTTGTCCATAAATAGTTGATAAAGCTGAATATACCTTTCTGTAAAGCAAGGCAATGTGTGTCTGGTATTGAAATGAAGTAGACTATTCAAAAAGTAGATACAGGTTATCAAGACAAATATTGTAAAAGCAAGATCTGTGTTATTGGGAAAGCCTCTCAAGAAGGAGTGGAAGATTCTTCACACCGATCTTTGTAAGACAAGATTGGTTAAAAGTAATTAGTTTAGGCTCAGTGCTGCATTAACTAGGTAATGGAAGGTAGCCTCAGGTCTTTTCAATGTCTAATTATTGTGTTTCCATGGATATTCTCCAGATTCGAGTCAGCCAGACCATTAGGTGCTGATCACAGATGAATATTTCCTAGCCTATTTGCATTTTGCAGTATGTGCTCAAAGGGTTAGCAATGGTGGATGCAAATTTAAGAAGACTTGTGGATGGAAGAGCTGAGCCAATTCTGCATTTCATTGAAGGTCTAAGGCCAGCAATTGTCCAATATGTCTGAAGCTGTTAGAAACAAAAGTCTGAATTTCCCATAAATGAATTGTAGATGTTTAATTTTGAAACAATGGTCCAAATCTTCTAATTTTAAAGCTTCTAAATTTTTTATTTACAAGTTTTCCTTCTAGAATGTCTCATATTTGGCAAGAATAAACAAACTGTTCCCACAGGCACAGTATTTACAGCTCTGCATACTGGTTGTTTCATGAGTAGTGATGAAACTAATACATCTGTTGTTAATCTAACCCTATCTGACTGAAAAGGAGTTTTCAACAGTGGAGTCAACAGACCTGCCACTGCAGTGTGAGGTTCCTAAGAACTCAAACACTAGTTTAGTATTGTACATGCCATATACATCCTATTTCAAGAAGCACTTTGCTTCTTAAGGATAGGGTTAGACATTTGTGATATTTGTGTAACATTTATCTCCTCGGAGAACACTGTTATGTAACATTCTTCTTTGTGTGCTTTTTGTCCTGTTCCAAGCTGGGGCTGGGCTCTGGTAATTCAACAGCAGATGGCAAAATGTATATGTTATCCTACAGCAGTTCGGTTTCTGTTCCTCATTGTTTTACTTAGCATCCCAAACAATTTTTGTACCCACTGCTATGGTAGTTGATTTTTAATTTCTTTCTTGCTGATTTTTATTGTGAGAACAAATGCCACCACAAGAAAAAGTTGGTTTTGTGTATTTCTGGTCTAGCCAAAACCATCTTTCATTTCAACTTAGTGCTGCTAGCACAACCCCAAAGGCTCTTGATGTTTACAGTGAGGCTCTTGTATGCAGAGCATAAGAGCAGTTTATATCAATTGGGAATATCCAGGGAGGGGTTAGGATGTGTTTTGAAAGGATCTGGAAGCTGGTTTTGCTGTTGATCTCAGAAGCCTCTAGTAATGAAGTGAATACAAAGAAAGTTTGCTGTAATAATTCATGGCAACGTGGTCATGCACCAGAGTGAGAACATATTTCAGAAGGAATATTTACACTGTAATCCTCATTGAAGCCCCATGGGCAAGGGAAAGCTGTGTAGAAAGTATAGTTGTGAAGCTAAAAAAATTCACCAAAAGGTCACCTTCAGAGTTTTGGTGTTGAATTTCCATTCATGAGGTAAAGATTGCTTATGAAAGCAGAAGAGGCTTAAAAGGCTTTTGGCTGCTAAGGCTGTGAGTGGAGCTGGCTAAGAGCCTCTTGAACACTATTGCAATGTGCAATTCCTCACCATGTTCCTCTGCATTCAACACAAACATGCCAGCCTGTATTTTCTGTTTAGAATAATAATCCATAAAATACCACAGGTATCCTATCCAGCCACTCCACTGAGCCCAGCTATCTTGTCTGTGACCCTCACAGGGCATCATTCACTCCAGCCGTTCACAGCTTGCCAAAGCTTTTATTTCTGTTTTGTGACAGGGTTTATGGCTTCATTTCAGACATATGAGACCTCCCCAGAACTGACTGACTCATCACTGAATGGTCTGAAAAGCAACAGATAGGTCCCCCAGCTTGCTCAGCCAGAGCTCCAACATCTGACAATTATGAAATTGCATTATGCAGCAATTCTGCAATTGCAGAGCCAGGTGATGTCACGCACTGAGCTGCTGCCACAAATCGAAAGGACACTTTGGAAAATTAGGCTTTATGGAAGTGGGTACTGACCATGCCTTGGGATTGCAAAAGCTTACACTCTTCTTTCAGATCTAGTAGTGAGAAATGGCACAATATCTTGAATGATGATCTGAGCTTTAAAAACTAATACAAAACTCATGCTGAGTCCATTTTTTAAAACTACTTGAAACATCATGTATCAAAGTAACTGGAAGCTAGACTGAGGAAAAACCTTTTGTTTTTTGCTAGGCAAATTCATTGCAGCTTAACTGGGAAGAATTTGCAGGAACATTTTTCAGTGTGATACTGTTGCCTAGATTTGTCACGTTTTCTGAATGTGCTGTCAGGATGAAAAATGTCACCAACGAATCAGCTACAGAAATTCAGGAACATGGAAATTGGTTAGTTTGGGGGGGTGAGGTGCTTTTTATTAGTTGTTTTGTTGTTTTTTTTAATGGGTGAAGGAGCCAGGGGCTTACTGCTTCTGAGGTTTGCATCAGCTTCTTCATAGTTTGAATTAGGAGTAGCAGGAACAGCTAAGTCAAGCCTGGAGTCGGGCAGCATCAGTACTGTCCTGGCTCTGCAGGAATCAAAGGTTTTATTTCAGAACTAATATGACTATTTAATAATCTGTCTGTGTGTACCACCTACTATGTTGTTAAGCTCACTGTACTTCCAATAGTATCTGGAGGTGATGGAAACCTGGTTTAAAGTTAGTGCTGTTCTTTGGTACTTAGTTGATGTTTAGTGTTTGCTTTTGGCTCTTCAGTGATTTCACCAGAAAAGAGCTTGGAAATTCACTCCTGAATCATAGTGGCCTTCAGTGAGGGCAGTGACAATCTGAATCTGCTGCAAAGTCCTCCCCAAGGAAGAAGCTGCTATAAATTGCAAAGTCCCATAGCATGCGCTGAAGTGGAACTCTCAGCATTTTTTCCCACTCCTGAAACTATTATTAAAATTTAAGCATCTTACAGCCTACATACATATGTTCTTCTCATTGGGAAGACCCACTGAAACAAAGAAAGAGATTTATTTTAGCTGGGTTAAAAATCAAAATTAGCATATATTAGTTTTTGAAATTGCTGGTGACTGTAACAAATGAGACGGGTACTCTGCAAGACTTAGTTCTGTGGGATCAAATATGATATTCATATGTCATTATTGGGATACATTGGGTTTTTTACTGAAAGGCCACTTTCCCATGTGGACCTCTCCCATCGCTGTGAGGGGCAGATCACATTGCGGCTGAGAGGGACCAAGGACCCCTCAATGTAGAAGCTGAACAGCAGATCCTATCAGGAAGAAAAATCTGGCCATTTTTACAGGGACTTTGATCTGAGTGGAGATGGCTGCGTTCTGTAGATTGACTCTGAAAAACCATCAGAAGAGCATTCTCCAATTATTCACTGAGCAGGAACTTTTCCTATTGCAGTAGCTATCATGTATTTGACATAAAGCTGTGAAAGAGTCATGTTATAAAGTTCAAGTATCCTATTTATATTAATTTTTTCAGATTTGTTTCCTCTACCTTCTGATTAAAATGTGTAGCCACTGTGATAGAGGTGCACTACTGGAGCCTCTTCTTTCATATGAAGGTACCGATAATGTCAGGAAAACAAATGGAAGAGAAAAGCTGTCTGATTGAAAGTAAATACTTAGAGCAGTTTCAGCAGTCCTTTGGGTAGGAGCTAATGCAAAGTTGCTTAGTAAATCAGTAAACAAGTTAAAATGTGCACAAAAAAGATAAAGAAGTAGAATGCCATCTGAAATGAAGGGCTCCCAGGAAATAAATCAAACAATCAAATATGTGAAGAGCTGGGCAGAATCTCAATCCCCCTGTGCTGCAGAAGGCAGACGCAGCTTTCCTCTCACACTTCCACATCCCTGAGGTTATTGGCCTTGATTGTAAATATTTTGTAGTTCTGTCAAGACTTACTTAACCTTTATGGCCAATGTGCCTTGATTACAGTCTTTTCATTGGAAGATTGAAGAGAATTTGAATCATCATCATTAGCACTGTACCAGTAACTGCTATGGAACTCATGCCTATGTATGTCTACAATAGGTGGAGACTGATAATTATTTCAAGGTTTTCAGAGCTCAACTTTTCCAAACTTTACAAAATTTATTTGTTTCCATTAAACAGGTAAAGCTGCAATAAAATTATGTCTTTTAGACTTACAAAATGCAAGAAATCTGTAGCTTAGTTTCTGTGGAAACTGAGCACTCAGAAACCCACTGTGCACCTTTGAGAAATCTGTAATAATGCTTAAGCTGCTACTGCCCCATTTTTTGCATGCCTGGCAGAGTGTCATAGTTTGGATTGGGTTTATGTATATCTTTTGGGTTGTAGGAGGCATGTAGTGAGTCTTATTTCGAGTGTTTGAAGTTAGATACTATTTCCCAGACTTATTTTAGTAGGATATTTTCTCATTAATAGTCAAAGCATTATGATGAAAAAATGTTTCACACTCATGTGGTTACAAAGTGTTTTCAGATAAGATGATACTCACTTTGAGGAAACACATCTTCAATACCACGGCTCAGTTTTACCTGGGTCCCACAGATCAATCCAGCACCATGGGAAAAGCAAATTCAGGTTTAAAATAGACGACCTAGATGTCCTGTTTGAAGGCTTATACCAGTGGTGTTGACCAACAGCTGTTTCAAATACAGGATTTTTACTTAGAAATTAAGACAGATCAGAAAAAAAAAAAAAAATATTTAAAACAGACTCCGTGTGTGTATGATCTCATCCCATCTGATCCTTCAGCACCTGCTGAATGGAACAGGCTTTCCACTTAAATTAGAGGAAAGGTCTAGGCTACTTTGCGGTCTTCTGGAGCTCACCTGCTTACTAGTAAAATTTGCACTGGTGAACGCTGCCAACAGAAATACTGCTGCTCAGAAAGGCCAGATAGACACAGTTTTGCTGATAACATTTGCCTTCGTTGTATCTCATTAGGCTAGCAAACAGCGTGTCATCCCTATGTTCTCAAGTGGCCGTAAGCAGATACCAGCTTTGAGGAAATGTTGCCAGCATATAACCGTACACACAACTCCATCACTCCCTTGCCATGGAGGCTCTGCGGCAACATGCAAGTTCTGCGTTTTGGATTTGATCCATTAAAAATCCTTCTCGGCAAAACCAGTTTAGGTATCCATTTCCTGCTTTGTGCCTTGTCAAAATCCAAATGTTGTTTTGTTTTTCTTTGTTGCCAGTGTACTTCAAATATCTTTCACACTGCAAGTGAAAGTAAAAGTTGTTCGGCAGCTTGTCAAAAAATGTTTCGCTTTGCTCCCTTGTATCCTGACCAACCCAAAGGGGATGGTGCCAGTCCCTGTGTGTGCCACGTTCGCGTCAGCTCTGAATCCAGGCTTACTAGTGATTAATGACCCCTGCACTCATCATATGCATCAGAAACTTTTCCTAAACTGTAGAATTAAACTTATGCCAAGCACCACGTGAAGCAATCAGCGCAGCTGAACAATTCTGCCTGGCTAGCCTCTAAGTATAGACAAGAATAAATAATGATTTGGCGCCTTTCAGTCATCCATAACCACACTCTGTTAAGGAGTCAACAAGGCAAGGGACTGTGGCCAAAGCCTTTTACCACTAATCCAAACCAATTTCCTCTCTTCTTCAAATGTTCCATGATTTGAAAGCTTTTTGGACAAAGAATAAAAGTTTACAGAATTCAACCTTTCTACATGAGTTTAACAAAACTCATGCAGAAAATATGATGAGTCAAGTTTTCTAAGTCGGTATGGCTTTGTACATAGAATCATAGTATTATAGAATCATTTAGGTTGGGAAACACCTTTGAGATCATCAAGTCCAACTGTTAACCCAGCACAGCCAAGTCCACCACTAAACCATGTCCCTAAGCCCTGCATCTACGTGGTTTTTAGACACCTCCAGGGATGATGATTCCACCACCTCCCTGGGCAGCCTGTTCCAATGCTTGACCACCAGTGAAGCAATTTTCCCTAATACCCAATCTAAACATCCCCTGGTGCAACCAGAGGCTGTTTCCACTTGTCCTGTTGCTTGTTGTCTGGGAGAAGAAACCTGCCCCCACCTGCCCACAACCTCTTTTAAAACCATATAAGAAATTTAAACCTTCCTGAACTGTGCTGAACTTGAAAACATTGTAATTACAAATTACCTTTTCGATCCAGAGATGGGGAAAGGAATTCCTTATCACTTGCTGTCTTTTTTTTGTCTTCTTGTATTTCAACAGGCAGCAAGTATCTAGATAATCTGTCAAGGCTATGCGTAGGCTACATAGGTGAAACGTATGTTCAACACATCCTGCTTTCAGAGAAGCGATTGGTATAGGACTTTCTGTTTCTTCTATGATTAATCGTAGGTCATGAAGTGTTGTGTCCAAGGCCTTGAAAATTTATCCTGAGCATATGTGTATTGTTTAATATTGAGTAAGCAGACTGGACTGTTGCAATTTATCTTTTAGGTTTTAAGGTCCTATTTATTTTTGCTGCACATCACTGTCATTGAGCCACATCAATTTCTGTTTCCTTTTCTTTCCTTTTTTCATTCCTCAAAATAAAATGAACTGAAAAATGAAATTAATATTTGGGCTTACCACAAGGCACATCTTGCCTCCTCATATCACACAGTTCCCAATTACGTTAATGGCCTTTAATGAACTGGAAGTATTCAAGGTAAGAATTTGGTTCTGTGATTAAGGAGAAAATAATTTTGTCATAGAATAGCTAATTTGTAGAGGATAGTGATAATTTATATAAGTTTTATTTCCTTTCGGATTGATGAAATGTTTGTGAACCAGTTCTACAATTTCCTAATCTGTTCTGCCTTCAGAAATATTTAATGAATACTACCAGTGAGCAAAAAGCTGACAAGCTATGGATTGTTTATGAAGCAAGTTTTGAAATTCAGTGTTCAGGCTCTGCATGTTTATTCATGAAAAAATAGTTCTTTCTTTTTTTAAATAGTCAATGAAATCAATCGCATTCTACCTGTTAGGCATAACTTAATCAACAATCACATCATGAGATAAAATATACTCAGTCAGAGAAATCTGCTTGTGCCTGCTGTTGCTTCTGTCTGGAGCTCCAGGCAAGTTTTATAGCCTACCCCTATTTTAGTATCACCTGAACACTAAAATGTCAACATTTTCATAGAATCAGAATCACAGAATGGTTTGGGTTGTGCAAGACCTTAAAGATAATCTAGTTCCAACCTCATTGCCATGGGCAGGTGTGATGGCTTAACCCCAGCTGGGTTTAACCCCAACTGGCAACTAAGTACCACACAGCCATTGCTCACGCCTCCCCTGATGGGGTAGGGAGGAGAATCAGAAGAAGGTAAAATCCGTGGGCTGAGATAAGAACGGTTTATTAATTTGAAGTAAATTATAATAATAATAATAACAACAACAATAATGAAAAGGGAGATAACAAAAAGAGAAATAAAACTCAGCACCTGCTGACTGATGCCCAGCTAGCGCTCGCCCAAGCAATCCCTCCATCCCCTGCCAACTCCCCCCAGTTTATATCCTGAGCATGACATCATATGGTACGGAATATCCCTTTGGTTACTTCAGGTCAGCTGTCCTGGCCGTGTCACCTCCCAGCTTCTTGTGCCCCCCCAGCCTTCCTGCTGGCAGGCCCTGAGAACCTGAAAAGTCCTTGACTTAGTAAAAACATTACTTGGCAGCAGCTGAAAACATCAGTGTCTTATCAACATTATTCTCATACTAAATCCAAAACATAGTACTGTACCAGCTACTAGGAAGAAAATTAATTCTATCCCAGCTGAAACCAGGACAGCAGGGACACCTTCCACTAGACCAGGTCACTGAGTTCCTCCTCTTTTCCCCCACAGTATGCGGTGCAGTTGCAGCTTCAATTACTCAAACAATTTAAATCTATCTAGACACTAATGTCATTACTCCACTGAGATCCTTTTGGAATAATTTAAATTGAAACTGCCTTTACATGCTGAATAAAAAAATTCAGACTTAATTGAATGGGAATAGAATAATCCGACATTAACCAAAAGACTTGCTAAAATCTTGCATGAATTTAGTAAAAAGAAACGGAAGAGGAAAAAAAAATTCTAGCTAAGTATTGATAGGTTTAAATGGGCAACAGTTTTCTAGATATACATTTTTGGGAATAGAAATTAATCTTAAAATAAGAATTTGTTCCTATAAGTACTGTTTCATGAATTCTCATGAATTCCTGCTTGCTTTGCAACTCTTTCTTGCAGGCATAAGACCTCAGTTTATTAACATGTCCATCCTGTAATGGGAAAGAATTCCATTTGATAGTTACTTTTCTGTTTTCATCCTATCTGTTTCAGAACAAATGCCAGTTCCATAGTCCTGGGTAGTATGTTCTGACATACAATGTCTGGGTAATCAACATTCAGAGATAATCCTCTCCGCTTCAGGCCTTCCATTCAATAATATGCGGAATGACAGAGAGCTTGGTGGTTTTGCCATCGTCAAGTTTTTATCCCTTCCCTTCTGATGACACACTTAACCCTCCTGCTATTTTAATGAGGTTTTAATTGTGTGTCCTGCCTCATCTGCCCTGCCCTCTCTGTTCTGGGCTACAGCTCTGCTTGGCTCCTGGCCACAGTGCCACGGAGGCTGGGTGGGCTCAGCCAGAAGTAGGGCAGAGATTTTCACCTTCTCATGGGCCAAGCACGACGAGAGCTGCTTTGCCTGTTGCACATTAGGCTTTTTGTTTGCATGTCACTATAGCTTAGCTTCATGGTTTAGGTCTTTAGAAATGGTAGTGTGTTTAGTGCTGATCAGATTAACGTGACAAAATTAATAAAGTACTTTAATATACAGGGAGAAGAGACTGAAGGGAATTGAAATTAGGGAGACAGAAGAACAAAGGCAGTTCTTAAATGAACATTTTTAGCAGTAGCTTAACATTATAAAGATTAATAGGAATTAATTTACATATATAATGCAATGTACAGAACACAATTCAAACTGACTACCAATTCTACAAACACTATTATTGTAAAAGAAAAGCTACATAAAATAGTCATATCTGTTTTCTTCCTCTGGCTCAGTAAACATGCTTGACTAAAACTACAGCAGGCACCAGTCATTTTCAGATGCTACCATGTCACGTGCCTTCATCTTGAACTGTACAGGCACCGAGATCTCACGTGTTGATTCTAGCGTGAATATTCTTACTTTATAGCTGATCAAAGCACACATAGTCATAAGTAATAACAACACCAGTAATCAACATTTATTGTAACGTTGAGCCAAAATGAATGCATTGATAATCTACTGGTTGGTTGCTCAGGGAAGTAAGAATGAAAAAGCCTAAGGAAGAACCAAGAAGTAATATAGTAAAAAAAGAATTCATTTAATGCAAGCTGGCTTAATTAAAACAGTCTCCCAGCACATGAATGTGTAAGTTTCAGCTCAAAACATACAGGTCACACTGTTTGGCCTCTGTTTTCTCTATTTGTCTGAGCATTCCCTGCTTATCTTTTCCCAATGTAGTATGTGGTAGGGATATACCTGTTATCTGCCCAGTTGCAATGTTTATCTATAGTGCTGTAGGAAGACATAGGTCTGGGGAGCACAGAGTGTAAGTCTGGACCAAGAGCTCTCTTAAAACCCATCAGCTAGCGCTAGGATTACCAAAACTAGTATGGGATTTCCTGTGTTGTCTGATTGAATCTTATATATGCAAAATCATAATAATAAATAGGATGGTAATTCCTGTATTTCCCCAACATCTGCTGTTTCCTTACGTGCAGACAAATAGCACATCCTCAAGCTGCAAACCTCCCTGACATGTATACATGATAAGAAATGTCACTTCATACCTTGTTTACTGTGGATGATCACTGGAAAGGGGAGAGAGAAATGCCTGAGTATCAAAGATAAGAATAAAGGTCTTTAAAAAGGAGCAATTGCAACAGATAAGCGATGACGCCTTCCCTCATCCCCATGCAAGCGGCGTGTAGTGGGACTTGCGTTGCTGTCTCAGTCAGCCCAATGTAGCATGTAATTTAGCTCACTAGGTCACACTATTCTGCAGCAACTGCAAGCTGCTGTCACTCTAGGCAGCGGAGGCAGGAGTGCTTGTACCGCAGGGCTGCTGTTCATATGCAACAAATTGAGAATTGCCAAGATGGTTGCCCACAGCGTAATCATATGAAGCATGCCGGACAGCAAGCAGTGGGCATGCTTTCGTTTGTGTCTGGCCATCTGTGAGCGTGATCACTTGCAACAATACCCCATTTACAATTTGTCATTTCCACATGGCTGCCTACTGTTTCCAAATGCTGTCAGGTAATGCAGTAGAGGAAGCTGGTCTTCACGATGCGCTAATTGTCCCTTGAAACCAAGGCTTTACATGATATTTGCACACTGAAGTCTAGGACCAGTGGGAAACTAGGGGAATGAAGACTTTAATTCTGAATAAAATTTGAGGGAGGGGGGTGTTTTAGAAAGAGAGAGTAAAATTGCATTTGAAAGTTTTCAGAGCTCCTGTTCCTTGTCCTGTCCTGAAACTGGAGCTTTTAGGGCTACTCTCCAGAGTGCGGACCAGCCTGGCAGCTGCTGACTCTCATCAAGTACAGTGGTGGGAGAGTTGTAGCGTTCCTCCAGGCCCACCCTGAAGCCCTGCTTGAACGCTTCATCACGGAGATAGCATGTGCTTGTATCAGGACTTGCTTCTGCTTCTAGTCTGTACAGGAAAAGTACATTTTCTGAGGGAAATGCAAAGGAGAGACTAGTGTGTGCAATTCTAGATGCTGTGAAGATGTTTGTTGTGTATGTGCAGGGACAGATACACGTAGTGCATCAAGAAGGATGTCTCAACGGTCCGAAGTTTTGAGTTTCTCTAGTTTCTGTGTTGAATTAGAGCTCTGAATATGGGGCAAGGGTGGTGCTACCTCCTTTCCCTGAGGAGTGAGAATGAGGTAGCATGGATGTTTTCAGCACATAGAGGCTTTGTCCTGTTGGCAGTACACAGACTTCTGAGTGGAGTAACTGGGTCCTCTAATATGATGTCATTTCCAAAATTAATTTTAGTGTCAGAAATTATGCTGATTGATTCTCATTACAAGAATTACTTCAAATTCCAGTTTTGGACAGTAAAGAGAAAAATGGCTCTTTACTGTGGAAATGAACAAGCTCGTGTTCACGTATCTGTATGTTTAGAGAGAGTTCATTTTTAAGAAAATCCAACCAAGAAGTTGATTATCTTATATACTTGAAAGTCTTGGAAAAAATCCCTGCCTTCAGTAAATGTACTTTGGTATTTTGGCAGCCTATATCAGTGCATGCTGTCTAGATTAGCAAATTGGCCCAATTCAGAATCTGGGTTTTACTGTGCAACTGACAAAATAATCTAGACAAATTTTTGTCTTTTAAATAATTATTTCTTGACTTTTTCTCTGTAGTCCAACTATGTTACCTAATATCCCAGTGCACTCTTCATCAAAGACCTACATCCTGCTCCTGCAGGAAGGTAGATTTACTAGCTTGATGTGTCCTTCTCATTTGTAGCTTCTGTAAACTGCTGTCTTCACAGAGTGCTCCAGTGCTGCTCATTGGCATCATCCACCTTGGGTGGAAGGTTGCATAAAGATGTTGCATAAAAAGCAATAGAAGGGAAGCTATATACAATCCCAGGAAACTTCTACCTAACAAACAAGACAGCTAATATGGCAAAAGGCATGCCAATAACCTAAAGAATGGCTTGTCAGGAAGTAGGCAATAGTGAAGTGCTGCTTGTAGGTGCTGTTTCTGTCAAGAAATAACTGGTAATGGTTTGGGGAGAGTGAACAGATTTTAGTCCAAGGCACAGATTACATGCCAGTATCATGAAGCACTATTCAGTGGCAATGGAGTGTCTACAGACACATTCAGTACCTACAAAGGTCACAATTTAGCCAGGTGAAGGATGCTGCATCTATCTGGAATTACTACGTGTTCTGCTTGCTTTTCAATGTATTTGTTGTTCTGTGATGCAGCTCAGTGTTTGCAAAGCTTCTTTGAGCAAAAATTCCTGTTTGGTCATCAGAATAAAAATGTCCACAAGTCCAGGAGTCTCTCGTCTTCAGCTTGTGTGTGTAACAGCACTTGGAGTGGTGGTACTGTCCCACTGCAATGGAATAGCTGTGGCCTCAGTTTTAAATTTTTGCATTATTTATCATCTTTGACAATGTTTGTGGGTTCTTCAGGTAGCATGTTGCCCTCAGCCATTTTCCTCTCTGGAATAAGGCATCCCCCAAATCCAGGCAAATACAGAGTCAGTGGATTGATCCAAGTTTGATCACACTATTAGGGATATCCTGTCATTTACAAAAAAGGTTTGAGATCGGTTTGTTTGCTGCAGCTGGAAACCTTCATTTCATTACGCAAATTATTCCTCTGAAAGCTGCTAAGAAGGATTGTGGTCTATAATTAGAATAATACCCCACAGGATTACGTTCACAAATGTAATTATATAATCATTTAGAACTAAATTGTGCCATGAAACTACAGGGTTTTTCAAAGTGGTACTAGCATTTCTGGAGGGCTGGTTCTAAGATTTCCTGTTGTAAAGCAGTTGCCACAGGCCAATTAGAAAGACTTTCAGTTCAACTGAGAGCTCTCCCCCTCCTTCCCGAGCAAAAGTTTGATATAAATCAAAAGCGGGATTTATGTTCAAATATCTGCTGTAATTCTGAACCAGTTAGGGGCAGTGAAATCAGATGCAGGTGTTTAGCTTTCAGTATGTCATGTGAGATGATGTAAGTTGGAGTGTGTCTGTTGGAAGTCCACAGAGGGAGGCTATTTTACACCAGCTTCTTTGGTACTTTAGTAAGATAGGTACTTTAGTATTTCATTCAGAAGTAGACAATCAGTTGGTGAAATTGTTCTTCAGGGACTCTCCTATCAGGGCTCTGTGGCAGGGAGGCTGCGAGCTGCGTTTGTGTCCACGATGCTCTCAGAAGACAGCAGTGAAAGGGGGAGGTGATTCCTCACTATCTAATACCAACCTGGTTGTACTGCCTCCCTTCAAGAAACGTTGCAGCATGTTATTATCAAGTGGCGCAGTATACACTGTCCCCGTAGTCCTCTCAGTGGTGCTCAGGATAGCCTACCTCCAGTTTCACAAGGATGTGAACTGTGAATACATTGAACTTTCTTTCCCTGTTTGAATCTGTGTGAATGCGTTGGTGCAGATCATGGGTGAACATCAATACAAAACTATTTCACACTGAATTAATTTCACTGCTCTTCTGCCTGAAATGATGAAACATAAATATGAAATAGAGTGGTTTCAATGGGTGCTTTTCTTCTTCAGATTTGCAAATTCCTTTTTAATATCTTTACACTGTTGACATGACTGCAAGTTGCATCCTTTTTTACATAGTTTCCTCACTTAATGTATCTCTTGCACAGACAAAACACTACCAAAAAGTTTGTTTAGTGTAGTACAATGTACTGAAACTCCAGAAATAAAGATCAGTACATCATCCTGGTTTATTGGGAATTTGTCCGCTGTCCTTTCAGGTTGCAAACCCCTGGTTAGTGAACCAATGGGCAATAGCAGGGTAAACTAATGGGGAACTGCAATATTTGCAACCTGAGAAAGACGAATATTTCACTTGAGCTCTCCAATTATCTCTGCTAGCCTCATACACTTCTAATGAGCACAAGGTAATCAGCCTATCTCTTCCAGTGCATTTATGAGAGCCATTTAAAATTCTCCAGTATTCCTGTGGAGAACTGATATATGGACCCAAATGGATAAATAAAGAGGTGTGCAATTGTTACTTCAAGGCCTGCCATACTCTTTCCAGGGCTGTCTGTCTCTCTGCCTGTGGTGTGTTTTATTGGTGCTTTTACTGTATGCAAACTAAAGAGACAGTAATTTTGGAATTGCAGGGGTGCTTGAGCAGCAGCCTAATCTGGATGCTGGGAGACTACAAAGTCATTCTCCTCCAACACCTCCTAACAAGGACTCCTCTGTGTTCAGTTGCTAGCTCACATCTCAAGCAGTGCAACTGAGCAAGAAATAGGATGTCAGAAAATGCAAACCTGAAAACACAGTCACTAGTTGGGCTTTTACCACCCCATCCCAAGTCAGAAAGAACAGGAGGATGCCAGGAAACAGCAAGCATGGCATGATGGCCATCTGCTTTGAGAGGCAGAATCCTTCCCCACAACCTCCCATGTGAAGGTGCCTGTGGGACCCAGGAAACCTAGAGCTACAGAAATAGGAAGCATAAGAGAAGTGTGTGGAGTGGTAGGAAGAGCTAGAGGTGTTCTTTTTTTGCCAGGTACCTTAACACCTCAGGAACTAAAGGTGAAGAATACAAATAAAGAAGTGTTTGCTTCTGATCAGCAATAGTAGCTGTATTTATTTGAGGTTTCTTAAAGCAAAGCCAGGATAAATTGTTACTCATATGGATTTTGCCAGTGAGGTTGGAATGTATGTGGATTTGTTAATATCCAACAGAAACTTGGAAAGGAAATAGAATCTGAGAACATTCTCCAATCCAAAATTCTGTGCCATAATGAAACCCATTTACAAGCAGATGTTTATAGGAAAAAAATATCAGTCATTTAAAAAATGTAAACTGACAGCCAGTATCCTTCCTAATTCCCTAATCTGCAGCTGTGCTGAATTCAAACTTGCACTTTTGGATGCTCAGGAGATTGGTACTGGGGGATGTTCTTCCCCTTTTAGTACCTCCTGGTCTTAAAGTTACACCACATGGTTGTATCTGCTTACAACTCATTCTACACAGTTTTGTAGCACAGATCAGTTCAGTATTTTTTGTAATCACACTAACAAAACTATGAGAGTCTATTGTTACTGTATGAGAGTCAAAATTGCACAGCTGAGTTTTTAACTAGTGTCTTTGTCTTGTACGTAATTAGCATAGAGATAGCCTAAACCAACTGTCTTGAACCAGAAGACTGAACTGAAACATCATTGCTGTTTCACAGTCGTTTGGTGGCTGGTGTGTTTGGGTGGCATTGCAGCTCTCAGAGGGCAAACACCTGCAGGACAATACCAGCCCAGTCACCTCCTCCCTGTCCCTGCTGGCTGCATGGAGCCCTGAGAGTTCCAGTTCTCACAAAACACCAAGAATGTCAAAATTCTGTCTAATGCACAAGTAAAAAGCTTCATCCAGCAATGCAGCAGCTCTAGGATTTGCTGCTGCAAAAGTTCAATGCTGAGAAGCTGTCAGAGAGAGCTGGGAGTACCATGAGGCATCAACTCAGAGGGCTGGCATTGGAGCCAGCAAGGGCAGCAAACTGGGGAATGTAAGGGGAAAATAAATATTAATATGAGTGAAGTGTTGTGCCTGTGTATAAAACCTCAGTTGTAATCTTGTGATACCTGTTCTTGTGGTTTATGATGGCATTAGGCTCTCTAAAGGTTTATTATGTGCAGCTGGATGTACATTAGTCTATTTATTAGTCATCACAAGGTTGTTGACATTATTTCCACAGTGCTTTTACATTAAAAGCTTACTGAAATGATAGATTTATGTTGGGATACCAAAGTAATTTCCTCATATCAAGACAGCTTAGAAATACAGGGACCTAAGCTGTTGCTGTAATGAATTTTCTGCCTCTCACAGGGATATTTATCCAATCTCTTCTGTAAACAGAGAAATTAGTTCAGACTTGTGCAAATGCTTTAATTACACTTAACTGGATTAATGGCTGAACTCTGAGGAAATGGCGTTTCTTCAGACAAAACAGTTTGACCAGGTCATCAAAGTACATTTGAAATTCAGTCTGGTGAGTCTGGATAAAGCAGGCCTGTATTAGCGGGACTTCTGGTGAAGCAGTCGCTGGCCCTGGGAAATTGGGTTGGGACATGAGGATCTGTGACGTGAAAGGCTGTTTGGATGTAGAGTCTGTGCCATCTCCTCCCTTCCTCTTGGACAGAAGTTAGTCTTTGGAAACTGATCCAAACTGTGGCACTTTCACAGTCTCTTTCTTCCCACATGAGTGAATGGCTGGCTACATAGGTTTTATGGCGTATATTTGCTGATCAATTCTCTAAAAGTGAATGCAGCAAATCATGTTAAAGGCTTCAGGTCTTTTTTCCTCGACTGTATTGTATTACTTTGAGCAGCTTGCTCAGAAATTTGATGACACTTGGAGAAATGCCAAATGCTTTGTTGCTTTGGTGGCATCTGCACCTCAGCTGTGTCCTGAGTGAAACATGCGTCCCCCTGAAGGACTCCAGGCAGCACATCCCAGCCACAGCTTCCTGCATTCTCCAAAAACCCTCTTTGGCCCTGAGAAGGACTGGATTTCTCATGCCACCTTGTGCTAAGCCCCTCATTAAATTGCTACAGCCAGCTCCCTTCTCAATGCCCTCCTTTCAGTATTGTGTTGAGGCATTTCTGTTTCATTTTTCACCTTACTGAAACCAAGTGGATCTCAGACAGGGGTGTAGGTCCCACTGCGGAGCCAGGACTAAACAGCAACAGCTCTAAACACTTGATTCTGTTTAGCCCCCAGGAGCTCAGCATCCTCCTGGCCTCCCTGTGCACCCCTCTGAGCGAGCACCTGTGTTAGCCCTTGGCAGAAAGTTGCTCACTGGTGTTGACAATAAGCCCTGAGTGTAGAGGAGCTGACTCCTTTCTTCTCAGAGCCCAAATTGAGCATAAAAGCTAAACTTGATGACTGTGGTCCAAGGGCCCATGGACATAAGGGAAAACGACACCTTGCACTTGCACCCTTTCTTACCTTCTCAGGATTCTTTATAGAGGAGGTTTCTGTGCTTTCCACAGATATGCGAAATGTCAGCACTGTCACCTCTGTTATTTCTTTGTGCTCTAAAATTTACCTGTCAGATAGTAATACTCAGCTTTCCTTTCTTCTCCACTTCTACACCACTGCAGCTCCCACTCTTCCAGCCCTTTAGCCATTTAGACATAATAGCTCAGGTTCTGTTTTTAATTGCCACTGTCTGAATCAGAAATACTGGAGAGCCGTGGGGTTTCTCTGGTTTGCTGTTGTTCCTGAGACCAGAATTCCTTCTAAACCACAGCTGCAGCGTGAATGTCTTCATGGCATACGTCAGCAGTGTCCTTGAAATATATTCTAATTAACTATCTCCAATAAAAATGTTTCTGTTGTATACACAGGTACATTTCAGGCATAGAAAACTGGAAGAATTAAACAACTGATTGTATGACAGAGGATGAAAAAAATGTGCATGTAGTCTGTACAGACCTCCTATTTCATACAGTGTCTAAGAAGCTGTGTTCAGTAAAGTATATACAATTGTAGTACATCCACATACCCACTTTCATACAAAGATGAATGTTGACTTTGATCATTAAGAAAAAGAAAACAAAAAATTGAACTTTTATGTTTTCTCAATCTTGTAAAGATACTGTTGCTATAAGGACAGCTGTGAGCTCTATTCTGTTTAAGGTCTGAAATAGCTCTATGCACAAACCAGGAAAAGCCCGGGACTGTCAGATCCTACCAGAAAGGAAATCAGCTATAATCAAAGTGTGGCATGGCATTGCACACCTCACCTCACCCTGCAGATGGTGCAGGGCTAAACGCAATCTGTAAATTCAGCATGTGCCAATTCCATGTAATTTAGAGTTCACTACAAGTTGGCCGTGAGTCTCTTTTGATTTAAAATATTCTTGATTTGCACTGGTTCACCTCAGGAGAGGGAGTCTTCCCGGGTTTTTAATATTAACAGTGAGTGGAAATGCCATCAGCATTTATCATTCAAACTTTGCTGAATAGATTACACTGCAGATATTGCTCCCGCCGCAGAACAGGAGAGGAAGGGTATTGTGTGAGATACTCCATGGTTGTGCCAGGAGGGTCTCGTTGCTTCTGCTGCTGGGAGCAGTCTCCCCAGGAGTAGACATCCTCTCCACTGTCCCTGCAGTGCCACGCATGGCCAGGCAGCCTGCTCGGATGCTGGGAAGATGCCCAGAGCCACCTCTGCGTGTGAGCTATACCACTGAGCAGTGGCTCACACCGCTTGCTGGGAAACACTCTCAGGCCTGTGTTTCCTACAGCTCCTTTTTAAGTATTTTGAACAGTATTGTAGCAGATGGATTGTTTTTGGAAGGAGAAACAGCAGCAGAAGTTGGTTATTCCCACAGTCAGCACACAGGTATAGCCCTGCCACCGTGGGGCACAGAGAGAACAGTTTTGTCCTCCCACTTCTCAGGGTAGAGCAAATTCCCTGACTCTTTCTCCTTTTTTTCTCTTCTCTGCAGAGAGCGCAATGGTTTGCTCTAATGTGTATCTCCCAGAAAAGGATCCACTCCTGAAACAAAGATTAAGAAATACAATGGCATCACCACATCCATTATAAGAGATTAAGAACATAGTGCTTCCCCATTGCTTGACAGTTTGTTCATTCAGTTTATCTCCCGCTTACAAGGACAGGTCCGGCTTCTGACATGGCTTTGTTTGGGTTCAGCTCTCTAATCTTGGTTCCTTTAAATGTTGGTGTTTTTTTCGTTAGATTAATAACCATGTTAGTGTATGGTACTTTCTCACCTCAAAGGTGACGGTATAATTCAACCCTGGGAATCTGTAAATATTAAACCACAGCCCATGGCTTCATTACAGGGAACAGCGATCAGTGACTGGACACATGGAAATGGAATGAAGCTGCATCAGGGGAAGTTCAGATTGGACACTGGGGAAAGGTTCTTTACTGAGAGGGTGGTCAGGCACTGGAACAAGCTTCCCAGGGAAGTGGTCATGGCACCAAGCCTGTCAGAGTTCAAGGAGTTAGTCATAAGGGTTAGTTGTAGGTGGTCCTGTGAGGAGCAGGGAGTTGTATTTCATGATCCTTATGGGTCCCTTCCAACTGGGAATATTCTATGATTCTATGAACAACTGGATGTCTTCTCATCTCAGACTTATTTTCTCTGGCTATGGCAGCCAAACAACAGAGTTTAAGCTAGCACAAAGGATCCAGTTTTGGCAGGGAAGCCTTTCTGGGAATAGCAGAGACACCTAACCATCATCCACCATGTAACTGACTGAAAGGGGGCTCATTCTCCTCTCTTTTATGTCAGCAGAAATAGGAGCAGTTTAGCACAAGTCAAAGGAACTGCACTGGCACTGGCTGGTCAGAACAGAGAACTCTTTGAAAGTCATCTGCATTGCTTCTTGTCCTGGAGCTGGTGATGGGAGGAAGGCTTACAAGCAAAAACACATTTCACACAAGTAAAGGATTTCTCAGCACTTTTTTGGGTTTAGAAAGTGTAATAAATAATATAAATATCAGGAAGGTTTTTCCTAGTTTTTAGTGAGCTACCGAAAGCGATACCGGAAAATGGTGTTACTGAGAAATAACACCACAAAAAAATAAAAGTCGATGCTGTCCAGTTGCATAGAGGCAGTGTCAGAAAGAGCTAAATATCAGTTTTCATAGCAAAATTGCTATTTGTTGGTGAATTGGTTTTATGCATATACAGAGTGCTTGGGGAATTTGTTTCCATGCATGTTTATTTATGAAATGGAAAGCAGGCAGAAATTTTGAGTAGTGTCATGGTATAACCCAGAACTGAAATGTAAAGATAGAATGAAAAAGCCAGTGATGCTAATAATAGAAATGCAAGGTCTCTAAGGGTGAGCATGATCAGTGGAGAATGCCAGTGGTGTGGTAATTAGGAATGAAAGGATTCTTCTGTTTCACTCCTTCCCAAAAGTTTAGGAAAGCTCTTTCTTTGTTTTAAACTTGTTCTTCACAAAATCTGATTGCAGTCACAGCCCGAAGGAGCAGTGCAGCCACAAATGCAGCAGCACAGAATGTTTGGGGGCAAAGTGAACAGCCAGTTTTTGGCTTCATGACATCTGGGGGCAGCTGGCAAATTTATTCCTTCTAGGGTGACTTTGACTGCACCAGCCTGCACAAGGCTGAGGGGTAGCTGTCTGCTACCTCTACAGTACAAAACTATGGCTTTTCCTGACTGATGATGTGAACAGCGAACAAATTAACTGGCCCAAAGCATCCTGCATCTCAGCAAGAAACTAGCACAAATCCAACGAAGCTCTCCTGTGAGGTGCATTTCACCATCCCTCATTCCCTTTCCGTTGGTCTAAGATCCTTTGGTCATATTTATTTCAAACTCCAGTGGCTTCTGCGCATTCTTACATCATACAGCTTTACCACTGGAATTGCTTCGGTGTATCTTTGTCTCTCTGGCAGCTTTTAGTGCTTTTTTTAAGCTTAGTTTTCTCTCCTTTCTCCTCTGTTCCTGTTAGTTCTTCAAGCTGTCTGCCATGTCTCTCCTCCAAAAGTGCCATAAGCGCCTTAGCAGGCTAAGCCTGCATGGATGGTTGCTCCTGTTTCACTGAGTGGAGGCAGAGATGATAGGGCCCCTCTTTCCAATCCTATTACTTCCTCGTACTCTTCTTATAAAAAGTGGGCAATGGGGGTGAGTTGGCCACGAACAGTGTTGTGCAGGACATCAGTACAGTCATGATTTAACACTATCATTCAGCAGATATAAGCCACTAAAGCTTTCAGCAAAGCTGTAAGGCTTAACCCAAAGCACTCGGAAACAAGATAAAAGCTTAAGCATTTCCTCATCTAACATTCGCACCTGAAGATATGTGTGTACTGACCTTTCATATTGCTGGAATCAGTGTGTAGTGAAAATCCCTCTGTAATTTAGCGCTACAAGGAGTGCAGCCTGACTCATTCTGAAAGAACATTTTGTCTGCCACTCAGAGTCCAGAGTGAGTAAGTGTATTATTTGTCTATAAATAAAAACACCTAATGAAAAATTGCATTCTAGTCAGGGAAAACAGACATATTTTATCCACGTGGTTATTTTGTCCACAAAATACAAAAACTGAGGAACTGTGAAGCAGCTCTCAGTTATCCAGGTCTACTCTTCACCAACTCCTGCTGTTGCTTCACTCACATTGAGGTGAGGTGGAGAGTGCTGTGCAGATCCACAAATATTTCACACCAATTTTTTCACTTTTGTGGGCATCTCTGGAGGGTGTTAAAGGTCACTTTGTTGGGAGATGTTGGGCTGTTGTTCCACCAAGGAATCCTGGCTGTGCAAAATTGCCCATCTCTCTCCTTGGTCCTTTTGCCAAGGTTACAGCTGTACCCTTGTCCTGAGAGAAAATGAAGCGCTCTCCATCTTTTACAAAGGATGGTATGTTACTTAACTAAGGGTTTTTAAATAAACCTTGGATAGTTTTGGTTCTCTTGCCTGTATCCTCACTGAGCACTAAATTTTATGCCTAATGGGGTTACTATACATCTCTGTACAAGCAGCACTAGCAAAACAGTCTAAAATTCTTTGAAATATTTTTAAGTGTCCTGATGACCTGTATCTTCCTACAGTTGCTGAGGTTCAGTCTCAGTGAAATAGGAAATCTCTTTGAAATTAGTCACCATCCACGTAGAATGGAATGAACTGGCTGATTAGATTCTGTTCTCATTATCGGGGTATGGCCATTGGCAAGAGAAGCAGCACCTGGGCCAGGCTGGGCTGTCTTCTATAACTCCCTTCAGGTAACTGCACTGCATCTGAAATCAGTGTGGCAGGCGTATGGTGTTCCTGGCATTAGAGTCTGCAAGGGGCTTAAGAACAGCAGAACAGAAAATATGGAACGATGTCCTATTACGTAGGCAGTGGCAGGCTCAGCAGCCAGCTCTGGTCTTGTTTGCTTTCTATAGCCAGAACTTCTACTCACTCTCTAGGTTAAATAACTTTGGGTAGCAGCATCCATGATAATCTGTTGCCTGCAAGTCCTTGGCTTTTCTAGCAGGAGAAATATATTGGACTAGTCAGGTTGCCTTCTGTGATACCTGTCAGTTTAAATTGTGTGACCTTTTAGCAAGATCTGAACCTCACCTGTCTAAGTCAATTTAATCGTGTGTCTTTGTAAGGCTTCACAATTTCAGAGTTCTTTCAGCTGAGAAAACTAATTGAAAAAAGTTCGCAAATACTTCACTTAAGAGTAAGTAAACTTGGAGGAGAAATATTTCTTCTGCATGGATCTTCCTATCTTGTTCAACTTAACTTCCTTTATATGCTTTTTGCTGAAAATGTTCACCCCTAAAGTAGCCCTTTATCTTTTTTATCTCTGCATTTGACTGGCTCTCGGAGACCAAGACCTGTGGAAAGTAATTTAATTAAATCTTTTTTCCTAATTGGATTGAATCTGTGCAGTTGTCCATTTCCTTCAGGCTTCAGAACATAGAATCAGCTATTTCCTCTTGGATTTCAACTCTCCTATTATCAGCCACAACACCAACAGGCTATATTTCCTCTTCCCACCCCAACAGTTCCTGTTTGCTTTTTCCAAACTACGGCAGTATCTGTATTTCTCGTTCTGAGGAGAGACGGTCCCCACCATGTGTTGTGTTTTGTAGAAGAACTTCAAAAAACCCTCCTTGGGTCCTGTTTTACTTACTATAACCAGGTATCACTCTTCTCTGGAGCTTTTGGCTTCTTGCTAGCGGTAGTGGTGGCACAGAAGGAAGCATCTGACACCCCCTGCCCTTGCAGAGAACCCAGCTGTTCTTGCACCCTGCTGTTCCCACCAGGAGTGAAGGTTTGGTTTGGTTCCTCCATGGCATATGCAACAGCCATCTCAACTTGTGGGGGTGGCAGAAGTGGAGGCAAGGAATTTGCAGTATCTTATGATCCACGAACACCTATTTGCAGTGCAAATGGGTTCTGAGGGAAATGCAACTCCTTTTGCTCCCTTTCACCACTCCAGCTTTCCCAGGGAATGCTCCTGCCCTATCTCCAGTCAGAGTTCCCAATCCCAGCCCAGGTCACTTAGAGTCACTACATGTTTATCAAAGATGAATGGTGACAATTTAAGTTTAGCAAAATTGAGACAAGAAGGGCTTAGACTCCAGTTGCTAATCGTATCACCAGGCCAACAAAAGCCCCTGGCTACTTCATTCATTGGAAAGTGGAAATGCTTACCTAATCATTTGCCCCCCTCAGGGGTCAGAAAATTGCCAACCCTAAATAAAAATAATATGTTATGTCTCAGAAACATGCGTTGCCTCATCCCCTGCCTCTGTTACAGGCTGAGCACACTATTGGAAAAGAAAAAATGAATGTATATTACCATCAGGGCAGGAAAATCCCCATTTTAACCAGCCTTTCCAATAACCCTCGCACTTCACTCTCCCTATAAGAAAAATTAATATTCCCCTTTGCAAGAGTTCTAAAACCTAGAAATCCAAATGTATGTTGTAGAGGAAAATTAGAGGAGAAAGGCAATCAACAAAATTCTTAAAATTTTTAAAATGTCAAGAAAAAAGCTGTTCTCAGCATCTACCACAGAGTTGCCTTATTATCTTTGGGGCTGGGCACTTCAAGGGGAGGAAGAAGCTTATCTGCCCTGCTCAGCGTTAGCAGTATTGCTATATTCCTGCGCTGATCAACGCATCAGCTCTCGGTTACCTGATGGAGTTACCAGCCAGCCCAACACTGCCCAAAGCAGGAGGTAACTAGAGATCAGGCCAGGCTGTAACACTGTTATGCGCGATGTTTTTCTAGGTTTTGAGTCTTCTTTTTCCTTTGCAAAGTAGAGATGAGCCCAGTATTTCAGGGAATAGTGCACAGGAACATGCCAGAGGCAGGCAGTGACACCTCACCTGCTGACGAGCGCATCTCCCAGCAAAGATCTGTCAGGGAAAATAGGCTCAATGTACATAATGCAACCTAATTTTTTTTACTTGACTTTGTATGGAAGAAAGAGCCCAAGAATATAAATCCACTCATAATGCAATCAGAATCTTGGGATCCCTGTTTCATAATTTTTCAGATCACATTTTGACATCTAAGAAGTGTCCACGTGGTGAGACTGGGCGAGCTGCAGCTGTGGCTGCAATGGCATGCAGCGCTTGAGATTTCACTCCACCAGCGATCACTCAGTACCACGCAGCAAAGTGAATAAGAAAAGGTCTAGTGTAATTGACAGTAAAGTCTCTGAATTGAGTTACTCCTGCTTTTCCCTTTAAAGTTTCTGGTTAGAGTGTAATTGCTACTTAGTAGCAGTCTTCAACAAAACTGCCATTTTTTCCTCATCCGTGTATTTTTGTTTTTCTGATACTAGGCAGGAGCAGCTCAGTAATTCCGTGCTTTTGGACTCAGCACTGCGTAGGCCCCTCCTGTCTGCAATGAAGCTGTTATTTCACAATTCCTGGTGCTCATCTGGTTTGACTTTAACTGAAAATTTGGCTGTGAGAATTCATTGATAGCAACAAATAGGATGAGGTTACACTTTATCAACTGTGCTCACTGGGCACAGGATTTGTTTCCACTGCCTGATAGATTTCCCACAAAGTTCAGGAGCCAAATGAAGGAGGGAAAGCGCCTCAGGCAGGCAGCACATCCCTGCGCTAGTGCGAGTGCCCCCGCACAAAGGCTGGGCGCAGTGGAGAGGCTGCAGGGCAGCAGGGTGGCAGGGAAGGACAGGCATGGCAGGCGGCGAAACACTGAAGCTGTAGCAGTTCACCATGCAGTTACAGCTGACGCACTTAGGCAAAGCACAGTAAAAGTTTCTTTCTCTACGGAGGCATCCAAGTAGAATGAATAAAGGAGATAAATTTTCTTTTAGAAGGGTGGGAGGGTTTCCAATAGGCCTAACAACCGTTATGGTTTTATGTCAAGCAGTGGGGGGCCAGGGGGGAAGAGTTCTCTTCTATGAGATCTTTTCTTAAAGGATATGATAGATGATTAAGGTGCACAGAAAGCTTCCATAGTATATATATGAAAGTTCTCCCTGCAAGACTTCATTGTAAAACAAATGTGCTGCTTTAAGGATAATGGCACGGTATTATTTATGTAGACAGTTCCAGCAGTTCCCAAAGAGGAGTAAATGCTGTAATCATACCCATAAAGGCCTGCCTGCTTGCTTGCACATTATTTGGCATTAATTTTAGTACAGAATAATTATCAAAGGAACATTTGGATTTATTATCTGTAAAGACAATTTTAAATGAGGTATGAATTCAATACAGTAAGTGTTCTCTCAGCAGTGTGAATCCAAAATAGAGTCGTCGTCTTTCACCCAGTAAGTCAAGCTGTGCCTGGGCATATGGAGATTTTCATAACATATTCTATTCAAGAATTAGAAAGCAGTAAATATTTTTGAAAGCAATAATCAGCAACTGCTGCTGAGGGCAGCATCGATGTAGTGTAAGATTTGGAAAGAGTCCCTAAAGTTAGATATCCTGCATTGGGTGCTGAAACCCTGGCTTGGTTTTAAGGTCTTTTGGGGAGAGAATGAGGCAGGAGAGTGAGGTGTTAAATGCTGAGAGTACAATTTTAAGATAAGAGCCTGAGTTAACGCTGCTCAGTACAATGATCACCTGCAGTGAAATGTTCACCTAAAATTCCAAGCACTGCCATTTTTCAGCTTCTAAAAGTAAATGGCTTAGGAGATGGTACAACCCATCTGTACTGCTGCAGATCGTAGGTTTTATTGGGCTATTTTTGATCACACCGGACTAAACTCTGTTCCTGGTTTGCTAGATAGTGGTGAAAAGAACTCTCCTTTTCCGTCTGCCCATCCAAGTAATTTGTTTTGCTCTTCAGGGTTGAAATGTGCTTTATGCCCTCATCACCTCAAGGCTTGACAGTGCTGTAATGGGCATTATACAGTGCTAACCAGAAAAGCCACGTTCAAGAATCAATTCAGATCACTCTTCTGTTAGAGTAAGCCAGCAGAAGCGTTAACAGACCCTTGCTTCATACACTAGTGTTTGCTGGCACTTGCACTGGAACCCACATCACTAAGAAAATACTGCAAGTACTTCCAAGTGCCTTTCAGCTGAGTTTTCAGCAATTCCTTCTCCTTCAGTGATCCCCTGGGGGCTGGTATTGGGGAGAGCCAGTGGAGCCCACTCTGGTCTTTCTCCTGCCACTGTCTGTCAGGTCATGAATCTGGGTGGTTTTCAACAAGATCAGATATTCTTCTGTCTGTACAACTGCTTTATTTATTTACTTATCTATATATTTAGTTAATAGCAGTGGTAGAGTGTCTGGGCTGGCAAACATTGTCCCATCAGCATGAAAAGGGCCTGCACACTCATAAAGAATGGTGTGGAGCAAATCAAAACTGGCCAAGTGGTCAAGACTCAAGCTCCATTTGGGACTTTTTCTCGTAATAAAATTAACTTTAAAACCCCGTGGGGCATTATAACTTTTTAAGTAGTAGGAGAACAGTGTAGCAGTTCTGAACAGTAATGAGCAGCACTGCCAGCCATGAACTGTACTTTGTGGAGTTTCTCTTGCACGTGGAAATGTAGGCAGGAAAATATAGTGACCTACCTGAACAAAATCTTTTGTTCCACATTTTGAACTGATTAGAGAACAAACCTTGAAAACAGAGAGTTGTAGTACTCACAGTTCTAAAAGTAGATAGAGCAGTAGGTAACTAGTTAACTCATTTATGCCTTTTCTCTGTTCATGATTTGCTTATAAGCAGTGAAGTGTTGCCCAAGTGGGTGGTCCTTACCTGCTTGTGGAGTGACAGGTCTGCTCACCTGGGGCTTGTTTTTGTCACTGGTGACCTCCAGGAGGCAAAAGCCTGCAGAAGTAGCTAAACCAAAGAAAAGTCAGCAGAGATCCTTCTGTAGATCATGCTGTCATGAGCAAGTTACCAGCATCTGGCCCTAAAAAGCAGAGCCAACAGGTGGACTTGGTAAAGCCAGGACAGAAGATAACGTGACCACAAAAATGGAAGAGCCTGAGGGAAGTTTGCAGAGAGGATGGGGAAAACTGATAGCTAGACAGCTTTCTGGGATGGAAAGATAAGAGCAACAGGAAAGCTTAGGAGAGATGGATCAGGCAGAGAAAGAATGAGAACATCACTGCTTCAGTAAAGAGAAGAGGATTCATGGCACCATAAAAAAAGAAAGTAGCACACCAGACAATATGGTGTTGTGACCATTCTGATTCTCACCAGGTGAGAATCTATTTCACTCCTTTTAAAGGAGCTGGTGGGGTTGTCTAACTGAAAAATGTCCTGCCACCCAGTGAGCAGTGGTGGCCCTAACACAGGAGTTACTGGGAGGGTCCAGTCACCAGCACTGTGCTGGATGTCAGAATTAGATGATCATAATTTTCCCCTCTGGCTTTAAAATCTATTAACAGCTACTTTATGATGCTGATCATTTATCATTGCACCACAGACTGCAAGACCGGGACCACCATGATATACTTCATAGTTAATTTATTTCGGTTAGTTCACAGCTAAACTTAATTCAAAAGAATTTCTAAAAATTGGATTAGAAAAGGGAAAACCTAGAGATTTTCCAATTTAGAACTTTTTAGGGGAAAAAAAGGAATTTCTAGAGCTGTGAGTTGGTATGGGGTCTCAGATGCAGATGTTTGTCACTTGGTTGTGGCACTGATACCAGCCTGTTCCAGGAATTCACTGCCTTTCGCAGCAAATGATAAGGAAGATTGACATGTGTGCCCAGACAGAGGTATGCTCAAGGCTCCTGCAGCATGGCTCTCTTCATGGCTGGAGCTTTGCTAATGAAACACCTTCTGCAGCAAGCACTGATACAGTTTAATTACTTTCTCTTTGTCCTTCTGGTGGGTAATATTAAACTGTTCCTGAAAACAAAGCATGTCCTGCCTCTTCTGCAAACCTGTCAGAGCTGAGAGACACTCTGTCCCTTGGTCCACATCATCCCTGGTGTGTGGAGACAGTAAAACAGGTTCTGCTGAGGAAAATGAGAAACATGACTTGCTCTGTGACTGGTGCAGAGGGGGAACGGAGACAGGCTTGGCAGAGGACAAAAGGAGTAATGGTTGCACCATTTTTCCTCTCTGTTTTACAGAATTGCTCTCTTCCTTCTCTTTTTACCTTTTTTCCTGTCATGACCTTGCTACAACATAGGGAAAAAAGGATCCTTGAGGAAGTGGCCTAGTCACTTCTCCAGCATAGCGGTTCCTGTCCAAGTGCTACTTCAAGCGCACATGCTTCCAGGAACCAGGTGGGTTTAGCTCCAGATTAAATCTCACTGCACGCTCCAGGGCAGAATTGTCTCACGGGACAGGTAGTTCTTCTGTTGATATAGGAAGAAGTTAACTTTTTTTTTTTTTCCACTTGCACAGGTTACAGTATTTTTTTTTTCTGAGAACTTAGTCTTATATATTAAATTAAGTCAAATAATTCTCTTGCCATTATAAAAATAATTACCATGGCTTTTTGAAAAGAACATAGGAAATAAAAGATTTTTTTAACCCTCAAAACCCACAGCTTTTCTTTCCAGCATTATTTTAATGAGCAAAACAGTGTTAGATTTAAAACTGCAATTAAGATGAAAGTACAGAAATGACCAGCTTTATTTTTTGACCACATCTGCTGTTGTTGATGCTGCTAATGGGTTCCACAGGTACTAGTACTAACTGGCCTAACATCAGATAAAACTACTTTTCTTTTAGGCAGATATTAAAAAAAAAAAAAAAAAAAAAAAGAAAAAGGAGGAAAAAAGGAATTATAGGGAGGGTAAAATATCCTTCTTTTTCAAGCATAAGAACTGCATAGACAAGGAATCAGCTTCTCCAGGTCTCATTTCAGTATAGAATGTTCTCCTCTAATTTCTGTTATCAGTCCAAGCTCTGTCTCCTCCAGCCCAGGCTGTCCTGCTGACGCACCAAGCACAGAAATAGTCCCAGTGGGAGAGGAAGCGATGACCCTTAATCAGTGATATCCCTTTGTATCCCTCGGAAGAAGTAGCACTATTTTTAGTAGTTTTCCTTGTAAGAATTACTTGTATTCCTGTGCTCTTTGGCACAGATCCATTAACCAAATGTACTTAAATGTCAGATGTATGACCATTGCGAAATACAAACTGAACTAACATGACAAGGTTACTGATTGCTAAAACACACAGGGCCAGGTTTTAATCCCTGCTGGATGAAACTCTCTACTCCCTGTGCTTAAGCATGTTCTGTATTGGGACCATAAACCCTTAACGGAGCCTCCCAGTGCAATCCCCAAAGAGCAACAGATAAATGAAATAACTGTGACTGGAACCCGTCCTGGCTATAGACTGGACTACTCTCCAGATTAGCTAAGGCCCAAGTGTTTGTGTAAATCAGGACAGCAGGAGTTGACCCAATATTTGTAGAGTGCATTTTGAATTGTAAGGTTTATTTTCTCCCATAAACTCTCTTGTTTTCCACTGTTAAACTGCAAGGATTTTATTGCACTGCTACTAATCATACCAGCAATGTCACGACAGTCCTGAAAAGTGTACTGAGATCAGTTCATTTTTCTAACACAGTCCTTGTGCCACCTTGCCTTGCAAAATGGCTGAAGTGAACAGTTTTGAACAGTGACTCAACACACATGTTGCTTTCCAGTGTCAGGACATTTTGCTTTATTCCCCAGCCATAGCTAATGATGTCTCCGACGTTGTCTGCACAGCTCTGGGATTTGTTTGTTTGCTTGTTTGTTTATAGTAGCAGCTTCAGCAAAAGGTGGGAGCGTAAAGCATCAGGGAGCTGATGTAAAGAGAGCAAGAGTCTTTTGTAATTCCTTGTAGCTCTTTCAAGTACATCCATTTGTTTGACACTGATGCTGTTGTATATTTTAACCAAACACATGAACAAACCACTCAGTCCTGAAGCCTTTGCTTATTCACTGTCTGAGAAAGGACTTCCAGGTGTTCCTTATAGAAATTTAAACTCTTTTAATGTAAATTTGAATTTTGGATCTAAAATTAGTGAGTGTAGGTCCCTACCAGAATCTGAAGCCTGATCTGGAGGAACAAGTTTAATGATCATGTTGATGCCCACTAGCAGAAGTTCTCCTGAGATATTTTCACATCCAGGAGAAGATGCCAGCTTTGTACTCCAATTACTTTTAAGATATTCCTAAGCCTTGTCCTGCAGATTTATCAAAGTGAAGGATGAATGACAATATTCACATTGCTTTGGTGGAGAAAAGTCTCTAAATGTAGAGGCAAATCTCCCTGCTTCTCATGCCATCATCTAGCATCTCCCATGATTTTCTGTTTGTGTGGTATCACTAATTTACTGATCCGACAGCCTTTTATATTGTTCCAATCCATCACAAACCCTAAACATTATGCTTGTCTGTGTGTTTTACTCCTTTATTTTTTAACTAGAGGTACACAAATGAATACTGACTTCAGGTCTAATGCCTGATTTACGCAGATGCAAATGGACCTTTAATTTGCAAGCATGGTTGATATAATTAAAGGCATTTGTGCTTTTTAGCCAAACAGTTGCATATGTGTTTTTTTTATAAAGAATAATCCTCCTCAAGGATTTTTCCCTACTAATGAACGTAATGATTGAACATCAGGTACAGAGCCACTCTGCAGGCAAGAAAGTGATATTCTTGTAAAATGAGGTATCTCATATGGGTTGGTAGTTGCATGGTCTGAATATAGCCCTATTGCCAAACAGCCCTGATTTTTGCTGACCATTCTGACGTACAGTCCTTTCTTTTGGACTATAGAGGGGAATGCACAGGAGGACAAACATATAATAGTCCATAAATATAACATTCCTCATTTAAGTGATCTTTCAAAAAGTAAAAACTTTCCTAAAAATGCTTTAATACCATATAATCTATTCCACTTCCTATGTAAAAGCAGAAGCAGCTTAAAATTTTCAATAATTTTGGGTAAAATATTCCAGAACTAGTCATTTGTATGCTGGATTTCCACTTGATGCAATATGAAACCACAGAGATACCTTATCATGCTCTGAAAGCCAACATTATAAGGCACTGCTGAAAATATTGCAGAGCTTTGCATAGCAAAGAACTTTCAGCCACGTAGCTAACAAGTGTCCTGTGTTTTTAAACACAGACACCTTTGCTGCTTCAATATTATTAGAAGTTCGGAAGACAAGAATCTAGCCCGTAATATTTATACCATTTTTAAGTGTCATGGGGGGAAAAAAATCCAAAACTGAAAGAAAGAAAAAAAAAAAGGAAGGGGGGAGGCAGGGGGAGAAAAGCAATCTAGCTGGGAAAGCTTCAGGGCCTCAATTCTTGTGTATTGATGTTTTTACCACATCAAAATGATATATTGTATATATATAAAATATATATATATTTTTTTATATATATATATATGGTATATATAAAATCTACCACGTCAATGAAAGTTTCTTGTAATGAAGGGCTGAGCAAACAGACTGAAAGATGTCTCCGCTTCGGAGAAACTACAGGCTAATCAGATTTATGGAGTCTTGTCTCTCTCATACAGGAGAGCTCTTGCACAGCGTGACAGCAAAGGCGATGTCACCAGCACGTCAGGGCCTGCGGAGCTGGGGGTGCCACCGTGGCTGTGCCATGTGGGCTGCTCCTGAGCTCAGCACCCCGCGGAGCGTTTCCAACGGAGCAGCTCAGCCGCACAGGGCACTTGGGGTCCCGCCGGGAGGGAGGTGCAGTGGCTGTGGCAGCGCGCAGCACATGTTAAATACCAGCCTGGATACTAGGTGTGAAGCATCAGGGGATGCGTAGTCCTGTGCACAGTGAGGCAGGCTGAGCAGCGCTGCTTCACTGGCTCACGTGGTCCCTCTTCATGGTAAGTGACTGGGTACCTCGCTCATAAATGCACTTCCAACACTGCTAAATGCCAGAGTGCAGCCTGCCAGGATCTTGGTTAACAGAGAGGGCTAACTTCTCACCATATCCATGCTGGCACAAGATCTGTCAAAACAGACTGATAAAGAATGAGGGATAATCTTTAAAAACAGCTGGGTTTTATACAAGAGGTGCGTTGTTTTTTACTTCTTATCTTTCTGCTTTGTGTAAAAATTGATATTTAAATTGTGGTTTCGTTAGGGAAGGCTGCACTTTCAGATACCTCTCATTTTCAAACAAGATCTCAAGCTTTCCTGCCTGGTTTTCCTCAAGCCTTTGGAATTGGATCTGAATTTCACGTGGAATCAGAAATACTGTTTATGTAGATTTTAAAATACTCGTTTTAAAATATCTCCCAGTAGCTAAATCCTTTGCTTGCTGATGATAAGGAAACACTTTTTCTGCTAGTGGTTTACTGCTGTTTTCAGGGCTTTGTAAATCTAAGCTTCAATTTTTCTTCACATTTCTGCTTACATCCAAAAGTGTTAAAGTTGAATTATTGTAAAATTAATTGCATCAGGAAACACAGCATTATTTTTCTCCCATTTCTGATGTTCATATTGCTACTGAGGAAGGAAAAGAGATGGAAGGGGAGGTTTCTGAATGTTGTAGTAGACAAGCTGCTTGTTTCTTTCACTGATAAAGAGAGTGATTCCTTTAAAGTGGAGTAGAAAGATCTTTGAATCTTTGGAGTAGAAAGAACTTTCGCTGTGAATAACATCACATGCAGCTGCACAAGGAGTGGAGTCGATATCATGCTTTGTGGGCCACTGAGTGTCTGGGAATGAATGCTTTATGATCGTGTTTAGAGGAGGCTGAACCAAATCTAAACAAGCAAGAGAGTTTTATATTCTGAAAACTCAAACCTTTGGTGAATGTCTTATATATTCTGTGCTAATAAGAAGTGTAGTAAAAGATTACTCTGAAGATTTACACAGATACATAAACACGTATAGATGCAGATTTGTATAAAGTGCAATGGAAGAGGGAAAGTAGATTTAGATGTGAATGCAAGAAGGAAAAACTAAACACAGTTGGACTGTTTTAGCCAGAAAATGAGTTAGTGCTGCATTTTTCTGCCAAACAGAGAACATGCATCTCCATTTTATTTGTCTCCTGAGCCATGGATATACAGCTAAATAGTTGTGATAAAAGGTATGGGGTTTTAAGCTCCACACTGAAACAATGAAAAAGGCAGAACTAATTGCCCTGAGACTTTTGCCTCTCATAAGGACAAGTAAGGCAACTTCACTCTGGCAACTTAGACTTGATCCTGTCTCATGGAGTTCAGGGACTTATTGCCCTTCCCCTGTCCTATAGTTCAGATTTTTTCCTCACCTAAACATTTACGAACTCTTCTCTCAAACACTTCCCAGGCAGGACAGGAGGTTAGAGCACACCAGAGCTGACAATAATACTGGTAAACTTCAGGTGATTTACAAATCTATCCATCTTAATTATCAGAGTCTCCAAACTTTCATTTCTCTTGAGGCCTGCTGTTTTCTCAAAATCAGAATCTAATAAATCCCATTTGCCAGTAATAAATTCCTTTGCCAGTAATGACAAAACTACATGGGAAAAAAAGCAGTGCTGTGAAAAAAGTAAAGGACCAAGGTCCGCATAAGCATCTGAGACCATAAGAATTTACCCTCTGTAGACAGATTTGTCCCCATCTGCAGAGGCTCCAGAGGCAGATCTGTGAAAATCATCATCTGATTCTTCCACTTCCCTGTTGAGGACCCCAACTCTCCTTTCCTTGTTGACCATCTCAGTGGGCAAGTCTCACTGCTGCCTTGTGCTAGCCTGGGCAGTGGCCGTCTAACTTCTCCATGACTTTCCTCGCTGACGCTAAGCTTTGCCCTTTCTACTGCCTCCCCAAGAGGGCTTTCTACCCGCTCCCTTGCTCCTCCAACTTGTGCCCATTCTTCCCTAACCACAAGTGATTGGTGGTGTCATCTTTGGCAGTAGTGGTGATGGCAAATACCTTGCTGTGTTTCACCTTCCTGGTACTGGAGGTGGCTCGTTGCTGTCCTGCTGGGCTATAACTGGTTCCGGTGTGCTGCCAAGGAAGAGTAAGTTTTGGTAAGCCCCTGTGTCAGCTACCTGGCAGCACTCCGGGCTTGTTCCACTTCAGACTACTCCTAATAACAATGATCCCAAGATGCTTTTGAAGAAATGACCCTGATATCTATATCTGTGTGTTTGTGGATGCATACACATGAAAAACATAGTGCTGCTTTTTTATTATTATTATTATTAGACATCTCTGTGTAACTAATACACAATTTTTCTTTTTTCTTTTTTTCCTTTCCTTTCCTTTCCTTTCCTTTCCACTTCCCTTGTC
The DNA here is from genome assembly GCF_963210335.1 of Falco punctatus. Lineage (NCBI taxonomy): Eukaryota > Metazoa > Chordata > Aves > Falconiformes > Falconidae > Falco > Falco punctatus. Next base: position 14,341,902 of record NC_137594.1, on the reverse strand, counting down.
CCTTTTCCTTTTTCCTTTTTCCTTTTCCCTTTCCTTTCCTTTCCTTTCCTTTCCTTTCCACTTCCCTTGTCCTTTTTCCTTTTTCCTTTTTCCTTTTTCCTTTTCCCTTTCCTTTCCTTTCCCTTCCTTTCCTTTCCTTTCCTTTCCACTTCCCTTTTCCTTTTTCCTTTTTCCTTTTCCCTTTCCTTTCCTTTCCTTTCCTTTCCTTTCCTTTCCTTTCCTTTCCTTTCCTTTCCTTTCCTTTCCTTTCCTTTCCTTTCCTTTCCTTTCCTTTCCTTTCCTTTCCTTTCCACTTCCCTTGTCCTTTTTCCTTTTTCCTTTTTCCTTTTTCCTTTTTCCTTTTCCCTTTCCTTTCCTTTCCTTTCCTTTCCCTTCCTTTCCTTTCCTTTCCTTTCCTTTCCTTTCCTTTCCTTTCCTTTCCTTTCCTTTCCTTTCCTTTCCTTTCCTTTCCTTTCCTTTCCTTTCCTTTCCTTTCCTTTCCTTTCCTTTCCAAGTGTGGTTGGATTCCCTGGATTAAATGTCAGCATTACTGTAGAGCATTTCAATTATCCTGTTTAGTGCTGGAGTGGTGTAATACTGAGATGAAGTTACAGAAATCTGAAATCAAGAAGTTTTTTACCCATTTTAAGAGCTACTCAGAGTCATCCTAAAGTTAGGAATCATGCAGAAGGTATAGCCTCTGGCAAAGCAGCAGACATTTCACTGCAGTCAGTTTATTCTTTGTTTGCAAAATAGTCCTCCTTTCACCTTAATAAATAGAAGAATTAATGAAAACTTTTTTTGGCACTTTGGCTATTACTTTTATATAGCCATCAAAAGGAAATGTGAACAGGATTGACAATTTCATTTATCTTTGTGATAGAAATGCAAAGTAAAGAATTTGTAGCAAGTTGTGTGCACATCATAATAAAAGGGCAGCAAGAAGCCCTTTTCCAGCCGGTGCAATTTATTTACCGCTTTTCAAAATGAACTTCTCATTGTGTGCCTACAAATCTGCCTGCTCTGAATATGCATTCAAAGCAAAAGAAAACAGGACAACTTTGAAAGGATATTACATAGGAAATTGCAAAAAGTACTTTATAATTACTTGGAAGTTTTGTCAAATTGGACAGTGTATTTCTGTGCATTTCAATAGGGTGTAAAAGCACACTCGGCTGATGACCACGAAAAGGAAAGCCTAGCGAGGTCCACTCCTGCTTGTAGCAGGACCAGTGGGTGGGTGTTATTCCCAGTGAAGGTGTGAAAGCCTGCAAAGGCTCTCATCTACAGAGGGTCAAAGAACAGAAAATTATGACTCTGAGCCAGAACCAATTCATATATGCTGTAATTAGATACTGTTACATGGAAAGGAGAATAAGATGAAGGGGCTCAAATTAAGACTTGGAAGAACTAATTCTTCTCCTTCACAGGAGCTTCTCCATCATGCCCGTAGAATGGAGATTATTAGCTGTCTAATGTGGCTGACTCCATAAATTCTAAACCGCTGTATAAAAATATCCAAATCTCTATAACAATTTGGAAGAAATTACCCAAATCTGTCTGCCCCAACCTGCTCTATCCCACCCACTCAGCTAGACTAGGTACGTTGGCCCTTACTGCCGTAACCAGGGGCTACAGTTTGACATATGCATCTGTGCGACTCTCCCAGCTCATTCCAAGTCAGAAGAAGGGCCCCAGTGGAGTTAGCCAGTATCAAGTGCCCTGCAAGACTTTTCCTGCTAAGATGGTTGGGTAAAGGAGCCACGCAATTCCATTAGCAGGCCTCACGCCCTTTGCACTTACTAATCATAGCAAATGTAAATAATATTTCTATAAAAAGTAGCCAGGGTTTGTTACGGGAAAGGAAGAGAAATTTACCCCTTGGGTTGAGGGGAGAAGCGTCACCGAAGGTCTAGAAAGAATTAGTTATGGGCATGAGCAAGGCAGGTTTTTTAAACATAAATGCTATAGTGCCCATCAGGCACCTGTTAGCAAATTTCAGACAATCAGCTATGAGAGGTGAATCATGACAATGAGCAGCTGGGTGAAACAAACAGGCTCTCCATGCCACTCCAAGCTGGTATTTCCAGGATGTCCTACTCAAGAACCAGAGCCCCACCATTACTGTTTACCTAAACCAAAGATTTGTGTGGTTCTTTGTCCTGGAGATAAGATACAGTCTCTGCACAGAAGTGTGTTAAACAAAAGACTCACAAAACCGTCAACCAGGAGTAAACCCAAAAACATTCCTGAGTCCAAGATACAAAGGATTTTTGGCATTCTGTTTGGCAGCATTAGCATGCAGTATCAGCAACGCCTTCTTCCTTCCCTGTCTCTCAACACCAACACAAGTCAAATGGGGAAATAACAATTCTTCAGCAGAAACAGCACTGCATTTCATATGTTCTCCCTGTCTGGCATTTCATTGAATATACAAAAATCTAACAAACCTAACCAACCATTAAAATCTGCAACAACAACAGCATGCTTTGAGGGAACTCACACATGTAAATGCAGATGATGAAGAAACAAGTAAAATTTCTTGCTCATGATGAAGAGGTCAAATAATCTGGTCAGACAGTTTTAGTAATTTGCAGTTTATTCATTAACTTGTACTGTAGCATACTGCTATTTATTTTGAATACAATGGTAAAGTACAGCCACACAGAATTCAGGCAGAGAGCTAGTTAAAGGATAGTTTTAGGACAAGTGGTGTCTGATATCTGTAAGAAGGCTTTTGGATTCACCACATCCAAAACATTTGCTCGTGTAATGTGCCTTCATGTATGATCAGTGTTACACTAAAGCCTATCAATTACTTTGCAGAATTCATAAAAATATAGACATCTAATATATTTGGACATTAAAAGGTGATTCATTAGCTGCATTTTTAATTTAACAAATTTAACTTCATAAATAAGATTTTTTTCCCTAGGCTATAATTTCTAATTATGCACCTATATAAATTCATGCTATGGTATTAACATTTCATAAACTAAAAAGGCAGTTTTCAGTCTGTGTGGAATATTATAGAAAAAAATTTCTGTGCAATACAGCTATAAAGTTATAGCCCAAACACTTGTTCAATGTTTTTGGAAGAAGCTCTATGTCAAAAGTGCGGGTTTTTTTTCTACCCAGGTAAGCCACAAGTTCAAGTGCAATTGGGTGAACATTTCAGTTTTATCTTAACCTCTATCATTAGACAAAAAGTCTGGAAAACTATCAGCTATTGCTCAAGAAAAGGTCAAAAATAACTGCCAAAAAGGTTGAATTCTTTGTTGCTGGGTATATAGGTTGATCCAAGTACAGCCAAAACAACAAAAAATATCTTGCGACAAAAGCTAAATAAAGATGACAGTATCTTAAAAACATAAATTATTGCAGGAGTTACATTGGAGGGAGAAATCTACCTGCTTTTTTAATCATCTCTTTACCTCTGAAGAGGTGGGACCTTTTGGAGGCTTCACGAGATTAGTGGGCTGCAGCTACCCAGCGGGCAGGAGGCTACCACAGCCTCACTGCCTGCACCCTCATATGTCTGTGTCCTGTCACTCCCCCCAGCTGCTTCCCTGGGTGTCTGGGCACAACACAGAATTTCCCAGAGAGTTAATGTCTTCTGCTCTCCGGGGCCTCATTCTTCCCCTGTAAGCCCCATTGATGCTCTGGGGTAACAAAGAGCTTCATTTTTTTAGCTTCTGAACAAGTTCTCCTGCCCATCCCCGCCCCGGGACGCACCCCTTTAGGTGCTCGTAACTGTCCACACATGCAGAAAGCCATTCCAGTAGATCCCTCTTCCTTCCCCCAGCACCTCTCCCCTTTCTGTAGGGCCACGCTGTAACAGAGGAATTACTTAGAAATGAATCAATATGATTTCTTTTAGCCATGACTACTGTCACCAACTTCAGGCCTCTGGTTTCCAGAGATCTGCTTTTGACTTGATGGTATCGTATTGACAGAGAAACTACAGGCAACAGAAAAACCTCATAATGCCAAAAATTTTGCTTGTTATTACCAGGATTTTCAATAATCTTTGATTCACTGTGATGCACGTCACCAGAATCTCATTAGCCTACCAATCCTGCCTATTTGACTTGGCATTTCTCATCTACAGAACAGGGCCATAAAGTTGGACTTTAAAAGACACATTCCCCTGACAGCAGAAAGTATTTTGTACAAACTCATAAGCAGCAGTGAGGAATCATCACCCATAAGACAAAATGATACTCTATTGAGCAGACAATGTACTGCAGATAACCAGTATAAGATGAAACACGGTAAGGTTATGAATTTGAAAGCCAACTAGGAGTTTCCCATTCAAAGCTATCTTTGAAATTGTGGGGGTAGTGTTTATAGCAAAAACCATGTGTGCCATCCAGGAGGAAAACACAGAAAATATTTAGGTGAGGTTTTGGCTTTCATGAGCAGGTCTCAAGAGACACAGCCAGATAGCTCAGGCGGTGCAAAGCAGCCTCTCTCCAGCGCACTGATCGTCCCCAGAGGGGTGGTCTTTGTCCCTGTGCCTGTTGCCCTTGTGCCGACAAAGCAAGGTATGCTCAGCCCTGGCATGCCATGCCGTGGCCAGCGCTAGCAGTGAGGAGCAGGACTGGTGCGCCTCACTGCCCAGGTATGCAAAAGCACTTCTGACATTTCTCCCCATTTGTTAGAGCAACCATCTGGCCAACGGACTTGTTCTGAGATGTAAAGCACAGCTCAGAGAGGCTTTATTGCTAAGAAAGATGCAATAAAAATAGATAGGTAGAAAACATCATGTGTAGAGCTTTCATACACAGAATAATAATACTGGGAAAACAGACTGAACTTCCACATATGGTGGCTTAAGTTGAGAGCGCTGGAACAGACCATGAGTGCACACGCAGCTGTAAGAAAAATACTGATTTTGCTGGGAGAGAAAAATGTCATCAGTGCTTAGTTTTATTCACAGTGTTCATCTGCTAACAGTATTGTGGCTGAATTTATTCTGGTTATCACTATAGTTAATGTCTTCATAACTGCTTCATGGTTTCCTCCTGAAAACGTAAACTGCACAGTAGCAGAAACTACTGAGCGGTAGCAGGATCGCTGCTGTATGCAAAGAGCTCTAAGGGAGAACACGTATTGTAGTCAACTTTACGCACAGTTCTGAGGATTATCTCCTGAAAAAAAATCAAAATACAGCAGACCTTCTGAACAATTAAAATTGCTATCTCTAACTGCCAGTGTAGTTAGTTTATTTAAACAAATACCTTTTTTACCTAGTGGATTAATCTTAGATTACTGAAGTAAAAGTACAAGCCTTAATATTGAAGTAGCTGTAAATATTTGAATTCTAGCATTTTGATAGAGTTGTTACTGTTTATTTTGAATGCCTTTCTGCTTAGTGTTATGATTTCTTCTGTAGCTAATCAGACACATACCTCTACCTTCTTCCTGTCAGTTGCATTATGCTTGGGGTGGGTGCTGATCTGAGCAGGCTGTGGGTCCCTGGGGTTGGGACAGAACGTGCCTTGGCACAGCTAGGCTGGAGCTGCAGCCCCCCAGGACTGTGACCGCTGCCTTCTGGGTGGTTACCCTGCCCGCCAGATTAAATACCTCACAAATGTCATCCATACAGCCTGAGTCCCAGAAACACAAATTAATTCCTAGCATGCTATGGAGCCTGTCCTTTCCAATTCACCGGGATACCTGCCTCTGCGTTTGAATGACTGCCTGCAGTGAGCTGGACATGACTGAATTACAGCTTGAGAAATAATCATTCCTCTCAAAAATTTTCACCGTGTAGAAGGGCTAAATCAGAGCAAAGTCACATCTGAGCATCAGGACTCTTACCCACATAAGAGATAAGGAAAGGAGAAACTTATTTGTGTGTCCATGTTCTGTTACCTACATCTTACTGACTAGATTATCCTCCTGACAGTCAGCAGAGCTTTCAGAGGGAAGTATCTGAAGTCAGATACATGCTTACCCCTGACAGGAGCCACTTTGAACAAATGCGTGTTCTAATTTTTTTCTAAAACTCTGCAAATAGAACCATTTGTCCGCAAAACACTTTGTTAGAATTATTTGCTCACCTTTAAGGATTCATTTCATTAAGATTTTTTGTCTTAGTCTCTTTTCCAGGACACTTTTGCAGATTAAATGCTGGAACTTGTGTATTTCTGCAGTTGTCATTATCATTATTATAAACTAGCAAAACCTTACTTAATTTTTTGTAAACGTCAAAATTTCCTGAGTGTTTTCTTGAATCCACCTTCCCATATGTTCAATACCTCACCTGATTATTGGGCTTTGTCTACAGCCAATATTTTCTGCCCACCCTCTTTCCACCTGACAAGCTCCTACCTGCTGAAAATTATTAGTTACCACTCTGTAATGCACAGCTTCTAATCCACACCTACCAAACGTGCTATGAGGTTAGGTTTTGGTGTTCCCTGTTAGAATCTGTACAAAGGTCTGACACAGAAAACCCCTGTCAGAAGCCAACCGGTTCAGATCTTGGGAGAAGGGAGGTGAGAAAGGATTATTTTTAATCTAATTTCCCTGAGAACACTGAGAAAAGCATCAGAGTTTGTACATGAAGGATATGTAATCAAAAGCAATCTGCCTTTCAGTTCTCATCTTCTTTCCTTTGCTTGTGGCAGCATCTCCTCAGGTCTTCTGGTGCCACAATCTCCTTGGAGGATAGGGAGAGGCTCCTATTTCTGGACCATTTGTGACCAAGCGAGTGACTTAAATCCCATAAATTCTTGAAATGTTGGCCCTTTGGGGCTGTGTAACTCTTTCTCCTTTGGGAAAAAATTGCTTTAGGCTTGTGGGCTGCAGGAAAGTTACCCAAGAGAAAATTCATTCTGGCCAGGAGCAGGCTCCAACCTTCCCAGCCAGAAGTCGAGCAGCAGAGAGAGGCATCACTCACGTCTATCGGTTTCTCGGGTCACTCGCTGGAGCGGTCCCTATTTCCATGCTCTACACGTAGTCCTTCACAAGGAACTATTGGCATCTGCCTGATACACCCACTGACTGGTTTCTTTCACTTTTGGGGATAAGCAGCTCATTTTCTGGATGCATTTTTCTTCAGCCTGAATCCTTCCTACCGTGGCCATAAAATGTTAATGCATCAACAGGCCGTAGCTAAACTTCCATGGCGTCACCTCCCAGCTCAGCACTTACTCCCCACATGCATCAGCCGTGCGTCTTTCTAACTACAGCAAGCACTGAAGAAACACTAGCAAGTAATTGATCCTGCTTGAACAAAATAGTCATTTCAATTCTAATTTAGGACTCACAGTCTCTAACAGTCTTTCTGAAACAGGAGTAGCAGGTTGGTTCACCAACAGACCGAAGAGATACATTACTCATGAAAGGGTTATCTGTAAACCGAAAAATACATGTCCTTTCACATTCCCTTCTCCGTTCCACAAACACATGCTGCAATGAGAGGGGTGTGGAGGTGACCCCCTCTCAGGCAGGCCACTGCAGGCTGCAGAGATGCTCTGCTGGCATCTCCATCCAGGCTGCCTTCTCCCAGTGCCAGGGTTGCTGGGAGGAATGGAAACAGAATAGGGAATCTGGCCCAACTTTTCTTTATTTCATATAAAGAAAAGTAATATAAATGATTAAGTCAGAGCATCTAATTCATCTGTACAGCATGAGGTCAGGTGTTTCAGCTGATAAATGAAGACATCGACTTATTAGCCTATTTTGGCAGAATTGTTAAGAGCATGTTTACATTCAAGATCATTAAGGGAGACATCTAAAACCAGAAGCATCCAAACTTAATGGATGCTTTTTGAAACTGTTGGCTTCAATGAGTTGTGTTACGTTCTTTTATTAAGTGGATAGGTTTTTGTGGTTTAGGTAGAGAGCAGCTGCAGATAGTTCCTTAAAAAATAAAAATAAAGTCTTGCTCTGTAAAGGAAAATTAATTGAATACTTAGAAGCCTTTCTGTGCATCAGTGCAGATGTGGTGTGTTTAATACAAGATGGGTTTTTTTCGTCTAATATGATTTTCTGTGTTATGTGTGTGTTATATATAGCATAACATTCTAGTTCTACTTCAGCTCTTCTTGCACTCTGTTCTTTTATGTTCTAGTATTAATTGGAAAGATGAGGTTTCTGAACATTTTCTAATTGCATTGATTTAACAAAGGTCATGATTTTGGCTTTATCAACTAGCCAGATTCACACCATCAACACCTTTTCTCTTGCTGTCTCCCTCACCCACGGTTCAAGGACACAGTGCATTGGCATGCTATGTACTTAAATCCCCAACTGACAGTTGCAGCAACCTGTGTCCATTTGGAGTGTTCCCCTATGTTCTCACAGCTTAAGTGGAATTTATAAAGGTGTTTAATATAGAAAATATTTTCAATCATTTAAAGGACAACAACTCTGAATAATGAGTATCCATGTATACACTATACATAGAGAGAGAAATATAGATCTATATAAAATGAAATGTCTTTTATGTTAAACTGTTATTAAAACAATTGGTTCTGGCAGAAGTCCCACAAGTGAACAGAGGAAGGTTACCCCCTACACCTAGATAATCATTGTGGTGAGGCCAGGACACAGAGGCCACCCTGCTGCAGAAGGTGATGCAAGCCCTGATGGCTCAGCTTTCTGCCTCATCCTGCAAGGGCGGTACCCAGTCTGCCATAGCAGCTTTTTCTGTGAGCTACCTAGCAGCCAAATCAGTACAACTAATGTAACCATATTTAATGGAAAAAAAAAAAAATATCATAGTAGCTTTAGCTTCAGCTCTTGACTTTTTAACAGCAATGTTTTTTCTTCCAATATTTTATCAAGTATTTATTCTGTAATAAATAAATAAATAGATCCATGCATTCTAAGCAAATAAAACTAATTTCCCCACCTCTAATTAATCAAGTTTTATTTGCTTAGTATCTGTGATGTTGCAGTAGTTATACTAACTCTCCAGTCATTCACTGAGTCTCCCTTGAACAACTGGATAGATGTGACTTGAATTCCTAATTCCTTTGATTTTCTAGCTCCACTAGTATACTGGAGAGTCTAACATGATGTGATCCTGGCAATGCAAATATTAAAAAGGAAAGGAGAAACAATCTTTTCTTTAAAAAGTAAAGCAAACTCTCCAGTTTTACACATGGAAACATATTCTTTACAATCTTGCACAGCAGGTTCATCTCCTCACCCTTTACACCTGGAGTTGGCAGATCACTGAGGCACTTACGTTGCAGCTCACCCAGAAATGCTTGCAGAACTGAGGTCTACGCGTTTAAGAGGCTGCTGCAAATCCTGTCTGATCTATGGGTTTCTTATGGGGAATTTTTTTTCCCTATGAGGTGCTGGGAGTTCTTTGAGGTCAAATATATGGCAGTTCTCTGTGTGGGAGATATACTAGTTTCTGTGAGCCCAGTAGGAAATACAAGGTATTGCCTAACTCAGTAGTGTTCTCTCTTAGGCTTAGCATGGGGGTTTTTAGTAAAATTTTTAGTAGCATTCTTTTTTCAGTCTTTATTAATAATATTGTGGCTTCAATTCCCCATTAATTATACCACTTTAAGAACGTGATGAATTGTGAAGAATTGGTAAACAATTGTTTAAATTATTTTGTAGACCCAAATATGGAGTATTTTGAGTTTCGTCAATGTTTTTATCTGTTTCAAATGATAATTACATTTTTTTTCCCCAGAAAACAGATTAATTTATAGATTAATTTATAATCTATAAAATATTATTTTCTAATAATTAAGAGACAAGATATTACAAGATGGTGACCTAATATAGTTATAAAACTCCTAGTGTAAGTTAAACACAAATATGTTACTCGGAGGGAGTAATGACAGTATGTAGGTAGAGACAAGGCAAGCAATACTCACCTCCGTACCGTCAGGCACTGCTGGGTCATCTTGGAGTCAGAGCTTCTCACGGTAATGGTGAAGTTTGACTCTTCCCCGTATTTAGTATACTTCTGCAAAGCAGAGTATTTTTTAAAATTCCCAAGACTGAGTTGAGGTGGCTTTTACTCTGCCTCTGTGTGATCCACCTCATTCAAGCTCTTCCCAGTAAATTTACTAGATCCTTTTTCATACGTAGGGGCTGCACTGAGCAGTGGAGGTGCAGCCGCTCCGATCTGCTGCAGGATGAGCTGCTAAATAGCAAGCCCACACGCTGGTGGACCTGGCAGATGATGACTTTTATATGTTGTCTTCTCCTGCCATCTTACACTCCAGTTTAAGTGTTAGGCAGCCAGCATCATGTCTTTTATTAAAACAGGCTATATGCCATAAATTTCAGATAAATTTTACAGTGTGCAATAATCTGATTTTCTGACTGCTTTTGATTTTATTGTAAGCACAGGGTACTAGAAGATGAGCTATTGTTGCACTATCATGAATATGTTGCCTTCTCTTTCCGTATGTTCTTGCATGAGCATCTCTTACTGTTAGATCGTTTAACAAAGAATATCAGATAAAGTAGAAACTAAAGGCAATTAAAAATGCATTTGCTGCATAAAGTGAGAACTGTGCCTAGCCAAAATGCAGAAACGTGCTTTCTACCTTAATCAGTTTCATAGAAAGTGAAACGAAGCTTTTTGGTGGAAATGTCACTTGTCCAGAGTAAGGATAATAAACCGAAGAGGTAGCACAGTCTGACAGTTTTAACCATGAATTTCCTAGTGTAAGACCAATCAGTTCTTTCTCAAACTCTGTTAGACTTCTGCCTATCAACCTGGATCCTGGAATAACTTTGAGGCAGTGCAGCCCACTGCTTGCAGATGGGAAACAGGAAAGTTATCGTGTACACTGGAAACAATCCACCCCTTTGAACTTGCAGCTTTTATGACCTTTTACAAACTTCTCATGAGAACACAAATACGCTGTCAGTTTGGTTTGGGCCTGATCAGACTGGAATTTGGGGGGTGGGGAGAAGGACGGAAAAATGCAATTATACCTCTTGATTTGATGTTAAACCAGTGACATTTTGAAGGCAACCAGGCTAGCAGTTGCCAGTCTGTTATGAGCTACTCTGAGGCAGAAGCTCCACAGTGAAGGTCACTGTACTGGAAGCAGAGAGATGAACATTTTAGCATCTCTTTCTCTTTCGCTTTTTTTTGTTTCTTTATGTCCAATATTTGCTTCTGCCCCTCACCTGTTTTCTAAAGATAATGCAGTTTTCAGAAGCCAGTCAGCATGCCACGAGCATATTCCTGAACGCTGCCTGTGAGTGGCGAGTGGCAGCACTGGCGGCTCCACCACAGGAGCAGAGGGCCAGAGCTGCCCTCCACGCTCACAGGAGTCATTGGTAAAAGCATTTACTTTCTATCAGCAGGAGCAAAACCGGCTGCTGTGACTATGAAAACATGTCAGGAAAAATGAGGAAAAAAAAAAACCTGACCAAAAATCTGAGAATATAGTGTTGAACAGGATTTCCTTCTGCCAGAGAATTTAGGGAGAGATGAACGTTGCTTAATTATGGTAGGAATACCAACTCACGTCAAGTATGTTACAGCGCTTTCACAGCAGCTCAAAGTAAATGTCCCATCACGTGTCTTTCATGTGTGTAAAACTGGGTATTTTTGCAGCTTTCTCCTTCCCAAAGGTGACCCACACTGTTTTAATTTATGAATGGATTAACTCCAAACAGCAGGGTATGAATTAAAGGCTCCTCAAGCAGCCATTAGAAAGTATTTTGGTTATTCAAATAATGGAGTTGCTAGTCATTAAAAAAAATTACAGGGAGAAATGTTCTTAAATGCCATCAGCTAGGCAGTGCTGAAATTGCTTAGGGGATTTCATGAGTTGCTATAAAACATGGTCCAGCAACAGCAAAAGTAGTCTGCTGTTACTAGTCCTGTGTCAGTGTCTGCTTAAAGCACCAGATACTCATCCATTGTTAATCACCATCACCTCCTGAGGTCAGTGATGCTCCTGCATTTCATATAAAAGGAGGATTTGGGCTAACAGTGGAATATAGAATGGGACTGATAGATGACAAAGATGACTGTCCCTTCAGGAGGAATCCTGCGGGTTTCATCCAAATGGTCCCTTTAGACTGCTGGCTTCCCTGGAAAGATGCTCAGGAGCCAGGAAGGGGACTTCAGAGCCTCTCTCTGCCATATCCTCAGGGTTGGCTTAGGGATGAAGTCACGTGTATAAAGTGATAATGAGTCCTGTTGCCAGAGCAAATGCTCCTGTGTTTTGGCTTACCCTACAGCAGAGAGCATCTTCTCTACTAAAATCTGATTTGGAGTGGAAAACTATGGAATTGCCATTGGATTTCTCCATAAAAACAACCAATTTCAGTTTGCCTAGGTGTAAATTTTTGTTATATATCTGCCACATGGCTTAATGTAATATCTGACTGACAGTTACAGCAAAAAAATATGGTCATCAACAAAACACAGCCTTTACTTCAAGCACCTGAATAGTTTCCCTGATTTCACCGAGAATCAGTGATGTGAATAATGCTGCAGGATCAGCAACTGCAAAAGGAGCCTCTCCCTCTGATATTCCTGCCATTCATCACCTGTTCAGGCTATGAGCGCAGGCAGGTGATAGCTTCTGTGCTGTAGAAGTCCCTTTTGCTGGCAGGAATGAATCAATAAATGACTTCAAATGTTTTTATGATCCTAAGAGCAAAATAACTTGCACAGAGTACTTGCTAGTCAGTGTAGAGCACAACAGTCGTGTCATGTCGTGTTCCCCCCCCTTATAATTTTAGCAGAAGAGAACATAAAAAGTCTTGTTATTACTCTAACTTAAGACTGTGAAAACCACGCTTGTGTTCCTAATTTCTTACTTTAATTGAATACAAAGATATCAGCAATCCAGTGTTCAGCCGCTAGGTATAAAATCAGATTTGGTGGTAGAACTGAAGGTTTACTGTTATAAATTGAGGGACACGTTCAAGATAAAACTGTCTTCACTTCAGCAACACTATTATTACAGTAACAACCTTAGATTTATTAAAATAGAACTAAGTTTAAATGCATTTGCCTTTCCTTTTCATTTTTATTACTTATTTTTTATATCTAAGAAACAAAACTCACACATGAACTGGGTATTTTCACATTCCAAGCCTTTGTAAAGTTTCAGAATGATGCGATTTCAGCAGAAACTTTTAAACATCAATTTTAACAAAAAGTAAAATTTTTTCAACTATGGTTTGTCACTACTAATTCGATATAAAAAGTAATTCTGTTTTGATTCTTTTTATCCATTAGTTTTCTAACCAATCCTGACGCAGAAGGCACAAAGTCATGGAATTGCCTCACTAGCCAAAGACCCAGCTCACCCATTCTTGGGATTTGACTGGAAGACTTCTGCTGCTGAGCCATGTGGCTGCTGGATTTACTTCCTCAGGTACGTCTGTCATGCCTGCCTTGCCCTGCCTTCATGGGCCTGGTAGGTGAAGCACTACGTGGGGACTCTGGCAAGGTGGTAATAAAACTCACTGCAGTGCTACGTGGCTTAAGGCCATATGTGGAAAGAAATAATGATGCTTACTTATGGCACGAAGCACATGGAGCTTTTGGTGGAAAAGCAGAGTGTAAGTGATTATTAGACTATTTCATTAAATGGTGTTTAATAGTTATTACAATAAAAGCTTTTATGATTGGTAGGGGCTGACTCCACCTGCCCAGGGAACTGGGCTCTGCCTGTCGGCAGGATCCAAGCTCCCAGTAAAGGCTGTGGAGAAAAGCAAGGAGCTGGTCTTCAGGCAAGTTGTTACAGACCTGCCAGAGGGCTGTCGTGCGATTTAAATCAGGATATGATCAGTAGGAATGACTGAAAATGCCCTGAAGAAAAAAAGTTTCCAATAGGAAATATTGATTTGATGCAGTTTCAGTATTCTTCAGGATGGCGTGAATTTTACTGAAGCTTCCTGGTGGAAACCATGCAGCTGGCAGGGCCCAAACTGAGACCTCCAGCGGCCTGGCGGGCTGGACAGGGCGCTAGCTGGGAAGCACCCATTTAAAAATTGGTCTGAGTTAGTTATTCAGAAAGTTCATGTTTCTAAATAATTTGTTGTGTAGAAATCTTCATGTATCCAGCTTTGCATTCTGGTACAGAATGAAACCATTAAAAATACAAAGGAAATTTTCTGCAGATCATAAACCACACTTCCTATGCCATCCCAGTGATTAAATGAAGTTGTGGCTGAATAAAACGGTGACTTCTAATGGGGTTTCAGAAATAAAGAGGCAAAAATTTTAGAAAGGCACCTCAAATTTACTGAAATACAGCTCCCTCACGTTACTTACTGCAAAAATCAAGCTCTGCTTGCGATTGTAACTCACTGTAATGACTTTACTGACTTGACTTTTGAGCACTTCTACTTTTTAATGGGGACATCTGCCTGAGAAACAGCTGATCCACAGAAACGTCTTCTTTTTATGATACTGTATTCTAAATCAATAGCGGGTTTGTTGCTTGTTGGGTTGTTGGGTTTTTTTTTTTTTTGCTTAATGTATTTCAACAAGCAATAAACACGGTGAGCCGGGAAGCCTGACAGCAAGTGAGCCATCAGCAGCGGGCGGTGGCTGCCCGGCCGGGCACGCTGCGGGCCTCATAGCGCGGCCGCGGCACCTGGCGAGGGGCGGTGGGCACCGGCAGCCCGACGGCCGGACCCGACGGCCGGACCCCTCGGCGGGGCGCGGGGGGCGGGGCCTCCCGCTGGGGGCGGGGCGGAGGCGGGGCGGCCCCGCGGGTGCCGCTGCGGCCGGGGCCGCTCGGTGCCCGGGAGGGAGAGGCGGGGCCGCTCGGTGCCCGGGAGGGAGAGGCGGGGCCGGACGCGCCGCCGCCGTCGTGCAGCCGCCGCCCGTGCGGGGGCAGAGCCCGGGCCGCCGCAGGAATAGGCCGGGCGCTCCCCAGGCTCGGGGAGAGGAGGCTGGTCCCTGCCGCCTCGCCGGAGCTTCCCGCCGGCGCCGAGAGCAGGCTCGGCAGGGTGATGGGTCTCGGCGGGGAGCCCGGCGCCGCGTCCTCGCCTGCGGGCAGCGGGAGCCCCCATCCAGCGCAGGGCAGCTGAATCCCGAGCGGCGGAGCAAAGCGCCGGGACGAGATTTATCGCTTCGTTCCCTGAGACGCCGCTTCCACCGGCGAGCCGCTCTGAGCAGCCGGCTGTGGATTTTACCTTTGCTTCCCCACAAACCAACGTTAGCCGGGCGGCTTCTCGGGAGGGAGCCCCGACCCGGCCCCGCTGTGTGCGATGGATTGAGGCGTGCCCGGCTGCGCCCCCAGCCCGGCCCCCGCCCGCAGCCCACATAGATGCGATGGAAAATCGGGGGCTCTTCTGCACCTTATGTTCCCTGATGTTCAACGCACCTCTGCTCTTCATCGTCACCGGTGAGTGGGAAACTTCTGCCTCCCCCCGCGGGGAGCCGCCGCTCCGGACACAACTTGCTGGCGGGAGGCAGCGGGGCTCCGGGGCGGGGGTGGCCGCCCTGCCCGCCGCGGGGCTCTGGCCGCTTGGCCCCTGCCGGCCGTCGCTCCCGAGTGCCGGCCTCCCCGCCGCTTGTGCCTGTGGAAGCGCTGCCGGCGGGGGCAGGGAGCGCCGCCGGGGCGGGCTGTTGCAGAACAAGGTGGCACTGTTGCGGCCGCAGCTGCCGGCAGCGCGGGCGCGGAGCGGAGCGCAGCCCGGGGCAGACCCCGCGCCGGGGCTGGGGGAGGGGGCCGCGCAACACTGGTGCCCCTGTGCCCAGCCGAGGGCTTACTGGGGAGAACGAGCGGGTTTAAGGCCCGCTTCAAACTTTGCCTGCCCACTGGAGCCGCGCTCCCCGGCTCGGCCCTGCGCCGGGTGCGCAGTCCTGGATGCTCCGCTTGCGCGGCGGTCACCGGACTGCGGGAAACCCGTGCCCTGGTCAGCGCTTAGCCCTTGAGCTGAAGCAGCTCATTTTACGCTGAAAAGGGTTGGTCTTGTCTTTTAATCTCTCCCGTTAACCAGCCCTTGTAACTCTATTTTCCCCTCCCAGCTACCTTTACTGAAGTTCCCAAAGATGTGACTGTTAGGGAGGGAGATGATATTGAGATGCCTTGTGCTTTCCGAGCCAGCGGATCCACCTCTTACTCCTTGGAAATCCAGTGGTGGTACCTTAAAGAACCAGCCAGAGAACTTGCACACGAATTAGCCATCAGTGTCCCCGGCAGCAGGAGCAAGGTAATACGGTGCTACGGAGATTTATCTCTTCATTGAGTGCAACGTGCGCAGCAGAGGGTGATCAGTCCCACAGAGGAGAGCGCTTCCTCTACCCAGTGCCAGCGAGTGGTTGGAAGCGCTGGCATCCCCGGGCCCACCCTGGGATGGAGGAGGACAGGGCACGCACCGTGGGGGACTTCAGGAAAAAAAATCAGCAGTGCTTTAAGGATTGTAAATAAAAAATGATAAATGCCCCGCTGCAAAATCAGCAATGAGCACCTGGGAGAGGCCATCAAAAATAGCTGTAGTGTGAAGTGGGAACAAACAAAAACCAGTGCTTCTGTGGGCAGAGCTAGGAATCACTGTAAAAGATGGGAGAGCCTTTGCTCACTGACAGCAGAGGAAGGCGCAAGGGATAGACCTCTCTATTGGTATGTTAAGTACATATCAATCTGCCTATACAAATGCATATAGTTTCTCAGGGTGCATGTACATATGTCTGTATCTGGAGCTCAGCAAGACATTTTCAGACAGTCAGATGTAGTAATTAAAATGCATGAAGCAAAGTTAAATCTTGCATGTCCTTTCCCCTCCCCCTAGCAAGCTGCCTGGTGTGAGGGTAGGCTCTAGTCTAAATTTTTCATCTGCGTTTCTCCGACGTGAGCTAGTTCATTCTGCAGCGTCCCCCCAGTGCAAGACACCTTTCTGGCGCCAAATGGCGTGGCACAAGGAGGGGGGTAAAGCAGGACTGTCAGGCCATATTGCCCTACTGCGCAGGGCACGTCATAGTCTCCGGCCCCCCCCCCCCGGCCCCTGCGCCAACAGGGTGCCCCGTGGCAGCCTCTGTGCCTGTGCCAGCTCCCCTCTCTGTGGCACACTTGTTTTCCTGCAGAGCTCAAATAGAGATGCAAAGCATATAGACACTGAGCTAATGCAATGCCGCCTAGCTGGGGAAAGTGTAAGTCAGTTGTCAGACAGGGAAATAAATCGCTTGGATTTAAATGTCGTCTTTAACCTTATATAAAAACCGTGAGTTGCTTTTACAATAAATGATGACAGGGCATGCCTGGAGAATGATGACCGTCTCCCTGGGAGGCGCATCAGTGAGATCTGAGGCATCACTTAGGTTTACGGTAGTTGGCTGAAGACAAAAAAAATAACCAAGTACAAAACCTGCTGAGTGATACCTGCTCCCAGGATTTTTCAGGACTGAAGCTCTGCCCTGAGCCAGTGCAAGATCCAGCCCGCCCAAGCACTTTTTCACCGCTGTGCTAATGCCCCTGGTAAAGCGTCTTCCCTGGTGTTTGTCAGTGTCTGTGAGCAGCGCAGCATGCAACAAGCTTTTCTTTGGCTGCTGTTTGCACCCTTGGTGAAGGCAGTGCTTCTGTGGGCACCACAGGAACTTTCCCCACAGCTGAGCACTGGTTTGCTGCCTTCCCCATCACTAGGGGAGCTCCCCCCTCCAGCCACACACAGGCTGTGTGAATGGCAGGTGGAGAAATTTGTATCTGTGCACATCCTGTCCTTGCACTGGGGTGGGAATATGAGCATCTTGTTGCTGTGCTGGCACAGCTGAGTCTAATCTCCTTTAATTCTCCTCTTTCAGGTAACGAATAAGGATGCAACCAAAATCAGCGTAAGTGCAGCTCCAGCTGGGTGGTGCACACCCCTCCTCCGGTTCACGTGGGATGTACTGCATGCCCCCTCCTCTCCTGACACACGCACGCAGCTGGTCTCCCCGGCAGCCCCACACCTGCAGCACGGCGGGAGCGTGGCCCATTGCCCCTCCTCGGCGTGTCGTGGCTCGGTTGAAGCGTTGCCATCTGTTGCTGGTTTAGCAGTCACGTCTCATTCCTCGCAGGTGGAGGGGAGGTGATGCCTGCCCTACAGCCCTTCCTTTGCCACGTTTGAAAAGGACTGGGGGCCAGATGAGGAGAGAAATTTGCTTTTTGTTTTTCTCCCAGCCCTCGGCAAACCCCAGTCGCCCGTGGTGACCCTCTCCTCTCCCCAGGTCCTGCCGGGAACCAGTCCTGTTCCCAGCGATGCGGGCTCGGGGTGCCAGCGAGGCAGCGGCGGAGGGCGGCCTGCACCGGGGCTGCGGGGCGGGCACCCCCTCGGGCTCGGCCGGGCGGCACCGCACCGGTGCCCCGGCCTCCTGCCGCCGGGGGGGGGAGGTTGGTGCGGGCTGGTGGCGCCCGGCGCCGGGGCAGCCGCGGGGCTGCAGGGGAGAGGGGCCCGGCCCGCGGTGGCGTGGGGACGGTGGGGAGCAGGGGCTGATGCTGGGCGGCCCCTCGGGACCCCGAAGCGGGGCTTTCACAGCGCGGGGCTGGGCTGAAGTGCCCGGGATCTGGCGGCGATGGGCTCGGTGTTCCCGACGTGCGCCGGGGGGGGGGGGGGGGAGCGGGGTCGCCGCGGGGGAGGGGACGACGGGGTCGGCCCCGGCTGAGGCGGCGCCCCGCGGTGCGCTCTCTTGCAGACGGTCCGCGTCCAGGGCAACGACATCTCGCACCGGCTGCGGCTCTCGGGCGTGCGGCGCCAGGACGAGGGCGTCTACCAGTGCCGCGTGGCGGACTACAGCGACGACGAGACGCAGGAGCACAAGGCCCAGGCGCTGCTGCGCGTCCTCTCCCGCTTCGCGCCGCCCGACGTGCAGGCGGCCGAGGCGGTGTCGCACATCCAGAGCGGCGCGGCCCCGCGGCGCCACGGCCCCGCCGCCCGGCCCACGCCGCAGCCCGGCCCCGGCAAGCGCCCGCTGCCGCCCCCGGCCCCGGGGGGTGCCGGTGCCGCCGCCTCCACCGCCAGCGCCGCCGCCTCGGCGGCCGCCGCCGCCGCCTCCTCGGCCTCGCCGCCGCCCGGGCAGGCCGCCATCCTCCGCCAGCAGCACGGTTCAGGTAGGGCGCGGGCGGGGGGCTCCCCTCTCCCCCGGCCGGCCGTGGCTCCCCGGGTCCCGCAGCGCGGGGTAGGGCTGGTACCGCGACGCCCCTCTGTCATGGGTGGGACGGTCGCCGGGAGTCTGTGGCTAAACCGTTGCACCCCGGTGGGCAGGCGCAGGCACCCGAGCTACCCCCGGAGAGGGACGCGCGCTGCACCCTGCAGCTCGGGGGTGAGCGGGGTGTGAGGCCGAGGGCAAGGCTGGGCGCCGCTTCCCTGCCGTGGGTGCGGTGGCGGGCCCCGCGTTCCGACGCTCCCCGCACTTGTCGGAAGCGGTGCTTTGAAGAGCAGCTGCAGCCTCAAGTGAGCAGAATGGCGCAGCTGTTCTGCAGAGAGTTAGGGCCAGTGAGGGGTTACGGGGTCCGTGCGGAGCGGGGTGCGCGTTCGGAAGGGTGATGCCGATGGCTGCGTGACGAGCTCCGCGCCCAAATTACTGGCAGGCCAGGAACTGGAGATACTGCGCTCTGTAGTGGTTTGTAAATGTAAACACGCCGCTAATACTGATTGTCTATCAGTTAATATTTTATTAAGTTCTTAATGGCACAGTAGCGCGTTATGGCCAGCTGGAGAAGGCGGTTGTGAACCTGTATTTACACTAACGAGAGCCAAGTCAGGGAGAAAGAACACGGAGTCTTAAATCTCTGTTACAGTGGTGTTTCAAGCTTCAGAGGTGTGGTGTTGCTCTGGCTGGGCTTTAGCTCCCCTGTCAGCCACTGCCACTTGGCTAACGTTAAACAAATGTCCCTGCCAAGAAGGGAAACAATTCTGTGCCACCAACCGTGCAGGGAAAGCCCTGAGCTCCCCTCTCTGATGAGTCTCTTACGCAGGCTCATAATCCTCACACAGGAATGCTGGCACTTCCTTCTGATACCTCTTCACACTTGCAGGGCAAACAATTGCAGGTTTTGGCTCGCAGTAATGGAAATCAGTTGTATGTGGGTCACTGTGACCGGGTGCTTCTTTTATCTGGCTACTACCTTCTGCTGTTTTCTGAGTAGTTTAGTTTATTTCTCATGTAGAAATTCACTTGAAAACAGGTTTTACTCCTTATCATTCCTAAAACTAAGCTGGTGGTTCATTGATGTGCAGTGGAAGAGAAAGATAATTCCAGAGGTCTAACTGCGGATGCCTGTGGGCATGTAAAAAAGTTCGGTTTGCTTTTGCTGAGTTCACTGACCACAAGAAATTAAACCGAACACTGTAATGCTCAGGATCTGTTGTTTTCCTCCTGGCAGGGTCTGCTTTCTTCCTAGCAGCCCACATCTGGTGGTTGTTTTCGTGTTTCCCACTCCCCCACGGTGAGAATTCTTACAGTGTTTTCCGCGCCGACAAAATAAGTTCAGTTTGGGATTCGCACCACTGTGTGCCCTGCCTGTTGAACCCAGCGCTTATGTGCTGCATATGAAGTAAAAACAAGATGATGAAAGTGCAGTGGGCTCAGTTCCATCTCAACAGATGGATGTGAGCGTGTGCCGCTAAGCAAGCATGTCACATATGTCTGTTAGGGCAAGACCCCCTGCCCAGATCATCTAAACTGCTGTCTGTCCTGATTTTTTACATGTCTGTGGTTTGGGGATGTGGCACTGCTGCATCATTTCTAGGCTGGATTAAATTCTGAAAATAAACTGTAAAGCATTCTGGCCAGCAGTGAAGATAATGGAATGATTTAAATCAGTGAAAAAGGTAGTGGAATGCAGAAAAATATTTCATGGGGATCTCCAGATGGAGACTGATGCTAAGAGGACTACAAAATAGGCTAAACCAAAATTTCCTGCTGTGACATCTCTCCTGTGTACCAGGATGTCTGTGAACAGTGCCACTCCGTGGCAGTTTCCATTCCAGGAGAAAGCTGAAGTGGATGTGGAGAGCATAGGACTCCGGTTCTTGTTCGTAGTACTGACTTAAAAGGTAAAACTTAGCAACTGCTTTTGTCTGCCTACCAGGGAGGCAACTAATTTTGTATTTTGGTATGGTCCTCTGTAAAAATAATGTCTTTTTACTCTGCTTGAATCAAGACCCCCTGAATAACGGGCTTCTGCTTGGTTTCTTGTAATTGCCATACCTATGGCAGGTTGGAGCTGCCTGTAATTACCTATCAATCAAACATCAGCCACAGCATGGCTCAGGAGATTAGCAGCTGAAAGCTTGGCCCTCGAAATTCCTGATTCGGGTGCCTTCTGGACCAGAACTGTCTGAGACTGGTTCCCACAAGGTGTGTCTTTGCTTGCTTTTGTGAATCAGGTTGCTGTCCCAGACACCAACGTTGGTGTATTTTAGAAAGACTGTCGGGGCCAGGCACTTGGTTTGAAGCAGAGAGAGAGACAGCTTGGTGTAGAGGCAAGAAATGGATTTATCTCCCCTAGATGTGAAGTGTTGCTCCCTACCCAGAATGAAGGCACGTGGATAAAATACTAATGTGGAAGCCAGTGTGATGAGGACTTGCAGGGATATTGCCTGCTTTTGTGAAGAAATTGAAGACTAGGGTCTCCAGTGCTGTCACTCGCATTGGCTAAGCACTAAACATTCTCCAAAATGTTTTCAAAGAAAATGACATCCTAGAGTTCCGTTTCCTATTTATTTGTATGTTAAAGTGGTGTCTTTAGACCTATTTTAGGTGCAGTATTTTTCTCTGCAAAGAATGTAGTCTCTTTATAGGAAATACTGGGGTTTTTTCTCTCTTTTTATCTCTGGAAACTAGAAGCCCTGTTTGAAGTCTGCCCTCTCAAGGCAGTGTCGTGGCTGGTTTTCCTCACAGTAGGGCCATCAAATCAAGCGAAATCTTTGTTCACATAGCTGTATGAGACTGCAGGACCTAACCCTGTGCTGCTGTATGAATCTGTATGAATTCAGTATCTGTATGATAGTGTGATACATATGCTTTGTCCTGTTTTGAGCTCTGTAGCACACATGCAGATAAGTACTTGCACCAAATCTGTGTGTAATAATTGAATCATCTTAACGTCTTAAGCATGTGTAAGGCTTTTCATTGTACACAGGGATAGTTCCTCTGTATAAATGCAGAAATGTGCTCAAACAATGGATTTGCCATCAGTGATGAAGAAACACCGTCATTTAATAAGTTGGAGACCTCTGCCTAAAAGCTGATGGCATGGCACTAGCCACAGTGTCCTGCATGAATTGAGTTCTAATCCTATTTTCCTTGCAATAGAAATCTTCCCAGTATGTTCAGCGTAGTAAGATGGGCCCTCTGTGTGCTTGTATTCCAATAAATGTGATTATAGATCAAATGCTGCTTTCAGATATGTCTGCAGGCTCTCGTTGACTTCACTTGGAGTCCCAGTCATACACCATGGAAAAATGTAATTCTTTACGTCTTCTAGTTGAACGGAAACATAAACTTACTAGGATAAATGTGTCTGTTACTGAGGTTATCTAAAGAGCATAGAGTCTCATCTGACAAAGCAGGTATAATTAGAAAATCCATAGTTTTGGACACATCCTCTGAAATTTTGGTAGAAATTTGGTGATCAGCATTATAGTATATAAGGGAATAGTTCCAATGTAACAGAAAGGTTTCCCGATATGCCAGAAATATTATCTATTCAAACAGAATTTTATCTGCAATGTTTATGCTACCATGTAAAAACTTTAGTGCTGTGGCCTCACAAGAAGTAAAGAAGCCGCCGGTAAGGCAGGCTGAAGTGGAAACTGAGAGCATGTTCCTTAGGCTGCAAGGAGGCAGATCTGCTGGTTTTAATACAGTCAGAGAAGGAGCTGTTGTCCATATGGTTCTAAATGAAAATAGTATTTAGCTTTCAGTTTAAATACTGGTATGCAAATGGAATCTTCTGCTGTAGGAAAAAAATCAGGGTGAGCAAGTGAAAGAGCGTGTAGAGTGTTAATGTGTTTGGAAGTGTTCCTGGTTGGTACTGGGAAAGTAGGGACGGTACAGGAGCATGTGTGTCTGTCCCCAAAGGTTGGTAGTCTAAATGGATGAGCAGGACAAATGGCAGGGAGAGCGAGGACTGACTTTGCCGAGTGTGTGGCGGCTGTGAAATAAACTATGAAAACTTAATTTCAGATCTCTTAAATTTCAGTCTAGTGCCTTTAGTCATGAAACTAACTTTGTCACCTGATAGGTGAAGTAATAAACAAGGATCTTCATACTGACCTTCTGGGAGGCAAATTGTCTGTATTACAGCCTACCAAACGGTCTTCAAAATGAGTGCCTGTGTATTGGCTCGGGGGCAATTTTTAGTTTAACTTCTGAGCAGAATGTAGATCAGACATTGCAGCTTCCAAATTCCCTTTTATTTGTTTGATCTCTAGCCTCAAAGCTCTGAAGTGAAAGCTTTAAATAAAATAAACAAAGATGGGAGTGTGAAACAAGAAACTGTGCTTCATTATGCTTAGAGTGCTCTAGGAAGGACACAGACTCATGTGTTATGCAGAGATGAAGTGTTCACAGCACGGAAGAAAATAAGTCTTCACTTCACGCCTGTCCCCCTCTCCCCCCCACGAAGCCTTTTATGTCTGAGGCAGAAGGAAGGCTGCTTGTGGGCTGCATGGCCTCAGATGATACCGCACCGGGTCCCAATTCTGCCGTCTCTGTGCGTGTGCAGCTCCCAGCGGCGCTCGCGAGAGCAGTACCTGCACCAAGTCGAGCTGTGGCAACCTGCCTTGAGGCGGGAGGGCGTCGGATCTCCATCGTGCACTAGGAAGCAAAAGGTGTATTTTTTTTTGCAGCTTAGAGACAGGAAAGTAAATGCACCCGCTGTGGCTGGTTAGAGGGCCTTGTTTGGGGTGGCAGGGGTTGAGTGTGGATAAACTTTGGGTAGGGGGGTGGGTCTAGGGCTCTCCCGGCTTTGTCAGTATTTGAATTACTCTGCGTGCTAGTTTGAGAAACAGCCTGTGGAGCTCATTTATCTTTGGTAGATGAACACCACACAAAATAGCAAGAAGGGAAGGTCTCTGTTGTTGCTCGGCTTAGGCTCCCCACCTTTCCAACTCAGTAGTGTCTGTGTCTCCTTCACTACCCCTGCGCTTTTTACGAGACCATATATGAGCTCCCATTCTGTTGTTATTTGTAGTTAAATGCAGCCTGGGTCACGTCACATTTTCCTTTACATTAAATAAAGTAGCGAGACGGAGACCATAACTGAATTATCAGGCTGACCTCCTAAATGTCACTGGATAATAAACATGCAAAAAGAATTCTCATTAACTACACATCGCTAGCACTTTAATATCTAGGCAAATTAGACTGCTTTGGGGACAAGTGAGGTCAAATATCTTCTTTTGTGTGTGTGTAATATGGATTAATTCTTGAACTGGACAAAAGCACGAATTGCAGTACCCGTGTCACCTCATTACCTAGGGCAGAAACAAGCTGTGCCAGGGTGGGTTTTGTACTGTGGAAATGCAATTTATTTGAGTAACCTCCTTTCAGTGGTTCTTGCTTGTTCCCCAGAGGACAGACAAAACTGTACTAACCTCTTCTGCTAAAGCCTGTGCAGTGTCCTTGAAGAAATCCGAATATTATTTGAACTTCTTTAATATCTTCAAGTTATAGATGAAAAAATGTTTATTAAAAAATATTACTGAATACAGTGAAAGGGGTGTTCCAGGTCTTTCTAACGAATGTGGAAGCTGTACCTCACATTGGTCTAGATTTCTGTATGAGATTGATTCATTAGTGAGTGAAAATTAGAAATTTGTATTAGAAAGGCTTAGTGCTCCCACGTGTCTTTTTGCATGAACAAACAGCATTTTGGGCAGGACTATACGTATACCGCTAGTTCTTTGTGTATGGTTTCAGTAGGTACTTCGCAAAATGGAGTCTTAGTTTGCAGTACCAGCTAACTTACTGTGTGTATTTTACAAGAGGCAGATAATTGTCATGCATTCCCCACCTCTGATCTATATATCTATATATATATATATCTATACTGATACAGCTTTGCTGATGTATAGAAACATGGGAACTCTCGTGGATTATATAGGTCCCTAATACTTTAAATGGCATACTTCGCAGTCATAGCAGAAAGAAATGTCAAGACAATCTTACTGGTACTAGTTTTGAGAAGGATATTAGTAGTAGTGGTCTGTAGTTGGAAAAGCAAACATAAAGTACGATCTGACAGGAGACGAATCTTACAGTAGTGCTGTGAAAAAGGTGTGCTTTATGTGACGGAGCCTGACAGGGCCGCGCTGGTAATAAAAGGGGTTTGGTTTGGGTTTTGGTTTAGCTTTGCTAAAGCAGGGAGAATGCTGGCAGGTTCGCTGTTGCTGTTTACTATGTGTTTTTTAAAATTAGATAATGGCAGAGCAGTCCCATATGTCAATAATAACCATTCAAGTAGGTTTGTATTGGAAAAAATGGGGTTGTCAGCAGAATGGTATTATTTGTCACAACAGTGGTTAACAACCGAGTATTTTATATTGCTAGGCTGTTATCAGTTGGGAGGCAATTTTATTAGCTGGAAAGAAGAGCAGTCTGGCAGAGCAGAAACTGTGCTCTGTGGAGAAGTCAGTGTGATAGCAGTGTGCAGATCGTTGTGCCGCGGCTGGAGAAGGGAGCTGCGCTAACAGCACTCACGCAGGATGTCGAGTAGTTGCTGTACTGTCTGGTCTTACCCTGCGTTTGCGTGGTTGTGGCAGAGCATCCTTGTTGTGTGGGCTGGGAGCAGCTGCTAGCTTCGAAATGAGGCAGAGCGCGGTTAGTCCTCTCATGGATGTCGTCTTCTATGTCTGTCATTTTATTGGTCATGTGTAAAATTCACCGAACTGGTATAATTAGGACTGATGTATTACTTTATAATGTTTTAAAATCAGCATTCTAATCTGAATATCTCTCGTGCCAGGGAGCTGGAGATCTCACAGGTAAAGAGGGCGCTGAGGAATGTGCTATGTCCGCAGTTTTTCCAAATAACCCCTTGCTGGCTTATTCAGTAAAGTTTGGCCTCCCTTAGATCTAGGGCATGGCAGTGTCTTTAGTTAGCCAATATCTGGCAGCCAGCAATCATTGGAAAGGTTTGGTGGGTCTGTATATTTGTGGGTCAATCCCAAAAGGTCGCTGTTTGTTTACAGCCAAAAGGTGACCCTTTCTGTATGTAAATCACAGGCTCTGCTTTTTTTCAGGCACGTGGTCTCAATACAGTCATTTTCCGTGTGCCATCATGTATCCTGCTAATGCGTAGAGCTCTGTGCTTTACGTGTGGACAGGATAGGGTTATTTTCAAAAAAAATCCTTAGATAATCTGCACTCAGATCTGCTTAACTTTAGTAATTCTGATTGGAGTGATAATTACAGCTACATTGGTGGCTGGCTTCTAATCCTGATCAAGTCAAAAATACCCTAAAAGACAGTAAAGTGAGAACTGCAATGTCTTGTTCTTTACTTCTGGGTTGCAAATACTTACAGAATGTGAAATTTGTGGGGCTTTTATTGCAAGCCTTTTCCTAAAGTGTTGACTTACAGAATTGTGTGACCGTATCTAGCTTGCCTGCTTTTTGCAACGTGGCTTTTTAGTCCTCCTGCTTATAATGAAAAACTTGAGAATATGGCCCAGACTCACTTCAAAGCTCAGTAACTGAACACCCGCTACCAGTGTTCTTCATTGCCCCGTGATTTGGGTAGTTTGAGTTGGGCTTTTTGCTATTTGTTTGTATCAGTGTGATGTGGACTTGCTCACATAGTAGTACCGAAGAAGGATGTGTAGGGCTGGATGCTTATTTACTACCCGAACTACCACTAATGTAGTTGGGCTTTTTTCTATATGTTTTAGTTCAAAATTAATTTTCCACCAAATCATAGCACTACAAAGAATTTTGTATCTTTCATTATTCAAGTGTTCGAGGAGTGAATTAATGGTGCTTGGTTTTGGTAAGTTGTAGGTCATGGAACTGCAGAAGATTCTGGAAATTAAACAAATCCATAGTTGCATGGTTTGGGTTTCTTTAGTAAGATACTTGGTGAGGAGAAATCTCGCAGATACCAAAGCAGAAATCTGTTTAGGGGAATGTACTACAAAGTAAAGACCAGCTGCAGGTCGCAAAATAGGAAATTTACTGGCTTATTTAAATGCAGAACAATATAAAGTATTTAAGCTGCATGATCTATACAGAGTGAGTGACTCTTTAAGTATTCAGGATATGTCGCTATTCTACACTGACACTGTCTGTAGCAGTGTTTCCTTTTGGAGCTTGTTCAATTAGTGTTGTTATTTTCTTGAAGCATATGCTGGTGTTTTCTTGAAGGTTTTCCTTAATTTCTCCAAGAGTGGATATTTGGAGTGATTGGGTGGTGATTTATTTGGCTGTCTCCTGCGTAGGACAGATCCCAAGAGCATGAATCCACTCAGCTGCTGCTCTGCTGGGCTCTCTGGGGGCACCACCTTCTCTCAGTACAGCAGTTTTCACACAAATATAGCATTTTTCACACAAATATAGCATTTGGAAGAAGCAGGGTGAGGCTTTCAGTAAGACTGCTGTCTGCTCTGTACATCTTTGGCTACCACAGAAGGGAAGTGGGGAAACTGAGGGGAAATGTACCAGCTGTTTCCCGTATTATGTGTCCCTACTTCTTGGAGCTTTAGTGGGAGATGAGTTTTCACCAACCTATTGACGATGAAACTGCTTATTTCTCTGACAACCTAAAAAGTAGAAATTTTTTTTATAAAGGTTTTAGTATTTCTTGCTCTCTACCTGATACGCACTTCCATACATTCATCAAATCCCCTCTTTCTGTTTGTTAGTAGCTGTGTTTAATGCAAAAATGGCCGGCTGCGCAGACCTGCAGCCACGGTCGAACTGGATCAGATCAATTGTCCATCTAATCCTGTAGCTTATGTCTAATAATGCCCTTATGATCTAGGAGAAAAAGGGAGGAGCCTCCGTAGAGGATAACTGAGCACTTGACTGATCAGTGTACCATATGCATGGTTGGAAGGGATTGTCAGTCCTAGGATTTCGAGAACAACTTGGCCTTAATGAGTCTCGGTTGCAAGGAGCTCTAATGTGATCAGAAATCCACCTCAGTAATTGTGAGTGCCTTAAGAAACATATGCACAACTCCTCTACCAGTTCCTGCACCTGCCCTGTCTCGCAGGAACTCACACAGGTCGGCTTCTAGCAAAGCAGTGCAGTACTTCAGAAAATCGACACTGCAGGAGGAATCTTTTATTCTTAGCTTTGTATCAGAACCAGAATTTTCTTTCCTTGCATGACGACAACTCCCTCTCCTTGCCATCCAATTTCTTTGTTTTCTAATCAGTCCGTAACTACGTGATGCATATGACCCATTTTTCACAGAATATGCTAAAACAGGAGCTTCACGGTACTCAAGGGTGGTTAGCCATGTCGTAGTTCTCTTTCTCGGGGTGGGGGTTAAGCATGTCAGTTGAAATGTTCTGGGAGCTAGAAGATACCGCTCAAGAAAACAAGGTTCCGCTGGCCATCTTAGCAGCGCTGTGATGCCTCTATGTGGTGCAATTCCTATGCCTTCCTGCCACCCGCGCTGTGGTTTACCACTAAACCCACAGTTGTCCTAGATGAGCTTTTTCAGATTTCACATCAAACCAAATCAAAATTAAGAACAACAAAGAATTGGATTTTTCTCAAATACACATTTATTTTTCTACCTGTACTGGAAACGTGCATTGTGGTGCCCTGTTGCAGCCCCTGTAGGGTTACCAAGCCTTTACGTTCTGCCTCACCTCTGTGGTCAGTCAGGTGAGTTCAGCCCAGCACATGAATAGATCCAGGTATGGGCAGGTTGCATGGGGTCACTTTAGGAGTGCTAAATACTGCAAATGCAAATGGAATCTTGTTTGAAATACTGAAACCTGTTGAGTTCCCGGAATTCCAATAAGCATGGAATAAAGTTACTCTTGTTACTTGGTATTTCGGCAGTTCAGTTCTGAACATAGGCCTGAACATCGCAGGGCGTATGGTAAGAGAGCAGGCAGACAAAGAGTGAAACTCAGGTGTATTTGAGAAGACCTAAAATGATGACACAGTTTTCCAAAACTCTGGCCAGTAAAACTGGTTTCAGTTTCCTGGAGAGTTTGAGGCTACAGCGTGGATGAGGAAAGTGAAATGGCATTTCAAGAAGAAGGGTGTGGAGGGCGGTGCTCACTCAGCTGCATCAGATTTACTCTTCACCTTGCAAACCTCGATGGCATGGAGGAAGTAAGCAGGATCGCTAGCTTATACCTGCATGGCTGTGTAGAAATAAATACACATACTGACTTCTGTGAGATATTTTTTTTGAGATGAGTTATAGAAAGCTGTTCCAAAATTCATCGAATCATAAATAAAAATGTGTAGTGGGTTGAAAACTAGTTTTATCATCGTGCCTTCTGGGCAGGTTCAGTGGTAAGCAGATCCCATGCAGTTGCTTATAAATACGTGGGAAGTCACTATTGCCAAAATGAGCAGCACCAAAAGGCAGCTCAGGAGCTGTTTCTGGTTGTGCCTAGGCGTGAGGATCCACAGCCAGCTGAAAGCCAGGAGCAACGGGGCCCATAGTTTAGTATTTTTGCATAGATTTCTATAGTACCGCGTACTATTAACAGGAGCACCTCACATTAGGTGCCGTGCTGCAGGGTGCAGCTGGGAGAGTTGCTGAAGTTGGCGGAGGCTCTGGATACGCTTCTGCACAGCATCAGGAGAATCAGCACTTGGGGAGGAGTAGCACGGCAAAGGCACCGGTTATGAGCCTC
Source organism: Falco punctatus (assembly GCF_963210335.1). Classification (NCBI taxonomy): domain Eukaryota; kingdom Metazoa; phylum Chordata; class Aves; order Falconiformes; family Falconidae; genus Falco; species Falco punctatus. The sequence goes on along the minus strand of NC_137594.1, from coordinate 14,312,191 downwards.
AGTAGCAAAGCTGCAGCGTGTGGATTGTGCTGTGAGTATTTAACAGTGGAAGAAGGATATGTGCAGCTTGTAAGATCATGTCGCAGACTGGAGTGATTCTAATGTGGTGTAAGCTTATTAACTCTTCAGTAAGTGTACGGTGACTCTAGTAATGGGTTTTTTTAATTAAAAACTTCTAAGAAGCTCTTAGATTTGAAGTTTGGTAAATTCCCTTCATTTCAGTGGAAGTGCTCCAAATGTACGTCAGGGAGAGAGAATTTGTTTTATCTAGGAGATTATTGCCTGTAATGATCCTTGACCAGCAACCCATATAACACCCTATTTTTTCTATAGATACACGTTTCTCTGAGAATGTCTCAAGCAGTCTGAAGTTTCTGGAGAGACTAAATTAATCTATATGGTCAGTTTGATCCCTCTCCCCTTAATGAAATGCCAGGTTTGAGAGTTTTAATAGAACCTTATTCTGAAAGGAAACAGGCCGAGGGTAACAGGTCACTGCATAAAAGCCAGTACAGAGAAATGTCTCGTGATGCTGCCAGCTGGGGTCACAGCTCCGTCATGAACGGGCAGTCAGATGTAAGGTGTTACCTCATCCTTCAAGGAAAAGAGGCTACTGATGTCTTTCAGCTTTTTATTATATGGGCCACTGCATTTTACCACCATCTCAGAAAGAGACATCAAGGGACTTTTCAGATTCTTTCTCAGAAGAAAAATAGGTAACTGCTGGAAACTGTGGGTTTTGGCCATTGGTTAAATATAGTTTGTAAAAGAATCATCCCATTTTTTCCATGTGTCACAAGTCACTTGGTTGGTTAATGTTTGTTTTCAATTGGATGAACTGCTTTAAGTCAAACTTTGATGAATGCTGGCACAAAACAAGTTATTAAATAGAAAACTACAGTAAAACATTATTATGTTGTAAATCGAAAAGAAGGATGAGTGATACCAGAGAGCAATTCGCCATACCCAAACAGAACAATTTGTTATTGTTCTGCTTAGTGGTAGGCTTTCCCTTTTAGCCATGTGCATATAAATAATTTAAAAGCAAAATCGTAAATCTATGTAGTACAATAACAAAACATCAAATGAATATTCAAAATATAAATGAAGTGTTTTCCTCTAAGTGTCTGTAGTTTGTAAGTAACCATGTACTTCTGATTTACAGTCCCTGGGTAGAAACACTCTGTTCTCAAATCTGGGTCAGTCGCATGTCCTAGTGGTCAGGACCTTGTTGTATTGTGTTTACATCTACAAATGTAGCAATTTATTAAGTAAAAGTAAAAACTTCCAGTACCGCAGTAAAAGCAGAATTGAGGACACTAAGTCCAGCTTGTCTATCCATACTACCTACAATGGAGAGGGTTCAGGTTAACTAAACATGGAGAAATTACTGGAAATTCTAGTCTGCTTATGCTCAGAGGGAAGAGAATTCTGAAGTTCTTCTACTGCCTGAAGTCCTAGAGGAGATTAACACTGGATCAGTATGAAAAGAGAAGCTTGTATTTGGTGTTGAGTAAGAATAACTGCTTTCAAATATTTTTTACAAATGTTTTATTTAACTGCTGAGATTCTGAACTCACGTTCTGCTGTCAAATTAATCAGATGGAGAATGTAGTTAAAAACAACAGTAATTTCTACAAGAGGAAATGACAACAAATTTGGACTGTTGGATTTAATTCACAGTTCTGCAGAGATTTAAACTAAAACTAGTCAATAAAGGTAAAACTGGTGTAGGAATGACTGTGGTTAGCAGGCACACAGCTGCTGCGTGGGGTTGTGACTAATACTACTTTCCATTCAAAACAGAAGCGATCCTAACCTGGTGGTGTTTGCAGCCCTACGGTTGTAAGAGCGCTTGAGCTACAAGAGCCAGTTTCTCCAGGTTGCGTTCCTCAGCGTTTCCAGGATTCCTCCCTTACAGAAGTGCAGCTTGCTTTTTGAGTGACTCTCCTCCTGTTCGTTGAAAGGCCAAGTTCAGCTCTGGCAGGGAAAAATGGGTTCTTGCTACCCTCAGGTTCGAGCATAACAAATACCCAGGGCCAGATCTTCACCGCGGTGGTGGGCAGGTGTGGAACGGGCACAGATTCAGCACCTGTGAGCGGCGCGCTGCTGCTGGGCTGCCCTTGCCATCCCTGGGCATGGGGGACAGCAGTAGCACGTGGGGGCTGTCCTGGGCTGGCGTTCTTGCAGCTGTGCCGTGTCCCAGCAGTGAGAGCAGCCACCTGACAGCCTGGGAAGGGGGATGTGTGGCTGGCGGTATGGGTCCGCTGGGCCAGTGAGTGCACTTTGTGAATAAGCAGTCTGGCGGCACATCGGCTCGAGACGGGCGGGAGATGGGGCTTTGCTTTCAGCCTTCCCGGTCAGCAAGCTGTTTTCTCTCACTGCTGTAGGCAGGCGTGTTGTTAGGGTTTTATCCTTGCTAGAACTGTAGGATATAATGTATTTGTGAATCGACTGTATATGTTTAAGGGAAAGGGGGACCTGCTGGAGGAGGAGGGCTCTGAGGCTGGGGAATGGCTGTCACAGCCCCGCTTGCACCCAGGCTGCCACAGAGACTGGGAGGTCTGGCAGGGCAGGGCTCCCACTGCGTTCCCCAGCCGAATTGCTTCTCCTGCCCCCAGGTCTCCAGGGGCAGACCCTCCTTGCACCCTGGCTCTGCGGGGCTGGTTCCTGGAGTTGGGAGGGTGAGTTCGAGCTTGTGAGCTCCTGCCTTGCTGCCTCAGAGCAGCGAGAACGTTTGGGGCTGGTGAGTGTCTGTCCTGTTGTGATGGCTGGGAACCTGAGCTTTAGCAGCTGTTGCACACTTTCCTGTACATATTTCTAGTGCCTTTTTCCAAAAAGTTAATCAGCTACTCCGTTAGTTACCTGATTTAATTGTCTTTGTTAATGATTTTTAGCTTTAAAAAGATAAATCCTGTCTTCATCTTAATGCCTTGCTGTTGGTATGTCAGTGGTCCTTAGCCACATGTTTGTGCATGCAAGGATTTAATTAAAACCTTAATAACTAAATAATCTCCACACAGTCTAGGCGGCTGTGGGATAGCACTATGGGGACATTTCTTGAGTTCCTCAATTGCACACCGTATTACTATGAATATTTTTTTACATGGGATAATAATACTTCAGCTTTGCTGGTGAGGTATATATAGATTACGAGGCAGCCTGACCAGCGAGCCCAAGAGCAGTGGTTTACTCGGGAGCTGTTCGAGGTATTTCCTTTGATCATGCTGCAACTGCGAGAGGCTCACATCTCCTGGAGACCAAGACTAAAGCGTTCGCGTTTGAAGTGAGTTGCCTAAATAGAAGTAGCCCGATTCCTTTTTCAGAGATACTGAACACCAGAAACCAGTGGGGTTTTTTAAAGCTTTCATGCTTTGCAGAGTGGCTCTGACACTCACTTTTCTGGGTGGCTGTGGGTTTTGGGGGCATCGATTGCTTGTGTCTGTAGGGTGTTCAGCACTGGTGAACCCTCCTGCTGGGTGCCTCTGTGCACTCCAGCTGTAGGGCAAAGCTCTGGCTGGGCTTGTTTCTGCATTCACCCCTGTGGAAACGTCCCACAGCCACGTGAGACATCAGTCACGGGCGTGCGGCCCCCTGCTGTTGTGTTACAGTGTTGGTGATAACTGCAGATGCTGGTCTGTGTCACAGCTCTGGAAGGGTGTCACCCGTTGGCGTTTGGGACCCAGACAGGTGCTGGTGCGGGCCGGCCCAGCCCTGTTTGCGTGGGCTCAGCGGGGGCCTGGGGCGTGACAGGCAGCAGCCTCTTGCCCTGCAGCAGTGGCGCAGGCTGCGCCGGGACAGCAGAGCTGCTCCGTGGGAAGGGGCTATTCTCACCCTTCCCCGGCAGCAGAGCAGTGCCCTGTTCCAGAGGTGGAGCGGCCCCAGCGCCGTGCTGCGTCCTGCGCGCCTGGCAGAGCACGGCCAACGCAGCTCAGCCCCCTGGCTCGGTCCTCCCACACAACGGAGAGGGGGCCAGACCCTGGGGGCACGATCAGTTCCTCCCTTTTTGGTGCATGTAACTAGAAAGCAAAAAACCTGAACGAGTATCGTAGTGTAAGTGGGTGTGAGGCGGGGACAGCCTTGTTAGCTGCAGTACGGACATGGATGCTACTTCTTGCTGTGAGCAAAGGCACCGGTGTCCGCCCCTGCCCAGGGAGAGCTGCATCCTCCTTCTACAGCCCTAAGGTCGCAGGCACATGCCCTCCTGTGAGGGCACGTAACTAACTACCCCGCAGCCCTGTACCGTGCCTCACAGGCTTACCTCATAGGAGCGGGAGCAGTCTTGTCCTCCCAGGGTTTGGATGAAATGACTGTAACAGATGTGTTCCACATCTGACCTCTGTTTTTCTGTAGCTCCTGTGCACATTTTTAATTTAAAATTCTGCTCTTTCCTATAAAAGGTAAAGAAGATGTCAAGGTCCTGCTGTTCCCATTCCAAATGAAATGGGTTCATGTCCTGTTAATCAAGGAGTACAGCCGCAGCATTTGTCATTTCCCTTTAAAGTAATGGGTGGTTGATACCTGTCATTTCTCAAGAAACTATATACCAGATTAAGATGTATTTATAGAAGTCTCAATTGCTGGTAACTTGGCTGCAGCCAAGTTTAGGCATATCATTAGTAATGCATAATGAAATGACCTAAGTGGAGTTAGATTTGGGGGGGGGGGAAGAGAAAGCTATTTGAGTTGGATAGCTTGAGGATGCTGTTTTACTATTAAAATTAAGCTTCTGACCCCTGGCTCTGAAGTGATAAAAATAAATCTTCCTGTATTTCTCCTCTGCATTTATCTTCTCTATTGGAAAAGATAAAGAATAAAATCTCCTCCTCTCCCTTGTCTCTTTCTTTTCTAGGTACAGGACCTATTTATGCTACAGACCCACTCCTATATATGTTCCTGTTAATACTGCATAAGCTTGTACATTTATTAGTAAACCACTGACGGACTACTTCCTCCACTCCTCCTCAGCCAAACAAAAAGGAACCTATTTAAAAACAGAACAAACCCCTGACAAAAAGAAAAAAAAAAAAAACACTGCAGTTTTAAAGATGGACAGAAAGAGACTGAAAGAAGCATGATAAATTCTGCGTGGGGGGGAAATACATATTTTTGGGGATGCTACAGAAAGTAAACCACATAGAATAATGCATCTAGTTTCCAGACTATGTGTAAAGCCCTGCTCTGTGCATGGCACTTATGATTTCTCTATTTTAATGTAATTTTTTTTTCTTTTCTAAACCTTTCCTCTGACTCTTCATTTTGCACGAACTGTTGAGCAGTTATCTTTATGACAATATGTAAAGATGTTGGGTCAAAGCCCTTCCTAAGAAAGGAAATATTTTTAGTAGATTATTGTGTTTAGGTTTTTTGGATTTCCTTTTTCTTTTTTAATTAAATTATTTCTTTTGGAGACATTTTAATTAAAAAGGTACATCTTACCATAATTAATATTCACTGTCAATAATATTTATTTTTAAATGAAGATTGGAAACAAGGTAAGACATTTGTTTATAAACAGTATTGTATATTGCTGAATAACAGTTGAATAAAAAGATTTTGAAATAAAGTTTTTACAGATGTTGTGTCCCTTTCCCTGTGTCCTGAAGCTCCCTGAGAAGGCTTCATGGCTGTGTCGATTTCCTGCCTTGTCACAGCACTGAGAATTGCAGAAAGGTGCATCACAAACAAAGAAAAACTGGTATCAGTTACGTATTACACACCCCCATGCATTGCAGAGCCCCACAGCAGACTGTGCTGACTGGGCATGAGCTATAGCTGTGTGGTGGCGGTGGCACTGGTTACCTCTGGGCAGCCAGTTGGACACTGGAGTACGCAAGGTAAGTTGCTTTGGTTTTCTCCAGGCCTCTTTGCAAAATGGCGATTCAAGCAGTGGAAAATGAAAATAAAAATGGATTGACCTGGAACGTTGTATTCCCTAGACCTATTTGTTTAAAATATGTTTGGGTTTTTAAAATTATGTAATTGTGTCACTTGTCTTACCCAGTGAGCCTGCCTTTAATGAAGCAAAAGGCTTTCTTACAGTAAATACAGCAGTTATTTTTCTGTTGCAGAATACATGGGTTTTAAGTGAGATAACAGGATGACTTGGTAAAAAGCCACGACCTTCTTTAGCTGAATTTAGTGGCGTACTTTGAGATTTCCTATGTCTGACTGTGGTGCTTACCCTTTCATTTGTGTAGCATTTCAGAAAGGACCTTAATTGTGAAAATGGTAAAGTGACAACTAAGCGCCAGCAGGGCTCTGTCTGTAGAAGCTGTGGAGCAGAAGCAGGACATGCCATTGCCAGAGTCCTCTCCTAGGAGGAGGATAGAAAGGGATTTTCAATTCCTCCCATGGTCAGAATTCGCTTTTTCTAGAACTATCAGTAATTGTGAGGGAGCTGTGTGTTTCATACATGCAGCTGAATTGTGGTAATAAAAGCCCTCTCGTAGTGGGGCAAACTTACCACGGGGATCCGAAGGTGGCAAAATCTTTTCTTTGTAAGAATGTTCATCCTCTTAATGCCAGCTGTAGTTTCCTGTGGATTGGAGAATACATAATCGTCCCAGAAAAAGCAGAACTGCTCTTTGGAAGAACTTGGGGGAGATGGTTGCTGCAAGCCTGTAAAGTGCATCGAAGTGCAAGACACTGAAGTACACAGTCCTCGGCTTCCACAGGTGCACAGGAGGGTGAGTCTTATAACCTGAAAGGAAAAGACGGATGGAAAAAAAATTTGGATGTTGGACTACACCTAAATTAATACTGGCATTCATGTCTGGGAACTTGTTCAAGGACAATTATTCAAGCAGACGTATGTGTGGAGTCTGTAATGTCATGAAAGCTCTAATCCTTCGAGTAATGGCCGGTCACAAAAGCGAAACCAGCCTGGGTTTGAACTGTGAGTCCTCTGGCGACCTCCTCAGCACTGCTGCTTTTTCTCAAGGGCAGTGAGTATTTGTCAGTGACTCATCTTCCTTCTAAGGGAGAGAACGAAAGAAAATTTTCCACAAGAAGAAAATCTGCTTAAATTTATCTAAAGAAATTGCTGCTTGAAGCAGTGGAGCATAGCTGTCTAGGAGTAGTTATGCTTCCGTTTCAACTTCAGCCATACCACAGGATGGTCTCAGTAAACAGATCATCTGCTCTGCTCCAATACTTTTCTTTCAGCGCTTACGGAGTACATTGTAGCTGGAACTGCATACGGTGTGGTTTGCAAAAAAAACACGGGAGGAAATACATCGGCCTCTCGTATTTGTCCTTCCCATTGTATTGTAGCCTGTTACCTGCACGGGCATGTAGCAGCAACTAGAAGTTTTGCGTGCAGTGGCAGAAGTAGAATTATCAAGGTATTTTAGACTTTAATCACATTAAACATGAAAAAATATTAAAACTGCAACTAAAAACTTTTTTTATCCTTTCTGAGATCAGAATGAAGTGTGCCATGGTAGGAATAACAATTCTTGTATCCCAAGCCACTATAAAAACTCAGGCCTACTAAATAATAACCTGAGGATTTGATGAAAAATCTCGTCTAACAAGAGCAATAGGCATCTTTTCTTTCCAGTGAAGACCTGCACACACGCAGAGATAACTCACTCTCGGCATGCAGGATAACTTCAACAAGGGAGTGGATTGCCAAGATAACCCAGCTCGCTCTACATTACCTTTGCTATGCGTCGCCTTCAGAATCGTGCAGAATGAGTCCTCCAGGTTCTGGGGCCTCTGTTTCCACGTTCAGGTCAGCTTTTTTGCAAAACACACAGCCTACGTTTGGCCCCATGCATGCTTTAGCCCCATGGCTAAAAAGAAGGCAGCAGCTTTCAGTACAGTATTTAGTCTTTAAAAAGCACTTAAAGAAATGAGAAGCATTTTGATGGAAGAACATAGAGAATTTGGAACCTTACTGCTTGCAAGCGTGTTAAAGACTTTTGCTAAAACATCTGTCCTTTGAGAGTGCTCGCTCTTCTGAAAAGGGCAAGTGCCTTGCTTCTGCTGGTTGTATTTACAAAGGGCAAAGTGAGGGTTTGCTGCACCCTTAATAGACAGGGCCTAGTGGCAAATCTTGCTCTTTCATAAATCTCAGCATTCCTCGTGGTGTCTGCTGTCAGAATTGATTAGGAATAAGTGCTTGGACTGCAGAGCCACGGAAAGGCAGCGTGTCTCCTGCAGTGCCACGCAGAGCCGGGCAGAACGTTCTCCAGCGCCGGTGGTGGGGTGGGTGCGTCACCGGGCACCCGAGGAGACGGCGCCTGGTCCTGGCACTGGGGACAGCACAGTCAGCGGCTCCTCCTCGCAAAGCCAGTGAGCAGCTGAGCTGGGAAGCGTGAGTGATGGCTGTTGGGGGCCAGAGCTGAGTCATCTGTAATATAATCATAAGGAAACACACATTTTTTCCTGAAAGAAAATCAATAGAACTTTGCACTTTTCCTTGTAATATTTCCAGTCTGCACCATCAGCCATGGCTTGCTCACAGTTACACCGCTATAAATTCACTGCGAGTTAATGGAGTTCTACAAAAATGAATGGATTTACAGCAGTGTAACAGAGCTGGTACTGGAGCCATGCACATGTAAAAATACACGGAACAAAAGTCGTTTTAGAGCATGCAGGTGACCTTCGAAGTGCCAAGACCTAGCAAGTAAAAAGCAAAACTGCGTACCTCCTGGTATGCTCCTGTTCTGGCAAAACTCCTGAAGAAAAGAAAGTGTGCAGTCCTGAGAACATCACTGTGCGTGGCCAGAGGGCCAGAGCCCCACCGAAGGGAAGATGGGCGAGTGAGCAGCTTCACAGTGAGGCAGAATGCAAAGGACTGTCTGAACATGTCATTTTTCATTTCTTGCATAAAACATTTTGGAGCCCAGTCTCACTTAGAACTAGTAAGTAAATAATGTGCTCCCAAACTTGCGTGTCAAAACTAGGTTGGTTAATGTATGAGCTGCCGCTGCTGCATTTGTTACTACACAGTAAATTTCATGCTTAGCCAGAGGCTAGCGAAGTTCATTTATTCATTATCCCCAAACTTTGGGCAGTTATTATTCAAACTCCCCTGGTACATCTATTTAATAAGAAGAGAACAGAAAATTGATGGGATCAAAAATGTTAAAGTCTTAATTAATGCTTTTAGCAAAGACTGATTGGAGGGGGATTGTTGCAAGAATATTAATTTGTAGCAAGCGAGCATGCTGGCTGGGTTTGCTGGGAGCAGGGAGAGCTCCCCCAGCCCTGCCAAGGCAGCTCAGCCGTGCAGCCCAGTGAGCTGCCAGCCCGTGGGGACGCCACCTGTGACACCCCCCGAGTTCTCTGCCACCAGGTAGGGAAAAACAGTGCTACGGGCCGTGGGAGAGTGCGAAGATCCCGACATACACAAATTATTGCTGATGAATAGAGTGTTTAATGGTAAAACATCCTCTTACAGCAGAGGAAAGATGGGGAATTTTTTTCTTCCTCACTGTTTTTGGGCTTTTGTGGCGTTTTTGTCTACATACCTGGCAGCCTTGTAGCGCTGCGGATCAGATCACTGACCTGCGATGCAGGGGGCTGCTGGGCGTCTGGGGCTTCGCTCTCTGGCAAGACGCCCTGAGGCAGAGCCCACAGCTGTGTGCATGCGTGGGGCAGGTCTGGGTTTTGGTCACACAGTTGCAGTTACTCCATAGGAAAATTAGCGGCCCTAAAACAGAGAGAATGAGACCAAGGCTGGAAGAATCCCAGCAAGGCAGGAGGGCGGCTGTGAGGGATTTCTGCATCAGCCTGACCTGCCCCAGAGCAGCAGCAGCGCCTGTTCTCTGGGCACAGCCGTGTGGTTTGACAGGGGATGGGGAAGAGGAAGCAAAGGAGGGGTTTGTTGCTATTTTTAGACCATGTTTCTAAAACGCAGTAATCTCTGCAGAATAAAGATGGCTATTATTACAAATGGAGCCAGCCTGGGAAAATAGGTGCTTCAGCTCTGCATCAATGACCATCCAAAACTTAGCACTGACCAAGACGGCTTTAAGGAGCCACGCCAACGTCAACGAATGGACTGAAATCTCCTGGTCTGCCTATGGTGACTGCCAGACTTCTTATTACAGCAGTCACGGACAGTCCCAGTACATTAAGAGTCAAATCAGAGAGGACCTTGCTGTAGAGTTAGTTATTGAAGTTCCCTAGTTGTTGCCTATAGATTTGGTTTCCTGTTACTGTCAAAATGTTTCCTAAATTTCATATGGAAAATCATCTTATAAGTATCTTATATCACAATATTAGCAAGTATCTTAATAAATAACTCAAAAGTGCTTACAGTTCAATTAGAGATTATACTTTTCCAATAGGACATTTTTGGAATTTACTCTGGGAAAGACAGTGTTAAGCTATTTTTTGTATTTCTATTCTGTGACCAGATCTGTCAGAAACTTTTAATTCATGTCTGTGTTAATACCCTTGAAATAGGAAACAGCAGGTAAGACTTTACACAGTAACAGTGACAGGCACCAGTAATAGTAACAGGTAGAGTTACACAGGGTGAAAAGACAGTACCACATAAAATAGGCTCTTATTTTTGGATTTTCCTGTCACTTTCCTTGCAAATCTGAGGAAATTGATTTTTTAAAACAAACTAGAATAGGAGTTTTTCATTCCTAAATATTTTTCAGGCTTGCAAGTTGCTCTGACAATCCAGTGAGTATCATGACTCATTTTGGGGTTTAGGGTGATCTACATGGTATCTAGGCAAGTGCTCATATTTAGGCTGTCAGTCAGAGACAGCTGTTTTGGCAAAAAAATAGTAGGATACTTCCGATTTCTGTGCTGTGTTTATTATAACAGTTTTTAATTATTTTTTTTAAGAGTGCTTCAGTATTTATAGTCAATGGTAAACAGGAGGTTTAGCTCTAAATTACCATGGCAGAGCCTCTTTTTACTGTACATGCTGTAATTAGGGTATGTTAGGATGGGTATGAGGAAGGTCGGTGCCAGGGCTCTGACACTCCGCCTTGGTTTGCCTCATCCTTCCCTCCCAAGAGCAGCAACACGGTGTGTTGCCGGGACCTAGATAGGAACAGCTCGGGCAGGTTTTAGCAAAGGGTCTGGTAACTAAATCACCCCTTAGGACGCGTGGCCTCTGATGGCATCAGGCAGCCCTAGGCTGGGAGATGGGCCGTCTCCGAGACACACTCTCAGAGAACCAGCCCCTGCAGCCTCCAGAGCACCACCGGTGTGGTGGTGAGGACTCTTACTTCTCTTCCTCCACTGCCTGGGCTCTTGAAAGCCCTGAAAGCAGGGCAGCGGGGGCGATGCCGCCAGGCTCCCAGGGCCGTGGCCAGCGCAGCTCAGGAAACCTCTTGTTCAGCGTCCCAGTGCACGGCTCAGCCTCGCGCACTCCGCTCCACTGGGCAGCCACTGCCTCTCCCCCAGCTCTGAGCCAGCAAGGACAGCGGGAGCACAAGGAAAAGCCACCCATCGTTCCCGAAGGGACCCTCAAAAGTGCCTCAGGATTTAAAAGTCTGCTTTCCCTAGTTAAACTAATCCTGTGTCTCTGACAGGAATGAGGCTGCTGTTAAGTACAACACATTGTTGCACCGAACGTGCGCTGCTCTGGAAAGCCAAAAGGCCTAGTCAGCGTGCCTTACCGTGACAGCGCGGGAGCTTGGGAGCTGCGCTTCCTTGGGAATGCTGATAAATCTTTGGACAAGGAAATGGTGTGCACATCTAAATCTGAGTCAGGCCAAGGAATAACGGTGCTGAGCGATGATCTAGCTGGAACCGTGCGTCAGTGGTACCTGTTACCCTGAGGGGAACGCAGCACTCAAGGAAGTGCACAAGAGAAGCTGAAGGCTACAAAATCAAATGAGACATGAAAATGCACAGTTTGATTAAAGAAGCATCAGTTACTTTATGATCTTTACCGAAATACACTCACATTTGTGATTCATTTATGCTAATTCAGTGCAAGACAGTAAAAATACAATCATTCAGTGCTACAAATAATGATAATAGTGTCATCCATTTATAGAGTGCTTGGATATAATTTCAGCTTTTATAGTATAGTGGTATGAAAGTCCCAAGTTAGTTAAATGCACAGCAAGGTGCTAATTGCAATCCTGGTTAGAATGCACCTCGGTTTATGGTTAAGTCACTGGTTGAGCTAATGACTGTGTGTGAGCTAGGCAAGTCCCACTGAAGGCAGCAGCCAGACTCCTTATATAGTGAAATCTTTTAATAATTACTAACACTGCCATTTCAGTCTCCAGGGAGATAAGCAGGGTTTGACAAGACAGGAAGGCCAAAACTGAGTACATACCAGTGCACTGATCCTGTTGTGGGTTTGTAGATGTGGCCACCTTGCAGTTCTTCAGTGTGTAAGGGGAGACAGGAGAAAGGCTCGCCTCGCTGCTGCCGGGCTGGGGGAGCTCAAACCCCAGCAAACAGTAGGTAGCAACACACACCAGGCACCTGTCAAAATCTGAACTGTAACATGATTTAATATCAAGACTGAAGAAATGGAACTAAAGCCAGCTTGCAAGCGTGTAAAATGTGAGAAGTTGAACTTTTTGCAATATTTTCCAGGAACATAAAATCTCTTTATTAACCCTAGAGTTAATCATTTTAAGACCAGAGAGGTTTTATGCTACTTACGTTAGACTAAAGCATTTCACTAAAGCAAAGCATCTCAAAAGCAAAAGCGTGGCACTTTGCTGGGTTCAGAAAGTATTTGTCAACCTAGTCATAAATGTGCATGGAAAAGTCAGTCAATCAAGTTTAGGCTCATTACCCAGGTTAATTCAGACCTTGCCACTGCCGGGTTTTGGAGCAGAGCAGCACCAAAGAAAGCACTGCTCATGTTCAGGGCCATGAAAATGCCATGTGTTCACACAGTGTGGTTCCCTTCATTCAGTGCTCATCTATTGCTGCTGGCATTTACAGGGCTTGGGAAAAACATCCGTCCAGTTTGTTGTTTATAGCTGGGAGTGCAACTGCAAACTGGGGGGGGCAGTGTGGGAAGCCACAGGTGCCATTTACCTGGGGACACCGTAAAACTCACCTGCTGCGGGGTCTTGGGAGTAAGAGACAGACATGCTGCACAGCCTGCACAGGGAATGTGCTCAGTCAGTTCTGTGGTCATGCTGAAGCCATTTATTTTTATTTGCGCAACACTTAACATTCCTAAAACGGCCAGATGGAGCTCAAGGGGACAGGTGAATAAGCAGGAGCAGAACAATTTGCCACAGCTCAAAGTTTCCCTCTGCTTTAAAACAAGCTTTTCTCAGTGGAGAGAAAGGGGGGGGGGGGGGGGGGGAGGTGTTTTCCTTCATATGCTGAACCAAGTAGCAAATAAGGTGTTTTCCCAAATAAACTCACTGATAATGATTTTCGTCATGCATCCCCAGCTAATTGGGGTGTGATGAAGTGCATAATTCAAATGCTATCTAGCCAGAGGCCTTAAAGCAAAGCTTAACTCTGCCTGCAAACCAGAATGGAGATAGCTGATATGACAAATGCCTATCAGTAGGCTGCAGACTTTGAAACGAGCAGGCGACACAGGTGCACTATCTGATTGCAGCTTAAATTCTGCCCACAGTCATGCCTGCTTGGTTCAGCGTAGTTACTTGATGGCCAGTAAGGCATTACATAGTCACAATGCACAGCTTATTTCAGGAGAAAATATTTTAACAGCACAGGTGACTATCATGCATGCATTAAGAAAACCAGGACACAGCGTACCAAATTTAGTTTAGCCACAGTAAAATAATTGTCACAGAGCAATGCTGACCTCAAGTACTGAATGGTGACACCTGGCTTTTTCTGCACAGGAGAGATTAGGTTTTTCTGGTTTCTTTCCCTTGCCGTCTCTTTATCTATATTTCATGTATATAGCATGCATTTAGTATTCTGATGTTTGAAACAAACCCCCAACATTTTAGAGAGAAGTGCCCTTCAAGCCCAGCAGTGCAAACCACAGTCTCACAGAAATAGCAATTGCAAGTGGAAAATAGCCCCTGCTGTGTAACACCGCCACTTTGTTATATTGTAATGTATTTTCTTATTTTTTACGTGCCTGGTTTGTGTGACCCTGCCAGTATGTAAAAATGATTGTTGACAGTTTCTTTGGTTTTGTTTTATTATAATGTAATTTATGGGATGCTGAAAGTCTGTAAGTTACTTGTACTTGACTGACATTTCTCTGAGAATCAAAAAATTGCTGTGTATACTTGACTGAGATTAAAATGGGTAGACTGTGTATAGCTGTATCCTGCTTTCAAAGTGCAGGATTGGAAGGCTTCCATTAAATTGTTATTTTCAGATATTATTAGCTCCTAAATCATTTAATATAATTTCTTTCCCATAATGAATGCACAGCATTGTAAGCCTAAATGCCATATTTTCTATTGATCTATTTCCACAACCTGTTTAGTGAAATAATTAAAATGATTTACAAGGCTGACCCAATATCTTAGTGGTTTAGTAAATCATGTTGCCGTGTGGGAGGCTCAGCTAGTTTTAAACTCACAGCTCTTGGCAGCGCCAGGCCCTCGGAGCGGAGCTGCAGCGAGTGCCGTGCTGTGTCTGAAGGCGCACTCGCAGCCGGCCCACGGAAACACCTCTGCCGATGCTCAGGGAGAACATGGGGCTCCAACTGGTTTCTTCACTCATCACCTCTGTTCAAAGTGGGAAAATGTCTCAGTGCTACTGAGCCAGAGCAGAATTTGAGCTGCAGTCTGCAGGTAACCTGTCTTCACTGGCAACTTGAACATCCCTGGTTTTAACCCCCAAAACTGATCCCACGTGTCTGCGTTGGCAGCGAAAATGGGGGCAACTGTGGGGCTTGGTATTTTTACATGCAAAGCAATGTGGGAAATTATTATTTCTATATTTTTTGGTTGTTTTAACTTGCAAGAAGAGGACAACTATAAAAACAATCTCTGTTTAAATGCCAGGGTAGCGGAAGGGCTCAGACTTACAAAATATTCCTGTGTTTGTTCCTACCTGGCCTCCAGCTGTTACAGTAGCACCAACAGGGATTGCTCAGAGCAGGGCAGGAGGACATCACAGCAGTGCCTGGGAGGAGACGTAGCAGCCAGTCTCTGTAGCAAGAGTAGCGAGAACAAACTACATTTAAAATACTATTACAAAAAGCTGTTGACAACCCTCTTTTAATGAAAAATGTGCGTATTGACAGCTGCAGTCTGGAACAAAAGAGACTGAGCTGACTTATGTGGGACCAGGGCAATGGCTGCAGTGCGAGCAGTGTGTGGCCAGGGCCAGCCCTGGTGGGGATTGCACCCTGCAGGGTCCTGCCTGGGCCAGCCATCCCTTGGGGACTGTCATGGTTTAACCCCAGCTGGCAACCAAGCACCACGCAGTCGCTCGCTCACTCCCCTGTGGCAGGATGGGGGAGACAATCAGAAAAGTGAGAAAACTCATGGGTTGAGATAAAGACAGTTCAATAGGTAAAGCAAAAGTCATGCATGCAAGCAAAGCAAAACAAGGAATTAATTCACTGCCTCCCATGGGCAGGGAGGTGTTCAGCCATCTCCAGGGCAGCAGGGCTCCAGCACACATAACTGTTACTTGGGAAGACAAATGCCGTGACTCTGAACATCCCCTGCTTCCTTCTTCCCCCAGCTTTCTATGCTGAGCTGCATGATGCCATACGGTGTGGGATACCCCTTTGGATCAGTTGGGGCCAGCTGTCCCAGCTGTGTCCCCTCCCGACTTCTCTGTGCTCCCCCAGCCCACTCGCTGGCAGGATGGGGTGAGGAGCAGAAAAGGCCTTGGCTCTGCGTAAGCACTGCTCAGCAATAATGAAAACATCCCTGTGTTATCGATCAACACTGTTTTCAGCACAAATCCAAAACACAGCCCCATACTAGCTACTGTGAAGAAAATTAACTCTATCCCAGCCCAAACCAGTACAGGACATGTGCGAGCAGGAATGTCACAGACCTCCATCCTGGTCCATGACAGAAAGGACAGAGCCCATCGCTCTGAAATCAGTCAGCATTTGAGACACCATTTATAACCTCTCCACCTGCACTCCCTGAGCAAGACTTGAGCTTGCTTTCAGCATCTAGTACCTTTTTTTTTTTTAGTTCTATTCTTTTGCATAATTACACAAACAAAAGTGTCCTATAAAAACTTAAAAATTTGAAGACAGCTGTTGGACGCACTTTGCAGTGGATGTCATCATCTTCCTTCCCTGATCCTAACCCACCACCATTTCTATTTTGCTTTAAATGGACCTGTAATTTCACAATACAAATTCAGCTGGAAGTATTCTTTTTGTTAAATAAACTTTATCCTCATGCTGACTGCTCCAGGCTCTGAAAAGAAACACTTCTTGCTTGTGACTGTTCCAAAACATAGGTCTGAAATTCACAAAAAAAGTGTTGGTAAATGGGATGTAATCATACTGAAGGGCAAGTGAGTATTCCTCCTCCAAGGCAGAAGAAAATAAAGGAAAATCTGCTTTGCTTCTGCTGCCTCAATGCTGATAATTTTACAGATCAAAGGACTTTTTTAGAAAGAAGCCTGCTGTGCTGCACTGTGTTTCAGAGCTGAAATACCTATAGTCATGCCCTTAACGCCACACTTGGAAGTGTAAATGGGTGCCCCATTTCCACAAGCGCCACGCACCCAGCAGAGCCCCGCGCTGCTGGCAGCAGAGGGGCTGTGCAGTGCCACACACCACCAGCAAGCCCCGGCATCTCCGGACTCACCACGGGGCAGAGCACGCAATGCTAACGGCACATCTATCCATCTACCCGCTAACGAAGGCGGCTGGGCACGAGAGCCCCAGCGATGTTACGTGAGAGCTTGACAGCTGTGACAAGGGTGATTGAAACTGGACACAAGGGTCAAAAATGACCTCAGAGAGGGACTGTAACACACAAACACACACTGCCCATGCACGCAGCAGGGTCACAGTCCTCTCACTGAGGAAAGCGCCAGCATCTCCCCCACTTCAATGTCTGCCTGACCTCAGTTATTTCACTTCCAGAGCGAGATGACCACAAACTAGAACGAGCTGGGCAGCTCTGTCAACAGTTAGTGTCACATCACTAAAGCTGACGGGGTCCTGAGCAGAGACCTACTCACTGCCCCAAGCCCAGGTGGCACATGCCGCTCTGCTAGTGATCACCAGCACACTTTTAATGACAAGTCAGTCCTTTCCTGCACCTCCGTGCACCTACCAAAGCATCCTTGAGCCTAGCGTGGTCTCAAATAACCGCTGTTTGTCCTGTAGGTGTGATCCGCCACTGCAGCACTCCTAATTTCACACTCATGTAACTCTTAGAAATCCTTTTACACCACACCAACACAGAGTGACTCAAGCTGAAGCTATTTGCTAACAGGGGCTCTGTACTTACTGAGCTGTGGCAAAGCAAAGGATCCCCTGGCAGCTGTCTGCAAATGTGGTTCAGGTCAGTTATAAATCTGTGACTAGTTAATTTTGTTTAGAGGACCTGTTCCAATTAAACATTTTCTCTCTCCCATTCTCACCCACTGTTCTGTTTTTAAGAAGTATAAGGTGCTTAATAACCTCTACCACCTGAAATAATCACTGGCAGGATGAAAGCTCTCCCCCTCCCACCCCTGCTATTTTTTCCCCACTGCAAAATGTATAAATTAATCTCATGCTATAATTAACATACATTGCTGAGGCAAATGAATTGGCATCTCCGTGTATATCTATTAGCTTCCAGCATTTCCTGAGAGGGGCTTTCATTTAATTACCAGCCTGACAGGCTAGCTCACTCCAGAACTGCAGCCGCATTTATTACTTTTATCTCCTTGGACACCTGCCTCTCTCTGTGGTTTATCAGATTTCTACTGAAGAGAGGAACAAAAATATTTCTATTGTATCAGGTTATTGTTTCTTTAAAAGGCACTTATAAGAGCACTGACCTCAAACAGGGGTTTTTTGGTTGGCTTGGATGGGATTTTTTTTTTTTTTTTTTTTTGGTCAATTATCAAAGCAATCCAGCAGCTTTAACTCCCTCACTGCCCCGCCACACACCAGCAGTTCAGAAGAAATCAGGTTACGGACAGGGAGCTGAACGCTGACCACTGCTCATAAAGACCTTGCCCGCGGTGGGGGTCAGAGCGCTCAGATGCTGGGACTGCTCTTCACCCTCCCACATATAAAGACTTCAAGTGGAAATACCAAGAGACGGCCCAGTGCACTCCAGTGAGAGGGGTCTGCCTGAATTCCTTTTGATGCTTTGGGCCACAGTTTATATTGTCATTGATTGATAAAAAGCTGATGTAGATACAAGGAACATTATTTAAAAAAAAGAAAATGCTGCCTACATGCATTACAAGCATAGTCACACCTGTGTGACTACTGACTACTCCGTAACAGCTGGATAAAGCAGCTGTCACCCCTTGCTGCCTCAGGCAGCAGCCCTGGACACTGCTAGTTCAGGTGTTGGCTGTAGCAGCAGAGCTCATTCAGCCCAGTTTCAACTGACAAATGCTTTGCACTCGTTTTCTCTGGGCTGCAGTACCTGAATTTGTGGAGACACACGCCCCCCTGGGCAGGACTCTCATCAGCTGGCATGCTGTGACAAACACCTTCCAACCAGCGGGACCTGAAGCTACGCAGCACCTTGGCAGATGAGACCATGCGTGTGGACTCAGCAATGCCTCTCTTTCTTTGGAGATGTGCAAGCTGACTCGTTTCATTAAAAAAAATTGTTCACTCCTGCCAGCCTAAGTGTGTTACTTCGAAAGAGTCTGGCAGCAACAGGGCCTTGCCGATAGTGATGCCTTTGAGAAAGATGCCTCATTACAGAGGAAAAATGAAAAATTTGTATCTGTTTAATTAATGAACCTTGTCAATTTCCCTGGGATTTCATCCCAGTCCCTAACTTCAGGCACAGCGGCTGTTTGGCATGAAGTGCCTGCTGGCTGTGAGCTGTGCAGGAGGCGGCTGCACTGCAGACACTGCCCTGGATGGCTGAAGCCTCCTGCTCCTTCGTGGGTCAGGGCGGCACGGGCAGCCCCTGTGGTCCCAGCGACAGCCCCCTCCGAGATGGAGGGTGCCCTCTCCCTCGACTCTGACCCAAGCAGCTAGCGCTGAAGCACTCCATGGGAAACACAGCAAAAGATGCTTGAGTGAAACAAATTATTTTTAACATAAGCTTTGTGCAAAACATGCCTCTTCCTGTCACCTTAGCCCTAGTGAAAACTGCTCGTCTCCCTCCAGAGCCCTGTGGCGGAGTTACACATAGCATATCTAAAACTCATGTTTAGGAGCTTACTGCATGTGGGTGGTCTGGCAGGGACAGGAGGTTTTGAGGTGACCAGAGGAAGGACCCTGGCTGACAGGGATGCACAAATACCGGAGCAGCCACAGTACTGCAGCACCAAGCTCTGTGAGCTATCACTTTTCCCATTGCACTCTATCACGAATAGTAACATGCAGTACGCAGTAACACATTTTTGGCCAAAAATGACTTACCATGGGTAAAGTGCCAAGACAACCAAACCATATCACACAGGCTTGCACAATTTGACAAGCCTTTTCTAGAAAAAAAGTCTAAACATTTTTGATATAATTGACCTCTGTGCCTAAAATCTTTTTATCTGTATTATTTTTAAATTTTAATGAATTATGTTAATTTTATGACGTTTAACCAAAACCTGCTATAAATCCAATGACTATTATTACTTTGTAATTTATCATTTTCAATACTCATTTTGCATCGTACATCCCTATCACATATGAGCCAATGTTAATTATGTTTTAAAATAAAATATTTAGCAAGATCTAAATGAGACTCAAAGCACAGCAAAAGTAATGACTGTAAGACAGACTGTCATGGAATTATACATGAATGCAGAATGCTAGTATTAATTAGTAAATACAAGCTGCTCAGGAGCAGCAGCAGTGCCTGCCATCCTGATGCGCGTTTGGATCACGCACAATCTCAGCAGGCAGGGAAACAGAATGTCAGCTACCAAAGCCTCAGCTTTCTGACTCCTCATTACTGTTTTGGGTAGCAAGCATTGCTTTTTTACAGTTGCTCTGCGAAGCATGGCTGGGTAGTTGCAGTAGTTATCTCCAAGTATTCTAGGTTCACTCATATTCTTAATATTTTAAGAAGGATATAGCTTCTTATTTTGATATTAGAATATACTGGTGTTCAAAAAAGTGGCCTCCTTAACTCGCAGTGAAATTGAATTCCTTCAAAATCCTCTTTCCACTGATAATCTTACTGTGATGCAGAAAAGGTCAGTGTACAAG
This sequence comes from Falco punctatus, assembly GCF_963210335.1. NCBI lineage: Eukaryota > Metazoa > Chordata > Aves > Falconiformes > Falconidae > Falco > Falco punctatus. The sequence continues at coordinate 14,291,967 of NC_137594.1, read as the reverse complement.
GGAACCAGAGTCCTGCATGCTACAAAAAGCTGCAAACAGCCACATTTTTTCCAAAAGAGGAAATAGCTTTTAAACTTAAAAAAAAACAAACAACAAAAAAAAAAAACCCATACAAAACACACACAAACACCAAATTTGAAACAGTTAGTTGAATTAGAACAGCACGTAGAAATACGTACAGAAAACTCAGAGCGGGCAGCTGGCCCCAGCCCGGTCTCGGGCCGCCCTCTAGTGAGCGCAGCCTCCGCGCCCGGCCCTCCCAGCGCCTCCCTCGCTGCATTTTAAACCCCGGCTTTTCAATCATTCACGTTTTCTGAAAACATTTTGGGATTATTATTTGACTTCTGATTTCTGTGCCACCAAGGTATATTTTGACTACATTTCCCAGCGCTTTCTCGGTTTCTTCCCACACCGAAAAGCCAGTCTATTTTACCGACCCTGAAGCAGCAGCTGCGATTTGAGATGACAAGGAGTCAGGACTGTACGGAAATAACGAACCTTCAGCTCGAAAGAATAGCTTAACTGCTGGGGGGGGACAGGGACACACATCTTGTCCTAATCCATGAGTTAAAGATGAGCTGATCAAGCAGAAAAACTCATGGAAAAACATACGGATAAGAAACATTTGGGGGGTACAGGGTACATCAAAAGATGACGCTGGCTGACCAGCCACAGCCATCTAAAACCGGTCAAACAAACCCCTGACGCAAGAGGATGGGCTTCCACACACTCACAAGATTTCCTCTAGCAAACCTACGCTTACAAGAAATGAAAATTCAGGCTTCGTAACACAAATAAAGGTCTACCCAGCTGTCTGAATGGCAATTCTCAGCCTGTCCACCCACCACCATGACCCTTTCCTAGACCGGCTTTGCCAGGGAACCACGCACAACCACCCCCGAGCATATGTCATACGCCTGTGGCACACCAGCACGGCCCCGACACGGCACAGCCAGAGCCAGGAAGATGGCAGGCACGCAGGGTACGGTCGGCCAAGGCGCCCTACAAACACTGGCACAGAGGGGCTCTGTGGTCCCTGCCAGGGCCAAAGGAGCCGTCAGCAGGAGGAGGAAAGGCAGCCGTGGAGGGGAGGCAAGACACAGACAGGACGTGGAGGGACAGCCGCAGGACCCACACAGGCTGCTGCATGCTGCCTCAGCCCAGCTGCGGGAAAGGGGGTGGAAATTGTATTAGCAGCTTGATATTTGGGTAGAGGAAATCAGATCAGAGGGTTTCGAATGGAAATTATTTTCCCCAGGACAGATGTCCCTAGGGACCAAATTCAGCTGCTAACACAATTTGGCCAAGAGGAATAAACTAGGTTAACAGTTGGACTCGATGATCTTAAAGGTCTTTCTCAACCAAAATGATTCTATGATTCTATATCGATTCTGAGAGCTCAAAGGCTTGCTGAGACAGACCTTCTAGAGAATTATGGTATTTATTTCTTGTGTCAATGACAATCAGCAAAAGTGTAACAGTGATTATAGCCCAGTCACTTTTACACACGAGTTTACTTCATGTACTTCTGCTCATCTCTCACTTCAGTTCATAATTACTTCCTATTTTTTGAAAAAACACTGACCTTCTATTCTTGCATCGCACAAGCATCTTTATTTACCGTCTTTGATCACTGTGCATCTCAAGTATTAGCTTTCTGTGCCTGTCAAGATAAAGCTTGCTCTATAATCGCTCACACATTTGCTCGGCTTTCCCCAGGACACTGCCCTCACCTCGCCTGGCCTGCACAGTTTGCTTCCCCAGCACAGTTTAACAGTTCCTACAGGTACAGCAATACAGCCCCCTAGTGCACACGGTTAGATTGCTTCAAAGTTGGGGGTTTGCATAGGTTTTATTAGTATTATTTTTAGAGAGCAATAAATAAAACCATACGTAGATTTAATAGAACAAGAAATGCCAATGTTGGCACCTATAACTTGGTATTAATAATATGTGTTAGGGATTTATATCCCTATAAACCTATTCAAGGTGATTTACTTGAAGTAAAAAGTTTCAAAAGCCTAACACACTAAGACAAGTGGAGCGGGTGATACTGCACATTCGGAAACATGCATTATAATTATTTTGTTTGTGTATTCCCACTTCATTTTATATTAACAATTTACCCATCTTCCTTCATTTCTCTGAGCCTTATCCACCACATGTCTTTGCTTATCTCTGGTTTCTCAGTTTCTTTGGCCATTCTTTTTCATGTTTATTTGATGGGAGTCTTGACTCCTGACACGGAGCCTTCTTGCTGGGACACACACCAACGTGCTGATCTTGCTCCCTCAGACATTATATCTGAAGATAAATTGAGAAATGAAGATGTAGAGCTGTTGGAAGAGACTGGCTTCCCCAGGCACCAGTTTAGCCTGGATCATTGGATTTACAACACCAGCACCGCCAATACTGATTTGACTATTAATCCCTGAAGTGCCCTAGGAATTGCAGCATAAATCCAGTGAAGGAGCACTCATACGGCCCTAAAGACCCATAGCGCTTATCCTGGTACTCCATTCATGAAAATTGATCTTTTTTTAGTAGCAATGACAACTCAAGGAGTCCACGCTGTGTAAAACCGAGACCTGCTTGCTGTGGCAACGTACTTAACTGCCAGGAGGTCTGTGATACAAACCAACCAGTGCTCACACTTAATACTCTGCAGAAACTGGCCCTTTCTTCTTTACACACATACAGAGAGACCTACAATTGTTAGAGATCACTCTAGCACCATTGTGCTCCACAGCAGCACTCAACAAAATCATTGTGTTTCCTATACCCTGCCTCACTACCTTGCTCCCTAAGTATCCTTTATCAAGCAGTGCTTAAATAGCTGCTAAGCCAATATTCCCCCGTGACAAGAATATAAACCTCTTCTGTATTTGGAGAGCCATCATGTCTGAGCAGAGGGCAGCACGAGCTGGGACTAAGCTGGCAAAGAAAAGGAGTTGTCTGCTCTGGTTTTAGGGTACCTCTGTGTTGTACAGCAAGCAGGACTTTGTCCTATCCCAGGAGGAAAGAGGCAGTGACATAACAGAGGAAGTAAACCTCAAAGTAAGCAGCATCTTCCCGATTTTTTTTACTTTGATTGCAAGAAACTTGGGAACTGATTTTACACAGATCTCATGTTTCTGAGTGTATGATTACAGGCACAGTAAAGTAGCATATGACACAGCTACTGGGGACAGCTGAACAGGAGCATGCAAGAGCCAGGTACCTGCAATGACACCAAGGGCTATGGCTGGAGAAGCCTTGAAGGACAGACTGGGAACAGGAAAAAAAAACCCATCTCTCGTACCAAGAGAAGTGAGATGGGAAGAACCTTGGAGCAGGACAGAGAGGACCTGTGCCTGCCCATGGCCTGGGGAGCTTGGCCAGTGGCTGGCTTCAGCACCACGTTTGTAAGTCCTGGGTGGGGGAGATCTGCAGAACAAATGGAGCAACAAAAGGTGGAAGGCAAGGGGGCTGCAGGATGGAAAAGTGGAAATAGATGTCCCAGCATCTCTGGTGGGAGCAATTGAAGATTAGGGAGAAGAAGTGAGGGCTGACTTGTCCGGGCTGCCTGCCACAATGAGCATCTAGACTCCAAAGCAATGCTGTTACCATGGGAAGGGCACTAACAAATCAATACTCGAACAACAGACCTGTCTACTCCAAGCGTACGTGATCATACTGAAGCAGTGGATGACTAGAGAAAATGAGGGGCCCTGCATTACAGAGGGTACGATTTACAAGACTTTATTTTTTTTAAAGAAATTTCCCCATGATAGTAACTGAAATATCTGGTGCTCAACTTTACTCTTGCAAGTGAGAGAATTTGTTAGTGTAACAGATAAATAATAGCCAGATTTCATTTTGTAAGATTGCTACTTTGATGCTGGTTGGAAAATGTTAACTTTGTATCCTCATCTCTGCTGAAATAAACCTGTGATGCATAGTAATAGTAACATGACTTTTCAGACAGCTAATAGAAGTTACAGGTATTAAATGGCCCCTATCTAGCTTAATGTAAAGGGCTAATCTAACAACCTACCCTGGCCACAGCTTCCCCTTCTGTAGAACCTCACAGCTGCAATAAGCGATGTCACTTCCCCGTTTTACATTTTCTTTGGATTTTGATCTTAGCAAACGCCTCCCTCTAAACCACAGTCCAGCACAGTTTGTGACTTATGAGGGACACTGAGCTCTTGGGGACCCCAGGGCCAGCCATGTTAGGCAATAACCCAGGTACATGCAGGGAGGCTCCTCTTCCCAAGACACACAGGGATCTTGGTTACCTCTAGCAATGTAGCCTCTGAAACCTGAGGTTAAGGCTGGGATTTATTACCCTAACCAGCAGTGGGGAGACAGCAACAATATGGTATTTCTTATGATGCACTAATACAAACTCTCTGTAAAACCTTTTTAGCAAGCAGAATCTAACAATCCCCCACCCCCCTTTTTTTTTTTTTTTAATTTTATTTTCTGAAAAGATTTTGACATCCCATTTCTTTTGTCCTTTGTCTCTTATGACTTTGCCACGCAGCCATCAGGCAAGGCCGGAGAAGGCTGGGCTCCCCCTTCGCCAGAGCTGCCTACACCCCACGCAGCTGGCGAGAGGCACCAAGGCTGGCACTCTGCATATATGACTTGTGGGAAAGTCTGAGCAGTTTCTTTAGGTCTGGCCTCAACCCGGGCTCAAACAGCTCCCGGGGCCTGAGCCCTGCTCCCCCGGGCCCGCCTCACAGGCCTCTCTCTGGCTTTGGCACCTCTGAGGCGCCCTGCGAGCCTCACAAGCGCCGGAAACTGCTCTAAGGTATTTTCAACACATAATAATTATAGGGGGTGGAAAAAACAACCAAACCAAAACTGCCGTTTGTTGTTTGCTGCCTGGAGCTTCCTCCCGCTGGGATACAGCAGCCGGCCAGCCGCGGCCCCGCGGGCTCACTCGGCGGCCAGGCGGGGGCGCCCTAGGGCCAGCCCGCCCTCCGCGCATGCGCACGTCACGCCGTGCACGTCATCCGCCTGCGCCGGAAGCGCTGCCGGCCGTCGCGATGGAGGGTGAGCGCCGCTGGGCGAGCGGGGCCCGGGTAATGGCCCGCTCCGGCCCGGGCCCCGGCTGACGGCCCGCCTCGCTCTGCCTTACAGGGGAGCTGTACCGCCGCCTGCCGCCGGAGGGGACGGGGGACCTGCGCCTCCAGGTACCGCCGCCCGCGGAGCCGCGGCCCGGCAGCACAGCCGGCGGGGCGCCCCCGGAGCGCTGCCGGGGTTTACCCGACGGTTTCAGCTCTCTCCTCACACGGTTTTACACAGACCCTGCCGGGAACCGGAGGAACGAGCGGGAGGTCGTTCCCGCGGGCGGGGCCGGTCCCCCGCCGCTTTCGCGTTTGAACGCGCCCTTCCAAGCTAAACGCGAGACCCGGCATTTCCGCACGCCGGCCAAGGCCGGGGGGGTGGGGGCAAGGCCGGGGGGGCCGCTGCTCGCCGGCACTCGGCCCTGCGCACGCGAGGGTTCGCCACGGGAACGCTTTGACCATTTACTATTCCTTACGCTTAGAACCAATTCCTATGGCGACTGTCAACGGGATAAAACTAGTCGGCAGCAAGTCCTTCATTTAGGTAACGATCAATATTTTGAGCTATCTTTTTGAAATATCTTTAGCCTCAGGGACCAGAAGAGGCCAGAGCATTTGTAAATGCCTTCCTGAAGCGTAGTATGCCAAAAATGAAAGATGAAGCTATTCAGGATATATTAACTCGGAAAGCTGTAGTTCTTGAGCATTACTCCAAAAAAAGGACAAAGGAAAAGAGGAAGAAAACAAAAGGTTTTACCGCCAAGCAAAGGAGAGATATGCGCCTGTTTGAAATTGAACCCCAACAGCAAAGGTATGATCTTAAATATATTCTTTGTGTAATAAAAGTGGGAAGTATGTCAGAAGCATGTAAAAGCAGTAGTATGTATGTGGATACTAACCCTTCAGCACGTAAAGTCAGTCTGAGACCCTGTGGCATTTCACCATGAGAAAACTGTTCCCTTCTTTGTATGGTTAGAAAATTCATTTCTGCATCTCTTTCCTTTTGTATATCTAAATGTAACAAGAAATCAAACCCAAATACAGCCACCTCTTTTGAAGTTGGACTGCCTGTAACCAGAGCGTCAAAATTCTGCATCAGGTTCCTCAAACTAATGCCCACTGAATAAAGACTCAGCTGTTGCTAACATGAACTAAGCGGGGAGATAAAAGAGTAGATAGAAATCTCTTCAGTCTTAGATGTAGCCCAATCCTCTAAAACACCTCACCATTTTGGGCTGATAAAGAGAAACATACTTTGTGCTTTTTAGTTTTTTAATAAAGCAAACATGGTTTTTGGCACAGCTTACCTTACAGGTTAAGTTAGGAGAGCAGATTAAAAAAACTTTAAAATGTTAGTCTTCATCCTGTTGTAAACACAGATTACTTCAGGAATCAGCCAGTAGATTTGATAGTTAAATTCTTTTTTTTTTTTTTTACTGCAGATACGCCATCTTTCTACCACTACATGAACTCTGGAAACAATATATCAGAGACCTATGTCATGGACTTAAACCAGATGCGTAAGTTGAGATATTTTAAAATTAGTGTCATTTTGATTTAGTAGATACTAAGTAACTATGATGTTTCAAGCAGTAATGAAGTATGTGCTATTTCTGTACATTGACCATGATGTCAGTAGTCACAATCCCATTTTGTAAGCCTAACTTTTCATATCATTTTATTTCCTTTTTTCAAGGCAACCACACATGGTTCAGAGCAAACTGCTAAAAGCTGATCTCCATGGAGCTATTGTTACAGGTATTTTGTTTTGTTTTCTTTTATGAAGTCATCTGAAGTTAAGCAGACACTCCTTTATTTCAGGTGCTTATTTTAAAATTCTTTTCAACATCATTAACTCTAGAGTCACATAGTTGAGACCATAGGTTGATGGGTTCTTTCTCTCCTACCAATGCTAATTACTCTTCAACTGCACTTGAAAATCATGTTATTAGTTTCAAAGATTAACTGCAAGTTTTACCAGTTATTACTGTAATTGCATTATTTCAGAATATTGTACACCAGTTTTTAAAATAGTGAGGCAACTGTAGAAAAGTAAAACTGCTTGCATCTGAAATTTTATAATACATATATATTTCTGTTCCTTCAGTCACAAAATCAAAGTGCCCCTCTTACGTTGGGATAACAGGAATCGTTCTACAGGAATTTAAACATGTCTTCAAAATTATCACTAAAGAGGACAAATTGAAAGGTAAGACCGACAATTTCTTCAGTGCTTTTCTCAACTTGAATAATCAGAAAATTCTTGAACACACTGTTCATCTTACATCTCTGTATTGTTTTACATCAGTGCTTTCAATTTCTTGTATAGAGTGGCAGGAGTCAGTATCTTCACTGACAGCTTAACAGCCCAGTATCTTGCCAAAAATGTAGAAACAAGTAATAAAAAAAATGGATTTCCAGTGAACCCAACATGATTATGCACATGGTTCATTCATCTGATTCATACAGGATGTTCTCTGCAACACACATGCTCCTGCAAGAGGACTAACTTGTAATTAGTTTAAAATTTAGAAGGGTTTCGTTATTTTTCTTCTCTTGGTAAAGCATAAAAACCTTGGAAGTGTGGTAAGCCTCAAGGCTACATATGAATAATATTCCTTGTACATCAGTATATTTTCATAGGAGAGACTTACATTCGTCCACATTTGTTAATTTCTTTCCTGTTGTATTTTCAGTTGTTCCCAAACTTAACAACGTGTTTAGCTTGGAGATTGATGGATTCATTTCCTACATCTATGGAAGCAAGTTCCAGCTTAGAGCAAGCGAGCGATCTGCCAAAAAATTCAAGTTGAAAGGAACTATTGACCTATGATTTCATGGAAAATCAGAAGTATTAATACTTCTGCTAAACAGTCTGCTGTTTTCCAGTTTAAAGACCATGTTTTCTGGCAGATTGAAAATTGAACAGCCATGAAATATTTCTAAAGCATTTCTTCTTACTGAAGAATGACTAGTATCTGTTGTCTTCAAAGCAGTCTCTCAGACTGTTGGACTTTGTATCTGTTTTGTTAATTGTACATAACATTCTGGCTGTTACTAAACGTACACAATTAGTATTGATTACCTGGCTTCTGTTTCAATGTATAGCTATAAAATTTGCACAATTAAAATTATATCTTGTAACTCTGACATGTTGTTGTTGCCTTCTGTATAAATTGGGCTTTATCTGTCTACTGTATGCTTACAACGAGACTGTAGGTGATGAGAACTGCTCTTTTCATTGTTCCTACCCCAACGTGAACATCTTTGCCTGGTGTAAGCATATGCAAGTCCGTTGTTTCAACTGATAGGTTTTACCCTGAATATCTCCTTCTGCATGGTTAACATTGTTACAGATTAATATATATATGAATGAAGCTACCATCATACTAAACATGTAGTGCAGCCCTGCAAGCTGTTTGTTTACCAGGTGCTTACTAATAGCTTGCTACTTTTGAGGTTAAATCAGATACATCTATACTAGTAAATATATATTGTCATGCCAGAGTACAGGGAACGCAACTCATCACATCAGAGGGAAGCACTTGAAAGTAGAAATTCAAAGATGGAAGTGACCCCCATTCAATCTTGTACTTAATTACCCACCAAATTGCTTTATGAATATTTAACCTCTGTTCACAGAGCTTTACTCCAGCCTATTTATATACATAGACACAATGTCTATGTTACACATAGTTAAACCTGTTAAACATGTTAAAAACACCTCTATTCTACATACAATGTAAAAGACTAGTGTGGACAGCATTTAATTTATATCACTTGTTTGTAAGCACTATATCACAAACAGAGGAAGTCAGGTGGGTTCATAGTGTAAATCTTCTAGACTGACCTTCATAAAGCACCACTTGTGAAGAAGCTTCTAGTGTGTAAACCTTTTATAAATACTTGCTTTTTGCAGCAGTCTGCAACAGCAGTTGTAATGGAGACCCTATACTTGCACCAGCACTTGTTCAGCTTTGAGTGCATATGCTTCGTGTATCCTCAGCCCCTTTGTAATCTCCTTTTTTTCATATTATTTTGGGGGGGGTTACTATATACTTCCATGATCCTTTTTTGATTGCCCAAATTACAATCTGTCACCAACTAGGCAGGTTTGACTTGTTTGGGAGGTGGGAGCAACCCCTGTATTTAGATCACTTAAATATAGAGCCTCTATGGTGTTTATATTGTAAAGGTAGCTTTCAGTTTAAAATATTAATTCAATTTCAGGATCACACAGAAGACCTTCATCTAGAAAGAGGAGACATTCCATGTCACCATTCAAGCACTTGTAGGCAACCAGAGACACTTCTTTAAAGAGAACGTAGCTGTTCCTCATACACTACACACCCAAGCCTAGTACTGGGCTTAGGAGGCTGGCTCCAGCTAGAGCTCTTAACCTGCACTGCGTGCACACAAAGCATTTACCTGCCATGAGCAAACCATCACCGCCTCCAGCCCTCCCCGATCACTTATGCACACACCGGGCCAGCTGGCCTCCACTCCTACTTTCTTTCTGGACCTGTTGCTGGGAGAGGTCACTACTGCCCTTGAGATGGGGAAAACAGTGGTTTTGCTAGAGATGTATACTTTATATACAGAAACACAGTCACTTCACACCAACAGGAAATCAGGAGAAAGAAACTCGAGGAAAGCTTTTGAAAATATGGATAGACACACTTAAAAGTGCTAAAGAGTAGAAGCTTTTTTTCAATTAATTACAACTGTGAGATAAGAACGAGATGTGTTAAAGTTGTTAGCCACAAGTTAGTATTCTGCTTAGTAGTCCTTACTCCTCTAAAGGTTCTCTGAAATTAAATTCCTTGATTTCCTGTGAGAAGTTAGAAGGAAAAACAAAGTTGTAGAAAGCATAAATCATAGCAGAAACTTTCCTTTCAGGACAATGACCTAATTTTAATTTTGCTCATATCATTCAGTTTAACATCTAATTAAGACATCTGTTAAATGCCTGTAATATTAAATTAATAGGGGGAAGTTAACAGAACTTTATTGGCATAGTCCAGTTAATTAACAACGACGTCTTAAATAGATGTCATTAATGGGAATGCCATACAAATTGAAATTAGGCACAATGATGTTTCATTGTGCTGTGAAGGACATAACATATTCTGCCACGTGGATGAACATGATACAACTTCCCATAGCTACTGGCATTTCCATTTTTTCAGCTACTGCAGCAACCAAAAGAGACAAACACCATCTAGCAGCCCTTTTCGATAAATAATAGCAAGGCATTCATTATTTACAGTGAAGAATGCTGAAGAGATGTTCAAAGGTCTCCTCAAAGTAATCACACTCTAGTAGCACATAAAGACATGACAAATGAAGAATAACAAGAGCACTGAACAGCCAACGCAATCAAGATGCCTTTACTGCAGTTGGTAAATCACCTGAAGAGGCCTTTTTGTAATGACTCAGTGAGGTGTTCCAAACAGCCCCCATATATCACTTAAGCTAAATCGCTCCCACAGACTGCTGGTATCACTGTCGACCCATCAGCTCCCTGAACCAAACCCCTGTCCCATCTGCTTTCTCCAGAACACGGCTCTGTGTTCATCTTTCACTGGAACACATTAAACTCCCCATTGCTTGTTGAAGGAACTTCCTTAGAAACTGGGTAACATGAACATGACTGCTCACCAGTCCTCCCCTCCTGATTCATGACCATTCCCCCTCTCTTCATTAGCTGAGACAGTAAATCTTCATAGATTTACTATTATAAAATTGGAGAACAAATCACAGCTGTCTCTAATAAGCACCTTCCTTCATATCTTTAACTCTGAATTGCATGCAGCAAACATGGGTTTTGCAATAATTTTTATACCTGAACTCTCACTAAAGAAAAGACTAACTAGGAAATAATGAACAACAATGAACAACATACAGTCTCACTACGTTACACACATTTCTGCTTTCCTATTTATACATATATAAATATATTTATAACCAATCTGAACTGAAACAATTGTAAACAATCCAGTTACTGAATAAATTACACTTTAGTAAAAATGGGAAAACAAACACCACATAACTATATTAATTAAATTTTTATTAATACTATATTATTTATATTATTAATTTTATATGATTTTATTATTATTATTAAAATTAAAACATTAATTGTATTAAAATAAAAAATGAAAATATATGTAGAAAGTGCTCAAAATTAAAGCCAAGTCACATCCAAGAAAACACACAGAATTTTCTATTTGAGGTGGGTTTTTTTGTATTTCCTCTAAAAGATGGATTGCATGGCAATACAATGGAAACCCCCCAAAACCTCCTGGGACTCTCCTTGGGAAAATCATATTAAAATCACTGAAGTCACAGCAGCATGAGCTGACATTAACTATCTTCAAGCTACCCAATGTTTTAAAGAAGCATGAGAGAAAGCATAAAACTCTGATCCAGACTAGAGCCTTTCCTAATAAACTGGCAAGTCTTGGACAAGCTTGTCCCTCTGGCAGACTCACTTTATCCATTTTAATATTTCACATCTGGGAGGACTTGCATCAATGCAAGAGGTTAGAAATTATTTCAAAGTCTCTTACAACCTTTGACCAAGCAACTCTTGTTAAAAAAATAATTTGGAAGGGTAACACACAGTCCCTAATAAGTAGCTGCATTTTCCAAAGTAGTAGTCCTGGTAAGGGCAACTAGTATTTTTTACTAGGATAATGCCCCTGTTGAACTGGAAAGGGACAGAATATGGCTATGCCAGGCTGGTACGAGTTGAAAACGAAAACTTACTGTTCTCAGGTGTGCACATAAAAGGTAGGCAAACCTGGCTTAGCTATTTTCACCATAATTTGCAAATCACAGGTTTAGAAACCTTGACTGGAAACATTGGTGGTGTTTTCTGATAGACAGACCAAAAAAATGGCATGGGGTGAGAAAGAGTATAGAAGGAACAACAGAGTGAGCCAGCGCTCAGAGTGAGTAACGAAGGGAAGAAGAATCAGTGTGGTAGGGGAAGAGCCTGCAGAGAAAAGCTGCAGGTAATCATTACTGCAACACTGCTAATTCTGTGCATCCCCTGCAGACTTCCACTTTTCTAGGGAAAAAGATACTCCAATTTTGCTGCAGACTGCATGTGTCGCACTAACCAGCTGGAGGCTATTGGTCCTTCTCTGCATTGGTACTTTTTCTTCTGGTATTTAGAGATAATCTTTAACATCCCGTAAATAAATACAAAACAGTCCTTGAGAAATGAACAAAAGCCACAGCATACCATCTAAAAATTACCCAAACTTTTCACTTTCCAAGGAATGGTTTCTTTGGGAATTTGACAGCATACTTTGGAAACAGTGAGCTTGCAATAGAGCTCTTGCAGCCACCTAGGCCCACACCCTGGCGGGCATTTCTGTTGGTGCGCACGTGCTGAAGAACCAGGGAGCACCACAAAGCTACTGACCGGTTTGCCATCAAATAATTTACATCTTTGCTTATAACTCCACATATAACCAGAAAAGTTCACTTTTTTTTTCTTACACCTCCTCCTATTCCTATTAAAATTCACTTAAAACACAGCTGTGATGTCTGGCAGGACCCACTGTACTGCATTAGACCTGAGACACCATCTTGCTCCTCTGCATCTGCAGCATATTTTCAGGAAACGGGAACAGTGTCTTCTCAAAACCAGAGTGGCACTGCTTTTATCTGAACAGGGTGACTCCTCAGCCCCTCACCTGAGCAGTTACACTCACCCATTCCCCAGTTACAAGTCCCAACACATGCACAGACAGGTTTTCTAACTAACAAAAACTTTTTCTAACAAAAAGTTCTGGTCACCTTATCATTCCTGCTGCAGTCACTGACACCTTCACACTGAAGACCACTGAACAGTTAATTCCTAGCTTCTCCCTCAGCACGCTACAATTTACCTAACAAATCTTCCTTTGCCTCCGCGGAAACCTTACCATGGGTGATGCAAGTACAAGGCTTCAGCAATCCGTAAGCTCTCTTTTCCAGCTCCAACAGCCCCATCTTCTTCAAGCCTACACACCATGTGAGGTTTGAGCAGTACCAGTGGGATAGAAGGTCCCCACTAACCAGTAACAGCTGCATCAGGCTAGCCTCCTGTGCCATCACAGCTGAGTCAAATGCCCAATTAGCCTCTTGGGCAACACCAAAATTCCAAACAAGCTCTCTTGATATAGAAAACACCTGAGTAGTTTCAAAGACTAACTGTTGTCAGCTGTGCCTCGTATTCCAGTTGTATTGCCTTCTTGCACTCTAGATGACCTCATTAGCATGCAGGGCCTTGGTGAGTAAAGCGTATTAGTTGACCTCTATAACAAGTGCTCACCTTCACACGTCTTGTTAGACTAATAAAAACTGGATTTACAAATCTTGTCGTGTTACCACATTAATCAGACCATGGTCCTATGTACCAGGTCAAATTACATGTTGACAGCAGCTGAATCCATGGAATTTTGCAGAAGTTTGACCCACCTTTGCCTCATGCTCCCCTTCCTTCAATCTGTTACTCCTATGCCAACTCACTCCAGTTCTGAGTCATCTTCCCCACAGTGTGTGATGAAAAGGTATTCTTTTAGTAAGGCAAAAATCTCCCTCAGTGTACTGGTTTAATTAAATTAATGAGTGAATGTGAAAAATAGAAGTTCAAGCATCCACTGCTGCTGAGAGCAGTTATATCTGGCAAACACAAACTTCCTGAGTGGCCAAACAAACAGCACCTGGTGCTCTGCCTACAGATGGGCTTGGGCTTTGACACCTAGCTCTGCACACTCTGCCTGTTGGACAGGGATTATGGAAAACTACAAAGAACCCAGCGACATTCAGTATCTAATTAAGAGCTTCCCATGTCAAGAGAGCTCTCTGCTGCTTTCTATTACTGTATTAGTCACATAAGGTACAGTACCTTTTAACTATTAAGAAGAGAAAGAAACCTGAGCATACAGTTGACTAAAATAACATAACTAGTAGCTTTGAACCAGGATGCTGAAGGAGAAGAAACAACCTAGACTTTTCAGTCTATCCTGCCCTGCTCCCCAGCCATTTTTGGGCTATTACTTTTTTCATTCTGCTATGAACTATTGCTGTAGCACCGAACTTGCCAAACAACACTGCTTTACATGTTATTTTCATATACTTTCAGGCACTGACCAATGTTCTAATAACCTTCCATGGCCAGCTGAACAGCATGTTAAAGTACAGGCCTGTCAATAGAAATCTCTTCCCGGTGTATTAGTTAATAAATTCAGCCTTATTTCTTTCAGCTCTCAGAATGTGCTCCTAGCCTCATGACATATGGAATCTTAAAACATACAAAAAAATATTATAGTTAGAACATCAATTATAATATTCATGTAATAGTTTCTAGGAAGTATGAAATTATCAGAAACGCCGAAGGACTTTGGCTCGACCTCATAAATTGTAAATCAATAACCAAAATTGAATATAAATGCTAAAGTCCTCATATGCTTGTTAAAGGCAAAAGTTAAGACTTCAAAACCGCAAGCATGACTGCACTCCTCCATGAGCCAGGGCTTCTCAGCTGAGCCACGTGGCTCTGGGGCCCCAGGCTTGTAACAGAACATTTAAGAAAAAGTGCTTGTTGTGTCTGAGTCCAGCTGTCAAGCAGATCTCTGACTGCAAGCTCCTTGGCCATCCTCTAGTGTACACATAGTATCAGCACCAAAACGTACTCCCCTTAATAGCACTGTTACTCTGGGAGGGAGGGAGGGAAAAACAGGGTTATGCACTTCTTGTAAATGTTAAAATAATCCCATAAATCTGAGTAAAATGAATTTTTTTTTGTGAAATCGTCTGCAACACTCTGCCATGCATATTCTTCCTCTAAAGGACTATTTCAAAATTATGGACTCGGAAATGTTCAGCTGGATAATTCTTGGGTGGCTGAGGTGCTCACTGAAGAATGTAAATGATGTAATAGCTATTGAACACCCCATTATATGGCTGCCTAATTAATGTAAATGATAGTTATGTCTCACTCACAGAGGATTATTTTACACGGAGGAAAATCTACTCACTGCCACAGTAGCCATTTCAATAGTTTTTATAGGAGCAGTTGCATTATGGCTTCATTGAGTAAAAGGTAAGTAGCCATCCTAAATAATGAAGATTGAAGGTTTAATAGTCCCAATAAAGAATCCTGCAGGTTTTTTATTTCAAAAATTAGAGTTTGATTGCAAGGGTATGATAATGAGAGGGAAAAGAGTACTGGCACATGGAATCCTTCTGCAGCCCAGGCTCCTTGGGAACTTCCACTCCTGCACAGAAATACAGAATAATAAGGACAGAAAAAAAAGAAAATAAGCTCTTCTTTACTTTTCATGACAGCATGTCCAAGCTCCAAGCTTCTCTCTGTGGCAACATTTCAGTGGATATGCTGGATTGTGTCTGTTATACTTAAAGGCTGACATTACTGGAACAGCTGCATACGGCTGATCACGTACACACAAATACCCTCAAATAATGTGAAGAGCCCAGCTTAGACCCATTTGAGTGATGATATACAGACATAAGCCAGCCTTGCAAACTTGTCTCAGAATTGTAGCCTATTACAGCTACTCTTTTTTGCAAGGCAATAGTCAAGGGACTCGGCATTTCTGTTACGAGACCCTACTTCCAAGGTTATATATCAGAGATTATAACAGCTATAAAAATTCAAATGAGATTTAAAACTTGGCATGAGCATTCTCACTTGGGATCTAGTATTTTTTAAGCAAATCTTTCCAGGAAAAGCTAAAAGTTTACTTGTTCCACTTGTTATTTTAGGTGTCTATCACTACATAATTCTCAATCTAGATTCTTACACACTCCCCATTTCAGTACCCAAGTAATCTCTTTTCACAGCTGCATTTTCAGAATGGCACTTTGCAGCTAGGACAATTGATCTGACATTTATTTCTCCAAACAGCAAACTTCCAGGAAGGGTTTTAAAAGAACTTCTGTTCCAAGGCAGCCACTTTTTTTCAGCAATAAAGCACCACATGCGTTTTAGCAAGTAAAAAGTGGCAACAACATTAACCTGAATTATGGTAACAATGACTACAAAACAAGCTGGCTGGGGATTTGCAAACACAATCTCCAGATGTCTGCAAAAGATCTGATTTATCAAACACACTCCAGGCAGGATTTGTTGTGCGTTTGTACTTCCTAATAAAAGAGGTCTGTAGTATTTATTTACTGTTAGTGTCATTGAAAGGTGCTACCCTTGTGACATCTTTCAGAAAGATGAGTAGATCCCTTTAGAATAATTCACAGGATACAGAGAGAACCACAGACCCTAGAAATCAAAGCTTGGAATCACCAGTGAAATGAAACAGGATGACGCTGAAAGTTAAATATAGGGAAGAGGGGAAAACAATCGTCGGAATTGGAGGCAGCCTCAACAGGACACCTCAGGTACTGCCAAGGGGAGGCCCAATGCACTCTGGCTGCAATGACAGGTTAGAAATGCTAAACGCAAACCGTGGAGAATGCAATCATATTGTATCAGGACAGCCTGCGGCTATTTAAAATGCTTCCCTCTGTGTGGGGCCTTAAAAGCACCAAACTGCAGCGTAAAGGCTAGTTCTGCCTCTGGGTTTGATCCATTGCCTTGCTGTTGAGGCCGTGATGAGAAGCCCTGGCTAGTGCTTCCTTTAGGGATGATTCTTGTGATGTGATTCCCTGCCATACAGGAGCTGGACTGACATGAACACACTCTTTCCAAGCAGACCTCCACATATCACTCCCCATGGATAAGTGCTGCATGCAAATAACGAATCATCACTTGTCCTAGTGGAAGAGTGGCACAAGGACAGACAGAAGCAGTGGGGACGTTAAATTTACATTCCCTCACTTTCGTTCTCACAGTTCAGCCATACAACTTAAAACTAATGCTTCATACAAAGCATACATGGTCCCTTATATACTAGGCTCAATATCCAGAGGAAAGAGAAACATACATGTACATGGAATTAAAATAAGTAAAACACATGATCCAAATTTTTAAATTTGCATTGCAGTGCAATACCTCGTATTTGCAATGATATCACAATAATTACCTCTGTTTCTGGTTGTGTTGTTGGTTTGGTTGTTGGGGTGGGTTTTTTTAAGGCAATAAAGTTGAGGAAATTCTTTAGAATTACTTAGAAAACCCAAGGCTTACCCAAAGAATGATAACATCTTCTGGTTTTGAACAATGACTTACTTCTGTTTAAAACAAAATGAGCTACTAAGGTGAACAGATTGAGTAATCAAGCTCAATTAAGCATGCGCAATATGCACTGTAACAACATTCACTGCTTGGTGAAGTAATAAAACAGCTTTATTTTCTTTTGACTTCTGGCAGTCTACCTCAAAGAACTGTTCATTCCTACTTCCACGCAACTAGCATTTCAGTGAAGATGTACCATGAATTTTAGCTACTTTGCTAAAGATATTGTTGGAGAGGGGAAAACAAAGAAAAACATCCTACAGCTACAAGTAGGCGACAGTATTAGCACCGACACAGGCATCAGGCTCCACTGGTATGGTCCATGCTACATGAAACCAATGAGTTATTGAGCAGAGTTATATTTTGGAAGACAAGCCACTTTTGGGGCCACACACTTAAGAGAACGTTTCAAAAGACAGTTTTCTTCCCATACAGCAGAACAGTTTGTAGCTTCAGGAAAACGACATTAATAACTTGTGGCTCAGCTCTGAGGTACAGGTATTTTAATTCATTATTATTATTATTGTTGTTGCTGCTGTTGGTTTTGTTGTTGCTTTTGTTGCAGCCAACAAAATCGCTGTAGCAATCCCCTTCCCCTCACCTCTATCCCCAGAGCAACACATTTTGCTTTGATACCAGAAGATGGAGCCACATGCTCACAGTTTTTAAAGTTGTTTTTTTTTTCTTCCCCCCGACCCCCCCCCCACCCGTTCTGACAAAAACCACCCATGAAGCAGACAGTGCCTAGAAACTGCTCCCTTACCTTACATGAACTTGCCTTCTTACTGCGTCTGTGTACTGCTAATCTGGTGCATGCCTTACTCTGTCAGCTGCCTTTCTCAGATGTTCCCATAACAACTGAATTTTCCTTACTGCAAATGTATTTTCTGAATTGCCTACCATGTCAAAATGAAATCAGGAAACAGAACAAACTAAGCCAGACATTTCCAACTGCTAAAATGCCACACTTTTAATTTCCTTCATGAGAGGATATACTCTTCAAGGGAGTCGTACATGTCCCAGAACCATCGATGTAATACTCTCATCTCCTCACCTTGTTCAAAGGCCAAATAAACGCAGATATAATATTATGTTTACTCTGTGTCCTAAACCTTAAACAAACATACTCAGATGAGAGAATAGGCTAGGCTTGTACTCTGCAGACCCTTCAGCACTGCTGCAGTCACCCAGAGTAAGCTGTGTATTTGATGCGACTGAAACGTGCCTTTGCCTACCCCAGCAGTATGCTGCTACCCAGCATGACCGGTTGCCACAGGGTAAGGCATGGTTGGTTTTTTTCACTCTGTTGAAGGCCAACAAAGCCCCATTCTGCTTCAAAATCTACTTGCCAAAAAAAAAAAAAAAAAAACAAAAAAAAAAAAAAAAACACCAAAAAAACCCCAAACCAAAAACAACACAACGAACCAACCAATAAAACCCACAACCTGCAGCGGGAGATGCTCTACCATGGCTGCTCCCTCAGGCCTTGCTCCAGAGCAGCTCCCACCCACTGCCCTGCAGATGTAGGGGCTCCACAGGCAGGGCAGGCAAGGAGCACTGCTGACCTCCCCGCAGCTCCATGCTGAGCAGTGGGACAGCACCAGTCAAGTCTAGCAGCAAATCTTCTAAACCCTGCCCCTTAACCAACAGAGATGTCCTACTGCATACAGCCATCTCCATGAACACATTAAACTGAAAAGAGCCTTTGTAAAATGACATACATCTGAGGGGAAGAGAAACTCTTCACTAAAGGTATGAAAGCCTGTCAGGGCTTTCCTTTGTTGGCTACTTGCTCGGCGTCAGCTCAGCTGTATGAGCAGCCAGTCCTAGGGAGTCAGATCAAAGCAAGATAATGGCATTCCTTTCATTTCCATTCATTCAATGGCATTTACCTTTCAAGATCTCAAGAAAGAGATCTTTCAGGTAAAAATGTTTATTGTTCAAGAACACTGTCAGGACCTTTCATGTCCTTTCCTAACCTGGCAACACCCCAAGTTACTACAGAACTGTTTTAAATACACAGACTTAATTATTCTTTTTGCCACTTTCAGACTGATCTTAGGCAGCAGAAGCCGGTGACTAGCTTTACTCATTCATTTCCTTAGTACAGTGTTGTAACCTCTTTTGTAACAAATCCTCCACCACAACACTTCACATGTCTCCAACAGGACATTAAATGTGAAGTCAGCAAAATGTTCTAGCAAAGCGGTTCACCACTAAACACGGGCCAAAGCATGCTGCCTCTATTACCCTGAATGCTGCAACCTGCTGTCAGCAGTAAATAATTCACACGTGGCTTCAGCTCCCACCAGTACTTGGGGAACCTCCACCTGGTGGGGAAAACCAGAAGGGTGTGTAACACCGAGCAGAGCCCACAGTGGGTGAGATGGATACAAGTGGTCATCCTCTGTCCAGAGCCTACAGGTATCACAAGGCAGCTTTGGCAAGTGGAAGAACTATATTAGTAATTACTACTAATTCTCAGCTTTTATTTAAAAAATTGTACTCGCAAGCTTATCTCCACCAATTAAAGGCACCCTGAGCAGCAAATCTGAAGAAAATGTCTTCAGACATTTTTCCCCCATTTCAGTTCTGTGGCCAAAAGCCCAGTTACAGCTTCGGCTCCCAGGATTTCTGAGCAGTGTCTCTAGCACTCTCTGTATGATTTTTGGACAATCACTTAAAAACTTGGATTTGCTTCCTTTGCCTGTAACATATGAATAATATTCAAAGTCCTCAAGTGAGCACTACGTGTGAGAATCACTTTGGGGCTACAAAAGCACTCTGTAAAAGTGTAAGGGAGCTGTGGGCTGGGATGCTGAGGCATGCCTCAACATGGACAAAAAGGATTTTCATACCCTTCCCGTCCAGTCTGGGTCCCACGTAGAGCAGCCACAGCTGTAGCAGCCAATCCTAGTCAAACTGCAGCAGGTGGAGAGATCTCAGCCATGCACTTGGTGCAGGCAGAGGCCAGCTGTGTGGCAAAACCACCGAAAGTGGCTGTACCATGCATCTACCAGGCTTAAGCCACATTAGATTACAAAACCCACAAAGGACACCCAGGCATCACTCATATAGTATGCTAGATGTATCCCAGATATATCACCTGCACTGTTCATGCTCTCTCCTCAGAGAGAAATGGAAATCCCAGACAGAAACACAGGATTTCTTTTGAAGATCTGCACTGAAATGATGACAAGCTGAGGAAATCTCCAGGAGGAAGCAGAAAAGGCCACACTGTTGACTGACTATTGTGTCTGCAAGATGGACGAGAATTTGAATTCCTTTGTAAGGAGATCAAACATATCACTTAATAAAAACAAGGCATCCTACAATGAACCTCTCTTTCCCATATTTATTCCTCTCTAAACACAGCAGTGCACAGATTACAGGAAATGGTTTTACATTTAACTTCAACCCCAAGTGGTAAAGAAACGGATTGTATCTCACAATGTAAATTTGCATCTACCATCATTTAATGGATGTTTTATACATGCTATGTACTACTGTGTTTTTATGGAAAGGCAAAAAAATTACTTGGGAATTTGTTTTTAATTAAGCAATAAGGCTCAATGGGGTACTGCTATCATGCAATAAAACCACTCCTGGGGTGTTGTGAGGCATTTGGTCCAGATGAGTGCTTCAAATCACCCCCAGATTGTGATTAGATGATTACTCCCTGGAGTTAATATTAGATGGTTCTCTCTAGAGTTGTCTTATTGCTATTATAAAAAGTCTTCAACATGGGGAAACTAAGTAGCTTTTGTGCTTGAAGAAGATGAAGTTCACAGTTTCGACTGTTCAGTGGCTGTCTGAGCTATGTGGGTCCCATAGATCAATTCACCTATTTAGCATGCGTGAAAGATCATCTCAGTGCATTTCTTTGACCCAAACAGTTTTACAATTAAGTGGCTTTCTTTTTTCTAGGAGATGGAAAGATATAAAGAGCAAACAACTCCAAAATAAAGCAATCCCAAGACAAGATGCTGAGGAATTTGGTTTTGAGATATAAGTTACTGGCTTTATCTTTTTGTAGGGAATAATGAATCCTAATCACTATGATGCTAATTGTATTAATGAAGGCTAATGCATGCAGCAGCGGTAAGAGAACCTCCCAAGTTGCGTGCATGAGGAGGTACACGGCCCGAGGCATTTGGGGGGGCTCCCAAGCTAATTAATTCAAACAGCACCAATGGTACAGAGCCAAACTGCGGTGCCTTCCCCTGCCTCCCCTCAACTGCTCTTCAGGGTTCAGGTTAGAGAACAAATATTTCCTTCTGAGAAAAGAAAAAAAGGAAAAAAAAAATCAGGAAAAAAAACCCACCCAAAACCAAAGCTTCCTGCATATTTCAGTATACCAGTAAGAAAGAAATCTCAGGAAATAGTTAACTCTTGCAGGTCCCTTCTACTCCCAGAAAGGCAGGATGGTAGCACACACACGTGGACAATTTTTGCACAGCCTGAGCTGAAGTACAGAGGAGAATGCTCAGCTCCTTCAGATGTCCCTCAATAGCCCACCACACACCTCCTATTACACAAATGCTGTCTGGTTTCTCGAGCAGGCAATAATTTTTACACTTCACAAATTAAGGTGTGATCCTTTACACATCCTCTGCATCCTAGCCTGTGTCACATCTCATACCCTGCACAGCCCAGGCAGCAATACACTCTCTAAAGGCCAATAAACCTCTTCTGTCTAGTAAGAGTTCCTCATGGTTCCTCCTTCAGCTCAGCACCTCTCCATTTAAAGATCCAGCATGCCAATGGATGGAGATCCCAGCCAAGCTGAGGTATGCTCTTTTGGTTTCCAGGATATCAGCAGAACACCTTGAAAAAAAACATACCACCTTCCTGTTTTCCCTTATATTTGAAGAACACGAGAGGAGACAAGGATTTCCGTTTTCTTTTTTCCCCCTTCCCCTTTCACAGAGCTCTCTGCACTATACACCCAATGCATAAAACTTCCCCAAGCAATCGCAGCAGATGTCTTCCTGCACAAAAGGCATTGATGTGGGGCAAGGCGCGGGTCCCTTGCATAGAAATGATATTTCCTTTCTGAGCAACACACACACTCAGTGTGGGTAGCAGTTCCAAAGGAAAGAGACCAAAACATGTTCTTCACTTAAACAGAAGCTATATCCATGGGCAAAGCAGGGTTTATGAATGAAACTCTTTATGTGTCTTTGACTACTCAGTCAATCATAGGTGAACACATTTACATCTTTTTAAATTAACTAATGATTATCACACTCTTGTTCCCTGTGCTTTTTCCCCACTTCAATATTTGAAATGCCTAATCTACCTCAGTTTAGTGTTTGAAATACCTAATTGTTCACCATGATTTATCTTGTGCAATAAAAGCACACTCTGAATATGAGATCACTGTTTAAATAGAATGGCAGTAGTAGGAAAAGAGTTCAGAGAACAGAATGGTGTTATTCTGGAAGGAAGGCTGAGCCCAAAAGGTGCAGTACTCTCTCACAAAATGCTGTGAAATGCTTTCAGCAGCTTTTCTAGACACATCTCTTTTTCCACATTAATTTCATACATTTTTCCTTTAACATTATACCTCTCTCTGCACTGAATACCTGCACCTTATCACAGTTCTGGTATTTAATTGCCTGTTACTTCACCTCTTTCTCGCTCTTCCCTTTCATATTTGGACTGGAACCTGCTCCCGTTACTGGGGAACACTACTCAGAAACAGCGGTCTGGCAGCCTGCCAATCCTACTGCTTGTTTGTCAGTGCATACTCACCCATCCCACCCCTCTGAAGAGGGCAGACTTCTGAGCTTACCCTGTTGTATGTCCCTGTGCTGGGCAGTTCTTGGGTGCAACCTGGAGACTCATGCCAATTGACCCACTTGATCAATCCACTCAGAAAACGAACACGAAGTTTATGCTGTTAAGGATTAAAGAAAGCATGGGTTAGTGACATGTGAAAAAAAATGAGACTAGGTAACCTGCACTAAAAAAAAAGAAACAACCTTTCTCACTGAACCAATGCAACTCCTTCCTTGCTTGAACCTGCTCAATTTTCAGCTACAAAATGCCCTTGCTACCTTCAACCCAACAGCCCACACGGGAGAAGCCACAGAGCTGTCACAGGGCACATGGGCATTGGTGCTCTGGGAGGCAGGGAAAGGGCTGCCAGCGTGGGATGGCGAGGGTGCTTCTGCACCACAAGGCAAGGCACACCCACAGTCCTGGCAGCAGCAGCTTCCCATGCCCAGTGCCAGAGGTCCAGTGTGCCCTCCTGACATCCACCGTGCTCCCACGCACTCTCTGCTTCACCCCACGAGCATAAATCATAAATCATGGTCTGTTCATGGTTTTAAGTTTCAAGTTTTATCACGTCTCCTGCTCACAATATACTCCATCATGCAAAATGGTACACACCAATGTCAAAGAACACTTCAGTGATAAAACACACAGAGTATTTTAGAGTTAAGAAGGGAGATATGAATGGAACTACATATGACATGCTGATCCAAAACAGAAATTAAAACTCTTACCAAGATTTGGATCAGATCTTCTAACCACTTCTGTGATTACAGTTACAGACCACTGTGAAGAGAACAAGCTATTAAAACTGAAATTGGCTTAGCAGGGAAACCCCTAGCATTCCTCTCTCCCACTGTATGTTTCACCACTGCTATTTATCACTGAAAATTAAGAAGGAAAAAGCAAAATACCTTATGCCTTCACAGCACTAAGATCCACAGACAACTGCCAAAGCTTAACACAAACACCAGTATACAACTTAAAGATAACAGGGGTTGCAAACCCCTCTCGTAGTGCTGACTATCATGTGTCTTTTTTACTGGGGAGAACACACCCCCTTCTTTCCTCCTCCTAGAACCCAACGAAGAGCAGATATTTATTACATATTTATACACAGCATTTAAATGTAGCCTCTGCCGTTTACCTGCTTGGTCATTATTGGTTGTTCAAGACTTCAGTTCCAACTCTACCTAAAGGCCATGCACAACACTGCACGTATGTGACAAGGGGCTGAAAGTCTGAGCAGGTAAGGGCAAGGCACAGCAAACATAAAGGCTCTTATGATGCAAAATCGCAACTTTAGAATCTCCAAGTGTGTGTTTGTGCTCCTTATGTTCCACGGCTTTTGTAACAATTACTGAGATTTCTGAGCCGGGACATGACCCTGTGGTGAGACACACGGGGCTGTGAGTCAGGAGCTCTGGGGGACATTCCTCGGCCTCCTGAGTGATTCATATTGAGCCAGAGCCTGGGACTGCTGAAAACAATAGCAAACAACCCACTATTCCTGTTTCAGTGATCAAACGGTGTATGACCATATGTAACTCTCCAAGTTTCAGTTTTACACTCCATGAGGAGGGTACAAACCCTCACAGTTATTAGAATTTATGCTGCACTTCAAGATCCTTAGCATAAAGTGCTGCACACGTGCAAAGCACAGCAATGGCACTGTAAAAAGCACAGACCGTGTATTGCTTCCTTATGCAAAAGGCAGCCGAGCAAGCAGGTCTCAAGGTTGCTTGCAGGAATACTTTCATCACTCTGAGAATCATTTTGCAGCCAGGCTCTCAGGAACAACTCAAGAAGTGGGTAACTTCCCCCAGTGGGCTGAGAGAAGCCCCGAGGGCACAACAACCCTCTGAAACGGGTTTGTCTGGCAGCAGTCTCAAGGCATGTGGACTAGGGATATTTTGGAAACCCATGTTCTGAAGTTTGTCTGTACTGATAGAGCTGAGCAGGGCTCTGATTTCTGCACCATCAGACTTGGAAGCACCTCATTTTTAAAGCACGCAAATGATGCTGGTAGGGCTTCAGAGACACAAATCAATCACAGCAATTCATACATTTCTAAAATTGGCTGATTAGCTAAATCCACCAGGAGCCAGATCAAACAAACATTCATCCCTCCATGCACACTGCACTCTCACTGAGTATAGGACAGAGGTTATTCATGCTTACAAGTAACCCGTAAAATGAACACATGTTGACTTACTCACTCATTAAAGAACAGGAGTATTCCAAGCTCAGTTCAATAAAATCTCCATAGCTAAAAGCTGTCTCATCCACTGATTAAATGCTCCATGTAGCCAATTAGTTAAAACCACTGTCTATCGTGGTGGGTTCCTAACATCCCAAACTGAATCTCGAGTTTTATTCAAAATAATTCTATCAATTGCCTGGTTTTTTGGTGGTTTTTTTTTTCTGTTGTTTTGGTGTTTTTTCTAGAAAAACATCCATTAAACATACACTGAGCTCAGAATTTAACAGATGTTTTTGTTACTATTATAATCTAATCTTTTCCTGCAGGCTGTTGTAGTAATTTTGCCACTAGAAGATAATAAAAAGCCATTTTCTCCCCTGCAGAGCTTACCTTTGGCTGACTCAGCTGAGCAGCTGCAGTTTCCTTTACTTGCTTTGAAATTATTGCATCCCAGTTGGGCAAGATATTTCTGCTACTGAGAAACAAGTGGTTTTGGAGAAAACACCAGAGGCAATAGATCAGATAGAGTCTCTTTACCTTGCTCCAGTTTCATGAAAAGCTGGCAATTTGGGCTGCAGCTTTTTCAAGCGGTCCCACAAATGTTTCACTTTAACAGCCAGGAAAAAAAGAGCTTCTGACCCTGCCTATCAAATAGCTCCTAAGATTACTGGTTAAACTCTTGAGTTTGTATCTCAGTAAGGGCTTCAAACAAGGATGTGACAGCTTCCAAAACAAACAAAATACCAACAGAAAGTCAGCTCTCAAGTGCAACTGACTTAACACTGACTGCACGCCCAGCCTGTACCTCGAGGCTTCCCTTGCCTCATGCAGCAGTTGCCTGAACACACCTCTACTTCTGACTAGAGAAATTGGAAACAACCTTCACATCTCAGGCTGTTTGGCTAACACAATGCAACATTTGGCCAACTTGTAACGATTATTGCCCAAATGAGCATACTGAGAAACAACAAGAAAAATAAATCAAAGTACTACATTTCAGTGATAAAGACTATGATTAGGATAAGATGAAAGCAAACTCAGACTAGCAGAGGGGGAAAAAACAGTTTAAGAGTAATAATCTAGCGCTGGTTAGATCTGAATTATTCTGGCAGCTAAGACAAACTCTGACATATTTAGTTCAGCACTTTGAATATTTACAGATAGCTTTATGTAAAAAAAAAAGAAATAAACCTAACATTTTGCCAAGGATTAATTTCTAAGCTGGGCAGAACTCCCCAGACGCAGAAGGCTGCTCGCAAGGCAGCCCGGATGGAGATGGCTGGTGTCCGGGCTCAACCCAAACCAGCTCCCAGTTGCGAGAACTGGTCTGGAAGGGCTCTGCCCCCACTCCTGCCAACAGCTCAGCCCCGTTCTCCCTTAAGGCCAGGAAAGGCCCCACACTGAGGCCCCAGCAATAGCCCTGCTCAGGCCAGCTGCCTGCCCTCTGCAGCGCGCTCTCTTCTCCCGGGTTTTCACAAGCCCGTTGGCAACCCACAGCCTTCCCACAACCCTCCCTGTACCCTGCCAGGGAGCCACCTGAACTCGTCCACCCATCCCACACAAACACGCAGTACGAGGGATAAGGTCTTGTGGAAAGAAATTCTTGTGACGGACTAAGCGCTTCAGCGCTAAGGTTCACCACGAGCTTCCCAGCCCACCTTATTATTACCAAAGAAAACGAAAACCTGGAGAAAAGAAACATTTCTAATACTTTGACAGGTCCATCAGTTCCCATTAAAAATAGAAAAGCTATTACAGGAAGTGAGCAAGCGCCTGAATTATAGATCAGCGCGGGCAGCCGAGGGTTGTGTTACAGCGCCAGGCCAGGCGGCAGCTGGGCCCAGCCGCGCCTCCAGCCCGGGCACCCGCTGAGGGGCGCCTAAGGCCTCCGCCCTCCGGAGGGGCGCTCGGGGCCCGTGGCACAAGCAGCCACACACCGGAGTACCCCCGGGGGGCAAAGCCCCAGCACTGAGGCGGAGAGGCCCGAAGGCCCCGGGCCGCCGCCGCCGCCGCGGAGGGCCGAGGGCGCCCCCGGGCAATCCGGGCAGCGGGGTACAGCGGGGGGCAGCGAGGGCTGCCCGTCCGCCCCTCAGCGGGGAGCCCGTCCTCGGACGCCCCCTAGCGGTACCCCGCCCGCCGCCGCCTGCCCCGCTCCGCCATTGGCCGCCGCCCAGCCAGAGCCCCGCGGCGCGCAGAGCCGAGCGGCGCCCATTGGCCGGCGGGCGCGGGGTGGGCGTGGCCACAGCCCGGCCCGGTGGCTGAGCGGAGCCGCCCGGCGCGGGGCGGGAGGGGAGCGCTCGCCAGAGGCGGCCGGGGTCCTGCCGCGGAGGTACGGGGCCGCGGGTTCGGCGGGGCGGGCGAGCCTTTGCGGCAAGGAAGAGTTCCGGAAGGGTCGGGGGGTTCCGCCGCCGGGCCGGTGCAGCGGGAGGGGAGCCGTCTCCGCCTGCCGTGGGACGGGGGGGGCCCGTGCTCGCCGCCGGGAGGGCCCGGCCGTGCGGGACCTGCGCCCGCCTGGGGGTGCCCCGCCACGCGTGGGGTGTCCCGCTCCGGGGGCGGCCGAGCAGCGCTTACCCGGCTGCTGCGCCGGCCGGCGGGACGGTGGAAGTGGGGGTTTGGGGGAGCCCCGTTACTGACCGACCCTGACCGCGCACCGAAGCCGGTCCGGCGGCAGGAGGACCCCCCCGGGCCGTACAGCTCTGAAAGGCACGTGAGGGGACCGGGAACCCGCCTCCTCCCGCCGTGCCCGGCCGTCCCGCCGGTGCAGTTTGTCACGGCCCGAGCACGGGCTGCGGGGCCAGCCCCGCCGGTGCGGCTGCCGCGGCGGGGGCTGCCGGGGGGCCCGGCCCTGCCCGCGGCCCCGTGCGAGGACGGAGAGCGGCGCCGAAGCAGCGGGGAGGCTCCTCCCGGAGTTTCGGGTTTTCCTTCGTTCCCTGCAAAGCCGCTGGGATGCCTGCGCCCGGGGGCACGTGCAAGAGCGGTGGCCCGGGCTTGGTAGCATCAGCCCGTGCTCGCCATCGCCGCTGCTCAGCGGGCCCCTTGCTCTGGCCGTACGTGCCAGAAGCCCAGGGCAACCAGAGCGACAGTGGCAAGAAGCTCAGTAGCTTGGTTTGCCCGTATCCCGCCAGGACTGGTGGCATTTCTCAATCAAAGGCCCGATGTGACAGTCTGTCCCAAAAAGTCCTTGTGCCGAGCCGGGTTCCTCGTGAGCGCAGCTGGAAGCGGGTGCCAGAGCCTGCCCCCCTTGCCTGTGGTGGCCCAGCAGTTACAACACGGCTGGGAAAGAGGGACAGGCAAGCCGAAATCCCCTCCGGCAGCAAAAAGAGAGGAACTGCGTTGTTCCAAATGCCTGCTCTGGCAAAAAGGTGGCTGCATCCTGCTTACCGTGCTTGGTGAGGAAGAGCTTACGCCAGCCCTAACTCCAGGAGAGGCTTCTCAAGCTGAGCAAAGCAGAAGGAGGGAGTAAGGGAGAGCTAGAGAGGGACGAGGCTCAGGGCATTTTCTGCTGGTGGCCCTCAGCAGTCAGATTTCAGTGTGCCAGTACTCGAGGACCATCCCTTGCATCTGCTATGCATTAGGTATGCAATGGATACAGAGACCGTCAATTCTGTTTGACAGCAAGAATGGAAGAATCAGGTAGAACAGCTCACTGCATTGCTATGCCTAAGCCTTAGGTACACACAGACCTGAAAAACATACCCCAGACTCGCTGACCCAGGAGCTTAAGTTGAAATGCTCTGCTGGCATGCATCAACATGGCTGTTTATAATCACAAGTGAACAAGTGCTCATTGTTAAAAGACGTGGCTTGCTTACTGCTGGAGTGGAGTGCCAAACAGCATATTTTTCCCTGTGAATATCAGTTATATTCACTGAGTTATAGATTCACTGCATAGTATTGATCACATGCAGAACCAACAGATCTAGATGAAAAAAACAACCCCAAACTCTGCCATGCCAAAAACTCCTGTGGAAAGTAGCACGCCCATAAAGTACATCCATCCTTCCCACCCTCGTTTCAGCTGTGCAAGCTTCTGCTGCACGTGGTGCATGTGCATGTGTATCACTTGGTAATAGGCCCTGTGACCCTGCTGACCTGGCAGAACAAACACGAACAAAATATTTACTGTAATGAATAAAATAGATTACAATTTATATCCTCATTTTTATCTCTCGACACTGTTGTGCCAAAGGGAGAGACTCTCACCTCCCAGCAGGTATCTGTCTTTACCACATTCACATAATACTTCCATCTGAAAGCCAAACAGAGTATTATTTGCAGTGAGTCACGATATTAATGTGAAATTGGCTTGTATGTGGGCACTGCAGCTGAGCACTAAGACTTGGGGCAGGATTGATCCTGTGCGTGGTGGGATGAGACGAGTCACCCTCGGCAGGTGGCTGTTTCTCCCCCCTTAGCTGAAAAGGGATCGTGTAGAGTTAGTTGTCCAAGTCCAAGGGTAGGTGATGTGAATCACACCCCTCCTATTTTTTTTACTGCTTGGTATGTGTATGTGCAGCTCTCCAATCATTTGTGCCTGAGGGGAGAGAGGTGGAAGAAAATTGCTCGCTTTTGCTTCTCTGGGAAGACTCCTTTGGGAAATACCCTGGACTAGAGCAGCAGCTGATACTTTTAGTCTTAGCAGGGAAGATTTTTCCCAGAACAGTTAGCTTTTGGTTAATTTGTGACATTTTAGCTAGGTAGCAAACCAGAGGGTGGAGGAATAAGGACATACCGTGCAGGTGGAAGTGTGATGCATCGTGACAGCTCACTTTCATTTCTTTCACATTGCGGGGTTGTATCCAGCCCCTGTGCAGCCCCTTCTCCCTTTGCTCCACACAGCAGGTCCAAGAGCTTTCTGGCCTATGCAGGGGCCCGAACCAGTGCAACAGCTAAAGCTTTCATGGCAGCAGGGCTTGCACTCCTCACTGCAAATGAGCTTATGTTTCCTGGCTCTTTGCAGGCATGGTCTTCATATCTGACGGAACGTTTTCATTTCCACTGGGAGCCAGTACACAGAGAACCCTAGAAATAGAGTCATGTCAAGTACCGTACATGCTTGAGAGGTTGGACCGTGCTTCTAAAATACATAAAACTAGAAGAAGCAGGCTAAAAGCTGGAGCTCCATAACCCAGAAACAGGAAACTAGTGGGAGCAGGATTAACTGCTTTGGTTTATCCCATTTGGTGTTGCTGGTGCCAAAAATTCTTGACAGTATTTTGTTGCATTCATAGTCTTTCCACACCAAACTTCCCAAGCTGTAATTTCAGGGATTTTTTTTTTCCCCTTTATTTTGTGTGCCCATCTTGCTCTTTCACTCAAAAGCTCTGCATCCAAGCATTTGTTTGTAGAAAACCCTGAAAGACCACATCCCAGGATAGGTGAGACTCTGGGTATTCATAGTCAGGGAGTGTGGTGTTCAGTTGTGGACCCTAGTTTGCCCTGCCTGTTTGTTCTTCAGCCTAATGTGTGTATTTAAGAGGGACAGAGAAAAAAAAACCTGTGCTGCACTGTTGTAATTGAGAATAGATTTGAATGAATGTCCTGCAGCAGAGCAGTTCCCTTCCGTGCACGGGTCCACCCGGGCTGACAGATCAAGGAGGGGAATGGAGCCTTTCTCCTTTCCTGATGGCCAGTGGTAAATCCCTTTGCACGGCTTCTGCATGCCTGTATCAAAATGGTAGGTTGATTGGGGCGTTAATTATTTCAGCTGCTGGTGCTGCTGTCACGCCCCTGGATTCCCCCTGCCCGGAGCGTGGCAGTTAATTGTAACTTGCCCTTCACGCTGGAGAACACACATGTGCGTGGATACGCTTAACATTGTCCCATTTCATTAAATCCATGCTGGTGCTTTGAGGCCCTGAAGATAGACATCCTTCCAGAAGGAAGCTGGAGGTTTTGGGACCCTCTCTCTAGCTCAAGGGGGACCCTGAAGAAGCCAGCTTTTCAGCACTGGCCACTCGATGCTTCTCTGTGAAAGCTACTTCTGCAGGGTAGATCGCTTCATTGAGGTCTCCTGGGGCTAAACCTGCACCTTAGCTTTGTGCCTCTGTACCCTGCCGGCTGTAGAACAGAAAATTCTGGGACCTCAGAGGAACTGACCGGTACGTCTGCCAGGTAGCCCAGGCAAGAGGTAAACGGCAGGCAGCAGCCTTGAACTTCAGCTCTGTGGTTTCCCTTCTGGCATACCGAAGGGGTGATTTGGGGTGAAGGGCAAGGGAAGACTGTAAATTGTCATTGTCCCAAACACACAGGAGCAGACGTGTTGCCCTTCTCCTCTTCCCTTTCCCTTCCAGCCTCCATGGCTACAGGCACACTCTGGACAAGGAGGACCGGGGAGATGGTGGGGAGCGGCTCTGCCTTAGTGATTCAATGAACCACTAACAGCAACCAGGGCGACACACATCCCTGTGATCTTGGAGCCGCCTCGTGATGGCTGAGCTACCTTGGTGCTGGAGGAGGAAATGACTCACGTTCCCGTGGCCGGACGGCCTCGGGGCAGCACCCTCCGGCACCGGAGGGGCTAGGTGCAGCGAAAAATTGAGCTTGCAGCACAGAGCACTTCCCGTACGGCAAACCACCAACAGCAAACATTCGCTTTTGCTTCGGTTACCCTTACCTAGGTTTTTCTGTTAAACCTAACGCAACAGACTATCGAAACCCCAGATTGTGTGAGGGAGGAGGACATGGAGGGGCGGGGAGTGATGAGCCTGCTGCCCTCTGCCTCCCTTTCAGCAGAGATTAGATTGTTTTCAGAATGATGTGTCTTCTAACTGGAAGCGCTGGCAGCCCCAGCATAACTGGGGTAATGGAGGAGGGGCTTGGCTTTTGTGGGTTTACTCACATAGCGAGTGCTTCTATCTTTTCTTCCCCCCTCTTTTTTGTTACACAGGGAGGATGAGCGGGAACAAGTGCTATTGCTTCGTTTTGTTCCTGCCTCGGCTCTGGTCAAAAATGATGTTGCGGGGTGCATGTGTCTGTAATCCTCAAGAAAGCAGGTGTGCAGTCAGAAACAGGAGGCTTGCTCCCAAGACCACGGGTCTCCTCCCTGAGCCTGCATCCAGCCCAGCATCAGTTAGCTCCCAGCACCAAGAGGGATAGACGACAGGTGTCCTGGTACCCTTCAGCTGTCACAGCGGTAACTGCTGAGCACGTACTTACACCTGCATAAAAGCAGGTTCAGACTAACCAGCTTCCTTTGCTGTGGGCACACAGTCATCCTGGTAAAGAGCACATCTGTAATGGAAGAGCTGTCTCTGCCTTCAGGGGCTTCCACTGCTGCAAACTGAACTATCTGAGTATAGACCAGGCTGTTGCAAAGTTGAGTCAGAAATTCTGAAAATCTAATTTAGAAAGGTAACAGACTAAAGTGAGGAGTTGTAAGGAGATTACTTGGAACCTCAGGTTGCGTTAGGAATCTTTCACCTCTGCATATGTTTGCTACTCAGCCTCACCCTGGGGCAAACGTTTGCAGCTTCACCACTTCCCTCTTTATTTTCCTCTCTTCAGAGCAAGCTGGAGATGGTGGACCATCTTGCAAACACTGAGATCAACAGCCAGCGCATTGCTGCTGTGGAAAACTGCTTTGGGGCTTCTGGACAGCCCTTAGCCGTGCCAGGAAGGGTCCTTCTAGGAGAAGGGATTTTAACCAAAGAATGCCGCAAGAAACCGAAGCCTCGCATATTCTTCCTTTTCAACGACATCCTCGTCTACGGCAGCATCGTCATCAACAAAAGGAAGTACAATTCCCAGCACATTATTCCCCTTGAAGATGTCACTTTGGAGACGCTGCCAGACACCTTGCAGATGAAGAACCGTTGGATGATTAAAACCTCCAAGAAGTCCTTCGTGGTTTCCGCAGCCTCCCTCACAGAGAGGAAGGAGTGGATCAGCCACCTGGAGGAGTGCATCAGGCACCTGCTGACAAAGACGGGCCGGCAGCCGTCCACGGAGCATGCGGCCCCCTGGATCCCAGACAAGGCGACGGACATCTGCATGCGCTGCACGCAGACCAAGTTCTCCACGCTCACCCGACGGCACCACTGCCGCAAGTGTGGCTTTGTCGTCTGCGCAGACTGCTCCAGGCAGAGGTTCCTGATGCCCCGGCTGTCCCCCAAGCCCCTGCGGGTCTGCAACCTGTGCTACAGGCAGCTGCTGGCAGAAAAGAAGAAGGAGGCAGAGGCAGATCACAAGCAGCCGGAGCCGATCTGCTCTACCATCCCAGGCTATGAACCCTCCAGCGGTGATGACAGTGACAAGTCTGATGATGACAAAGCTGACCAGTGGCCAGCAGACACAGAGTTTTATACCTCAGAAGTATCCTGGTCATCTTTCCATAGCTGACCTCCTTGGGAGTCAGTGGCATTGAGACACTGGGAACCCAGCCTCTGGCCTCCAGTGCTTGTCTGTCTGGATGTGCCTAGGAAGGTGGATCTTGGCCCCTGTGTGTGGTGTCTGAATGGGGAGCAGGGATGGGGTTACCCCTCTAAAAACGTGTATCACACAACACGAGTGCAGAAAGCAATAGCACAGTGACAAGCACGGACTGGGGCGGAGACCTGCGGGTCAGCCTTGGCCAAATGAGCTCACCCTTCAGTGCCTTAAGTCTTCCTGGCTGCAAGAACAGAACAATAATAACTTCTTTTCTCAAATACTTTGAGATCGGCTCTTGGGAGAAAAAAGGAGCAAGAAATCCTGGAGTTAAGCACGCTTGCCTGCTAGCAGGGTGTTCCTGTTATGGCAAGGAGCACTCTGGATGCTGTTTCCCATAACCATAGCACATACGTCAGAGATTGTCATTGCAAGCGTGCCAGCCTGAGGGGACAGCCACTCACCCCTGCATGGTAAGGTCAACAGGCTTCTGTGTCCACACCTGCATCTCTCAACTTTGGAAACACTACGGGAATCGTGCTCCGAATGCAGGGAGCTTGTACGAGGCTTGGTGTGAGCAGCCTTAGCAAAGCACTGGAGCATCCAGCTCTCGCATGGAAAGGGGCTGTTGGGGTGGTACAGGGCCAGGAGGGAGGAGAAGGGAAAGGGACAGGTGAAATTACGCAGAGGGGTGAGATAAGGAGGGAGAGACTTCTCACAGTTGACTCAACTAAGTGCAGAGCCCCAGATCTCAAAAACAGGCAGTTCCACCAGATTACCAGCAACTTGACGAACTCAGGCTTATTAGGTAAAAAGACAGCCCAGGGAAGACTTGTTAAAAGTCTTGAAATCCAGGAAAACACCCCAAATAAAGATCCTATGAAGTACAGCACTTCCACTTCTTCCCTCCCGAGCAGGAGCCCGAGGCATTGAATGCTCTCTTGCGGGCTCATCTCAGGTCTATCAGTCTCACAAATCCAAAGTTAAGGTCCTTTATGTACTTCCAAGGTTGGAGCCCAAGACTTTCCAGTTAACTTGAGATCAACTTTAAAGTTCAAATTAAGTTAGAAATAAACCATGTTTATTCAAGTATTCTATCGTCATATAGCGTGGGAGTAAATATACTGAAAATGAGACAACAGCAATTGTTTTGCGGCAGACATTTCTACAGACTCCATTATTAATTTTAGTATATTTTTATATTGTATGTTTTATGCTCTGGAAAAGGAACATGGCTGGGAGTACACTGCCAATGTTATAAATTTCCTTACCTGTTCCGAACAGTGCATTGCCTGCCAGATAGCCGAACTTTGTTTTTTTTTAAATTTCAAAGTAATCATTCTTACTGTCTCTTGTAAACTGCCACTGTTCCAATGAATTTGTATCACTTGACTGTGTGAATAAAGATATGGCCAACAGGAAGAAGCCAGGAAAATAGGACAATAAAGCGTGTTGTTATTTAACAAGAGCTGGGATTCAGGCCCGGCCGGCCAGCGTGAGTTCTGACTCCTCAGCCGTGGGGTGAACGGTCTGGGTTTCTGTTTACTCCTTGAAGGTAAGCGGGGGTGAAAAATAATTGCCAGATCTGATGCTTCCTTTCTATTTATACCATGTTGTCATCTGACCAAGTTTTCCCAAGTCTTTTGCAATCCCCTGCAGTAGTCTGTATTAATTGAAATGGTATTTTTCCGGTGGGGACACAACTTGGAGTGGGTCAACAAACCCTATGACCTAAGCAGATGTTGTTGGGTTTTAAAGCAGTAAGTACACCAGGTTCTGTTTTTTCCATCCCTCCCCAAGCTTAGTTCATAACTCTGCACAGCAGTGATTGTTTTTACAATGCCTCCCACCCACCAGAAGGGTGTACATGCTATGCAAGCAGAAAATGACCTTAAAAATAAACAACTGTTGGAGTGGTTCACAAGCCAAAAATAGCCCAGCCACTGAATCCACATCCATAGCTGACGTTCCAGTTCCCTGCTCCTGAGGCAGAACTCCCAGTTTCTTCCTAGTAACTGGCTCCAGAAACTTACTTCAGTTTTGAACCTACTCCTCAGTTCTCTTAGACTTCATCTTTTCTTTATCTTATCTGTCCAAAGTTCTTACTATTATCAGCCCCAAAAGAACTATGAACTGTTTTTATCCACTAATGAAGGACAGGCACGTCTCTAACAAATGCTGTCTTGTTGAGCAAGAGCTTTTCTTAATCACAGCAGGAAAAAAAAAAAACACCCTACAAAAAAACAAACAGGCAAGCTCCACCAAAAACAACCCATCCCCTTTTTGCTGTGCATGCTGTAGTTGATGGTCTTTTGGGAAACACGCGCACTTTCCAGCAGCTGGTGTGTCCCCATTCCTTGCAGGAGGTGGGGATGGAGAAGAGTCAAGGGTGGAAAAGCTGCAACACTGAGTAACTGAATAAGGGCCCCTCACATCACAAACACACACTGCTGTTCTGAAGCGTGGTGGTGTGGAGCTGAAGAGGTGCACGTGAGCACTTGTGCTTCCAGAGGCTTCTCACATGCACGCTGCCCTGCGTGTGCTCCCGAGCCCCCTCCCCGTGCGTCCCCCCCCGCAGCCTGTGGCGCTCCCTGCTCTGCAGCCGTGCAGGCAGCGCTGGGGGGGGACACCTGCCAAGGCTGGGGCTGCCGTGGCTTCCAGCAGCACTGGGGGGGACACCCGCCAAGGCTGGGGCTGCCACGGCTTCCAGCAGCGCTGGGGGGGACACCCGCCAAGGCTGGGGCTGCCACGGCTTCCAGCAGCACTGGGGGGGACACCCGCCAAGGCTGGGGCTGCCACGGCTTCCAGAAGACGTTTCACATGGAAGCCCCACGTAACCTAGTGACTCTTTTAACTGTTAATGCATATAGTAAATGGAGCCTGCCCAGGAAAACGTGAGGAAATTGAAACAAAGCCTCTCCCCCCCTTCCTGCAGTTTTGTTAGCCAAGCTGGGGAGCTCGGGCTGGGATGAGAGCCTGGGGCTGCTGGCTGCTGTCCTGCTCAACACATGGGTTATACATCATGGGCTGTGCCGTTACAGTCCAGCCTGGAGTTTTCTCGCCTGATTCTGTCTATCTGCAGTGCATTAATGGGGCATTTCCTCATGCTTTGAGGGGGGGGGGGGAGTGGGTGGGTTTTTTTGAGCTAAATAAATGCCTTACCTGGGATTCATTAAAGTTCTCAAACCCATGCAACTAGTTGGAAGAGCAGCAGCTTGAATGCTCCCTTTGGAAAACCATCTGCAGGCTGGGGATGTTGTGGGGTCACATCCTCCTCTTGAAAGGCTCCCAAAGACGAAATGTGGGGATCCGTTGCCAGATGGGGTTCCCGGCTCGGCCCCAGCCTGCAGGGCACAGCTCCGAGCAGCTGTCCCCACCGCACGCCAGCCACGGCACTGCCTGACCCCGGGGTGCGCTGGTTCAGGGAATCCGGCTGGCTGGAAAATGCTCCTTCTGCTCCCTCGGGCAGAAACTGGAGCCCAGGCACTTCTAGAAAAAAGCAAGAGATTTTAGCCCTCAGCAAAATGGTTCCTTTTCTGCTGGGCACGCGAGAGCCAGGGGACAGTCCCTGTAGCTCTCAGGAGTCAGAACACTAGTGCGCTGAACGCAGAAAGCAAAACCTGAATGTTAGCATCAGACCTGCTGAAACTGGTGGGGATTCTCCAGCAAAGAGGCAGGAAAGCACTCAAGGCCATGCAGCGAGGCAATCCTCTCCTGCTCTCCAAAGTCCGTAGGAAGGTGGGGAAGAGGATGACGCTGCTGGAGCAGCCAGTCACAAAAGCTGAAGGAAAGGTAACAGGGAGATTTGCTATGTGAATGAACTGAAAAGAAAGGATCAAAGATGTTCAATGAGACCTGTGTGCCCCGCTGTCCCGAGGCATACCACCAGCTCCAGAACAGCTGACTCAGCAGTTCACAAGCCATTGGAGGCAGCGGGGTGAAGTAAGCCAGCTTCTCAGGCAGAAAGTTGCTCCCAGTTACTCAAACATTGAGTTCCTATCCAAGCAGCTCTGGCTCTGTCACAGCCCACGGCCTCTCCTGACTCACTACCGCTGCAGCGCAGTTCCTCGTATTCCTCAGCCTGGGATTTTTGGTTAGCAGGAGGAATCGAGGAGCACAGATAGTCCCAACTACTGCTGAGCTTTAAAATGATGCATCTCCAATGAAAAATACAGGCTTCTGTTTCTGACTCTTTCTGCTCTAGGCCATGGATCTTTAAGAAAGGTGTCGGCAGGAAGATGTTAAGCTACTGTCACTTCCATGGTGGACACAGTATGGTAAAACATCTCCAAGAAACCCTTGGCCAAGAGCCGAGCACTGGAGATGTTCTCCAGAGCGCCAGGGGAGGAGCACTGCACTCCAGGGAAGCACAGGCTGTACACCATGTTGTAAAGCACCGGACCAGGGTGGGTGCCAGGTCTGTTTTATATTGCACCTCACAGCCAGGAGAAGCCACAGTGCCACACGCGTGTGGGAAGGAGCCTCTCCTGGCCACACATTTGTTGATAAAACCTCCCACCAGGCGCAGCAGCCGGTGCTGCAGTCCCAAGAGGGCGGCTGCCAGACGGGCAGGGAGGCGGTGTGAGTGCTGACAGACGCTGAGCGACTCCCTCTGAACTTGGCATTTGGCTTCATTTCCAGTAAGGCCCAGAAATGCGAATAAACCGTAAGCAGGTTTTCCGTAAACCTCTTATAGAGAGGTTCATGGCCCAGAGCGAGTTACACAACCTCTCCAGTCTGCTGTTGTGGGAAGGGCAGAGAAAGAAGAGGGGAGGGAGGTATGGGGGTTTGCTTTAGCAGAGCACTCTTGTGCAGTGCCCTCTCATGCGCGATGGGACCACCCTGGGGCACAGCATCCACTGTCGGCAGCGATGCCGCTGCCTGCGATGCCCCATGCAGCGAGGGAACACTGCGCCCCTGCTTGAGCTTTGTCTAGCCTCTCCTTTTTTGTCTTAAACACAATGTGTTTTGCTGAGAACCTTAGAAAAAAATGGATTTGAGAAGGGAAAAGCATGAACTCAAGGCCAGACAGGGCCTCTTTTCCTCTAGCAGAGAGCAACAAGTAAAAAAAAATGTTACACATGGTTTTCATCGAGTTACACATCAGGTAAAACCAGACCTGTGGTGGTTTCACATATAAAGCATCTTCCACAGACACCAGAGGCAAAAGTAAGTGTGACACTGAGGCATATTCACATATTTTTTCCCCCTCCTGCCGAAGCCCGCAGGAGGAACCGTGTTCCCTAACACACCCCCCATCCCCATGTAGCCATTCTCCTGGGACAGCCTCGGAGCATGGCCCTGCTGCCCGGAGGGTGGCCATGGGTGCTGGGGGAGGCTCCAGGCAGCCTGTCGTGGCACACTGGCTCCGCACGCTGCCAGAGCTGCAGGATGAGCCCCGTGCCCAGCAGAGTGGCACACACGGGCTGCCCCTCACGCTCCTCAGATGGCTTGAAGGGCCCAGACGCCGCGGTGCG
Source organism: Falco punctatus (assembly GCF_963210335.1). NCBI lineage: Eukaryota > Metazoa > Chordata > Aves > Falconiformes > Falconidae > Falco > Falco punctatus. The sequence continues at coordinate 14,252,871 of NC_137594.1, read as the reverse complement.
AGCCGGCAAACAACCCACAAACCGGAGCCACCAGCACCCAGGCCACAGCTAGGTAGACCTGGTTTCTGTCAGAGTCTCTGACTTGGCGTTTGCTCAGCAGCAAGTTTCAGGCAAAACAGCCCAAGTCTCTCGCTCCTTCCAAAAAATGGCCTTGTTTACTGACTAAACACTTGTTTCTGAGCAGCCCCTAAGCCAGGCAGCCCAGCAAAGCTGCGCTGTGCGCGGCTCACCGAGGCCAGAGGTCCATTGCACGTCCCTGGCAGCCCAGCCCTGCTCCGCAGCGGTACCGGTACTGGAGCAGCTGCCATGGCCGGGCGGCAGAAGCGGGGGAGCTGTCTGAGCATCCTCTCCACAGCGGGAGGGACCCCCACACCACTTGCAGCGGTGTCTCCTCCACGAGGAGAGGCTGTTTTTCACTGACTTGGCAGGATCCAGCTGCTCTCCCTCACACCCTCCTCACACAGCTGACTTTACTGAATAGCCCTGGGGGAGCAGAGGGAGGAGTGACGCTGTGTTACCCCTGCAAGCGCCTTTGCAGCAGAACCCTCTGCTGCAGTTCCTGCAGGGGGGATGCCTTACCCCCAAACCTCAACAGAGACAGGCTGGTGTCAGCCACACCTGTCCCATACCCAGGGGAGGACTTGTCCCACTGGGTATCCAGCTGCAGAAGCATTTGTTCATTCTACTGGTACCACATTCAAGGCAGAGACACCCGCAGGCCAGCAGGCTGAGCAACCCCTGTATCTGTGCTGGGTCCCAACAGGCGCTTGGGACGTCACACGCTGCAGCCATCTGTTTGCAAGGAAACAGCCTTATCGACAAGAGGCTCTACAAAATCCACTGGTAAACCTACGCTGTTAATCCAGGGAGGACAACAAATGGAGACTGTCACACTTCACTGTTTCAAGACTTCAGCAGTAGCATTGCTGTTCCTGTAATACAGCAGCTAGAGGCGTTACCTTCGTAAAAACAGGGTCTGTAATGCAGCTGGTGTAGCCCCCGAGCAAGGGCAGCCCCACACAGCAGACCCCTGGAGCCCCAAAGCAGCCCTTTCTGGAGCAGCAGCGCTGCAAGCACCCTGGCAGGCACCAAGCAAGCATCCCTCCTGCCAGCTGACATTCCCTCTCTCTCCTCAGGGACATACAACAGCCAAAGCCCAGCATATGGCTGCGGCACAGAAAGGATTCTGAAGGATATATTTCTTGGTTTAGACCTTACAAGTCAGACACAGACTGGTAAAAACCGGGTTACTCCTCCACACAGCCTCCCATTTCAGCACCCTCACCACTCTGGAGAACCATCTGAGCAATCCATGAAGCATGGGGGAGCCCCCAGGGTCACAACTCCTCTTCCCCGTGCGAGATGGGGGAAGGATCCCACGCTGGAAGCAGGCAGAGGAGCTGGTCATTACCCAAGCACAAGCAATGCATCTCCCCAGACACAAGTTTTCACAGGCAGCTCCAGAGCCAGCCCTGGTGTTAACAGCTGTCTGAAGCACAGCAGGCTGATGACCTCCAGTACAGCTCTGCCTTCCACCCAGCAGCACTTGAACTTTCTCCTCCCTGCCCATCCTCCCTCCCCCGGATTTGTCCGTCGTGTTTATTTTTCCAGCCTGAAAATTTTCCAGGGTTTTCCTGGAGCTGGCTCGCCCAGCTATGCCAGTGGGACGCCTGCTGTGACGGGGGCACATGGCAGCTGCCCACGCAGGGCACGGCAGGCAGGGCATCCCCCCGCTGAACCAGCCCTGCACAACAGGCACCTCTGCCAGCTGGGGGTCTGCTGGCTGCAGGGTCAGGGAGAACAGCAAAACAGGGGAAGAGAAGGAGGGTTTTTTTAATATAAACTTTAAATTAGTTCTGTGAGAACACTTAAACATTCAAAAAGGAAACATGAGGAACTTTTCAATCAGCATATGACCCTTGTAATCAATCTCTGTAAAACAGCTTTTTCTTCTGCAAAGCAAAGCAATAGCATGACCATATCTTAATACAACTTCCACTGTATGTGGGTGTGAATAAAGGAACTTCACTTCTTTAAAAGTACTGTCTGGTGATTTGGATTCTGGTGGCATGGAGACATTTTCTTCTTGTTGCAAGCAATAAAGACATCTGGTTTAATTTTTAAGCTGATACTGCAATTTTAAGAACATGAAATAACTGACTGCAGCTGATGGACTGAGAGGTGAAGGTTTCCTGCTTCTGTTTAATCACTTGTTTGTACGCAGGGAAGCATTCAGGGAGGCAGGCTCCACTCCTGAGCAGGATAAGAGGCACAAAGGCAAACAGGCAGGTCTTCCCCTGTCACAGGAAAGCCCTTCTGTACAACACAAAGCGTGCTGCACTGTTTCCAGAACGTGATTGCTTTGGCAGCACATGCGTCATATTTCAGTCGCGGTAGCACATATGTTGGCACAATACTGCAGAAATTGTGCGCTGCATGTGTTTGAAAGCAGTGTTAATACACCAGAGCCAGAGTTCACCTACCCCAAAATGATGAGGGATGCCATGCCAGAGGCGCCTACAGAGCCATACTTTGCTGCTTTCGTCGTTTGGCAGCCCATGGTGGGAAACTTCTCAATGATTGCGGACCGGTGCATTTAGTAGTCCTTGCTGCCACCAATCTGCCTAATCACTTTCCGAACACACTTGTGTTTTGGCACCTAGAGCATCCTGTGCCAATTAGCGCTGCATTCCGACACACTGTGGGAACAAGCTCTTCCCCTCACCCCCGCCAGCCCAGCGGGTGCACCCTGCCTTCCATGCCACGGTATCATTCCTCCCGTTCACCTCTGTGCTGTTCACCGCCATGACCAAAGCTCTCCCCATTAGCATCCTTTCCAGGTTGAACAGTTTTAAACCAGCCCATCTCTCTTTACACAAATGTCCTCCCATACAGCGTTACCCTTCTCTTATCCTTCATAGCCCTGCAATGCCCTTTTTGACTCCAAAAGGACTAATCAGAGTGGACTGAGCAGCCTGCACAGGCTGTTCAAGATGTGGCCGCTACCTGGATTTATCCAGTGACCTAAAAACATTTATTACCACCTTCTTGATTTCCTTCCCCATCAGTCCTAACCTTCACATTGCCTTCTGACCTGCTGCTGAGCACTGAGCCTGTATTGTTAGAAATCTGTCCACAGTGACCTCAAGCTCTTTCCTGAGAGAAAATAGGTCACTTGGAGCCCAGCACTGTGACTACATAATCAGGGTTATCTTTCTTCTGGTGGCATTTACCAATATAAACCAGTACCTACTGTTCTACTGGCTGCTGGCTCGCATCAGTGCTAGCGGTGGATGGCAGGCACCAGAGGGCTGTGGACAAGTGGCTTCACTGCCCAGGAAGGCTTTGGCACCGTGCAGGTACATAGAGCATGCGCTCTATTCCCTGACACGTCAGCGCAGCACAACATGACCTTATTCTCGTTTGCAACCAGTACACACCAGTACGACACTGTAATTAGAACACAGCACCAGCAGCGCAGAAATTGGGGCTCTTCAGTTAAGCCGAGCAGTACTGGGTTTAACTCAGTGGCACTGGGACTGCATCCTCTGGGCAGGGCCAAGAGGTGGCGGAGGCCATAGGCACGGGTGGAACCTGAGCTGCTGCGAAACACTGGAGCCACTTTTTTAAATATTTGGCATTGTGCTGCTTTGCATGAGTATTTGAGGTTCCCAAAGATGCACCAAGGCTATCCAAAAAGCATGAGGCAGCTTTGAAGCTGACTCAGTTGTTGGGGTGTGAGCAGCCAGGAGTTGGTTAATTGATTTCCTGATTGCTATCTGAAGGCACCATCCAATTTTGGTTTATTGCACAACAATACAGTACAGTTAAATTATGCACAATAGAAATACATACCTTTGTCGCAAGTCTGCGTGGCAGCTTAATTAGTTAGTATCAGCAGAGCACTTTGAAGACGTAAAGCACTACAAGAGTGCTCCTTATTATCCTCATTGCTACTTATCATTAGTGGCACAACGTGAAGGCTAATCTTCCCCCTGTACTCACCGGGGATGTGCTGCCGCCATTGTCAGCAGCCCCAGTCCCACGGGCCAGGCTGAGGACTTGAAAGCCTGAAATTAGGATTAGACTCAGCGTCAGCACAGGCTCCTGCGGAGTTAAACTTCAGAGACAGCAGAAAGCCTCAAGTATGCAGGCGACTGCCAGGCGATGGGAGGCTGTTCGCTGTGGTTATGGAACAAATATTTTTATACACAGATTCCTGGAGAGAATGGCTGGGAAAAAGCAAGCAAGCCCCTTTTATGGAAACCAACAAAATCACATCCAAGAGCCTGCCTTGCCAGCACCCTGTTTAGCTTTTTATTACTGACTTTGTTCCTGTATAAGCAATTAATAAACTGCAGTTTGGTCCAAAGTCTGTTGCATGAACTTCAGCTCATGGACAGGCACAGAGCAGGCAGCTGATTCTTACTGATACTCCAGCAAGCCTTCCGCTTTAACGCAGTATTTGCTGAACTGTTTTGCCTTGTCCCCTGTTTTCTTGAGTAAATTTGCCTTTTTTTTTTTTTTTTTTTTTCAAAAAAGAAGCATTTGCTCTTGCACTCAGTCTCTCCCAAGCCCAAATATTACATTCAGCTGTTGTGCCTTTTGTAACCTTTGCTGCTCTACAAGGGAGCAAATCTTTTAACTGAGGATTTTGAAAATCTGGTTATGTAGGGCTTAAAATAAACCTGGAAGGTAGAAAAGTTAGATGGCCACCTTACTTTGGCCTGAAAGAGTGGGATCCTTAGAGCCAGAGAGGTTTGAGTAAACACAGGTGGCAGTCAAAAGTCAGAGCTGCCCTGGCCTCCTTTCTTTCTGCAGAAAACTTCCATCAGTATCAAGCAGAATTGCCTGCCAGGGAGAGGGCAGAAATCTAGAGGAACTATCTGTTGGCACAGTTAGCTGGGCAAGAACGAAAAATCACCTTGGAAATCCATACACATATCAGAAGAATGAGCTTACCTACAGTTCTGAGCCCAGGATAGGCTTCACCCACTGGCTCATACAGTTCAGCAGGAGATGCGGATCTCCTCCAGCTGGGAGGGAATGCTGGTGTGGTATAGTCGAGGCGAAGCACTCCGGCTCCATGATCTCTCTCGCCGGGATCCCTCCTACCTCTATCAGAGTTCAGGGGCTGATTCTGACTCAGCTGGTTGATTCTCCAATTATTTTGTTGTAACGTCTCAACAGAAGGAGCTGCTCAGGGATCTGCAGCAGGGCGAGGTAAAAATAAGACCTTCAAAGCTTTTGTTTTATCAGTTTTGACCCCAAATGACAAAGATTATTAATCATATCTTATTGAATGATGCAGAAATAACAAACCCTTCTTGCTGTCTTCACATTACACATACAAGGGGATATCCGAGTGCTCTACTCCAAAGCAGCATGTCAGAGCACAGGAAAGATTTAATTTCACCCTAAATCACTCCTGCCCACCGAGACTGAGCAGGAAATAAATACAAAACATTTGGATCCTGTTAGACACTCCTGTGCAGGGTCTAATTAGTTAAGGTCAAACACCAGTGTAAATCTTTCATTCCCCTGCAACAAAGTAAGTAGCTACATTTCACAACCTAGCAGTTTCTTCTTCATCCCGATGGCTGCGAACCTCTGCTAACATTTATTACGTTCCTCCTCCTCCGATGCGTGAGCTCTGACTGCAGGATCAGCGAGTGGTTAGCTGCATAATAGCACTATCACATTTTTGTACCACACCATTTCCTATTGATAGATTACAAAGCGTTTACCAGAAAACGCATTCAGGATCGAGACGGGAAGTTACTCAAGGTCACCCAGCAAACAAGCAGAACATCCAGGGAAGGTGGTACCTCTCCTGAGGCCCAGCAAAACGGGCTTTCCACCGAGCCGCACTGCTTTCCCTGCTGACAGACCTTCATTGAAACATCAGCAGTGACGCTAGATGAAACCAGACCATTTTGAGGGAATTGCGAGGGTAGAGATGTCCAAATGCAGTGTCTTTACCAAATGTTGAAAGCTATAATGTTCACATTTGTCTAAATCCTTCCTGCTGAACAGTCATCCAAAGAAATGAATGCCTTCATTTTTGCAGAGTTCAGAGTAATTTTATATATTTACCTCTTAGGCTCTTCTGGAATTCATAAATCACAGTTAATGAGAAGTATTAGCACACACTTACTGCAATTATGTGATGAATGTTTGATTTCTGGCTTAGAGCCTGAAAAATACATAGATTTCTGTGATCTCTAGAAAGGTAAAGATGAAACCTCATGTTTTAATTAGGGCCTAATAGCTTTAGTTCACTGCAATGCAAAGGCCTTTGGTTTTTTAAAAGCTTTCCAACCCAGCTGAAAGTCTGCTATTCAATTAGTCTGGAGTTATACATCAGCTGGTCAAGCAATGATAGCCTTTCTAAGAAGCTATTGCTTTCTCTGTAAGGGCTTTTACTCTGGGGAAAAAAACGCATTGCTTTTCCATCCTCTGGCTGCACCAGTGCTGCTCAACTGCTGGTGGAAACTGAGCTCGGCAGGTCCTACCACAGCAGCTACACAGGATTAAACCCTTGAGTGTGCCCCTATTCCACTAGTAAGCACTGCTGGAACCGCTGCAACGCTGTGAGGAAAAAATGGAAAAAAATAATTTCCACATGAATCTACATAGCTTTTAACAGAAATATTAAGATTGGTATAAATTATGTATGACCAGAAATACACGTACGTGAAAGCACTAGAACAGCAATTACAAGAGGGGCCTATATGGAGAGCAAGGGATGCCACTGCATCCAGCGGAGGAATGCGTCGCTGCGGTCAGATGCCGGGGGTCCCCCAGCACAGACGGCTCCTGAACAGCAGAGCCAGTGCGGGCAGCAGGACAGTGGCGGAGCTTGCAGCAAACCACAGATGCCAGCCCTCCTCCTGTTAGCCCAGTGGGCTAAGGGGCTAGCAGGAAGGCAATAGCAATAGGATACAAAAGATATCCTAAAGGATATAAAAGATGTGTCCAAATAGTTCATCACTTACAATCAAGAAGAACGCAGGCAATGAAGCGAGGATTTGACTCATCCTCCGTATTGTGCACAAGCAATCGTCAGACCATCTGAGCAGGTATGCCATGAGGGCATGGCTGTGTAAAATCAAATTGCTTAATGACTTTGAACACAATCCCTTCCTGTAAGATCTTTCAGTGAGTTCTGCAACACTAATTTCCTGTAAACCAAGCAGAAGGGAGATAAAGGCACGCTAACCACCATCGGGTTGCAATCATCAAAGAGCTGTCCTCTGAAAGAAACATGGACACACTGGGTCTCGGTAGTTTCATGCTGCGTGTGCCAGAGTTTTGCCTCAAAAGAGCAGCTACCCTGGCCCACATGAGTCCCCTGCAGCACAAGCTTTGCCCCCCAAAGCGGTGCATGTTACTGGGAGCAGGTGACTGCAGCCATACACACACCCCCCATGCCCCACGCACTGAAGCACCTATGGCAGGAGCTATAAATCGTGGACTATGAGAGGGGAAGCAGTTCTGCCAGGGCACAGTGCCCTGTGACTGGGCTACAGCAGACAGGACAACACGTAGCACCACCGGAATCTTCTCAAGTGATACAGTGAGAAATAATCGAATGATAGTAACAAAACGCTGGTAGCATCACGCCCCACCATCAGCAGCCACCACCTTGCACAGCCCTTTTTAACAGCCAGGTGCTGTCGCCACCATCTCACACAAAAGCAGCGGAACGGGGAAGCTGGGTGACTGTCCAAAGCCACCCCAGCAAACTATTGCTGCAGATCAGTCTGCTTCCTTCAACAAGCTGCCCTCAGCCAGGCAGCAGAGCACCTCGCCAACCAGCCTGCCCTTCAGAGCAGCAGGCACGGGCTGGGGAGCAGCAGCCTGCAGAGGCACCGCGGCCAGGGGCTTCCCCAGGGGGGCAAGGAGCCCCGCACAGGTGGCTGCGGAGCAGCCCCTCCACAGCAGCCCACCGGAGACCTCGGACTGAGATGGAGACCCTCCTGCTTGGGAATGTTCCTCCCCACCAACACCCTCTGTAGGTGCAGGTGTGTAGCCCTGGAAGGAGAGGCTGTCCTTAGAAAATCTGCCCGTGTACCGCTAATCTGTGTTACTTTTCAGACTGGAGTAAGACTGGAGTAACCAGACCCTCCTTCGTGGGGGCATGTACTTACTCAGCAAAACCTCAGCTGAGGTTCAAAGCAGCTCTCTGCCTGGCCACCCCTGGGCAGATCCCTGCTGCTGGTCAGGTTCTCACTGCCTGCTGTAAACTCAGCATCAGCCAGTCACCGGGACCTCAGGACTGCTCTGCTTCCACAGTTCTCTGTGCGCTCTGGAGTCGGTGGGCAATACAGGGAACCCTCTTCCCACAGCAGAAAAATCTCACCACAATCTGTAAAACGTCCAGCTGATGAGAACCACAGCAATGATTCAGGAGTACCTTGGGCACCGTGGTGCACCACCGTGGTGCACCACTCGAGCACCCTGTTCTCTACCCTTAGTTCAAGGCCTCTGCTGCAGTTCTCATGCTCCTCAAGGACCAAGCCTGGGAGTCTCTGTGATGCCACTGGCAACAGGAGCTTTGGGAAGTCTGCGCTGTGATAGTGACTAGCAGAACAGAGAATTTTCACCGCCCAACCAAACTCCTTGGTCCTGCAGGGTCCACGTGAGCAGCAGTTACACACAGGCCAGTCTATGTGAGAGGCGAGCACCACTCCGAAGGCTGCACTGGCCCAAGGAGAGCTGCTGCAGATGCAGCCTTGAAGGTGATGAAACCGAACAAAGAAATGCAATCCTCCAAGCAACAAGCAATTACTCTTTACTGGCTTGCCAATTCAACTGTGGTCAATCAGTCTTTGCAAACTGGCTGCTGCTCAGCTCACAAAATCCACTTGTCCTTCAGTAATCATGAGGGTGAAACCGCCCTCCTCTGCCTGATTGTGTATTTTCTCACTATAATTAAATGTGACATGCAGCTGCAGTAAATATTTGTGCAGTCATAGCTCACATAATAATCACCAGAAAACCAACTTCAGCAGGGAACGTACATGAATTCTAGTCCAGTCTGAAGCTAGACTGATATTTCTAATCCAATAAAAATTCATTAAAGCCAGGAATTTAACAGAGTAAGAGCAAAAAAAAGAATTTAACCCTACTTTTCATGGAAAAAGATAACTGTGTTATCCATATACTGACACAGCCTTGATAGTCCAAATTTAAGAAATAATCTAATTGCCACTAGATGGCACATCTCAATTACTAATCTATGTTTGAATTCAGGATAGCTTTTTTCTTTTTTTAAAAAAAAAAAAAGATACTCCCTCTCTTTGCTAACATAACACTTTGCAATTATGCTTGCTTTCTATTTTGAAATCAGACAGCTTAAAAAACACATAGAAAAAAAAAGGAATTTTTAACTAAAAATACACCATCTGCCAGTGAAAACCTAGCTTGATTCTGTCACATCTACAACCAAACCAGGTTAATAACTAGCATCACAGATGGTTTCTTTATATAAATACGTACATCTCCCCATAGTGACTTTTTCAGCTGCTTCCCAAAACTGCTGGCACTGCGTTACCTCGTTTCCTAGGCAATAGCTGTGCCTCACACTCAGCCTGGACATTATGCAGCTGGAATGGATTTCAGAAGATGCCATCTCCTGCCTGTGGCTGTTCCCAATACCAACAAGGGATGCAGCAGTGGACAGCCATGTCTCTACCAGAGAGCAGCAACAGATGGATATTAATACATACTCATGCAGCTGGTCTTTTTCCTCCAATGATTAAATTTGCTGAAAGGTTCTTTTAACTTGCCCAAATCCTCCCAGAAGGCTACACACCAATATCACGGTGACCTCAGTATGATAGCATAGGGCTACAGTCAGAACAATAAAGGTAGAATTTGATCTTTCTGCAGTATTCAACAGTATGAACTGTCATAAACTACTAAAATACAAACCACAAAACCACTGTGGGGTGCCATGCTTATTCTTCCTCGGTAGTTATGTATCAGGTCTGCAATCAGCAGCGGTTATTTCCTAGTTCTCCTATGTCCGAGTTCACTTGAGACGAACACTTGAGCTGGGTTCTGTTGCTCTTCCAGTACCAGCAGTGAAACGTATTTCAGACCAAACTGCAAACCTATTGCTACCACTTTGAAAATACGATACTTGCTACCTTCCAAGAAGTTCCACAAGCATCAAACCTGTTAAATAATGAAACAGAGAACAAACAGAATTCAATTCACTTCTTCCTGGTTCTACTTCACTCATCTGAAAACCTATGGAAGTAAAAATTATTGTAATGACCAAGAGCATGCTACCCTGTGGCACAGAATATAAAGCTTCTCGGGACCACAGCAGCTGTGAGGTTTAACATAAGCTAGACTGGTCCATACAGAACTCTGAGCTACTTAGATCCAATTTTGTTGGTATTCATATGACATATGCCCCCTTCATACTACAATGAAGGCAAAAAGATGGTAATTCCAACTGCTTTATTATTTCTAAGGGTATAATAAAAAGCATTTAAAAGAATACCTTAAGAAATAGAGTAACGGGAGAGCAGACAGGACTCACATAATCTAAGCTCCATTCATGTCTATTACATTGATATGAGTGATAAAAATCAATTGACTACCTACATTTGGGCCTGAATTTATGAATACCTGTAAAATGAGGGTCATGATATTGATGTCTGAAATCACTCCGAAACTTGTAATGGTCTGTTTAAATACTGGATACTATTATAAATTAACTGAAACCAACACCTTTGCTATGGCCTGCTTTACAATCAGATGTCAACTTCTTTCTTGTCTGGGTTTGAACAGCTGATTGTAAGATGGCAGGCTCCATCCTACTGTGTCATTCAATCATCTGCTGTTATTTTGGAAAGAGTAAACTTACTTTGAGAAATAACTAGAAGATTGCAAATATAAAGTAACTGTATTCGTTAAAACAGTATTTTTAAATGGATATAACAGAGTATGTAAAGTCTTAAAAAGCCAGTGCAGTGTATGTAATGTGTCAATGAAACTGAAAGAATGCCGATTTCAGGCTTGGCATTATAAAACTATGACAAAGTAAGGAGCGCCCACTTACCATTCACTTCCGTCTGTCTTTCACATCACTGAAAAAGTGTTTTCAAATTATGAGAATAACGATCACTGCCCTGCACCCCAGGCAGGAAAGTACACTGAATTTATAACTGGCAAATGGTACTTGCAGAAGCAAATTAATCAAATGTATACAACAGCAACTTTTGAGTTTAGAGCTTCACCCTTGAAAACTCAACATCTAGAAACCTCACCACACACAGAGAGATGTATCTTTATTTTAGGAGGAAAATGAAATTCTCAGAGCAGTTTCACATGGTTTTACATACAAAAAAAGGCACACCTGCACGTTTTTTGACTCACAAACTTGTCTTACAAGTGCCTTGAAACAAATGGTGAAAAACTGGCTGGGACATTCAGCAACAATGCATTTGGAGCTTTCAGCGTTAACTGCAGCCACCATGTCACTCCTCACCCCCGCTACCAACTGCTGGCTGTCCAGTACAAGACTTCTTCCTCAAATTTCAGTATTCTTTCTTGAAGAGTTCATTCACTTTCAAGGAAAACACAGACCACTATGATGCTTCTTATGAATAGCTGAATGAAAACAGAGGACCAGCTGTTCAGATTCAGTCAAGAAACCAATGCTGAAATGACAATCCTAAGCCTGGGGATAGTACAAAAATGGCAGATTCAGCTCCCCTTTAAAAAAAATTTGTAGAAGAGTATTCTTGCCATGTCTTCCCATTCTAGGACACCAGGAACAATTAATTGTGCACAGTTTGTTTACCTGTTGCTTTAAATCTTGTTTAGGCATTGACTTCACTTCTTACATAAAGGAACAAATAACTCAAGGACTACAATAAAAATGCAACAAAGAATAAAGTAAGGATTGACACCTTTGAGTTCACAGTAGAATAACATGGTTTCTTATAATCTTCCTTTGCAGGACTAAAACAGACAGTAGGTAAAATCCTTCAAAGTGCCCTAGCTACTTTGGCACCTTCACAGACGAAATTTAAAGCACTTACACAAACAGGATTAAATCTTCCAAATAAAACACAACGACTTTGAAAATTCTAACCAGTGATACATTAGTGTAAGAAAAGCATCATTCCCTTCAGCGACTTTTAATTCAGTTCTAGTGCAAAGGAATTCAAAATTACATAGCAAGTCAGTGTCAGGATAATGCAGTAACCTAATACCATCATTACAAGAAAACAAACCCATCCCAAAACAATGCTTAGAATTGCCTATATTAGTTATCACTACTAATTATGAATAACTGCTATGTTGAAGAATCACAACCGTCAGAGTAAAATTCATTACACTGTAAAAAGCCTGCCCTGGAAAGGTTTATTCTCTATACTGGATCTCTGCTCTTAGCTCTTTGGTCAGGTAATTTATCAGCACTGCTGTTAACTTCTGCTGAAGACTAGCATTTCCCATTACAAGAGCAGTCAGCTGAGCAATATCGGTCCAGTCTAAGCGCCTGAGAATAACAATGGCTTCATCATACAGTTTCTGCTGCTCAGCAGGAGGCAATTCCAATAAAATCTGAGGAACTGGCCTGAACTGTCCACTGGTCATCCAGGCACCAAGCAATCCACCAAATGCTCCTCCTGGAAAAGAGAGAGATGTTACTCCTTACCAGTTAAGGTTTAAACCTGAAATTCTATCCACAGCCTTCATCAACAATGTTCCCACCTTTATGAGAAATCAATGCAGAGTTGTGTCTACTTTAACTAGATTTACACAGGATGTTCAAAGCACCACAGCTATTTACACCCACAGCAATCACAAAGGAACTCTTTACACAATCAAAGCAAATAGCTTCAAGCCAGAAATCAGAAACAAAACAGCACTTCCTAGGGCGGTGGTCTCTCTTTAGGATAAGCTCTACTACTAAATAAAAACCATGCCCAAGGAAAACAGGTGACCAACAATTACTTTATCAGTGCCATTAAGACATGATCTCTTATTAGAGATTCCCAGACTGACCCAAGCTTTCTGCTTCTGTAGAGCCACATCTTTCAGCCTCCTACTCCCATGAAGTCCACCCCTCAGAAGGTGCTCACAGAGACCAAACACATCACAGCTCTGTGGGGTTAGACACATTCATGCTCTCGTTTACCAAATCAACACTCCACCCACACTGCCCAACCCAGCTGGCCAAGAAATGCTCTTAATTAAGAGTCATTCCAGGATATCCCTCAGCAGAGGGATCCTCTATAGCTGATGTGATTGTGGCTGCTGCTTAGTCACCAGCCTTGCAGTCCTACATGGCTGTTCTCTTTTCAGAGTGACCAGTCTAACTTGCAACACAGTGCTCTCCAACAGCAGTTCACATGACTGACGCAGCTGCCCAGAGACAGGCATCCTGGTGGAAGGAAGGAGAACCCTCACAACAGTGGGGTTGTGATCAGAACTGACCTGCCTCCAAAATTCTCGCTGCCAGCGACTGCTCCTACAAAGTCATTTAGGCACTCACAGGCATGCAGTTTTTCATTAGACAAAAATTCTGTAATTTGAAGCTTTTACGCAGTTGGCATTTTTTCCCATGATACCACAGAAATACTTGAAAGCCTACAATGGCTGAATTCATCTTCAAGGGACTTTTATGAGAACATCAATATCTGATTTAGGGGCACTTAATGCAAAAGTCACTAGAAGTATTGATGTCTAAGTTCCTTGTCTATTGAGACAGGATTTGTTACAGGATCACACTTTTTCCCCCAAGCAACACATCCACAATCCATTCCTCTGAGAGCAAGCAGTCCTTAGAAAGCACAATACGTTGCAAGTTTCTCCAGTGACCACCGCAGACGGAAGGTAACTCATCCTTTAATTCCTGGTGCAAGGCAGCAATAAGGACAATCCCTGCTACTCAGTCCCATAGCAGTAGAGGCTGTTTGTGTAAGTGAAAGCACAAATGTCCCTGTAAACTGTCCTAAAACTCACTGAAGACCCAGTATTGTTTACCTATGAAATTTCAAAATAGTATTTTTGGCTATTAAGCTCTGTACTTGAAACAGAGTAAATACACAGGTTCATTTTGCATTTTCTGTTACCACTCCTCACATAATATTTGTTTATTTTTTGTAACTCGATCTTGCTAACCCTCACGCAGGCATACTGCAATTCACTCCAATGCCAATAAGCCCATGAAAGTGCTGGAACTGCTTGCAGGAATAAGGAGCATTCAGGGACCAAGGCCCACATTACTTCAGTGACATGGCAGCTTTCAAACTAGAAAACTCTTAATTCAAGAGATACAGAGGCGAGACAAAGGAGAGACAACTATTTACTATTGGACTCTGGCCTTCCTGTAATTTTCCATGCAAGGAAAAAAAGAAAATGACAGGGAATAATGAATTCCAGAGGAAAAACTCAAGTTCACCATGAAGTGGATAGCAGGTACTTTTAACATACAGAAACGAACACCATTTTTAGTAAGATCATTAGGAAAATGATCCTGTTTCATGCTAAAGCTAACTAAGAATATTTATTCACCCTCACTTCACACACCAATTTTTTTTCTTTCTTCTGTGCCATCAGGTACCAACATCCCCCGCAACTGCTACATCATCTCTTCTGCTTCTTCACCCCTGCCTCCCCCCTCCCTTCTTTTCTCCCCCACCACAGCACCGGAGCAAAGCCAGCACTAACAAGCTCAGAGCCCGTTAGTTTGCTGTTTCATCCCACACCCCAGGCACGGGTGTACCTCAGCAGATGGAAACCCACCAAAAGCAAATGATTTTTTAACAGCTTGTTCAAAGGGTTTTTAAAGGTGCCACTATCTCAGCCTCAGATCTGGATAGCTTCCCTTTTCTGCACAGGAGTCAAAGTCAGTAAGGTCACTATCACCCTAGAAGTAAATACTGACACATGCCTTTCTGATGCACACCTTGTTTCTAAAAAGCCAACATACTATCTTCTAAAAAACCGACATTCTATGGCATCTTGTTAAAGCCCGGTTACATGAAATCTCAACACTGCATATCCCTCTCCTGCAACCCATGGCTACTACACAGACCTCCTAGTTTCTTCACTCAGCGAGTTAAACATACTTCTTGTTCCTAAAGCAAAACACACTTACCTACAGCGATTCCAGGTGGACCTCCCATCAGACCCCCAATAAATGCTGTTGCACCAGCCATCAGTGCTCCCAGACCAGAGTGTTTGACAGCAGCTTTCATGCCCTTCACCTGAGAGAGATGGCAAAATAGTTGCATCACATCATCAACATCGATGGGCATCTTGGCGAGTTAAGACCCTGGAAAAGAAGTTTAAAGTTATCTTTTGATTGCTGCAACAGAAACTAAATCTTGCTGCTAAATTCAGGAAAAAAATGAATTCTGGAGTCTGTGAGACTAAAGGTGCACACTCAGTACAGGAAAAAATAAATTTGCTTTCCCTTTCATTTCTGGGAAGTTAGTTGAAGGTTACTGAAACTGCAAATGAAACCAGAGTAGACCAGAAAAAAAACTGTTTCCATAAAAAATTCAGAAAACCAAAAAAAGGCAAGTACCATTAATGAGAGACTTAAGAAAGTTTCTATCTAATTCTACAGCACATCGCCTTTGCCTTGCACAACTGCTGCACATATTCAGGATCATGTACAACTCCAGGAAAAAGGCAAAGCAGTCTCACTCTACTGCAGGTAGCAAATTTAACTGACAAGTCTGTCAGGTATTTTCTCCTTGTCCTAATTCTTGACACAAATCAGTTGCTTGTTTTCACATATCAGTTCTTCTCCCCATTTTGCTACCTGCTTAAATACTTCTACACTGATTTCTGAAGGCGAAAGGCTGTCTACAGCAACAAAGAAAAGCCTGAGGAAGGGAACAGATTTCAGGAGTCAGAGGAGAGACCTGGCACTGGGAATAAACGGGGAGCTCTGGAGACAGGGCATCAGAAATGCAGGGGTGTACGTGTACAGAGATCGGACTCAGATCAGACACGCAAGATGACTGCCACGTGTACAGGGAGGCAGAGATGGGACCTCAGCCCCCTTACGCGCAGTGACAAGTCCCCAGCATGGGGCAGGTACCTGGTCCCAAGAACAATCTCTCCGAGACCAAACCTTTCCCACCTTGTTCACTTGCTGCTGCTGCCCATCTAAGCCCACTGATTTCCGCAGAGGCCCACAGAGAGCATGGCTACCCATCACTGCTGCTGTGGTCACCGCTGACAAAAAGGGCAGCGGGGTATGCCTGGGTGAGGGTTCCAGCCCCCCACCCTGCAGGCATGGGAAGCCATGCTATTGCACTGACTATAACCATGAGAAAAGGCACACGAACATGACCCAGCTTAAAAAAAAAAAAAAAAAAAGATACAGGACATCTTTTTGGAATTTTTGCATATTAAATATTCTTTTCCCCAGGCTGCTTGCCCTGTCACAGCAGGTAAACTGGAAGGCGTAACAGAAGCAAACACATGACTTAAAAGCTGCAGGTGCCAGCAAGTGTAGCGAGCAAGGAAAGAGGCTGCATGAAGAAACAGTAAGTCTTCTCTGCTTTAAAAAAGCTTCTACCTGAAGAAAAATATTTTACCCCTTATTTTGCACCCAATATTTGCTTGCTGTTAAGCCAGTCACTTGAGTCAAACTTTTTAGATATGGGTACTACACTCTAACTTTGCCAGGCACCCAGCCTGAGATCTCAAGAGAGATTTGCAAAACCGGTGACCCCTCAAAATAATTGAACTCAAATGCAGCTCTTCTTGTGTACAGTGTTACACGATGCCAAGCACTGAAAAAATCCATCTTTGGCTTTCAGTTTGGCAAAGCAAGTGGATACTTTAGACTTTAACAGCTATTTTAAAGATAGGAGAACAGACAGAGATAATAAAAATATCCCCATCTCATGTTGCAAAAATAGGTTCAACACTAATGAAAGACACTGATTCAGACCAATGAGATCAGAGGAAAACCCATAAAATGCAATTAAGAAACTCCATCCCCATAGCAAAGTTGGAGAAGTGTTCAGTAAAAAAGGCCCGAGGACTTGGCACTGAACAGTAAGAAAAAGCTTAATCATTAAGCAAATACCTTCCATTCTGTACACCGAGGAAAGGGTTTGCGGGGGGAAAAATACTCAGTATGATTAAAAATATAATCACACATACACAGAAGGCTGAATTATTGTTGTACATGTAACTTTAGCACTATCGAACAGATGAGTGTTTGGTTTTCCAGCCTCTAGAAAACTTTTTATCCCAGTGCATGTGTGATACTTTGTCAGCCCAAGCCAACTTGTCTTCAAGTCCTTCTTGAGTAGATCTCCTCAATGTCCTCAATGCAAAGCGAAACAGGAGTGGTATCACATAATTTTTCATATTAATAATTAACTACTGTGAAAGCAAAAGCTTTCTTTTGCACTAAAATGGCTGACTCCAAATCATCTATGTCACTGCAGTATCCGAGCACTGCTGACACGACACAAAAATCCGGGTTTTGGGAAGGGACCACGTATGCTCCATAGCTGCAGAGATGCAGTAGGAGATTCATCATATAGCTGCATTTCTCTCACTACTTCATCCATCCGCATGCCAGTCTAAGGAAAACATCAAAGTTCTTCATTTTACCACTGTTGCTTTTGGGTTTTTGGCAGGCTTATGACACAGCAGTGTATCAGAATGTCAACGCATGCTGGTTAGTGACAGCAGAGTGGCACACTCTGCTTCCAGAGTTATATGTTATCTCATTCAATATGATTCAGGCTCAAAGTAACAAACAAATGGCTGCTCTGTTCATTCTAGAAAAGTAGGAAAAAAAACCCAAAATATACAACTGGTACAGTTCACACGGCCAAGCCTAGAAATGGTAGAAAGTAAGAATATGTATTTGTTGTTTCTACCTTCTTACCAAAAGGTGAACAGATCGCCACTCAGAGTAACGTTCACACCAGCACCAAGAAGCCTTGAGTGCTGCAGGATTCAGCTCCTGTGAGACAGGAACTGATTCATGCTTATTCTGCAACTCCTTAGCATGACCTCAGATTAACCCAACCACCGGAGTGCTGAAATGATTTGCTTCTTCTCTTTTGGCTAAATCCAGTGAATGTCTCACGCAAAACTCTTCAGTATGAAGGATCTGCAGCATGGCCAGGACAACACAAGTTAGAGAACTGACAACACAGTATGGCTCTCCCTGACAGTAATATAATCTGCTTTCCCCCAATCAAACTGACCGACTTTCACAATCTCCTAAACTGATCCAATACCTGAAATGGTGTTTGTGAGCAAAGAAACCCAAAGCTGAAGCATCGGGTCCCTGCACTACATAGAAGCTGGCTGTCCACGTAAAGCCACCCACGTTACTCCACACTGCCAATACTAGGAAGTCTCCTTACAGTGAAATGGCATCTAAAGCAGTGCAAAGGTGATCAGCTACTCTGGGTTTCTCCAAATAAATATAAAACAGTTTCATGACTAGATTCAAAGTGCAATTGGAAAACAGGAATCATACTGCTATCTGGTGGCATACAATGTGACAAACACATGAATTTGTAATGATGTATTAGTCTCAAGGTAAAGCAGAAACATGCTAGAACTCAAGCAACTGTAAGTATTTTTTCCATAGTAAATTATTTTACTGCTTTACTCCCCTCACAACTTCCCCAAAGAGAATTTCCACTCACAAAATTAACATTTATTTGGGGTTTTTTTGGCTTGATTGAAGAAGGTTCTTGGCACAGCAGAGCTGGTCCTGCTTAATTCCGAATGTGAGCATCACACTCAAAATTCTCATAGACATTACAAGCAGCACTCATTTTCTCTCAACTCTTAGAAGTAATTCTATGATCTTTTAGCATATTCACTGTATTTTAAGTCCTGCAGTGAATTTTAGTGAATACAGGAGCTGATGCACAGCACATACAAGTTGGTGGGGTTTTTTTATACTGTACATACAGGGCACTAGTGGGAGCCATCAAAACGTAAACCACGTATTAGAGCACAAAAAGTAAACCCAAAGATTCCTACATTGAGCACAAAGACACAGATGAGTAGACCAACATTACAGAGATCTTTTATGAAGTCACACCATTATGAATTTCTTTGAAAATTTCAGGCTCTGACACAGAATTATGGTGCTCAACCAGACAATTTTCAGTGAGCATGGTATTTTTTTTAACCATACACCACAGGCCATGAAAGCAGGATATTTTGACAACACATTAACAGGTTGCAACACGGAGACTCCACAAAAGTATAACCTGCTACTAGGACAAGCAGCCAAATCCCGCCCCACCCCCCCCACCCCCCCCAAAAAAAAATTAAATCAACAGCCAGACAGCTAGCTTTAGGCTAAGGAAATCAAACAAAAGGGTTATATAAAGATCTGTAGCTACAAACCTCTCAACACCTCACAGACTGGTAAGGCCTATAAGAAGCCAACTGCAAGAATGCAGAGCACAAAGTTGCGGCTGACATGAACCAAATGATCAGAATCGCTGAGCGAGTAGAATAGGAAGATAAGCATATTTGAAAACGCCAGTGAACTACAAGAAGCAAGAATCCTAACCCAGATTAAAAGAAGCTGTAAGTTTTGTGTCAGAAGCAGAACCAAATGACAGCCAAAAATATTTATAAACTTTGATTGTGTAATTGACAAGTAAATAAAAGTGCAATTTCATTCTAGCACCGAACTATTTCCTACAGAACCCACGCATATGTTAAGCAACACTAGGAACATAAAATACTGGATTTGCATTAATGGAGGGATGGAAATGTCAATGACATCTATAAAAATGGGCTTAGCTTTCAGAGGTGCTGAGTCCCCTACTGACTTCACATGGCATTGACAATATCCATTGCTTCAAGGGAAAAAAAAAAACCACCAAGAGTTTTGGAAAACAAAGCTGCTAAGAAACCAAGCTTTGTTGTATAACAGACCTTCCTTTTTTGATCTACTGTAGTTCAGTGGCTGCGTTCCTCTTCTCTTTGTGGTCTCCCCAAATGCTCATCTGAGGTGAGTAAAGTAAGCAATGATACTACTTTACCTATCCAAAGAGAATGGTAACATATGTTTCTATCTCACCTTTGAGCCTACACTAAAAAGCACATTCCTCTCAGACCTAGTTTATTAGTTCTTAAGAAGAAAAATAACATGGAAAGAATTGAAACAACAAAAGAATCACATCATACGCAACTTACTGAAAGTCCTATTAATGCAAACAACAAAGAGGGTTGCCAAATTAATCTGTGGTGTGAACCTCATTCCAGCTCTTGCTTATTTAATACTCCCATTTCATTACCCTACTTTCACCTTCACAGAACAATGACTTTAGACAGGCAAAAGGCATTTTACCTCCTGGGCTCACTGTCTCACTTATAGAAAAATAAGCACCCTCCCAAATGTCCACACAGAAGGTACTCTAACCAGCACACAGCCTGGACAGCCGCTGAACTGTCCTCACAGTTTCTTATAACCTCTTAGTGAGTTAATAGGGTATACTCTTCAGTAAACACCTCTACAATGTGCACACACGTAGAATCACCCACAGGAAAAATTCCAAACCTACCAAACAATGAAGACGTAGGTCTAAGTCCTCTTACCAGGAGCTAACTTTGTCTTGGTGGACACCACACAGTGATAAGCAAGAATGTGGGGCAAGAACCTCCATACAACTGCTAGAAAGCATACATGTGATCTGTGTAGGTCTTCAAACTGGAGCTTTAAGACAACAGCAAATATTAATGCAAGCACAGATGCCCAGGAGATAACCCAGGGCAATTTCTTCTGTCTCAGCTGTACAGCAACGGTTCTATCTATAGTGCAACTTTTTAAAATAAATATGAGATCAGCACTAGAGCAAAACCAAATGCAAAATACTCAGCAACTGAGACAGAGTAAAGAACACAACCTCAAAAACAATGGCGTGCAAAAAGAGATGACTTGATGATTAAACAGGCCAGAAGTTCAGTGACTATTTAAGTAATAGCTGGCGGATGGGCAGGCTATCAAGATATACCTATCTACAAAGGAGGACTGGCTCATCACTGATCCATATGCATACTGTTGGCCTGAGCAGCATTTCTGCTCCTGAATCACTTCCTGAAAATCTTACCTTTAGAGCCCAGCCAGTATTTCAAATCTGCAAAGGAGGTGGTCGGATTTAAATCATGACTGGCATCAGCAGCCAGTAAAACTTGGGTTAAATACACCAGTTTTAACCCTGCTCCACATTTGTAATTTTGTTATTTTGCTAAGGAAGGGTTCATTCCTCCTTACTGATGTAAAACATGCTGACTACCATTCCTGTCTCAGTACCTGGTACTCCTCTTTCCCAGCTGTCAGGATTCACCACACCTACAAATATTTATTGTAATAATATAATTATGTTGCTGACTATACATTTATTCAGATGTTCAATTTTTGAGTTTCAATTATATGGCAAAGAAACTCACCTATTTGGTAGACAACCCAAACTCAATTGAAATGCATAAAAAAGCACTTTACAATTGTTTTTGTAAGAACTGCGACCTTAAAAGCATTACTTACTTTCTTCTTTTGTGTATTTATCAAAGCATGTAAATTTATCAAGGTATTTAATTGGCTTGTTTACCAAAAGAGGCAACAAATTCACTCGTTATAGGAACATACTATTTCTAGGAACCTAGAAGCTGATTTTACAAGGCTCTTAGACACCTAAGAATGCAGGTAAATGTTCAGTGGGAGTTACCTTCTTCTGCTGAGATTAAAGGAAATTTGGCACCTACCCTGTCTGGGCACTCAGGATACCCTGCTTACCTAGACTGCCAAATCCCAAAGTATCTGTGAAAGACTGGCCACAACTCCTTCAGTCCTTAACATTTTTTTAGACCTACCCGATGTCTTTCTAATCTATATATTAAGCGTGGAATTACTTTTTTTCATTCGCTAGCCAACTTCACCATTCTGAAGGCAGTATTTGAAAAAGTTACAGGTCGATTTCATCAGAGCTCATACTGAAGCCAAAACAATCAGACTTTCAGCTAAGAAAGAAAGAGCTGACACTTAGAAAGACCTTGATAGCACGAGGCTTTCCCTGTAGATACTTGGCGCAGTGCACTGCAGCACTACCTTCGAAATCTGAACTAAGCCTGACAATTTAAATGTTTTTCCTGACTCGCTACAGAAATATAAACTTCATCTCGTTAAAATTAATCAACATGTGCCAAATGTTTTAAAATTTATTAAAAACTTTATGACTAAAATAGGCTGAACATAAACCGTAATTATAAACTCATTCAAACAGCCGATATTTAATTGCGCTTCAGGCATTTTTTCATTTATTTGCCTACAGCGCCGGTTTCAGGTTTGCCATTGCTGCAAGGCCGGTACTGCCGCCAGGTCAACCCGGGCTAGGCCGGCGTGGGATGCTGAGGCCGGGGAGCGATGGGATGCCGAGGCCGCATCAATGTTCAATCCCATCTGAAGACCCTCACGGCTCCTCCCGCGATCCGCACGACGGCCCCGAAGCCCGGGCCGGCCTTCGGCGGCGGAAGCCCCGGCGGCAGGTCAGGGCCCGGCCGCCCCCCCGGGGGCAGCCCCGGACCCCGCCGCGCCGCAGGCCGCGGCCCCCCAGCCCCGCTCCCCTCACAGCGCCCGGCCTCTTCTGGAAGCGTCCCGGCCCCTGCAAGCGCCAGCCCCGCCGACAGCGGGCCGCGGGGAGCTCCGGCGGAAGCGGAGGGCACGGCGGGGCCCGCCCGGCCAGGGGGGCCGCAAAGCCGGCGCCAAGCTCGGCCGCGGCCCTGCCTCCCTCCCTTCCTTCCTCCCTCCTTCGCCCGCCTACCTCAGCCGGCAGCGCGCACGGCCCGCAGGAGGCCGGGCAGGAAACGGCCGCGGCGCCGCCGGTGCCGGGGGAGGAGCGCGGCCCGGCGGGGCGACCCCCGCGCAGCCCGGCCCCCGCCCTGCCCGCCCTCACCTGGGGGGCGGCGGCGGCGGCAGGCCTGGGGCGGCGGGACCGGCTGCCTGTGCTACACCAGCCCCCGCCGCAGCTCCCGCGCTGGCTCCGCGGGCAAAGCGCGTAGCCGGGAGCGGCGTTAGGCGAGAGGTGCTGCCGCGCCGCCTCCAACCCCCGCCTGCCCCCGCTGCCCGGCCGGGCCCTGCCCGGGAGCCGTCGCTTCCCCGCGGCTGGCGCGGGGGCCCTGCGGGCGGGAGGCGGCAGCAGCGCGGCGGGCCCGGGGCTGCGGGCAGGGCACAGGCCCGGGGCTGCGGGCAGCACCGTGCAGGCAGTGCGCGGAGCAGCGGGGAAGGGCTGCCCACGGACGGCTCCCGCAGCACCGCACTGCGTCCCGACGCCGGCCCGATCCTGGAAAAGGCACTGCCTGACGTGACACATGCTGCCCTTTCCCAAGGATGGGTTATTAACGGAGGGTTTGGCTTTTGTCACCTGAGCTGCTGGGATGATGTCCTTCCCGATTTCAGATACACCCTCTCCCCCTCAGCTCCTTGCTGAGAGGAAGAAGCGGGATGAGGAAAAAAGGAGGAATGACTCACAATTTGTGCCCCTTTCCTGTGGCTGCACCGGGGACTTCTTAACCTCCCCATGCTTTATACGATCACATAAAACAACTCTCTGTGTAACAACTCAAAATGTTACAGGTCTGCTGGTGCTCTTGATTTTTATGATTTGGATGTAAAAAGCAAATGTAATTCCTAAAATGAGCGAAGAACCAAAATGCCATGTACATTTTAAGAAGTAACACCCCAAACTTCAGCTGTAAGCAGCTTTCTAAGGAGCAGAATTAAAACAATGAAGTCTGCCAGCCATCAAAGTAGGGAATTTTTATCGCTTTATCCCAGACTTACTCATTACTTCAGTACTCCAGTTAAATATAAACACAGGTTATTAGGGCTACACCAGCAGGTATTTATTAGGTTTATTTTTTCTCTATGGTATAAGTTACTAACATGAAAATGTAAGGTAAGAGTCAGAGTGTATCCTTCAAGGATGTGCACGCTGCTGTGAATCACATTCTCAGAGAAATTGTGACTGTTGAAGTCAGTGGGAATCTGGTTATTGCAACCAGCTGGATGAAGATTTGATTCTCTAGGTAGTTACCAGCCAGCATGCGATGGCATGCCCCTTCCTCTTCTCGGTGAACTTGAACCAGCACATGTGAATCGGCACACTCCACGTTCCACCAAGCGTTCCGTGCGTTTGGGCCACACCACAGCGCGGCAGTCTATTTTTGGTCTGAGCGAAGCAGCAAGACCCATGACGGATTTTCTCCTGACTGCACGTGCTACCAGCCGGGCTCCATCTGCTGGCTCCCCCCTGCCCCCCCCCCGCCATCGCAGGGCCCCGGCTATGTGCCTGCCATTTGGGAAAGGTCACCCTACCTGCGAGAAGGGACGGCTCTGCCGCCTGCATTCTCTTTTACAGGATTGCGTATTCTGGCTGGATCTGTCACTATAATTCTAGAGCGTATTTATGCATTTCAACATACACTCCTAAATAACTGGCACCCGAGATAAATGTTCACGTGCTTTCTAAATGCTAGGAGCTGGTGGAGTCGGAGCAGTTCAAGGTGGTCCTGCTGCAAATCCGATCCTGCCAATATTCTCCCTGTATTCACTGCAGTATGCTGGGCTCTTCTAAGTACTACATGTCATTGCTATCCTGTATCTTAGTTCTCTTTGTCCGCTTTATCAGCACTGAGTCATTATTTCGTTTCCTTTATGAGGATGTTTTACATCTTTTTCCTCTTCAGGTTACTAGAAACTCTACGCTTTCAAAAAAATCAAGAGGAAAAAAAATATTTTTTATCCCCCCAAATCCTCAAGTCATCTGCCAAAAGCAAGCATCAGAAATCAACCACAGCAATGGTGCACTGGCATTCAGGTTTGATGAGCAGATTTATGTCAAGTCCTTCCCTAACACGCAGCAGAACCCAAAACAACTACCAGCCAGTTCAGCATGTCCTCAGTGTGCTGGGCTCACTGCTTATTTTCACAGCTTTTGACACACTAAGAGATAGGCCAAGGGGCGCTAGGGACAATTTCAGCTGGAGATAGGCTGTTGCTACCAACAGAATGATTCATTCTGTCCTTCAGCTTGCTCGTTAGGGAGTCTCAAGAAAACGCCCATCAGAAGCAGGCTCAGCCTCGAGGTACTGTCCAGAAATACCCAATGCAATTTTCTGAAATACCTATTACCTTCACAAGAGACCACGACAGGTGTTTGTTTTTCTTTTTAAACTAGGCATTTAATCTTGTTGGACAGAAAAAAAGCTGTTTCTCCAAATTTTTTTCGGTGCCAAAGGTGCCCAGCAAAACCACAAGGATTAAGCAAATGTATGTGCCAGACTCAGTTTTGGTTTATCTAGTTGCATTTTTTTTTCCTTAAAATATTTAACTTTCTTACTATCACAATGGCCGAGAAAAAACATTCAAAACTTGAGGCCTGCACAAATAACACAGATCCATTTGCCTAAGTTCGCAAAGCATCTAAAAATACTCCTGAGATTCCCCTTTTGTGTCAACGTGTTAACTTGGATATGGGCGAGGATGGTTTAATTTACAATGTTACAGCAAAGTAAGGAGAAAAGAAGAAAAAAGGAAGAAATGCCATGTGTTCCCCAGAACGTGTGATGGGAACAGTCCACAGAGAAGAAAGGAGATGGAAAATGCAACAAAGCAGGTTTCTAATCATGTCCAAGCTTAGGAGGGCATGAGATTTCTATCAGTTTCCCCAGAAGTCTGGGAAACCCTATGCTGCAGGGAAGAAAAGCTGCTTTGCTGATCCATGTCTTACGTCTAGGGCTCTAGACAACCTACATCTCTCCCTTGATACTGTAATACCCCAGTATAGGTGCTCCTACAGGGTCACAGCAATAACAGCATCTGTTCTGAAAGTCTGCCGCTTCTGCTTCATATTATATTTATAATTTGAACCTTCCCTTCTTGACAACACTACAGTTTTGTAACTTCAGAGTTTGTCTTATACAAAATGGTGAGCTTTGCAAGATCAAACAAGGCACAACCTATATCGAAACAGAAAATGAATATAAAAAGTAATGCTATAGCATTTAAGTCCTTAAACAGAGCCACGTAATCAGGGATATTTTGCAACTGCAGAATGTCTGTTTAAAAGGAATAAGAAAAGGCAACATTTCTAAAACCAGGAACGTAACTCCAGTTTTCACCTGTTAACACTCTTCACCTCTTAGCACGCAGGTGTAAATAATACACTGAAAATGACCGAATCACAGGAAGACATAATAGCAGGTTACAGAGATCCACTACAAGCAAAGCATATGCTTGATGGCAAATCTTTTCCCCATTTCCTACATTAGATATTCATCAGGGTCTGACTTCTAATTGAATGCAAATAAAGAATATAACAGGTTTTTGCATATGAAGTGAAGATATAGAACATCTGTCTCTTCACAGCCTTTCAATGTACCTTATGTGACATTAACCAAAGAAGGTTTGCCTCATCAGCTTGTAGGAAATGGTGAATTTGAAGAACAGTGTGACTGAACTAAATCATTCCACTGCTGCTGTAAAAGGTGCTTCTTTGATCTCCTCGCGCACTCCTAGGTGATAAAATGCCAAGTTGGGCAAAATCAGTTTCAATGCCAAAAAGATGGACTACTGGAGCAGAAGGTCACAAAACACTATTAATTGCCTTATATCATCTCAGTCTTGAAAGATGATCCAAAAATACAGGCTGGTGCTTTGGAATAAAGCACACATTGCTAGCTAGCACTATCCAAGCAAGCTGTTAAAAGATATTTAAGGCATAACCTTAACTGCACACAGCATACCTATCTTCTGTTCTTTTAGACTTATTACAGTAGTCATTTATGCTGTTTTTTTACTTCCTCAGCAACCTAATTCAGTAATTGTTTTACTGGTACAGAGTAGCCATTTTGTTAGCTTTTCAGAAAAAAGTTACAGCAAATCTGAATGCAAAAGTCAGTGTCATGAAATTAGCATACATGTTTATATGTTACAGCATGTACGGACATTGAAGTGGAAATAAAATCCTAGTTAAAAAATAGCTACACAAAATACCTGCAAGGTTTCCAGATAGGAACTAAAAATAAAGAGAATCTCCTACAACCACTTCCTCCACTCATCACTCTTGCAGAATGTATCTCAGTGCACCTTTCTTCAAACTTCCAATTAAAGGGCACACATAGACACAAGTTCAAAATCAGATCTAAAATGCATCTTGTAAACTCAGTTAAGGAACAAAGCATTCTAGTGTCAAGGGTGGAAGGATGACACTTGAAGGTGTCTAGAATAACATCAGTGATAGATTTCCAAGCTTGGTGCTCTTCAGTGACGTGAGAAATCTGTACCATGACTTGGTGCTTGTGGAGTCTGAGAATAGTAAATGTTCAGCTACATATAATTCTGGCCCCAGACATACAGTACTTTGGTGATACAAAGAGTAAGCGCAAAGAAGCTGGCTTGAGTCCCTTCAGTCAAGGGTCCTTGGCTGACTTCGCTTCCAACCTTAGACCAGCTTCACCAGTGCTGAATGAGCGCCCAGATTTTACAAAGCTGTTAGTCTAAGTTTCCCATTCTTCAGGGAAGACGGAACAATTCTCTCTCCAGCCTTCCTGGGTCTTAGTTTTGATAATGTGGCAGACAACAGGGGAGCTCGCAGGCAGCTAGGCAGTAGGGTGGCAGGGAGGGGGCCGGCTTGATTTTCTTTTCTCACGTGACAGGTTGGAGACAAGAAGGTGGAAAGGTGAATTTGAATCACTCTCTACAATGATAGAACAGATTCAAAGCTTCCAGAAGTCACTACAAATACTTGAATGTGTTACAATGGGATTTGCAGACTTACAGTTTAGCTTGTTATATTTTAATACTGCCTCCTGGGCCACCTCTCTGCTTCACTTGCAAATCACAAGGGTGTCACCATTTGGGATCGCATAATGGCCATGTGGCTACACGACAGGGTTCTCTAAAGAGCTACAGCTAAGCTAAGTGAAGAGCAGGGCAGTGTTTATACCGTATTTGTATTCATCCTGACTTTGGAAACAAAAAGAACTGGAAACTTTGCAAACTACAAAGAGGCCCTTTGCTGGCTTTCGGCAGAGCTCAGTTTGAGAACCGCTGCCTTAAAAACGTCGCAGATGACTGTCTCAGGAGTAAAATGATGTGCATTCAAAACTGGTAATGGGCTTAATTTATAAAGATCAGGTAATGGCAAATGGCTTTACTTACAACAGCGTGCATACACGCAATCATGAGAGCCAAGTGCCACTGGAGTAGAGGGCACTGAGCAAGCAGATGACTAAATGCTAGAAAGGGAGAGGACTGGGCAGCCCCTTCTCTGTGATAAATTCCAGGGGATCTTTCATTCTGCCCTAAGTAGACAAGCATTAAGTTCTCAAAAGTCTGTCAAAAAGACTTACAGCAGGATGTGCCAATCTATACCATGGAAGAATAAAAGGCTAAGATTTTGCTGCAATTAGGATAGACAACTGTCTTTAATTTCTGTCAAACAGTACATGTGCCCCTTTGCTAGTATTTGAAATGTGTGTAAAATGTTGTTAGGGTACACGTCCACAGCCAGCATTATGACTCTTTTTCTCAACCTACACTCCCATCATGCCTCATAGAAAAATCCATGGGGGATGAAAGGTAACACCGAGTCCAAACCCTGAGAACAGAGCCCCATGAAAGCAACAAATTATAAACTCTACTGAAGAGATTTTCTTCAGAAAGATCACAGGTCTCATGCTTTAGTCATGGCCCATTCCTTTGCCAGCAGGTTCAGAGGGAGCGATCTGTGAGAGCTAAGTGATTTCTTTCAAGTAAGCTGCTCACGATGACTACAGAAACCTCGAGGATTACAGTGCACAAACAATGGGAGAAAAGCTGCTTCAAATAATACACCCAGACAATGGAGTTGCCATTATGGGTAGCAATGCAAAATATGGACAGGGATTTAAATGAAACGGGTGATATCTGTATACTTTGGAGGGCTCACATGTGCCAAATTTGGCAGCGTGAGTGTTCATATTGCTTGTTGCTCCACCCCTTGAACAATGAGGCTAAACCCCATATGTGCAGGAGTTGGTGGAGCACAAGCAGTTTTGCTAATCACACTGCATGCAAAAGCAAAAAGACAAAGGAAACTAGTAATGCTTAGACTAGCATTGGGGAAATAATTAAGCATGAATGAAATATTGTATGTGGATTTGAAATGAATGTTCTTGGAAACAATTGTGCTGTTTCAGTTGTGCTGCTTCCCCCCTTAAGTTTCACAAAGTAATTTGCATGTCATTTAAATAAATGCCATAAATTATTGCAAACTTTTTGGTTTTATTTACATAAAACAAAAAAATCATTTCCATTATTGTTTGGATTACCTGACAAGAGTGAAATGCAAAGGTCTGAAAGGAAACTTGTCTCTCCCCAGAACATTACAGACTTCTCATACGTGAGTGAGCCAGAAAGCAGGATGACCCCATTTTTAGCTTTGCCTTACGTAGGCAAGTAATGCTCTGTAGGTGTAACAGAGATGCAGGATCAGATCTTCCAGTTGAGCCAAGAAGGGGCTGCAGGCTGGTTGAGGGTACTGGTATAGGCTGCCTTGCACTTGTCAGGGTTTCACGGCCCTTCATGAAAACAACAACAGCCTCAGCACTGCTTGGCTGCTGGCTAAGCTTCCTTTTTCCGGGATAGCTCAGGTTTTTTGCAGCTTAAGCACACATACCAAACAACAACTCTGCAGGCATACTGAACTTGCACAAGCTGCCCGACAGCTCGACAGCAGCTGCAGTGGATACTCAGTACAGCTTTCGCACGCTGGGAGGCTGGGGCACCACTAACTCACGTTTCTCTGATGAATTCTGTTTCTCTTCGAATCATAGGAGGGTTAACTTCAACCACCACAACTTACAAGGCTCACGCTCTTCTCTGATGCTTATATTGTTTTCACTTCCATTCAGCGCTACCCACAGATCACCAATTTCATTTCACCTCTGAAAAACATCTCTGCCTTCCTTCTTGACTAATTACACTTTTTCTCAGAGTGCTTCTCAAACCTTTCTTCTTGCACCCCATCAAGGGGTCAACACCAGCCAGTTCAGAAACCTTGACATACTGTGCATTCAGACCATTAAAAATAAATCACATGATTGAAATACTGAAATCCAGAAAAAGGTGAGGTAAGTGCAGGGCAGCCTAAAAGGTTCGGAAGGTGCACAGCCCCCTGCAGGATCACATGGGCCCTCCTGGCCACCGAAAACTAAGTACAGGTACCATCACCTGAAAAGCCAAGTGACATGACCATCTGCAAAAGGAGGCAAAAGGAGGAACTGAATATCTAGCATAAATTTTAGTGTTCTGGCTGTAAGACATTAAATGACCATCCTGGCTTCTGACCCATGAAGACTGCCTGCAGGATTCTTCCACAATGTTTGTATTTGCATCTGGTTGCTCTCTCTGCTCTAAAAAGGAATCCAACAAATATTGTCTCTTCTCACATGACCGTGGGCTGCTTTTCCCCACGGTCTGTTGTTAAATACGCCCAACATTACAGACTTCAAACCAGATGCATTCATTACACAGATGTTCTTTTCACAGAAGAGTATCCTGTAGTCTCTAATTTCTAAGGCTCTTTTCTTTTTTACAAACCAAGGGATTCAACCCACTTCCCACCTTGGATATAAATGCATTTATTTTCCTTGACTTTGCTTAGTGCAGTTCTAAGTTTTGCTCCACCACAAAGGAAGTAAAGTTGACTGGGTCTAACTTCATGATTCCCAGATATCACTAGGGTGTGCTGTAGATCATGAAATTTCAGTAAAGCACAGTTAACAGGGAAAAATCTAGCTGCTATACTAAATATTTTAATTACAAACACAGAAGCAACTCAACACTGACTCCAATTCCTTTGAAAACACACTCAAGAGAGGTAATATAACACCTTCACAATTTAAAACATTTTTGTTACACAGGCTTGGTAAACACAGTGTAGTACACAACAGAAAACTAAGAGTCAGGCAGATAATCACTATGTGCCTAAAATGCACATAGGTAACAAATTCAGGCATGCAGTCTGATGGAAATTGAAAAAAATGGGATTAGAACCAATACCCATAACAAACCAGGTAACAAGCAATAAGGGACTCTTTGTGGAAAACTTCCTATGAAAAAAAAATATGAGACTATTTAAGTCATGGAACTCGCAAGGGTATGGCCTGGGGATGTAGTCAGGGGCTGAACTGGTTTTTTTTTTTTACACAAAATAATGTGTATAAGCAATGATGATGAAATTCCCAGTGAGGATAACAGTAGAACTGAACCAAATTCATCACAGGAGACTGCGGCACCTGTCAGGTATCACCTCTTAGAACAAGGGTGCCCAGCACAGAGTGACATGGGGAAGGGGACCACAGCCTTTGGAGGAAGGAAACTTCCACCCGCTTCCAGCCCCAGCAGGAGGTGGGACCCCTTGCTACAACCTACACCCAACCAGCTGTTCAGCGCTCGGGAGGAAGCATCTTCCCGCTCTCGCACCTTTCCTTCAGCCCAGGAAAGAAACATATCCTGGCACTGTGTCCTTCAGTGCCCACCAACTCTCATTAGCCATGGAGGGCTGTATGTCGGATAATGAACTCAGCACAATAAGGATGCTGAATCAGAAGAGTTTTTAAGCACAAGCTTAAATTTAAGCATATATTTACACTAACAACCACAGACTCAAATGCAAATTTTAAAAGCACCTATTTAAACACGAACAAAAGCTTGAATGGTTTACTGGGCTGAGGCCCCAACTGTCAAGACATATCCAGTATGACATAGTTAGCAGTAACAGCAAACAGAATATCAAGTGATGCTTCAGCAGGCTGTTTGAAACTAGTTTGGTAGTCTTACACCATGAACTATGTATTCATTATTATAACAATTTGTATTACTATTTGTAGCATCTAGGGAACCCCAATCAGGGCTCTATTGTGTTAGACTGTACAAGCACAGAAAAATAGGATGGCTTTTATAATGAGTACATCACAAGCCCCACTACCATAATTAACATTGATTAGCATCAATGCAAACAGCATGGGAAGACAAAGATTGAGCCAGTTTGGGAGTCGAGGTACTCTCCTACCCTTTAAGGTGGCTCCTCTGGTTCCCAACTGCAGAACACAGGGGAGGCTGTTTTGGTGGGGAAGGCTGCGGTCTCCAGTGCTCCCAGTTAGCAGCTCCCATAAGCACATTCTAGGACACAGGATTCAAAAAAGCATCTTTGTCACTTACTAATCCAGTGTCTATCACAGGCAACTATATCACACAATCCCGCCCTTAAAATTATGATGTACCATTGTAATGTACCATTACAAAACCAGTTAAGAGCGCTTTCACTTCTTACTCAGGGTGTACATCTCTGTAAATGTTACTCATTTGGCTGAAACAGTTAGACTATACTGTCTATCTCTACACTTCAAATTAAATACTAAAGAAAGACTTCTATTTAATGTTATTAGTCTGAAATGGAATGGCTAGAATGGATGTAGAAGAAGAATCAGTGTCAGACTTTCAAAGCATGCCAATCAACTAAAGCCAACACACCAGTACCAAACCTGCTCCCAAACGGCTGAACGGTGGATTTGCCCTGCTCCCCCAAGCCCCCCTCCCCAGCATGTGTTACCTTCCCCAGTACCATTGTGGAGCTGTATGATCGCAACTACCGCCACCAATTCTGATCAAAAAGGACAGCTGGCAACCTCGGATCTACTTAATGTGTTACAAAAAGACCCAAAAAAAGCCAGATCCACTTTAAACAAAATCTCGAAAAAGAGTGACCTTAAAGGACATGGGATGTGGAGCTGCATGTAGTAGACTTCCTCCCTCCAACATAAGGAGCCCTTCCTAGATCTGTAATTATCGTATGCATCTTCTGATCTCAGGCCTGTGGCATTTTCCCAGGTTTGCCTTTGATACTAAAGCAGTTTTTCCTATCTAACCATAGGAAAGCATGTTGATAGCTCTGTAATGGCAGCAAAAAAAAGACAGTATTTTTAAATGAGTAGTGTGAAATTATAGGGTTGGATATTTTGATTGTGTTAATAAAATTGCCTTCATTAAACAAATGAGATTCAAGACCTAAAACTTTCCTATGAACCATCCTCTGCCCAAAATGTTTCTGCACATTTTTATCGCATAACCTAATGAAATACAGCCACCTTGAATTCCACTTTCATGTCCAGAACCATGGAAAATTCACCCACAGAAAATGCATGCACACTAGAAATTTTGTTCGGTTCTCCACGACGTCATCGCTTATGTCATAACCTAACCTGCAATCTGGTGTATCTTCAGACATCTCAAGATGTATCTTAAGAAT
This sequence comes from Falco punctatus, assembly GCF_963210335.1. Classification (NCBI taxonomy): domain Eukaryota; kingdom Metazoa; phylum Chordata; class Aves; order Falconiformes; family Falconidae; genus Falco; species Falco punctatus. Next base: position 14,219,527 of record NC_137594.1, on the reverse strand, counting down.
TCTCACATGCATTGAACAGAACACGTAAATATTTGCAGGATTATACTGTAGCTACAACTTCAAATGCAATTGGGATGTGTTTACATGCTTGACTGTAGTTAGGTTCCAGTGTTTTGCTACTTCTTACTGTTCCGGTAAAGTTTCCTAATTTTTGAGCTACTCTCTACAATTTCACTCACAGGGACATGAAAAATAATTCTATAAAGCCTAAAAATAAACTTGGTTCTGTTAAAAAATTCATCATTTCACTCCAAGGCTTCTACCAGCTGGGCTTGTCTGCTTTAGGTTTGACACCCCTGAGAGCTACAAGCATGACTTATAAAGATGAGCAAGTTTACATGAGAACAATTAGATCCTTTTTTAAAAAAATCTTTACTTTGACAAAATACTGTCCAGGGCACTTATTACTGGGAGGCATTTATTTTTGGCAATCTTTCACTCACTTTTAATACCATACTTATGTTATTTTCAAATTTGGAGAGGTAATATCCAAATAGATAGGCTTCTCTATGTGTACTTCTTTCAGGTTTGCTCATTACACTCGTTAAACTGTTTAATTCTCAAGGATCTACTGGAGATACAGTGAAGACCCCCTGAACACCAGTTAAGAATAAACCTGTAATGAGAATAAATTACACATGCATATGAATTACTACAAGTCCTGTAAGGAGTGAGACCTTTCTACATAAACATCTGCCGCGGAATTAAATCTGATACATTAATAAAAGCCCTCCCCACCCAAATCAAACAATGTAAGTGTAACAGTTAGCCAATCAGTTAAAAGAATAAACCTTTTAAATAAATAAATTTGCGCTTCACCAATTTATGTCACTGTGGTACTTAAGGCGAAACCTTTTAAAGGAATAGATTTACTGTGCATACAGATCTCCACTGGGTATGTGTAATTATGCAAAGGAAAGGCATTACTTTTAAAGTGGATGAATGGCTGATACTTTTTGATTTACTGCTAGAAACAGAAAAATGGTAATGGCATGAAATAAGCATTTGCAAAACCGTTTTGGCAGACGGAAAATGTTTGATTTACCTAGGGCATCCATCAGGTTCTATATTTTAGATCAAAGTAGATAAATGGAAAGGCAAATGGATATTTGGGAAAAAAAATCTACTGCTTTTCTGTCAGCTGTGAAAGTTAAATGTTTGGAGGGGGAAAAAGCCCAAGGCTCTTTGGATGGAAGGAAATCACGATTCATCACTGCTCTAGCAACTATAGCTTCCTGCATTTACCTGGAAAGGTGAGAATTGCATGGAAGTAGCTTAAACTTTCTCATTCTGGGCCTGATTCTGAGAGGTAATTTGAAGGTGGGTGCCTGGCAAAGCTCAACATTCGCACCCGACACTGGAAATGGATAATGCGTACCCTGCATCTTACTTTCCTCTCAACTCCGAGTTGTTCACTCTTTTTCTGTCCTCTTCTGGATTGAATTCATGTTGGCAAAGAAAATATGTTCCAGACAAGACATACACACACCCAAAATCGAAAACCAGCGCCTTCTCAGATCCTTTAAAAAATTCCGTGCAATAGGAAAGCACACTGAATGCAGAATAAGACTTACTGGGCAATTATCTGTGACAAGCCAGGAGACTGAAGAACCAAAAATCAACTTCTTCCTATGACAGAATTATTCCTAGAGGTTCCTAGTGAAAAGCGTGATTTCTGAGCATGCCATCAGCCTGTTCTGAACTCCCTCTATACTGAAATGCACCACCAGGAGCCGTGTCATCGATGTGTTGTGTCCAGCCCTTAAAGCATCGCTAGACCTGTGGTATATGTGTCACACAGATGGCCTGAACACGCACAGTTAATCTGAAATGTCTGGGACACATCCAGTTTGTTGTGCTTGTGAAAATCCACAGGAGGGCACATGCACAAGAGCCACAGCCACATCAGATTTACCACGAGTGCATACCATGGGAAGTGGGCATTTCCAGCAAGTGGCGAATTTGCTATACCTGCCCAGTAGAAAGGATTTGCTCACATGCCAAGAAAAGGCTGGCATTACCAGACATCTGGAAATCTTGACAAACATACTAATCCTTGAACATAACCTCTTGACAAAACAGCTGGCTGGAGGAGGACACATCTGTGATACGTCCCTCTGCCTGCTCCATCAGGGAATAACACAGAGTAGGGTGTGGTCTTTCAGTTCTATCCCCATCATTATGAACACGAGCAGCAAATCCATCAGTTAACTTCTGCATCCATTTATTCTGTGGAAGGGTTGCCCAGCTCTTAAGAGGTCAAAGACCAGTAAAAACTCACTTCTTTTGCCCAGATAGGTAAAAAAGCCAGCAGGACTTAAAATTACACAATAACAGAGTGCTGGCTGCTCTCTAGGATACCCGTTTCATACATTTATCATAGCAAAATTAGTAGATATCTGCTCATGCTGACCTACATGGCCTGTATTTTTAACTCCGTAGCTTACTTTTGACCACTGAAAATACTGGAACAGGTTACCGAGAGGCTGTGGAAACTCCATCCCTGCAGATGTTCAGTACCTGTCTGGACAGGATCCTGAGCAACCTGCTCTGGTTGACTGTGTTTTGAGCAGAGGGATCGGTCTAAATGATGCTCCTTCCAGCCTCCACTGTTCCGGAATTCTGTGGTGAAAATCTTTCCCTTCAATTTTGTAGGTACACTTGCCTTCCAAGAAGTAATTAATTGATCATACCTCTGCCATAAGCCATGGTTATCACTGTATACAGAGAGTTCAAAGATGCAGAGTTTGTGGAGTGGATCAAATCCTCTGCAGTGATCTCCAGTTATCAACAAAAAATGTCCCCCCAAAAAAAGAAATTTTACCAACAAAAGGGTCTAAGAAGGACGATGCTAGCTCTCTGCTGCATTCCAATACCTGTGACTAGTAAACAGCCCTTATACATCAGGCTTTACATACACAGCTCCACAGAGACGAAAGCCAATCCATCTTCAGACCTGGCCTAGCAAGCCTATATGCCCCCCAACCTCCCCAAGCTTATCTTTAGTTAAGCCTTTCAAACAGCAACCCTGCTACAGACTTCCACATACATAAACTCTTAAAATCCAGACTGAAGAGTGAGACTGCAGGACGCAGGATGCAGGCACACCTGTAACAGCCAATACACCTACGTGGGCTGAAGATTTGTGCACATCCAGGGATAGCTGAAAGTTATACACCTTGTCTGTAGAAAAAGTCATTGCAAGCTTCCATGCAAGGAATACAGTAAGCCTTAAAATATTGAGCTAGAAGTAAGGCCAGACTGTATTTCTCCCCCTGTAATAAATCAGTACTATATGTATATATTAAATCCAATCCCTTGATGTGTCCAGTTTCAGTAATAAAAACTTAGAGAGCAGGGCAAAAGTTATTGGGTAGAGATCGATATGCTTGCTTGTTGTCCTTGATTGGCAATAATATGACATTTTCTCCTTGACTGTAAGAAGCGCTTTTGTGATTTGGGAGCATAAAGAAATTCTGTACTTGACAGATTTATATAGTAGGAATACGCTAATGTCCTTTGACCCGCTTAAGAATAAATACGACCTACCAAATTGTCATTTTTATGGGTATTTACAACTGAGGCACTTTGTAAACCTAAGAACTAATATTTCCCAAAGGAAATCTGTGCTCTCGAATCTTGATAAATTATTGAAAAATACAAGCCACTACCAGCCCTACAAATTTTCTCTTCTATTTCTCCTATTTTTAGTTACATAGGAGGTGTCAAAGTAGATTGGACCACTGATCTATTTCACCGGGTATTTTGCTGCAGCCATGGTTAGTGCTTCAGAGGGATCCTATAATATTTTTGGCTATTTGATCAAGGCAGCGTCAAAAAAATTCTTTCCTGAAACTTGACGGTTTTCAATGCCCGATTGAAATATTATTCATGTAATTCTTTAAGCTCTCAAATTACTATTAGAAAAGTATTACAGACTGTAATTTCTACAGCCCAAATGCCACCAGCTGCATTTGCTCTCATGAATGCTTCAGTTGATGCTTTAAACAGACAGTGCAAGGAATAAAATAAGCCATCCTCGTTCACCCAAATTCCAGTACTCATCACCTCACGGGTATAGTGCTAATACTGTGTAAATTTAATAACACAGTACCAACCAGCTACATCCCTAGTTTCTTAATTCTGCAGGCCAGGTGACCCAGGAAGCCTTCATTTGATCGTTGCATCTCAGCTCTACTTCATCTCACCTACCCATTCACTTGCCACATGAATTTCTCCCATCACCTTTATGCTGTCTCTGCCCACAAAGGCTTTCAGAAAAGTCAAACCAACTACCTGCAGAGGAGATGGAAACTAATGAGATGAGGACCTCTGCCCTTCACAATCTTCCTCTGGAGGATGACCGCGCACAACCATACCTCTATAGTTTTGGTCTTAAGGAAACAGAAGTTTCCGACACAAAACTGATGATTAATATTGTCATCCATAACAGAACAGTTGAAAGCCATTTCCTTTCATCCTTATTTTCCAGCTGACAGTTGACAAGAAGTCAACACTATTCAGGATAGTGTCTAAGACATGAAATTCGCAGTATTTTTCAGCAGAGACTTATTGTTTCCCCCTCTTGGTTAAATCCCTGTACAACAGCACAGATCCTCTCAAAGACTTTCAACGCATCAGATTTTGACTAAAGCATCATGACGTGGCACTCATCTCTACTTTTACTCCATTTCTAAGGGCAGCTGCTTTTCTATTTTTCTTTGCGCATCTGTGGACAACAAAATCTTTTCTCTAGCACAAGAATGTCTTCATTAAGTCAGTTTCTGCCTTCAGCTTATTCTTAGTTTTCTGCATACTATAATCTATGTATATGCACAAGAAAGGCTTGAGAGGCAAACTGAAAAAAGCAGGAAGCTGGAACAAACAATGAGGCAGTAACTGCGGGAAACTTAAGCGTCTTTTCTTGCCCTTACTGTGCTGCCTTCCTTTTCATCCTTGTTTACTGTTAATTTGGGATTCCTCTGACATTTGTATGAAACGATATCAATGTCTTCTGCTTTGTGACCTCATTCTGACAGCAGTATGACATGGCACAGCTAATACAGTGACTGGTACAAAGTAAAAAAAATCTGAGTTTAACTACTATTTTGAGTACTTAACTTTGTATCAGATTTGGCAAATTTAGATATTTAAAACGTCTTGTACACTTAACTTGCACTTTAGCATTTAATGTTGTTCATTAAGTAATAAAAAGGTCTTAAATACCCACTCATTCCTCAGCTGCTACCCCCTACACTGGATATTCCATCTCCCTTTCCACAGGTAGTAGGACAGAAGAAGTTGCATTTTAATATGCAAAGCACCCAATAACCCAGTGATCCATGCAACCAAACAGCATCTTTGTCACATTCATTTCAAGAAGAGCGACATCTTTCAGAAAAAGAAGTTATGGAACACTAATGTTTGCTGTCTGACACTGAATTTACTTTGTGAAACAATGAAGATCTGGACAGTGACAGGAAAGAGGCAAGTTAGACAGAAGTAGTTTCAGCCCAAATCAGAAAAATCCCTTTTTGGTATCTTGAAAGAAACCTACCTGTTAAGATAAACAGATTTTTTTAATCAAGGTAATTAGCCTCATGCATATTTTCCTATGCTGAATTGTTCAGCAAGCAACATCTTAGGCTGACCTTACCTTTACTACCTCTGAAGCTTCAAACTGTAAGCAGAGAAACAGACGATGTGAACTGCAACCCTTTTGCCTCATGTGAAAGGCTTTCCTATTTGCATTGCAGAAAGACTCTTTTTCTCCCTAAAATTATCTGTGCATTTGAAGACTGGAGTGAAACAGCATCTATTACTCTCAACATTTCACCAGAAACCATCTGGCCTTACATTTAGCTCAGCTGCTGCCTCCGTTTCCTCGATTCGCTGCAGACCTACAGAGGCTGACGGGAAGGAGCGATGACTCTCCGACTGCAAGCAGAGCACAGGCGTGAAAGGGACGCAGCTTTGAAGGCTGGAATACTTCAGTGCCCCAAAGGCATCAGTCTGAGATAGTGCACAGGCAAGTTGTAACTTTGTCAGATAAAGAATAATCCAAGGGAAGTACTGAATAGGTCTGTCCGGACCTGAGCGAGCGAGTGTCAAAGACTTTTCGACAGACAAAGTCAGCAATACGAATGCAGTCAGGAAACTATGCAACATTTTCAACTTCAAATTGACCAAGTATGGACTTCTCAACAGAAGATTCCTAATCAGTCACAATATGAGAGCAATGTGACCGAACTTACTAGTCCTAACACAAGTCTAACACACAACCTAAGGGAAACAGGCTTTTTATCCCTAAAACAAGCATTCAAGGGATCAAATAATCCTTGTCACTAAGAGTCAAACAATGGTTAGAGTAGAAGAAAAAAAGTGAAGTCCTGCATTACCTCAACATGAACGATTTCTTGCAAACCCCAATACAAGCACTGGTTCTTATAAAAGCAATGAGCTATCTGGGTGCTTTCCCTGACACTTCTATGGCAGGAATCCAGCTCTGTCTCCTTGTAAAGGATTTTAAGTTCTGATGGTATTCCTGCAGTAGAGTGGAGGGGAGGGTCAATTCTACTACACACCATGGCATTTTAGCCCATTAAAAGAGTATCTCAGCTCAATTCTCCACAGTTCCTGAAAAATATATGATTTAGGTCACTTAGACATCCAAGTGCTGCAAATATGCAAGAAAAAAGTCACAGACTGTTCTGCTCCTAAACACAACTCCCAAGTTCCTCAGCACAGCGAACACTGACTGGATGTTAGGGCAAAGGCGCAGCAAGTGAAATTTTAAGTGAAATGAAACCTTTAATGGTTTATTTTTGAAGATACATACCTCTAAATCTCCCCTTAAACCTAAGAGCTGTGAATTCCAAGCATGGCTTTTGCTACAGATATCACCCCTTCCTGCCACAATTATCCTGCCAAACTTCAGCTTTCATTTAGGAAAAATGCCTCCCTAAGTACACATACCAGCAGAGACACTCTCTGAAACATAACCTAGGTGTGAACTCACAGAGTCTTAACTGAAGAGGCTGCAAACAGCCTGAAACTACAGCAAACATCCCCATTCACTTCTCTCAGGAGAACCATGCAATGCAGCAATTTGTCATGGACTTCAAGACTTTGCTAAAGCCAAATATTTTGGTTTCCTTCCCCCTTCCTGCTCTGCCAGCACCTGCCTGCAAGCCCTTTATATTGCTCAGTTCCCCCCCAGTGAGGAATTTGTTGTAAGAGGTGCAGGAAACAAGAACTGGAGTCCAACTTGTAATCAGGGATTCTGCGGAGTCAAAATAATAGGATGAAAGAACAGCGTAGCAGCTGGCTCAGCTGCCTAAATGACACAGGGAAGAAAATTCTCTGAAAATTATCTGTAAATCTTACAAGCTTACATATTTTCAGGACCAACATAGGTAAAAACCACATTTGTTGTCTTAGGTCCAGATAAAAATACTTCAATTTTATGAATGGAATGAGGTTACATTAAGATTTATACATTAATTTAGACCACAAAGTCTATTATTACCAGTGAGTTTTACTTATCTATAATTCCACTAAAAAGACCCCCACTTTTCTAGGCATCTTCCCTGTACTAAAGACGATGACTCATGTAAAGTGAGTTTGGTACAAATGGCCACTTACATTCTCTCTGCTGGTTCATAAGTTAAGAGTGAGAACCACATGTGAAATTCAGGTGGGCAATTACTGTTACATTTTCAAAATCTATTTTTAAGGGTTTTTTTCTGCTCACCACAGAACAGACAAGAGTAAGTACAGTAACTATGCAAGAGCAAACCCTGAGAGAAAGAAGAGCTCCAACAAGAAGGGGAGGCCACTATCTGACATTTGAAAAGGGCAAATCGAAAGCAATCAACACCCAACAAAATGCTCAATGTAGGATGAGGTGATAGCATAGGATATGCTTAGGATACTGTAATGAGGCTAACAAGTGCTGTGTGTTTTAACATAAATTAACACAAGATAATCTCTTCACATATTTAAGTGATGCACTTCAAATTAATTAATACATATTTAATAGAAGTCTTCTTGAACAGCTGTTATTTACTTCTGGAGTTTCTACACATTAGCACTGCCTCTTTGTTCTGCTCTGAAGTTGTTCATGCTCCAAAGTACTTTAACAACTTGGGCTGTATAAAAACTGAACAGTCTTCCCAGAAGAGACAGCCTTTCTGATAACTTAATATTTTTACGTTAAATATTCAAACACTTTCTGAACAAAAGGTCAAATTCTACTTACAGCATCTGTGTAGAAACAGGCAAGCAGATGCTTAATGCTGCTAGACAAATAATTTCGGCACAAAGAATGATAAAGAGTTGGTGATCAGTCACATTTCCAGGCTTTAAAATCAGCTTTCCTTTATTTCTGTTCCCTAAATTCTGCACTTACTATTCATGTGTAACACTACAGACCTAACTTATGGCCTGTTTCTTCCCTAAGTGTTACACAGTGGTATGTTAAATGAAATCCTGACAGTGAAAGTGCTGTCTACAGTAATCATCGCATGTTATGACTATTACACCAACTCATTAGGGTTTTTGTCTTACAAAGACTACTGCATATGGCATTACTTCATTTAGACCTTGCACACAGCGTTGAAGTAGTTCTCCTCACCACCACTTTTATTCAGATGACAACCCATTTGACTTCCAGCCACTTCTGAGTTTCCAGGATGTGAATGAGTGGAAGCCCAACCAAGAAACGTGCTGGTAACACATTACATTTTCACACTCGTGGTGATGCATACAACTTTTGGTAACTATAATCAGTTTCTTTAAAAACATTTATCATCACTAAACTGTCCTTATCAGTGTATCCGTTGTAGTTTTCAGCTGACTTCTTGAAGATGCTTATTCTTACGGCACTAGAGCACTGGCTAGTACTCACTGCTTACATGTCAGCCTTCCTAGCTCACAGGCTTACTGAAAATAACTTTCAAGTTAGCAACAATTGTACTAGAAAATATTTGTTGGGACAACCATCATTAAATCTTCTGTGCAATGATGTATGGAAATATATGTGACTTGTGAAAGGCAGAAAACCGTCCTGAACACACAAAGGTGAAAAATATGTACTGATTTAAGCACAATGATATTATGATATCTAAATTCATTCTTTTTTTACTCATTGCAGTGCTTTTCACAATAAAGAGATCAGATGGCACCCATTAGTCAGGCTAAGAGCTTAAAGACTAAACCAGATCAACGCTTTACCTGGTAAATATGCTGTGGGTGAATGAGTGTGTGGAAGAGATTTAGAAAGCATCTTCACGATCCTCAAATAATTCTGCACTGTCTATACCAGCAACTTGGAGTTAGAGCTGCAGATGCAAGGAATGAGGAAGACTTAAACTGACTTAAAACGACCTAAATTCACACCCTGTCTCCAGGAGTATGGCTGGCACAAGACTGGGTTAGCTTTCAGCTAGAATCAGCTTCCTACCCCCTGTGAGGCCACACGAATACTGCTGCCGGCACAGAGAAACTGTGGGGACAAGTGGTTGGGATGGAACTGTTGGGTTTTATGGAAGCCCAAACACACAGCAGATTAAAACACCTGTGTAAATGTGGACTTGGACAAAGTAGTGCCAGCCACAATAAACAGGCCCCTAAAAGCATTTCTATGCATTGAAGCTTTGTCAGCATGTTTAGAAGGAAAAGGGAGAAAATCAGAAGAACGCCAAGGTTGTCATAAGGTCTAAAGAATCTCTTTTCCAGGAGGTCAGCACACCAAAGACATTTCACTGCTTTTGACAGGAGTCATATTGGAGACAGACTGGTCCAGGAAAAAGAAATCCGAGGAGAAGACAACCTCATACTGTGATGTTCTGGAATCCCGTTATGTTAATGAAACTAAACCTCTTGAAAATCTTTTTGCCTTTGGAAGGAGGAAGTATCTTTTGTTCAGAGAAGCATGGGCACTCTGCCAGTTGACAAAAAATATGTTTGTACACTTGCTTTGATATCTACGATATAACTTTCATTAGCATCAGAAGTCTGATGCATGGATGTCCAGGAAAGAGAGAGAGACCCCAGAAGACAAACTTAGTTCCCAGTCCCAAGGAATGAAAACATGCACCCACATTTTAAACACCCATGACATAACAGGTATTCATTGAGTTCTTTTAAACTTCCTTAGAGCTAATGGATCAAATTCAAGGGGAATCTCTTAAAACATACAGTGAAACGGTAATATTTTTCCTCTACATTTTACAGGAAAAATGAAAATCTGTGTTTACCTGTCAGCTGTGGTAGAAAGGTTTCCATCATAATTACACATTGTGTGTTGGAAGGAACCTGGCTGTTTTTAACATCACTAATACTAGTCTGGAGAGGTACAAAGCTGTAAGAACTTGCTCAAAAATAATAATACACCTTTATTAAAATTTCCAATTTTTGCAAAAGCATTTTGATTAAATTCCCATTCTACTTGAAATGTAATCAAATATTTACATTTATTGTCTAGTAAGTATTGTAAGTAAATCAATTTCCCAATTATCTTACATTTCTGTATGGTATACAATTACTGCATTTTTGTAATAAATGCACAATTTAATGAAAAAATAACGATCTTGAACTTTAAAAGAGCCCTTCATTTGAAGAGATGAAAGTGCTGTACATTCATTTATTATGTCTTACAACCTGTGTGTCGTATGTACTATTATCATCATTTTACAGATGAGGAAACTGGAAGGCTAATTACCTTGTCCAATTTGCAATACTCTTAGCTGTAAACTCAGGGCATCCTATTGTACTCACAGGCAAAACAAAACTCAGCTCACCTGTGATGAATATTTACTACGAATTCTTAACCTCCATAAGCATTTTACTTATAGGAGAGAATGTATTACACAAGCCTTTGGAGAGTTGGTTTCGCATTGACAACGGCTTTGAGTGCCACAGAAATGTGCTGCCTAGAAACAAACATCAGAGCACCAGTTTATTGTAAAGTGTCACCACGCTTCCCAGCTAGTTACAGAGATGGCATGCTTCTTCATTTAATTTTATTAGCTATTCAAGCACACATTTGTGCTTTAATTCTGTATGATGTATCCTACTGCATTTATACACACACACACAAAATTACTGTTTACCGACAATCTCATTCTCTCAGTTTACTTATGTGTTCCATAAATTTCTTTACTCTGTCAGGATCAACACCATTTGCCCAATAACCTTCTTTCTTGAAATACGAACCAATTATTAAAGCATTTGCATCCAAGTAATTCCTCACGTTCTCCAGAGTCACTCCAGACCCAATCAGCACAGGAATCTTCACAGCATGTTTAACCTCTGAAGAGAAGAAAACCAAAATTAGGGTTAAGTTCTATCTTTGAGACTATCAAGACTAATTTGTGTAGTTTTTCAACAATAAGGAAAGGTATCAAGAAACTCATGATCACGGTATTTCTTACTTCTACTATAAAATGATGCAACTTCTTTAGAAAAAAACAGCTTCAGTTCTGAACACCTATTAAGAAAAATCTCATTTTTATTTTGTTTTGCATTCTGTTATTGTATGAAATGCTGCAGAAGGATATTCCTGGCCACATACCAGAGGGTGGTTTCAGCACTGTGGAAGAAATCAGCTGGGTCTTGGTACCATACCTGTACCCCTCTCTGTGCTCGAGGAACAACATTTAAGCAAGATTACGCTGAACTGCCTAGCAGAGAACGTACTGCATTTTACTATATTCCCTCATAAATTCATTTTTATTCCACATCCCTAGTAAGAAGAGATGCTAGAGGAAGTTTTTGCACAGCAGGACCCTTTTTTTTGTTACTGTGACTGTTACCACTCTGCTCGGAGGCTGCGTTGTGCTTGAGGTACTACACATACACGGAAAAGTACCATCATTTACTACTGCGTTGCAGTAGCACCCAGTATAGATTCCAGGCAAACCAGGCCCACTGCCTTGACAAACGAGTTACTAATACTGGAGTGACCGACCACGTTGGCTGCCATGGCCCGTGCAGAGTCTTAACTGTGTTCTCAATTTTCCTCACCTTAAGATACAAATAATCACCTCCCCCAGTGTTTCCACAAAGTAATCAAAATACAGCGACAAGAATAAGATTCCATTCTTGTTTCCATTCATTGTATCACCTCAGATCCTTTTTTCGAAGTCTGGTGAGATCATTACAGTGGCAGAACTATTCAGCAGAGCTGTGCTCATTACAATTCTTCAGTCATCAGTTTAAATCACAATAATGGTAGTTGGACTGGTGTGTATTTCTGCCAGGTCTCCTTGCTGAATTTATGCTATGTTGACAACTAGTAGAAGATCTTCAGTGAAGAAAGAAGGGCCTTATTCACAGGGAATGAAAAAGGAACATGCTCTCTACTTCATGATAAATTTCAGGGACTTTGAAGTAGGAAAGTAAGCAGTGGCCATACAGACTACGTTGATAGCTCCAGCTAGTTCACCAGAAAGCAGAAGATAGTACTGATAATGACTACTTCTCTTTCCATGAATGGCACCTGAACAAAAAAGCCAATTATTTTTTCTATATACAGTATGTGTTATTTAATCACCTGACCCTTCAGCTGGCTCCAAAAGGAAAAAAATAGCTGGAATATCAAAGTATCTAAACAAGGCTCAAAATATTACAGTTCACCCCACACAGGGATGGATTTCAGCCCACGGTTCAGGTGCTCATGTGAAATGCAGTCATTCCGGCAGGCCTGACTGCGCACAAACTGATCAATGGCTCAGTTACTGTAGTTCACATTTTTCAGACTAAAACCAAAAGGGGATGGCTGTTTTGACCATGGACAGGGTCTCCATAGATAAATAAAAGGTTAAGAGTATCGTCTGCAGAACTTGAGTCAGTACTGGCTCGGGGTTGGGGGAGTGAGGGGGGTGAAGAGAAATTAAAATCCCAGTTCAAAAATTACTAAGTATCCTTCTAATCCTTTCATTTTGAACTGACCGTCTTAAGACTAACTCAGAGGACTGGACACTTCAACCTTTGCTTATAGAAAAGTTGTGAGGCATCATTTCTGACCTTTAAAAACATATAAATTGCCTTAATTGGTGATAAGCTGATTCAAGATGGTTAGAGCCTGAGGTAACTAGGGAAAGCATATATGCAACATGTAAAAGTCTGCCTCAAAACACTGTTTAAATGAAGTTTCATCAGAAGCCTAACTTATTAATAATGCCTCAGGGAAGGCTAATTATTTATCACCTTCCTACTTCACCAAAGAAAGGGGATCAATTAAAAATGCTCTTGAATCTCTTTTAGGTCACATGCCCTACCATTTTTCCATCTAGGAACAATAACGCCTTCTTACAAAAATTCTAACACAAAAGTAAAACCATTCCACAGTCATTATTGAAAATTTTAAACAAATCAGATGGATCATGCATACATGATTAAAACTGTAGTTATTTCTATGCATATTTTATATTCTTATAGTCATCCAGCTTACAGCAACAAAATAATTCATTTTTAGTTATTTATAGCATTATTACTCAGATCCTGTTCTAGAAAAATCAGAATTTTATTTATACAGTATCTACACGCTCTTACAAATACTGGGTTTACATAGATACCAATGCATAATTAAGGTGCTACAACTGACCGCAGATCTGAGCAACAGTACTTTACTGTACTCCCAGGGGAACTGCATTCCAAGTCAATATTTGTTTTTATGACAAGTGCATAAGGCACATTAGCAGGTAGTTGTTTTATAATTATTTCACATCAGTAGGAAAAATGAAGAGCCAAATAATTAAACAGAGCGTGATCACATGGGTGTAAGACAACAGCTTAGCCTTACTAGGCAAAGAGTAAAAACCAGCGAAACCTGAGATTGCTGTGAAACTATAAAAAATCCCAAAGCTTTCCTAAGTGGCAAGGTATCCAACTCCTGCTGAGATCCATATATGACACATGGAGTCCACACACATCTCCTGTGCTGGAGATTTATTCAGAATGACAATGTGAAGAATGGCAATGGGAGCACTCAGTCTGCAATGAGACTGGGTTACCCAATTAAGTATGCTACAGATGCTACTTTTAAGCCATTTCCAAGCACATCAAGGCCTGAAGTTGATTAGTAGAAAGTGATTTCTCTACCGGCTGTGTTAATACAAATTTTAACCTGTAAAAGCAAATAAAGTAACAGCAGTGAGATACGCATTTGCATGGCAGTGTTCAGTCACTATCAAGATGTCTCTAAAAACAGAGCTTTGCTTTAAATCTCCCGGCTGTCTTGGCTTTCTTTTTCCAATTATACTTTTTTTTTTTTTTTTATACAAAGAGAAAAGGAGACCATTTTGTGATGTTTCAGTAATCAAGACCCTACTAAAGTTTACACAACTCACACATTTCTGTTTCAACGAACTGTAACTAGAGGGCACTGTGCTCTTTCTTGTGACAGTACATCTGCAGATATGTCTTTAATAAAATCAAATGAAATAGTGCTTGGTTGCAAAGCACAATGAAAGCATTTGAACTATGGTATGCACAAGTTACATGAAATAAAGGCCAAATGCTCCTAGCTTGAAAACAATGGCAAAGAGCAGCATAAAAATAAGCGCCACTGTTCCAATAACTTGCTCGACCACTCTTCTTTAACAGCTTTTCCATACGCAGTAATCACTGCACCATACACAACACTATGTTTATGGTAATGCTCCACTGTAATACATTTTAGGTTTTTAATTCAGCACTTTTTCTTCTGTCATTAAATCTAGGGCTTACAAAAAGGACTGATCAGACTGACACCTCCAGTTTCTCTCTGAAGATACCGGCAAAGGCAGCAGCCCCGCTTCTGATCTAAATGTACCATCAAAAGGTGAGGGGGGGAATCAGTCTTGATGCCCCTTTTAGGAAAAATAACTAAGGAGGCGACAGTCACAGCCGGCTGCTGGGTTTCAGGATGCAATCCTGTTTTCCACTGTTACTCAGCTGAGGCAGTTTGCTTTGTGCTAACAGATAACTACGGAGTCACGATACAAAGCTCTGGTCACTTAAAACACAGACTGGATGCCAAGCTGGTATTTCAGCAGTTACATCCACAGATCCACGCGCCAACCACGGAACATTTCACAACGTAGCAAACTGGAACAAGCTTCTACAACCTCCTAAATGAAAATATCGCTTACTAATTGTAATTCAAAATGCCCAGCACCTGCTCCTTAATGACCCAAAGTCTGATTTTTAGACCTTGTACTCCACCACCCACTGGTGCCCTGCTGTACACCCAGGGTGTCCTGGAGCAGAGCCTGCCAGCCTCTGTGAGGCACAACGCTGATGGTTGCCTATGAGCAGGCAGTGACACAAACTACAAACACAGTTCTCTGGCTTGACAGGGAAACACTCATTTCCCACACCCCATCACAAATCAGTCAATTCAACACAAAGACACAAAGGCAAAAAACACTTCTATATTACCGCACAACAAAGCTGAAAAAAAGACATGACAAAAATCTCATCTGTCTCTGGGTTCTGCTTTCAAGAGATGCTTTGCAGTGTGATGAAAGGTGCCCAATTGTGTGTATCATCGTAATACAACACTTTCAGGGCTGCATAAATTCGTGGAATGCAAAATTTCACTCACATCAACACCAACTTTGTAGACTGTAGATTTGATTCCTTTTAAGAATCTGCTGACATAGATATGCCTAATTTGTCATTTCCTTATACCCTGGAATATTGATTTTTAAGTTATTCTCTTAACTGTTTTAAGCCAACATCCTTCTCTTGAGAGGGCCTGCGAACAACCAAACTGTTGTGACCTCAGTAAAACAAACCCATGATCTGCAGACTCTTGCTTTTATAGCACAAATCCAAACACTAATGTGTGTACTTCATTACAGCTGCCACCTCTGATTCATTTTGTTCTTTGGACTCAGAAAGAAAACAAGACAGACAGACAGACACGTTTGTTCACATGAAAGAAAAGCAGAAGCCATGGTGGTGTCTGTTGGGAGTCCTGTGATGAAAAACCTATGGGCCTAGAGGTCAGGTTTTCGCTCCGGTGCAGGAAATCAATGGAGGTTGCACATGCATATGTGAAAGCAGAATTTAACCTAGGATTTTTCCGTAAGACTATCAAATCCTTTTTTAAAAATTATTTAATCTGCATTAAGAGCGCTGGGGACATTAATTGCAGGCAGGGATGGAGCACTAGATCAACGAAATTTGCAGTCTCTAAAATATGCCTAGCCTTCAGGGTCACCTGTTCCAGGTATCATTTCTAGTTTATTATCGTGAAAGACCCAACTAATTCAAGTGCTCAGTGTTCACAGCAAGCCATCATTTTCTTTTTAACACTGGTGATTGAAGCATAGCCATTTTATAATCTCTTATTTGGCAAAAAGTTTAATATGTATGAAATAAGATCCCATCTTGACAAGTTCAACATTCATTTTAAATGCTGTTAAGCACATATGATATTGCTAGAACTGTAAAAATACTGAATGATTTCATGTTATTTCAAAAGATGTTTGAGGTCCAGGTATCTACGCCAAGTAAAGCATGTTTTTCACTCTCATGAGCTGATGTAAGTTGAATAGAATACACTCTGCACTGGAACTTCAAAGTTAAGTTAAAGCACGTTAGCAAAAGTAAAAGCTAAAAAATACATATTTTATGTAGTGAGACCCTCAAATTCAAGCCAGTCATCTAAATTCAAATTACTGATGAAAATTAAATGCCCCCATGACAGAACTCTAGCATGGAAGCAATCCAGTTTCATGAAGACAGACCAAACTTACGCCAATATAAAACTATGAAGAATCATATAACACTTGCAAAGGTCAGAACTCATAGCTCACATGACTCTCACTTGATAAAAAGTCTACACCATTTAAAAATCATTTTGATCTAGTATCTTTTTATCTACCAATGAACTTGTATTCTTTCTGAAAATCTTTCACGCAGAACTTTCCCTGATATTACTGTTTGGAAAGTTGCCTTTCCAAAATGGCCCTTTTCTTACAGGATTCCCATTTTCATTGTGAAAGATAAAAATTCTTAACTCTTCAGTGGAAAGATTTATAGTTAGTTTTATAATGATACTATAAAGTAGCTTTTACTTATATTAAGACTTTGTAGAAATGAAACAGTCTTTTATTTAAAACAATTTTACTTATTTTTTTACTTTTTTTCATGTAAGCCCTCAGTATCATTATTACAAAAGTTTGAAACTAGTTGTCATTTTTGTCCCATCACATTGTTGTTTAGAAACACAAGACAGCCAATCTGAATAGCACCTCCATCACATTCATTCTGCAGTATCAAATCAAACCCTATGGTGAGAGTTTCTCCCCCCCCCCCCCCCCCCTTTTTTTTTTTTTTTCGTTAAGGAACAGCAGATATATGGATTTTTTTTCTACGTTAATCCAGAAGCGGATTCAGTGCCTGTTGCCCGCCCTTCGTATGACAGCTCTCACCTTTCAGCTCCTGAGGATGTGCGGGCAATCCGGTAGCGGTGCCAGTCAGTACAACCCCATCAGCCAGGAAGAGCTCAGCAGCCGCAGCGGTCTCGGACACGCTGACATCTGCAGTCAGAGCGTGAGCACTGTAAACAGCAGGAGCGTACCCTGCGGTTACTGTCGGCACACACATTTGTTATCCATCTTGCTGAATGTTTAGACTGCATTTCTTCATCTTCCCCGCTGTCAGAACAACGAAAAGGCAGCCTTTGTGACAGAGGGTAAGTGTCCTGTTTTAAACCGGGCAGTAACATTGCGACATGAACAAAAGGAAAAATCCCAACTTGTTCCATCAGGGAACCGTAATTGATCAGTCTGTTGCTTTGGGTCCCCTGTCTCTAAGGAGTGATTACTAAGTCTGAACTACCAAATGTCAATTGAGACAGCTGCTTACATCTGGAGCACCTGTATTTCAGAAATGTTGAGCACACACAGCGCTCTGACTTCAAGTGGGAGTTGTGGATGTGCAGTCATTCATAAATCAGATTCTGTTGCCTAGAACAGAATTAACACCCTCCATTTCACGAAGTCCAACTCACAGAAAGTATAGTTATTACCTATGATATAATCACAGGAATCATCTTACACAGCAGTTACAAACATCAATTACCTGCAACCTAGCTTTACAGCAGCAGTCTTTGATATACGGGTGATGCACTTCGTCTGAAAACTGTAGCAATAGCATCTTTTAATTTAAACAGTTCTGAACATTGAAAGAATTCCAGTCATTGCTGGTTCAGCACCTGACTTTGCCGTTTCTGTACTTCCATTCAAGAAGAAATCAATGGCTATGGCCAACACATTGGACACATGGACACAATGGAGCCAGCTTCTTTCCTGGACGGACAATGCTCTTAGGGGGGGCACACTGGCCACGTTCAGAGGCAGCACATGTACAGTGTGTTCCACTCACAACGATGGATGGAAAAAGTACACTAACTCCCTTTCTGCAGCTGGAGAAAGGCAGGCCGAAGTAACTAATACATACAAGGAGGTTGAAATGGGACTTAAGAGTAGTAGGCACCCTAAAACTAGCACATGGACAGTAACCATAACACAGCAAGCAGACTACAAAAATAGTTTCTCCCCATATAAAGAGCAGGAAGCTGGCAGCTCTCAGTGGCAGGCATATTTTTCTACAATAAAAACCTCAACCAACAAGTCTTTTAACATTTCCTTCTTAGCTTATGAGTCTGCCTGAAAGAAAAAAAGTTTTCCTTTCTTAAAATGCAAACCCTTTGAACAACAGGAAGTATAATCCAAATATCAATTCATCAACTGTCAAGCCAAAGGGGAAAAAAAAATAATCACATGATTCAATCAATTTTTTTACAAAAAGTCTAATGCAACCTATTTTTATTTTTTATTTTTATATATGTACACACATATATATTAAGAAATCATTAGAAATAAACCACTCTGAAAGGACCTTAAAAGTTTAATTTGACCACATTGCATTGTTTCCTTTCAATTTTGAAATTTATTACCTGTTTATTAGGTATTTAAGATCTTCCAGACTTGGTTATTCTCATGATAACCTAATTAAAATGTACGTGTGTAGTATGTGGGTAATTTAGCATGTATAATACATAAGACTTAAGCAGGTTTTCTGGGGGAAGAAAACCCAAAGAGTGACATCTATATAGCTGAAAGTACCATATGACAGTTATAATAGAGTATCAGCAGAAAAGAAACTGGATTAATCTGTCATAAATTCCTTCTGTTTGATAATCACAGAACATAATCTATACACAGACAGCACTGATTTAAGTAGAAGAAACCAGTATTATTGGCAGGAAGGAAAGGAAAAAAGAGAAGAGATTTTTTTAAATGCCAAAATATTAATTTGGATGCTTTTATAAGGCAACTGCTTGTATAACTACAAATAACCTTGGATGCCTAGCCTCCAGAAACAAAATTTCTTTAAATGTGACAGCCATAGACACAAGTTTACAAAATCTCACCTAATAACAGATGCAAAACTTTTACAGTCTGCACTTATAAATCCTGAAGGTTAAACAACGGCAGACTTCACAGATGCAGCAACCTGTGGCTTACAGGTGCAAATTTATTTTTAAACATAGCCCCTAATAGCACTGCAACACCTTGCTTGAACAATAAAGTACCCCCTATATCATTAACTTTCCTGACACAAAATAGGCATTAACAACAAATATCAGAAAATGGAGGAAAATGTAAGATTATTATTACATGAATATTTACATAAAATATGGCTTCTATTTACCTATGTTTCTTTTTAATATCAGCAAAAATCTGAATGTTCTCTGCTCCAACTTGTTTCCTGTACCGTAGCAGGTTACCTGCACAGGCATTTATAATCCCTTCATCAGCAACATGAGAAAACACAAACCCTTCGGCTCGTATAAAATCAAGACCTGGAAGAAAAAAAAAATAAAAAATTTAGCAGTATCTTAGCTAAAAGTGGAGACCAAAACCCAGAAATCTGTATTTTCTCAGCCCCTACCCGTTTGCTCCGGTGTGGTTCAGGGCAGGCGGCTGCACACCCTGCTCCACTTCTTGCCATGACGTGTCAGCGGGCACATGCTGACAGAGGAGCAGGTAGGTCAAAACACAGCTCCTTTGTCCTAGAGATACGTCCTACCTCCAAAAAGCGTCATTAACTTGGGTGTCTCCCCTCTTTCCAGATACTTTTTCATTGTATTGCTTCTTTCCCAACATCTGTTCCCCTGTTCACATGCCTGAAGTTGGCCATCAGGCCAAAAAGCGTCAAGGACACAGCGGCAGAGGAGCAGCATTAAGTCTTCTTTCTTTAGGAAATCAGGCAAGAAAACACAGCCTGACATTATATACAGCCTGTTTGACTTTCCATCTGAACGTACCTTGCGTTTTCTACACAGCAAGACATCAACAAATTACTTCTAGTGCTGTGCCAAAGGTACAAAAAGGTAAGGTCTGGGACTAATGAAACGTTTTCCACTCTACTCTGAACTTACTCTGACTGTCAACCCTACCATGTCTTAGCAACGTGGTTTCCACTATATTCATTCATTTTCTGCACTATAAAGGTTTTTTGGGGTGGATACTTAAGAGGAAGGTTACGAACAGCACTGACTTCACACAGGCCATTCATCTACTCTCAGGGACCCCCTACACAGCCTTGAAATATCTCTGTGTAGAAATACTGAAGCCTTAGGCCATAGCGTCACAAGCCCACAGCTGTGAGGCTCAAGATTGAATTCTGACCCCCTTATTGTATTCTCTTCTTCTCTCCAGTCTTTCATAGCCTTGAAGTTTATTTCACCTGTCACTCCGTGGGCACGTAAAAGCTCTGCACTCATCTCGTGCAGCCTTCTCTGTTCTTCACTTACTTTAGAGGTCTCTTCCAAGCCCTTCTGAAGCTCTGCGGCTGCTCCAGCTTTGGAGTCAGCCGCACATTTAATTAGAGCTGACATCATAACAAGGAAACCAATGCATTTGAAAGCAGCCATCAAGAATGCAATCTCACCCACCCAAGAACTGCTTAGGCGACACAGGCCTCACCTTAGCACATTTAAAATACAAACATAAATGGTCTTTCAAATGTATTTACCAAATAAGAAGGTGCCTGTTTATTTCAAAATTTCAGTTTCATGCCAAAAGCCCTGAAGTTGCAAGAATAGAAGCTTATGCCCAATACAGAAGAGCCTGTATTGCTTAGCAACACAGACTCCAGCTAACAAGAAACATCACAGATGGATGCCAAATCAAATGCAAGCTGTTGTCCTGTGCCTGGAGATTAGCAGGTGAAAAGCATGGAGTATTCTCAGGATCCAAAGACAAGAATGTGCCACAAGTATAGTTACAGGTGCTTGTAGACACGGAGTAATAAACACAGTACAAATAGCTAGAGTGAGATTTCTGCATCTAGGAACAAAAGCTACAGGTTCTATTTAAATCACCCAAGTTTACAGTACAATTCAGAATTAAACAAGAAAAAATACTTCTCTAATAATAAGACTTGATGAGTCTAGAGATATGTTACATTTTCATAGCAATCATAATGTCTAACTCCGGACAGGGGCTAGTCACCAAGTAATTTCATTTCTTGAAGTCACTGCTTACATGTTGGTTATTGATGCTTAGTTTGTGTTTCCTTAACATTGTAATTTAAGACTTCCTGCTAAACATATAGGATTGTACTTAGCTTAACAAGGCTGCACTCTATCTGGGTTTTTGGGGGCTATGAAAATACAAATTTTAACCAAGTGTAATAGGTGCAGGCACCAAATCATTACCCTTCTGTTTTATGAAGCCATAATCAGATTCCACTAATGAATTCATTTTTTACGCTCATAAAATTGTGAGAATGATACACCACTGCTTACTTTCACATTTGGTCAGTTGAAAAGTTATAGCCATTGACTAGCTAATAGGCAGTCCCATTTCTGACTTATATGGGAACAAAATAATTTTGTAATCTCACTGGAAAACAAGGACAGGAAATTTCCAACAAAGCCTAATAAATAGAACTTCAAGACTACATTAAGAACATGGCATGCAGTAACCAGCCACGTCAGGGCCTGCTCAAGGAACTAGAGTTTGTCTCTTTTTCAAAAGTTAGTGTTACTCCACTTATTTTAATCCTACTTAAACAGCTTTACCGAAACAGCTCTGACGGTCTATCAATGGTAGAGAAAAAGCTTTATTTTCTTTCCTACACATGATAATTTATGATTAAAGGAAAAAACATGTCAGACAAACATTTCTGCTGGGTGAGCAAATATTGCATGACTGAGTTGATGGAGGAAATGGTACTTTTACTTTATCCATTTAAATGCCACATATACGCATATCTGCATTTTAACAGCCCAAAATAGTGAACTGGATGCAACTGATGAGAAGCCCTTTCTCAGTTATGTCCCTTCCTTCAGTTATAAAGTCAAAAGGAGCTGGGAGCTAGGTTTTACTGCTTTCACAGAACTGGAGTCTGGCTGCTGCTGAGTTTTGGACTTCAGGCAAACACCTCTGCCTTTACACAAAGGCAAGATACTGCAGGTAACTACTGGTGGTATCTTCTTTTAGGCACAGTAAATCCTGGCTCCCAGGCCTTCTTGCCTTCCTTATTCAGAAAGAATCTGAAAGACTAATTTTTGTCCTGAAAATGAAAACTCAAGAGGACTATCAACTTTACGTGCTAATAACGCTAGAGGCATACAGTCTTCATGCTGCAAAGACCCTTTACTACTCAGGACAAGGTCTTGCAGCAGCTCCTTCCACACTGAGCATGACCTGCAGGCCTGGGAGAAGTGTCTCCAGCAGAGCTCACAGCAGCCTGCAAGGCTCACTGCCTCGCTCCGAAGCACCTTCGAACACCCCCAAGGCACACACCACCCCCCTGCTGCAGTTTCCAGCCTAGCTGCTTCCTCCCACCCCAGCATTAATACAGTTTCGGTGGCAGTTAAAAAGAACAGAAAAGCAGTATACAATTCTGCCCAATTCTATCTCACCTTAAACAGAATCATGGGCTGTAGCAAGTGCATTTCCATGGAAGGTATCTCTGCTGGTGGGTGAGGCAAAGGAACAGTCTCAGACAGCAAAGCTATATTTAACAAGCGATTGGACAATTTGAAACAGCCTGAAGTTGCACCAGGGGAGGTTTAGATCAGCTATCAGGAAGAATTTCTTCACTGAAGAGGTGGTGAAGCATTGGAACAGGCTGCCCAGGGAGGTGGTGGAATCACCATCCCTGGAGGTCTTTAAAAGATATGTAGATGCAGTGCTTGGGGACATGGTGGGTTTAGCAATCCTGGGTTAACAGTTGGAGTTGATGATCTTTTCCAACCTAAATGACTCTATGATTTATAAAAGACATCAAGATATCTGGGTACCTGGGATATCTTCTGATATGAAGCCTCACTTAATCAGCTACCAACTGTGTCATTATCATTGATGAAGACTAATTCAGAAATGGGATTTCAGTAACATGATTCTTAAAGGAAAAAAAGGCAGTTTCGCAGTCAGGTGGAGATGCAGTTGGACTAACTGATAGCATTTTAAGTTCCCTGCAACGGAACTATTCTATTCTACATTTATAATCTAAATTTATAAGATAAGAGAAGGTAAACTTAAAAATTGAGCCCTGATTCCTGGCAAGTGTAATACAGGCTCACCCAGGTGTAGTGAAGCTGCACTCTACTGTTGACCCTACTACAGTCCTTGCTCCCAGGGACCCAGACCAAAGCTCCAGCCAGAACACAAAAGCACAGCTTGCCTCTGGCCCAGAGGCTTGGGTTTTCCACCCCTTGGAGTCAAGATACGGCAAGGAGGGATACCTGGAAAATCAGAAGTAGTATTCCTGTGCATCACTACAGAGATCCAGCTACATGGACTGTTTCGTGCCAAAGATCAGCAGATGGCCAGGTCAATATTCCACAGTGGCAATTCTTGAAGCCCTTCTTCTCACCATTAACTTTGTCTCCATTAGGCTAAGGGTGGGCCGGTTACTTATTTCTTCTCAATCACTGCTACATGTTGGTAACGCAGAGCATGCAGAACGTGCAAAGCAATAAAGGCTGTATCACCTGCATGTACTCCCGGTATTATAAAGGCTCTGCGTGTCCTCTGCAAAGGCCTACACTGATAAATTAGAGCCAAGCAAAATATCTCACTAACGCAAGGGGAAAGAAAAAACAACCAGCAGCTGAGGGCTTTTGGGCAATTCTTTTACACACAACATTCCCCTCTAATATGAATAATGCTTCGTAATTAGCAAACTTTCAATAAAAGCCATGTAACTCAAAAGTACATCAACAACAAACAAGATGAGTAACATGAAATCAACACAATGGTTAACTTCAGGAAACAAGACACACTGATAAGCAACAAAACCCAAACACTACGCCTAAATCTGACCCAGACTTAGTGAACATATTGTGGACATTCCTGAGCACTGGGAAATGATAACCAGTAATACGTGCTAAACAAAAATAAATAAGGGAGCACATGCATTTTTATCTCCTCTAGAAATGTTCATAGAACCTGCTTATATACATCATTCTGTTTCAACCTCAAGCAGATGTAGTTAATTAAATCAGAAACTACAAACAGGAAATTATACACCTCTAAAAACCACATGGTACACCTGTTAATAATGAACCAATTGAAAAGTAACCCTAGCAAAGAAATTTCTGACTTGCTTCTCCACAAAGAGCAGTTTAGGAAAACACTAAGATAATACAGTTTTTGGAGGATGTCATTTAACTATTAAGGTTGTTTTTCTTAGAGTAAGTATTTGAGATTAAGATGGCTTCCAGTAAAAAATAGAAATACAAAACTGTACTATTCTGTATTGTCTCTGTGTTTTGAAGTCTATGGTTCCTTAGGGACACGACTATATTTTAAATGAAAGTGCTTCATTAAAAGAGTATAAAAATTGAGCAGCAGAGGACTTTAATTTTAAAGGAAAGGTGTGACATGAATCTCCTACACTATTTGTTTACATAATGGCACTATTTTTTGAGTGGGCTAACATTGCCTTATCTGCCCTGAGGAACAGAGGGAAATTCAGCAGCTTTCAACATCATCTCAAAGTCAAAAGCAAAAGATCAGACACAGTGACTCTGTGTGGGGCAGACGGCGGGGGAACATGGGCCCTGCAGCAAAGTCCACCGCAGGAAGATGCCATGTCCTTGGGCAACCACCTCCTTCAGTCCCCTGTGGTGGACCTGTGGCGCTGAACCAAGAACATTCAGCACTGGTGTAACAGTCTGTCAGTAACCTTTTGGAGCTGGGAAGAAGTTGGCAGCCGCTGTTTTGGTTCAATAACTGTTTTTTGATAGCATGAGGAACTGCTTGTTTCTGCCAGAAGCATGGAGTTCCCTTCTTCCTCAAGATAGCCCAATATTTTCCTGCCCCTACCCCACATCTTTGCTGAAGCACCCAGGACAAACATGTTTTTGCTGGCATTCCTTCCTTTAGGTGCCTAATTAAATAAATACAGGTTTCCTAAAGAACCAAAATAATTTTTAAAAACATTTTCCACCTTCTCTGATGCCTCATCCCCTGATTTATTACTGTTATTTTCAGATTTATCCAATACCTTGTCAATATGCTAGGAAAATTCAGTGATTTCATCTGTTACTGTCTGGCTACCCACAACACGTTTCCTCACACAACCATACGTTGCTGATGTTGAGCTCCTACTCACTCTGTAAACCTGCTGACTTCTTCCCCCTCTACAAAACAGAAACATTATCTTCGCCTAGAGACCAACTCACAATTTCCTGTGCAGTTCTCTTCAGAACGGTTATGTCTACCAAAGATAGGAGTTTCCACAGGGAAAAGGAAACTACTGCATAGTAGCAGGAGATGCTACATATGCTTTTTAGCTAAAACACCTTCATCTAGTATTTTTTGCAGTAAAAGCATACAGGGCTTGCTTTATTAATAGCCACCTATTAAAACTGTATTGACAGTAAAATCCCTACTAAGCTGCTACAGAAAAAATTACTCAAAGATCTGCTACCTACAAAGTAGCACTCACTTCACTATGATTTTGCTTGAAGTGATTTTTATTTTTTTTCTTTTTGCTTTCCTGTTCAGTGAACTTGAGACAGTAATTTTTAAAGAAGTGCAACGAAATGCATTAAACACAGGCCCTTCCTAGCTGGTGTTCTCCAGTTACAGAGCAAATAGTGCAGAACACTAGCAGAGCTGCGCAAAAACTAAGCCCTCCAGGAATTCTCTTCCTCATTAATAACTGCAAAGAGGTAAGAGAAATGCATCGGTCCCACACTATATCCCTTGTTTAGTGATAAATTTTGTGCCTACAAGGATTCATAACTCACTAAAAGTGTGACTACTGCTTATACAATTAAGATGCGTAAATATTTTTGCAAATGTTTGTGTACCTCAAGTATCCCACATACACAGAATCCTTAAAAACTAAAACTGGATTCTGTTAGCTTTTTTTTTTTTTTAGGTTTTTATATAGGTTCTACTGTAGCAATAAAAATTAGGTTATGTCAAATAGCTACGTACCCTGAAAATGGCAACTTCTGATTTTAAAGCACTCGAATCTGAGTTCAAAACATACATACTAACAAGAATTTCCCTCAGGAAAAAGGAATTTGAAGACTCTTAGAACATACTCAACATACTTAAAACTGCCACTGCAGATAAGTTAGCCTACATTACTTTACCTGAAGTGTGTTTTTCAATTAACACCAGCATCTTTTAGTTTTACATTCTGACAGAATTCTGCTTATTTATAAAATCTGTACATTTAAAAACGTGCAACCTTACTGTAATCACGTGTACAGTTTTGGCAAAACCAGACATTAACCCTCAACCTATAAAGTATTTAGGAAGTACAGGCCTTCCATATTAAACCAGCCTCCATCTTTAAATCATGGAATGTTACATATGTAAAACTAAAATTGCTTCAGCGAGCAGTAGAAGCAGAAAGGTTAGTTAGTCTAGGATTCATGCAATAATGATAGATTAATTTATATTTAATTCCCCCAAATGCAATTTAATTTTAAGTAGTTTGGCTAGCTGTACACTCAATTTTTTGTTATTATATAAAATGCTTCATTCCATCCATCATTAAAAAAGGCAATGAAAACTTAGTTTTAATGGATAATAGTAGTAGCAACAACATATAATTAGATGCTAAAACAGGATGCTTAACCACAGTGGGTTAAATTGATCCTCAAATATAATTTAACTGAAGTAAATAGAGTTACACCAAAGGTGGCTTTTCGACATGAGTAGGTTTAAACTAATCATTATATTTAGACAGGTTTCACCTAGAAAGCTGTGGCAGTGGCCTTGGGATTTTTAGCTGCCTCCAACTGAAGCAGCGCACAAGTATCATCTATTATAATCAAGCAGGCATCTTTCTCAAAATCTAATTTCTGCTTTTTCAGGGTACAGTGAGCTTTTCATGTCTCATTTTTCATGGTATCTATGTTAGTACAATGCACAATTTGCAGGGAGTAAATGCCATAGCAAACAACAGTAATAACTGATGAGTCATTTCTATTACCTGCAGCAAGAGCAACTGCTATCGCCTGTTGATTTGCGGCGCACAGGATCTGGACGCCCAGCGCGAGGTGCGGGCAGGTCTGTCTCACCGCAGCACTGATGACTGTCATTGCTGCTGTTACTTCAGGCCCAGGACACACCGTGTAAGGAAGATCATGCATGTTTTCTACTATTAAGCCATCCTGCAGAGATTATTATAAAGAAATATGATTAAACCGGGAAAAAAAGGGACTTAAAAAATATGGCGAGTTTACCATCACGCTTGTTTGTGTTGAAAGACACAAGAGTTTAAAGGTTTTCCTTCAAAGGAAGGATTATCTACAGTAAATTGTGTTGATGCATCCAGCCACTTATAAAAGTGCTTTCATCAACAGCATGGTATTTGCAGGGAAATCATAAAGAGAAATAAATGTGATTTTAATTATACATTCATCAATTTGGTTTCCTTTGATCCATCCTAAAATGTGAACTATAGGCGAATGAGTTAAATCTTATACCTCATTAAAAACAGTAAAGTCAAACTTCAATTATCCAAGTGGAATATAGGATATTGAGTATGTTTGGATAACAGAGGATCTAGAGATAATCATGGCAATTTTCAATTCAATTAATGTCAGAAAATGTGTTATTTTGGATAAAAAAAGGAATTTTTTGTTTGACTATTATTGTGCCTATTTGCAGTGTGCCTAATACCACAGTATTAACTATTGATATTTCTCCCATTCCGGAGATTACTTGAAGAAATTCCAGAATTACTTGAAGAAAGATATTACTATTTATTATCTACTATACATCTCACTCCTCATGGACATACTCTTAGCAAACAATGGAGTGGTGATAAAATACTCTGCCGATATAATTTACGCGCTGTATTGAAAATCTTTGTACATTATCTGGTACCTTGTACTTTTCCGATTGTTGTATAGTATATAGCAGGAAGTTTTCAGCACCTGCAAATCGTGTAATTTTATCAAGGACTAATAACGAGTAAAAGTATAGCCTTGAAACACATTTTCAAGCCTGATGTTTTGCATTTGCAGTGAGAATGTTAAAAGAAGCTAGAAATTTCTCACTGGCTTCAATCTAAAAATACAAAAAGTTTAACAGACAAATTAATTGTACGTATAGAAAATAAATTCTGCTCTCTCTGGAGTTTTATCACACATCTTAATCCTTTAAAATGAGAACTTGACAATTGAAAGATACTGTAACTGAACCAGAAGAGAAAGAACATTTTTTTAGGGAAAAAAAATACAACTAGAGATTAAACGAAGAAGTTTGGTTAATAATAACATAGAGAATCAGGAAGAGGGTTAAAAAAGAAAAGGTTTCCTTTTAAAAAAATTTTCATATGTAACGCTTCTTTAATCTTTGTTGTAGTGTAGAAGCCCTTTCGGCAGTAAAAGATAAGACAGTATATAAAATGCAGTCAGCATTTAATGGCTGAATTACAGGCTAAGGCACAGACATCATAACGGCACACCTAACACAGAGGATGGGGAAAACTGAGAATGGAAATAATCCAGTGGAACAATATGGTCAGTCCAAGCACACAACCCACACAGGTTCAGTGCACCCAGGTACAGCTGCCCTCACCAAATGACTTACAGCGGAGTACTTAAATACACAAAACACGTAATACCTTAAAAACAAAAGGACACAACCTATTCATGGAAAAAGCGATCTAATATTACGAGCATCCAACATTAGACCTACAAACTATTTGGTGCCATTCATCAGCTTATTTAATTACAGAATTCCAGTCCAAGAAAAACTCAGCTAGGCAAAGGAAAACCAGACATGAAACTAACCAAAACATCTGTCCTTGATTTTGTTTCTACATCCAACTCAACATGTAATTTAAATTCAACGTATAATTTAACATCCACACGGAGGTAGGCATATAACAAAAACGACAGTCAGTCCTCAGAAAACCCACAGCATTTTCAGAAACTAAAAAAAATCACAAAATTTCAGTTGGTTTCTCTGGAATGAGGTCAGAGCTGTCCCAACAAATGTGAACTGACCAAACGGTCTTGTACCTCAGGAGGCACAACTACCGCATTTTTTATGGTACCAACAGAAAGAGAAATCCTTTTGCCTTATATTAGGTCAGTCTAAGCAAAAATGTAGGGTTGGTCAGTAGTAGCATGTGGCAAAAAGATTGATACAGAACTGTAATATTTTAACAGAAACTCAAAAAATGCAACGAACCTTCAAAACCTGGAAGCCCTTGGTCCTTGGCTCAAGAATGCTCTACTTAGCAGACTTCACCAAAAACGGGGTATCTGGGAAGCTCCAAGCTTATCATAAGGGCAAGGAATTAGGATCCACAAACCAGAAGCTCCAGGCCTTCAGGGAGTCAAGAATCAACTTCAATTGGACACGCACGAAGAAATGCATCTGGGAATGGGACTTGAGATGCTCAGCTCCTGAAGAGCCATGCTAGCAGCTGAAAAAACAGAATAGGCTGACAGAATTCCATAGTAAAACTGGGCTTTCCATGAGTTGCTACTACTTTGACAGCTCAGGATTTGCATAAAGCAAATTATTCCATGAGATATATCAATGAATTAATTTTGAAATTCACTTAAAACCCTAGCCATATTACTGTGCATAAAAATTATCAGAATTCTAGTTTAAAATGCAGGTATGTGGGAGGATTCCAACATTTCTCTTCTGCCTTAATCTTACCATATTCACTTCTCAGCAGATGTCTCTTCCAACGGCCTCAAGGTCCACAGTTACAGTGAGTATTTTTGGTATTACTTTAATAATGTTTTATTCTTTTGGTACCATCTGATAGATTAGGTTCTTTTGCGTATTATGTTTTGTTTAATTAAAAAAGAACAACATATGTTCTATGATACAGAGAGCTGAACTACAGATGCATTAATTCAAAGCTTTCTTTCATATTTTATATAAAAATATAACACCACAGATTTCTGGGCTTACTGAATTGATATGTATATAAAACAGACTTCAGTGCTATCAGACAGCTAATTAAAATGGTGGAAAGAAAACAGTTATGGTAAATTAAAGTTCTTAGAACTTAAGCTTATAATTTAGAAGTCTATGGGAACAGCTACTGTATTACATCATCCAAAGCAGAATTTATTTGGATGGCATGAGATAAAACTATAGCAAATACCTTCTGTGTTCCTTTTCCATTGAAAATTAAGATGATTTAAGTGTTGCTTACATATAATAGCCTTATTATAAGTAATTCTCAAACAATATATTTCCTCGTTGCTTTGAATGACTTCTGAAGTGCTGCATATGTGCGAAGTGCCTCTTGTATCACAATTAGCTACTAGAAAATAGGTCACTTAAATAGCTCCCTTATTATATAGAAAAATAATTTCCTTAGCTTTATTCCACTTACAGAAATGATCTCTTAAAACACTTCAGCTGCACCGACACACACATCACAGCAGAAAAGCCTTCAAACTAGTCACAGAGCCATACACACAACAGGTATAGCAATCATACAAGCTTTAACTCCTTACCTACCTAACATAAGTTTTACCTAGGGCATTTTAACTCCAATATTCCTCATAACAGAAAAGCTTTACCTACAAGCACATACATACTAATACAAACATTTGCAAGTCTAAACAACTATTCCTTCCTACAAGAAGGAAAGAGGAGTTTGTACCACCCCCATTATTATATAGGCTCAGGTATACACTAAGACAGTTGCAGTCTTTCCCACCACTGCAATCATGTGTTCCATATAAAGGAAATCAGGTGCTTTTGTAGAGCATTTATTTGCTACATCTGGACACAGCTTCCTAGCAATTCCTTCAAAAACCCCACCTTCAGCACAAGAGGCTACTGCCTTAGTAGAGGTAAGTAGATCTCTTGTGTTTTCCTGTGTATACCATGGGAGGCAGTTGTGGGGAGATCTGCTATTTTATTCTACTGTGATATAGTTAAGATTTTAAATGTTAACCTCTGTAGTCCAAGTGATAACTGCCTATGTGTTTCTATACAGAAATACTGGTTTGTTCTGTCTCAACTGTTATGAAACTCTTTAAGTACTTTGAATTCAAATTGTCATTGTTGTTATAAGAGTTATGAGCTTGAAACTTTTCATTAAAAAAAAACAACAATATAAACCACATACTAGTAACTCCTTTTCCAAGTACAGAGACAAAAGAAGGGCTAGGAGAATGAGAATAGCAATAAATGTATCTCTAGAGACACTGTTAACAATGCAAAATTTTAGGTTTGTTTTTTTTATAAGGAGCACCATAATATTTGCAACTTAATGTAGTGTTTTAATTTTGAGTGGTCTTTTTTAAGAAGTATCTGTATCTCTAACTGCCTCTAATGTGAGGTAATGGCAATTGGTAGTAAAGTGACCTATATCACAGAAATTAAAGGGAGCTTGTGCTTTATTTTCTGGCTACAAAGTAAGCATCACTCAGGCTGAATGCAATGAATAAAAGTTAACTTGAATATATATGTTTCACTCTTCTTAAACAAAAGCAGATACAGATTAGAGGGATCATAATGCCTCATAGCTTGCTGCTTACAAAATCTTGTCTAGGGAATTTCATTGTTTAGCAATATACAAGTACAAAGCATATACATTTTGAGCACAGATGGCTTCCTAACTGAGCACTCACTTGTTTTCATTACAGTGCTCTAATATAACAAATCTTTCATATTATGTTAGGCTGCTAATGTGCCAGACAAGTCACCTTTTTTGGAATATGCTGGGTTTTACTTCCAAGTGCAATGCATATTGAATGAGTGAGACCATATACTTCATTTTTAAATGTTAACACCAATTAAAGTAACGAGACAATATGTAAACATGTAGTAGCAGCAAGATGGTTACGTATCATCTTAAGGGCTACTTGTAGGCAGCATTTGGAAATTCTGTTAGTAGAAACATCTGTGGAAAAAACCTTTATGTTTCTGGTTCTCTTTCACAAGAAAAACAGACAGATTCAGAGTTTGTTTGGGGTACTGAGGAGGAAACCCAAATATATTCCCATTATAGAAGCAGGATAGTTACTTTGGAAGATTAGATATCTCTGTGCAAAAGCCAGGAAGCTCCTGAAGTATCTCTCATGTGAACTTGCATTTCTCTCAAAGTACCAGGAAAAAACCTAAACAAGTGAATTGCAGAAAGTGTTAGCCAACCATATCAATACTTAGGGAAGCTCTCCTCATTATCTCTGACCTTTATGGCATTAATAAAGGATTTGTTATATTGCTATTAACACTATTGTGTACAGATCTTCAGAATGAATATGGGTGTGAAATGTATACTGATGTTCTTGTGACTTCTACAGGAATTAGACTAAGCATAACTTTACGCCCTGAATTTGTCCAAATCTATAGAGAAATGACACAGATTATGTGAATGCAGTATCTGGGAGGTAGGTTTAAACATGTATTTCAGTTCAGAGACTGCAATGCAGTAGGAGAGAAGGTAAACCAGTCAAACTGGAATAGCAGAATTTAACAACTGTTGAAAAGACAAAGTATAAACCCTAAATCAAAAATTTTTGTGCTAGTACTGATTTTTAAAGCTTGTCTTAAAACTGTTCTAGCTTTGTGCGTGTCAGCAGTGAATGTAACTGCTTCTATATCCCCCCTCACCTTTAGGCATATTTGGCGTTTTCTCCCTGCTGCTGAAGATTTCAATGTATAATTAGTCTGTAAGGGAAATGTATAAACAAGCACTGGAATGTGGGGCAATGGTTTTACAGACCACTTGTGTAACCACTTCTGCTAACACAGGAAGACAAAAGACTAGTACTTGTCACTCTCCTGATGCAGATCAAATTATGTTATACCTCATGTTGGTACTGTAACTGTAAAGGCAAAAGACAAAGTCACAGTACAGAACACAGAGCTATTGTGTGCCCCTTCTTTCAATGGGGATGCAAAGGAATAAAAGTTACTCATTCTGTACAACTTGCAGTTAGATTATTCTAACTGGGTGGACATCTTGCACATGCTCATCTGGTTCATAGGCACTGAAGCCTGCCTCTGTAAACATCATTCTTCCACACTGCTGTTTAGCCTTTCAACAGTTCTGTTCTCAGGATTTTTTCCTAATTTAGCCTTACTAGTGCTCTGCCCATAACCTACTTGGCATGACTCGCCTTGCATTTTGACCCTGGCCTTCTACAACTTAAGACTAAGCTCTTATATTCATCTGTAAAGTATCATTCCAATTTATGCCATTAAAAAGGTTTCAGCTGGCTTGCTGTTAAAGTTTTGCAGCAAACAGCAGCTCAAAGCAATGACTACTTGTTCTTAGGACATTGTCAAACCTTGGACATTAGGATGCCACCTTACCATGCCAGAAAATGTACATAATGCTGTAGGTAGGGCAAAGAAAAAGCACATCAACACCTAAAGACAAGGTCCAATGAAATGTTTAAAACATATCTGACCTTTCAAAAGGACATACACGCTGTTAAAATCTACTGAGCTATGAAGATTACTACACTAGGTCCAACGGCAATTCGGTCAGTAGTGCTGCCTCTTCTTGCCTCTGGCTGAGACTGGCCTTTTGGGCCTTCTCTGGATGGGCAAAGCAGGCATGCCTGCTGCCGGGGGGCTTGGATAGAGGGGCTAAAAAGGGCAGAAAAGAAAGGGCCTAAGCTTTTATTTTTTTTAGTCCCTGAATAATCTGTGCTGTTTTGGTACAAACACAAACGTGGGGTAATCCTGCACCCTGTGGTTGTGACAGGTATATATGCAGTGCCTCAGCTGTGCACATGGCATTCCTCTACAACTTCATGAAACCGGAGTGTTCTACAGAGCTAAAAATACACTGGCTTGTCAGACTGGATGATGAAGAATTCTACAGCCAGATACCTAAGATGACAGCAAACATTCGTGTTGCAGTCAACTTTCCTCCTCCAACCCCCCCTGCCCTTAAACTGACTTGATGCTTTAGAAACTGTTGGTAATCCAACTTGAGCAACTTGAATAGGATGGTTTGTATCTTAAGCTTTGTCAATTGTTTTAGGTGCATATGATACCTATTTTGGGCCTTGTAATCTAGAAGGCCTACTTCCTATGTTGAAATAAAAGATGTGGAGTTAAACACCTTCCTAAACTGTGTGGTTTAAGATGCTTTTGCTGAGCTATAGGCTCAGTTTAAACTATTGGCTATGCAGAAGCAACTTTGTGTAAATGCTGCCATAGGAAGATGGAAACAAAAAAAAAACTTACAACTCCAGCATCCTTGTAAGCTTCTGCCTCTTGACAAGCTTGATCAATGATCTGGGTCAATGGAAGAGAACTTCTCGGTGTCCCTGCAAGAATAATGCTGCTTACCCCAGGGCATGCACAAACCAAAACGACATACAGTAATAGCCTTCAGGTAGGATAATGATGGGGGCTGGCATACTGAAATAGGGAGAGACAGGGTACACTTGCGAAAAGGCTGCTGCACTTCCTTGTGCCATGCCTTAGTGGGACCTCTTTCCGTAGCTGAAGTTGAGAGATCTGCTATAACCACTCAGCTCCTAAGTAATGCATAAACCTGAAGAATATTTGCTAATCTCTTATTGCACTGGGTCTGTTCTTGGCTTGTTATTCTTGTACTTGTTATGGTTTATCCTGCATTAGCAACACTCTGTGCGATACAACCTATAGCAAGGCCGACCTCTATAGCTGCAGAATAACTATGGTAAACACCAGCCAATTTGAAATTAGTTAAGGCCGTGTTAAACTCTGATGTGCGAGGCTGACTGTGCCTGGTCTTCGGTGTAAGTGCCGCGCGGAGGCGCGAACACACGTGGGTTTTGCTGGAGTTCCGGGAGTTTCCCTTAAGATCAACTCCCAGGTGTCCCGCCGAGAGGCGGCACAGGGCCCGGCGCGGTGCGGGGCCGCCTGCCCGCGGGGGCCGCCGCCGCGCCTGGGAACGCGGCCTGGCCGGGCGCCAGCGGCACGGCACGGGGAGGCGCAGCCGGGCCGCGGGGGAGGCGGCTGCGGCGGCCGGGCAGGAGCGTCCCCACCAGTCGCTTCGGGACCCGCCCGACACCCGCCGTGCCCCGGTGCCCGCTGGCGCACCTGCCGGGCCGCTGCCCCGCAAACACGGCGCGGCCCCCGCCTCCCAGCGTCTCCTGCCCCCTTCGCCTCCGGGAAGGGCAGAGGCCCGGCCTCGAGGGGCCCGCGGCGGCGGCCGAAGGGACGGGCTCCCGGGGACCGCAGCCGGGCTGAGGGCGCGGGCGGCAGAGCCCGGCCCCCGCCGCCGCTTACCTGGCAGCGCTGCCACGTGCACCACCCCGATGACCGCCGCCCTCAGCCGCCCGAGCAGCCCGGGCGGCCGCATGGCACCGCGGGCGGGGAGCGGGCCGGGGGCGGCACGGCGGGGCGGGCCCCGGCCGGCCATGGCGGCGGCCCACCCTCCCGCCGCGGACAGGCCGGGCCCGTTCCCGCTAGCGGGCGGGGCGGCCCCTCCCCTGCTCCCCGCCCCCTCCCCCGCTCTCCGCCCCCTCACCTCAGCTCACCCCGGCGGCGTCCACCTGCCGGTGCCGCCGCTTCCGCGTCCCCGCCCCCGGCCCCGCCCCGCCGGCCCCGGCGCGGGGTCCCGCGCCCCGCCGCGCCCTGCCCCGCCGCCCCGCGGCCCGCCCGCAGCGCCCCGCCGCGCCCCCCGCAGACCCCGCCCCGGCCGGGCGCCGGCCCCCGGCGCTGCGCGCGGGGCCACGTGTGCGGGCGGGCGGGCGGGAGGCGGCCCCGCGCCGCGCGTTTAAATGTCCCGCTCGGCGCGGCCCGCGCTGTGCGCAGGGACGGGAGCGGCCGCGCCGTGAGGCAGGAGGCGCCCAGCGGAGCCCGCCCGCACCGCGCTCCCGCCCTGCCCCCGCGCCCCGCTAGCGCCGCCGGGCGCCCGCCCGCCCTCACCCCCCTCGCCGCCGGGAAGGGCCGGGGCGGCCGGCGAGTGCTCGGGCGGGGGCCGGCGGGCACCCGTGCCGCCTCTCGGGGTGCCTGGCCGCGGGGCGGGGGGAGCCGCCGGGCCGGGCCGGGGCTGCGGCCGCCCTTTCCGCGCCGTGCGCCCGCGCCTCCGCCGCCCTTTGTGGGGGCTGGAGCCCGGGCCTGCTCGGCCGCTCCCCGCACGGCGCCGCGCTCGGCCCGGCCCAGGCGGGCACCATGCGCCGGGAGAGGTGAGTCCGCCCGCCCCACCGTGTGCCGGGCCCTGCAGGCCGAGGTCTCCGCCGGGCGCCCCCGCGGAGGCTCCGCGCCGGCCGGGCTCCGCCAGCTTCCCCTCTCTTGGCAGCGACTGCGCGGAGGAGAAGGCGCCCGCCAGAGGGGACGGGGGCGCGGAGGGCGCCATGCGGACCCGCAAGAGGAAAGCTGATGTGGCCACGGTGAGTGCGGGCCCGGCCCTGCTGCCCCACCCGGGTGCCCGCCCCGGCCTGCGGGCCCTCGCCTCCTTTTGTGGGGGGCTGGGGGCCATGTGGCAGGCGGGCCGCAGTGGGGCTTCGCTCCCGGGGGACCCCGGCCCCTCGCCCTGCAGTCTGTGCTCCTGGAATTATTTGCCGCTTTCTGTAGTTCTTGCAGGATCCTGATGAAGAGGTCGCCAAAATGGAGATGACCAGGAAAAAGCAGTATGAAACCCAGGTAACGGATCTGGCTTTAGTGTGTCCTCCTGCAATCTCACTTCACCCTGTCACTTGTGCAGTACCTTGTTACTGCGAGTGTGGTGCGATGTGCACCGCTGCCATGTGCGGTGTAGCAATGGGCGAGGGGGACTATCTGCCCTGGCTGGTGAGGAGTGCCAGACACGTCCGTTCATACAGGTTGCTGTGGAGTCTTTGCAAGAGATGAGGCCTGTGCTGGTCTAAAACATTACATTAATACTTAAGGCTCTTCAGCTGTCCTGGGATTGCAGGGGGGCACCTTACAAAAGCCTTAATATCTGTGCAGGCCTGCACAGTGGGACTCTGCATTGACCTCTCTAGAGAGTTGCAAGAGCACAGTCACGTGCTTACGTGCCGTACCTTGCAGGCCGAAGCACAAAACACTTGAGCATGTGAGCAGGGTGGTCTCGAGTTGGCTCTCTTTGCAGCCGTATCTCTACTTGTATGTCACCTGGCAAAAAGGAAGGATCTCACTTTCCTTCCATCGTTGGCTCCATTCCCATTGGCACGGGTCATTATCGCACTAACAGTAAGGAGTTTCTGATTGGAACTTTGAAGTTTATACTAGATGTTAACGGGGTAGCGAAATAGGCTTAATTTCTCCGCAGAGCAAAGGGATAGTTTCTGTAAAGTTACCTGTGGAAATCAGGCCTACGGTGGAGGTTGGTGGTGACCGTTGCCAGTTGTCTGTGAGACGTTTATCTGAGTTATGAAGTGAAAAGTAGCTTTAGTTGTGTCTTCTAGCTCCCTTGGTTCCCGTTCTGTAATCTTCAAAACTAAGATGTTGGTATCTATGTTGGCTGCTACATTGGTGCATGGTATTGGAAGCGTGATGCTTTTGTACATTGAGGTGCCCACTCTAAATAAAGCAGAGTAGCCTGGTTTTTGAAATAGGTTTATTCCCCTTTCTTTCTGCATGCACGCACACATGCTCGCTCAGTCACTGTCACTAGGACTTCAGCCCATTAATGCACAGGCAGGGTGATACTTAAGCTGCAAAAGTCATGATCAGGGAGTACAGACCATACTCATTTAGTACGCAAGGCTATGCATAATGTGGCACATCTAACCAGAAGTGGCAGCTGGAAGTTCTAAGACTAAAGTGCTACCATAACAGATGGGCATCATTGTTTGGAATGGCCTCTGCTTGTTGCAACTGCGTATACTAGTTATCAGTCAACATATTAAGCAGGGCTCAAATGGTGAGCATTTAATGAGGGGATCTCTCCTTCCCTTCTGTCTTTCTTTTGTGCAGTATATTAAACTAATTTCTCACTTCTGACAAGGAAGAGCTGCCTGTCCTTCACCAGTGCTTTCTCCTTCACCAAAAGATTCATTCTCTTTGAGCTGAGCGAGGGCTTCTTATGCATGTTTGTTGCATAATAATAGGGTATTGTTAAAAAACCCTCAACAGGGACTCAATTTGACCTCCTTTCAGAAAGGCACTGGAAAGAAACTTGAAATATATTTTGTGTACGTTGACCTTCAACTTTGAAAGTAAAGACAATCCCATTTTGTATTCTTGTTTGTGTTCCTGGCCTGATAGCCATTCAGTGTTACTTCAGGAATGATACATAAGTTAAGATTTAGGTAACTTGGGCAGTAGGCATCCGAAATATGTGCTTGGGAATCTTTCCGTTTAAGCTTAGGATACTGGTAGGATTTGGCCCTTTGATTCTGTGAACCATAATTAAAATGGGTACCTGTGTATCC
The DNA here is from genome assembly GCF_963210335.1 of Falco punctatus. Taxonomy (NCBI): domain Eukaryota; kingdom Metazoa; phylum Chordata; class Aves; order Falconiformes; family Falconidae; genus Falco; species Falco punctatus. Next base: position 14,180,715 of record NC_137594.1, on the reverse strand, counting down.
CTCCCTACATAGGGAAGGGTTTTTGTTGTGACAAAGTAGCCAGATTGTTACAGATCTGGTTAAAAAAGCTAACATTTGGCTGCACAGCAGCAGCTCTTCAGTCTATGGTGTGACACAAGCTATTCTCTGATATAAATTGCCATGGGCCACTAATGAGATTATGTTTACGGTTCCAGCAGCAGTATAGCAGGCTTGTATGATAGCCAGTGAGATAGTTATTCTGTTGAGGCACAACAATTCTAAAATGCAAGTAGCTATAAATCCACTGCAGCCTATACCACATGACTTCTACATTAAATAAATTGTTTACTGACACTAGTTTATACACAAGGCAAAATATAGTCTCATCCCACTTTACGGCATCTTCATAGTCAATTCATTAGTTTGCTTCTGTTGAACATAAGGCCTGAGTTCTTAATTAGGATGCCATTACCTTTTATGTGATGAAAGGGTGGCTATATCATCAGGTTTGTGACAGCAGAATATTGCATAAATTCTGTGTTTGATTTCAGAGAACTGGCACTGCTGTAATTCTGCTAGCAATTCTCATATTAATTCTGGTGGCTTTCTGTGGACAGAAACAGTTCTGAGGCTCCCTGTAAAACAAAATTCATTTAACTGGAGTCATCCGTGCAACCGTAATAGAAATTACATGTCTATGTCCATCTAGAGTGGAGAATTGAACCTAGAAGTTAGTTTCTTTAGATGAAACTAGTGTTTTCAGGTGAAAAGAAGACTGAGTAAACTCAGGAAAGAGTTTTGATCAATTTCTCCCTAGACATTTTTCTGGGATTTGGTCTTACTGTTGTCAAAAATCTTTGCCTAACTGGTTTGAAAATATCCTCAAAAAGGTTTCATTGACCAGTCTAGGGTTATCTTTGGAAGATCCAATTAAAAAAAAAAAAAAAGAACCTCCCCCAGTAACAGCTTACAAGTCTTCGGACAAACAGGTAAAGGATGTAAACTATATGCAGGTTGAGAGCTTGACTTGGCCCTAATCTGGGGCAGGACAATATTCAGCCTCTTCAGAAAATTAGAAGTAGCAGAAGCTCCGACGCTATGCAGAAAGAATTGGAACAACTTAACAACATGAGTTGCTCTTCCCTCTCCTATCTTATTAATTCTGGAATCCCTATCTAATGCCAAAAAAAATCCCCTATACTTCAAACTAATGCTTCCTTTGTGTGAAAAATGCCTAGAATTATTAATCTTACTATTTCTGATGGACACACTGAGGCTGCAGTCCAGTAGGTGATACAGATGTGTCTCTGTTACAGGGCACTGCTTTTTAGGATGAGGCACAGGCCTGTCCCACCCCCGTTCCTCTACCTTTGATATCCATGCTGAACATCCGCTGGCCTTGTTGTTTGAATGCGGTTCTAGGTCACCTTTTCCTCTGCTGCCCTCCTTGCCCTGGGTCTGTGGAAGCCTGACCTGGTGTCTTTCAGCTCACGTCATGATGCATGAGTGTGTTGGCAGCTTATGTTCTTAGGTGTGGCTGCTTCACTGAAGGCTCTGCGTGGCCAGTAACACCAGTGGTCACTACCTTTTCCAGTTTGTCTGGCCTGTATGCCTCTGAAGGATGTTCAATAGATCCATTTAAATGAACGTTTGATATATCAGTGAATGACTATGTGCTGCAGAAATCTAAGGCATGGGAGCATCTGAGCTTTAAAAAAACCCCACCTCTGAACTCCTGGGTTTCTTTGGAGCTGCATGGGCTTGACTGCTGTGACTGACTTCAGTCACCTACCTTCTGTCCTTCTTTCTCCTAACAAGCCTTCTAGTGTCCTGAGTTCAGTTTCTCCAGTCTGTATCTAGCTCTCGGGTCTAAGAGAGAGATCTGTATCTCTGACCACCTGTCCCTATTCCTTCCTGTATCTGGGGTATTAGCGGCGGGTGTCACCAGGCTCTCTTGCTGGGCTCTGTATAGATTTCAAGAGGTAGTTTTCCCACTGATTTCTGGCTTGCAATCTACTTCAGCTCCTATTTGCTTCAGAAGCCCAGGACTGTAGGATTTCCTCCATTAGGCTGCACAGATTCTCTGTAACATCTGTCGTTTTTTGGCAGCTCCCTGCTTTTGGGTTAGCTCTGCGCAAGCCCAGAGGAAGCTCTTCATGGTTTCCTCACACCCTCCCCACCTTAAACTGTTTCTTCTTTCAGCGGTGGCTCCTGTTTCCTTACTGTTACAGTGTAATGTAATGCAGTTTCTTAATCTTGTTTCTCAGTTTTGGTTGAATGTCTTGCTAAATCTGCTTTAAAGACTCAAGGGTCTGGTTAATATGTTCATACCCTCAACCAAAATCCGTGCCAGAGCTATGGTGTTCCCTTGCCTATGCTAAGTCAGACTCCCGTCTCCCTTCCCAATAGCCTCTTTCATTTGAGGGCTTTGCGCATTTGTTTCCTTCTTGTTTCTAACTAAGCTGTATGTTTTCCTGTAGCTTGCATCTTTTCCCCAGTTGTCTTGGTGAGCAACATTATCTAGTAAAAAACTGTGTTTTCACTTCTCAAAACACCTAAGAGGGTCTTAACTTTTGATTGATATTTCCTTACAGAACATTGCAGGTGGTGAAATCTCTTAAATCAATAGTAATTGTTGCTGCCACGTAGTATGTGGGGTATCTACTTTGATTGAGAGCTCTGTGGAGCAGATCCCTTGTCCTTCAGAAGCTGCTGGTGTAATAGGCACCTTTAAATACATATTACATATAACCTTACTGCTTTTCTGTTGGTTTGCTGATTAACTGATAAGACAGCACTTCTCCAAAGGCTGTTGGCAGCTGGGCTTGCTGTGCTGTTTGCAAGACAAAGTATGACTAAAGTCTAGTTTTGATGGTGGGCAAAAATTAACTTAGAGCAAGGCTGATGTGGCCCTTTCATTCAAGCTTTCAGTTTAAGGAATCTTAATTTTTAAGATAAAGATACTATTCCATCTCTTTGCCTTCCCCCACCCAAATTAAATTGTGGCATGGCTGGATATGTTAGCTCTGCTAGATTTGCACGTACAACTCCAAGAAGAAAAAATACCCACCGATGTGTCAGTAACTCAAAGTACAAAGCAGTCTTAGCCGTGAGGCAACTGTGAAATGTGCTTTTTGTTTCACCAAGTCAGTGGTTTCTGTTTCTGAAGGTGGTGCTTGGAGGCAGCCATTTTGCTGGAAAGTGATGTCATTTGTAGCAAGGACAGGGCAAAAATCAGATGTGGAAGCTTATTTGCAAGAGGCAAAATTTCATGTAGAGCATTTTACTTGTTAGCACCTAATGATGCTTCTGATTATTTTTTCTGAAGCACATTAGGGATCTTGTTAGGGAGTTCAGCCCTTTTAGCGGTGCAGAACAGGTCATTTTGCAGCGAGATGACTTGACTTCACTGTTAGGCAGAAATGCCAATTTTTAATTTGTTTAGGCATGATTACATGGGGCTGGTTTGTATTCTACCACAAAATAAAAACGTGGTATTTTCCTGGGGAACTGTGTGAAATGTACACCAAGATACTGTTTAACGGAATTGGGGAGGAGAAAAGTAAACCTAAACTTAACTTTTGGTCCAATAAAAGTAAAAGAATACAACAGGTGAAATGTCAGATGTCTGATGTTTGCACACCTTGACAAAATTCTGTATATGAAATGGTCAACTTTATAGTTTAGTGGCAATTGCTTAACATGCACTTGCTTTATTCTGAAAATAATTGGATTATAAGCGCTTTGTATTTTCATTTTAGCACTGCTAGATGGATGAGTAAGAAAACTTCTTTCAACTACTATCTTGCCATGTTCATGGTCAAGGGTGCTTTGCATGGAACCGTGACTTCAAGTGTTCCATCTACATATTCCTTACCCGAAATCCTGATACTGTATTTGGGCTTTAAAGTTCTGTCTGATTATTCTGTACCTGAAGACAAGCATATCTTGGTAAAACCAAAATGCAACGTGACAATAGGAGACCCTGACTTGGATATTCTTACATGAAACAGTTGTGTTCCTTCAAAAGGAGAACAGGGTAAACGTTCTTTGGCTTTAGCTGCAAACTTTGTCTACTGGGAAAATAAATAAGCAACACCCTTCTACTAAGCACTAGGGGCCATACCTCAACTGCTGTGTCCAGTTCTGGGTTTCCCAGTACAAGAGACACTTGAAAAGACTGGAAAGAGTCCATCAAAGGTCCACTAAGATGGTTAAGGGACCAGAGCATCTCTCCTATAAGCAGGGACTGTTTAGCCTGGAGAAAAGAAAGCTTGAGGAGATTGTGTCAATTGTGTAGAAATATCTGGAGGGAGGATGTGAAGAAAATGGAGCCAGGCTCTTTTCAGTGATGTGACAAGATGCAATGGGCACAAACTGAAGCATAGGAGGGTCCACCTCAACATTAGGAAATGCTTTTTTAGTGTGAGGGTGACCAAGCAGTGACACATGTTGCCCAGTGAGGTTGTGGAGTCTCCATTCTTAAAGATACTGAAAAGCCATCTGGACATGGTCCTGGGCAACTGGCTCCAGGTGGCCCTGCTTAAGCAGGGGGCTTGGACAAAACAACCCGCAGAGGTCCCTTCCCATCTCAATGATTCTGTGATGCTGTGCAGTTAAAAGAGGTAATAATGAGTTTTTTCATAGTTTCTTGCCAATGTCTTGTCTTCTATTTACAGCTAAAATGATTATTTAGAAAGGTGCAATGTAAAATCTTGTATTTCATTTAATAGCCATCCTGGAATAATGTTCACAAAAATGCCCATATGCTGATTCCTACGCCAGATAAAGATGATGATCCAGTTGGCGTTGATTACTCTCACTTCATACATCTAAGTATTGTGCCAACTAGAGCTTCACCACTACCAGTTCTAGGGTAAGTGTGCCTTTTTGCCACTGCTTGTCTGCCTTCCTTTGGTCTTATGATTTGAGACTAAGCATATTGATCTGTCTTAGCTGGGCAAACAGAGAAGACGTGTGGAAAAACATGATAAACAAAGAAGAGACATACGTGAGGGATAAACTTTATATGCAAAAGCACCCTCTCCTGCAACCTAAAATGAGAACAATCCTTCTAGACTGGCTGATGGAGGTAAGCTTCGCTGTGCTTGTGAGTATTACAAGTGTGCTTTTGTTGAGGTGTACTAATAACTGTCATGAGTACGCTTCATGATCTTTGCGTGGCCCATTTAGCACTAAACACTCATCTTCATCTTAAAAAGTTTGTCAATGAATGGCACCAAACTTAAAAAAATTATAATGGATTGAGTTGATGGTGTACAAACAGACGATATATTCTGTTATTCATTTAGATTGATAGTGGATAATAACCAGTTTGTCTCTAAAGCTCCATGGGGTAAGCTTTTTACCATTTTTACCATTCACATTGCAGACAAAAGCTGCAGAAATGACTATGAAAGTCACTGAAGGAAGGTGTGGTGGCTTAGAGATCAAATGCATCTCAAAACTTCTCTCTGTAATTGGCATGTAGAATGTACTACAAGCTGTCATCTTGTATGTGAGGTTTTTTTGCTCTTTGGATGACTTGGTGGCATAGTCTCTGTTCTTAATTTTAAAGTATTTGTGAGAATTTTCTATTTTAAGGTGTTGGAATAATGCATCTTTGCAAAAATGAGGAACTGATGTTCTGACGTTGTTAGAACATGTGCTTGCATTTCCTAAAAGTTTCCTAAAAGGGTTTTTAGTCTGATCTCTTTTTTTTTTTTTTTTTTTTTTTGGGGGGGGGGTGGGGTGGGGAAATTGTTACTATAGTGGCAGTCATCTTGTGTCAAAGGAAACTGTTTAACTCATGCTCTTAGTTAACATGTTACTTTCACAATAGCAGTGAAGCAGAAAGCCAATATGAATTTTATGTCTGGCTCTTTTTTTTTTGCATACATCTGTAGCATCTGGTTTTGACTCTATAACACTGTTCTTGACCTTTGTAATCTCTGATGTCTCTCCAGGTTTGTGAAGTCTACAAGCTTCATAGAGAAACTTTTTATTTAGCACAAGATTTCTTTGATCGGTTTATGGCAACACAACAGAATGTTGTAAAAACACTATTGCAGCTTATTGGTATCTCTTCTTTATTCATAGCAGCAAAGCTTGAGGTAAGTATCTCTAGCTTTACTTAAACATAAAAATGTGAATGGATAGGCAGCACACTTACTGTACACTAGATGCATTTTGGCAAGCTTTATGGAGTTTGCTATGACTTTTCAGCTGGGAGACAGAAAAAAAGATCCTTTTTTCTCTTCAAAATTCCTCCTTTTTCTGTTTTTGGGTAGGTTTTTTTAAAGTGGCTAAAATTAAGACTAGCTAACATCACAGTGTATATTTTTAATTTTAAAAAGATAAGTGTTTTTGGTGCTAGAATAAATCTAAACTTTGTAATTGCAGTTGCCAAATGAGTGTTTCACTGGCTGTTTTACAGAGAGACCACTTGTTGCAATTCTGTTGTCAGTGGAGTCCCTACTGGATGATAGTCTGAGCTATTCTTTATTTACTGGAACAAATTGAACTCTTAAAGTACATAGTGCTTTTTAAGTTCTTACTGTTTGAGGGCTATTATTCTTCAATCTGTTCTTCTCAAGCAAGGGATAAAAGGCCTTTTCTTTAGGACGTATAAAAAAATCTTGATGTCAAATTATGGTACCATCTTAGTGCTGCTGTAGTCAAACATAATGCATGTTGTACTGATCTATCAAAAGTGAAAGGTGAAGGCTATGAGCAGGAAGATTGAAAAAGAAAGTTGTGTATATTAAAGGCAGAGGATAACACCATGAGTTAGGATAGGGGGGGTTGGTTCTTTTTCTTTTCCCTTCTATTTTGAAATGCTGAGGTAGTGGTGAGTTGTAGTTTGTTTTGTTTTTTTAAGCCTGTGAGACTAGTTACAACCTCTTCCACAAATTAAATATTTGATCTTGTATCTTTCAGGAAATTTACCCACCAAAGTTGCACCAGTTTGCCTATGTTACAGATGGAGCTTGTACAGAAGACGAAATCCTCAGTATGGAATTGATCATTATGAAGGTAATATTTCAAAGTGGACTCGGTTCTACTTCAGTTTTTAAAAACATACAGCATAATCGGACTAAAAGCAGAGAGCCTCAGTTAATCTTACGTGCTGCTCAGAGGCACAATTTCTCTTTCTAATTAGAAAACAGTGTTCTCTAGGTAACAAGTGAATTAAAGCATCCACCATTACAAAATGAATTGTTCCCCCACCTTATCAGCAGGAAGAGGGATAGGATTAGATTTGCTTGTTTCAAGGATGCCTTGACCAACTGGAATTCCAGCTTCTGACTTGGAGTAACTAAAGTTGCATCGTTTAAGTCAGAACTTTTTATTAATACTGAAGTCTCATGCATGTCTACTCTTGCAGGCTCTTAATTGGAACTTAAATCCACTGACTGTTATATCGTGGCTGAACATTTACATGCAAGTTGCATATTTAAATGAGCTTTATGAGGTATTGCTGCCACAATATCCACAGCAAATATTTGTACAAATAGCAGAGGTAAGACTGTTTTCTCTCCTCAAATGCTATTTCACCTGGAAAAAAGTATTCTTGTGACGGAAACATCTGTTGTCTTGTAGCTTTTGGATCTCTGTGTGCTGGATATTGGCTGCTTGGAATATACATATGGAGTACTTGCAGCTTCTGCTTTGTATCACTTCTCCTCATCTGAGTTGATGCAGAAAGTTTCAGGTATTGGCATTTATAAACTAAGTTTAATGTGTTTACAAATGTTAAGTCTTCATTCAGGCAGATAAGCATATGTCTTGTCTTGCAGGTTATGAATGGTGTGAGATAGAGGAATGTGTAAAATGGATGGTTCCATTTGCAATGGCTATAAGGGAAGTAGGAAGCTCCAAACTCAAACACTTTAGAGGTATAGCTCCTGAAGACTTGCACAATATACAGACGCACATAAACAGCTTGGATTTGCTGGTACGTATGTGCCTAATGAAGACACGTCTGTCTGTAAAATCTCTGAAGTCTTGTTTCTTTGGTTAGAACATGCAGTAAACTTAAGCGAAGCATTATCAGAGTGCGACTGAGTATATTCAGATGATAAAAGGTGTAAAGTTCTTGGGACAGCCTTGTCTTGGGCCTGACTTATTCAGTATTTAGTTTGAGGTGATTGTGACTTAAGCCTCTCATCTCAAACAGCAAATAATTACTCAAGAAATCAGAAGCATATCTCTACCCTTTGGGATACTTCAAATACCTTATGTTAGACCTCTCTGTATAGGAAATACAGGTAATACAACCTTGCCTGGTAAAAAAGAAAGTGAAGACTGATCACTTGAGTGATCTTATGGGACTGCTATGTTACAGTGGGGTTTGACAAGAAGTTGAGCAAGAGTGGTTTTTAGCATGAGAAACATGCAAAGGATCAAAATCTTGTCCAACAAATTGTAGTTCATCTAAGCTATCGGGGGTGGGTGGGTGTGTTCTATTTATTTAGGTGGTTTAATTGCAGTAGAAGTTACAGCTCTTCCTCTTCAGTTGCTTCTGAGTTTTGCTGACTTGAAGATACAAGTACCATAATGCTGATCATCAGATCCCAAAAGTTAATACTGATCTCTTGGAGTTCACTAACTATTGTGTACTGCATGATTTATCAGTTACTGCTGGGGAGTTGGATACAGAGATGTATTTCTATATCGGCAATCTATCAAGTTATAGAACACTGAATTACATTGATCTGTTGCATAGATGTACCAAAGTAAAGAGATTATGTTTTCTTCTCCTTTTCCTATGCTTTCAGGACAAAGCTCAAGCAAAACAAGCCATGTTGGCTGAGCAAAATAGGACTTCACCTTTCCCAACTGGTGTCCTTACACCACCACAGAGTAGTAAGAAACAGTCTTCTGGACTGAAGCCAATATGACTTTAGAAACTGTTGACAGACAGTTTTGCTGAAGTGCCTGTTCTGCTGGTTCTAACTCCTGCTCCATTATGGAAATGCTGCCAGTGAAGTTCATAAGCTTTTATGGAATCTGAAAAGGAAACCTTACTTTTTTCGTGACAGAAGAATTTTTCTATTTGAAATATTTTTATTGAACATTAAAGTATTTTTAAAGAAATGGATCAAGTACACCAGCCACTTAAAAGAACACCGAAGAGTGCTCCAAATGCTGCTATGGAGGGTGATGCTTGATGTGATCAACTGTTCAGAAAAAGGGCTTGAAGTTTAGGTTAGTTACTGTGCCTGTTTGTCCTTTGGATAATCTGCAGTCATACTGTCCGCTGTTGACAAATGGGTAAAAAGTGCTGTGGAAGACAACATTTCAAAGCCTCTTTTTCAAATGGTTGGCTTACAACTTGATGCCTTTTTAAAACCTCTTTATTGTAAATGCTGCTATGTCTCTGTGTATCCATTTTTAATAAAAATGCTGTCTAAGACAGCTGGTTTTATGTATATTCCTATTTTTCTTTTAATTACGGTCAGCTAAGGTTTTTCAGCCTGTGACCACTAGCAGTGTGGGAGTTGGGGATGAATTATGTAGTAACTATTGCTTTATTTATTTACCACTACTGGCTTATGGATTGGAACTTTCTTTTTGGATACCAAGATAAAATTGTCATGTTGGGCTACATGGATTTCCTTAGGCAGATGCAGCTGGCTAGGGAAGAGATAATAAACATGACAAGTACATGGGGAATCCCTCCACAACACATTTCCTAATGATCAGCATATTGGGAAATTCTTGAGTGAGTCTGATTGTCAGGCTTAATAGCAAGAAGTGATCAGCAGGAAAACCCTGCCTTTTCATCAAAACATCATTTAAACATTGGGATTCTGGCATAGTAATTTGGCAATTAATCATCTGTGCAAAATTGAACTCTGAAGTGGTGTGTGCCTTTACAGGAGTTGTCCTTGACCTTTGCAAGGTCTGAGAACTTGTGAAGTCATAGTAAGGAGTTTTCTGGAAAGTTATGGTTCTGGGGAAAGGGGGAACGGAAATAAATGTAAAAAATGGTTGCTTGTTTTTCTTATGATGTTCACTTTGAAGGACTGTTCAACAACACTGAAAACTTTTCTGAGACTACGAGGATTCGTCGTGTCCTCCTGCAGATAACTTAAATGCTACAACACTTATTTCAGGAAGCTCCTACTCTGCTGTTGGTAATTTTTTCTAAACAGTGAGGCTTTTCCCAGCAAGGCAGTGTGTTTGTGTTTTGGATTTTTAAGTTATTCTCCCTTTTGCTTTTCCCTGACCCAGTATTCTGATAAATGTTAAAAGCTTTAATAAAAACAGCTATGGTAACTAATGGTAAGCAAATTATTTGGTGCTTCTGGCTTTTTTTTTTTCTTCCCTTGTAGTGGATGGTTATGAGTTTTGTGCTAACAAAATAAGTATAAATGTTAGCTGAACAAGTTTGCTGGTGCCAGTTCAGAGAGGTTTTAATCTGAGAACTGCATGTCCTAGACAAAGGAATGTTATATTTGCATCTTACTGAAAAGGTTTGTAACATTGGAGGAATTGTCAAGGCACACTTTAGTACTTTGTCCTTAAGTTTAAAACACAAAACAGGAGCAGGGGACACAGAACAGTAACCTCCCTGGAAGATAATCTCTAGGCTCAATTCCCAAATTGCCAGCCAAGCTTCAGTACTACTCCTTTTGCTGTTACTTTTCAGTATTTAAGTATGTGTTTCATCTGTTTCCAAAAAAAAAAACCAAACCAACCCTGAAATTGTAACTGGCCTCTTATAAACAAGGATTACATTTTCTTTATGACTCTTAACTGTTCAAGAAAATGTTCTGTAATTCTAGATATGAAGAATTCTAACTTTCAGTTTAAGCTAAATATGACATTATAGTTAATGCCTATTTGAGAGTGGATGCAGGTGTTCCATGTGTTCTTTGGGCTGTGTGGGAAACCTGTATCTGAAAAAGATATATATATATATCTGTGAATGAAACTGTTCAGATAGCAGGCCTCTTTCTAAATTGGATCTCTGTTTCAGATGGTAATCCTCCTAATTTTATAACTCCCTGCCCCCAGAAGTTTAACCTTGATTTCGATGGGAAGCAGTCTGTTCAGAGCACGGAGACGGCAGCTTGGCAGCTTTGCAGGTAGGAACGCAATCATGTGCCAGGGGTGCGGTACTTTCCAGCAGGGGTGATTTTAAAAGCTATTTTCTTACTTTCTCATTTTTCTCTCATGCTTCAAGCATCTTTGTTTCTGGTTGTCTTGCGACATGTGGATGCTTCTGTCTCGGTGTGCTGTCTTTCTAGGGTAGCTTGAATAAATTATGCGCTGATTGCCACAGGTTGAAAACCATTTTAGGGAGGAACGGTGCAGCTGATTTTAAGGAAGATAGTTGTCCTTATTGGAAAAAATAAACAATTAAAAACCAAAACAAAACCAAGAGAGAATTGTCTCCGTATTTCTTTGCCTGAGGATGCCATTCTAAATTCTCTCTGGTCCTGGACCAACCTGGAGGCAGATTGATGGCAGGTGGGGAGAAGCAAGTGGGCAGTTCTGCTTGGCTAGGGAAGAGACAAAGGTGTCATGTGTTTACAAGGGGGCTGAAGGTAATACCAAATTTGAGTTCCCGCAAGCTGCTTCTGATTCTAAGCAGGTTACCTGCGAGGTGGGAAGGGCAGCCCCAGAGCAATGGGTGAGGCTGCTGTCCTTGGCACGGGAGCGTGGGGACCCCCAGAAAGCAGTTTAGCTTAGCTGGGCATTGCTGCATGCTCCTCAGCTGGGAACTCTCTCCCTTTAATAGCTACAGACCAGCGTAAAGCGTGCTGCAAGGTAAATTGAACTCTGTGGTAACCCAGGTGGCATATGATTATCTTCCTCCTCCCAAAAGGTTTGTCATAACCACGTATCGACACCTCACCTTGGTCTGAAAGCTGGGGGCATCGGAGAAAATCTGAACACGAGAAATCCAGTGCTGGTTTTGTATTCCGGCTGCTCTAAGGTTGAATGTTGGCAGTGGCTGTGGCTGGGTTGGAGGGAACAGCCCCAAAGGAGGGACCTGGGGCCTGGGGGTGGGCTTGGCGAGGGGGAGCGCCGGGGAGCAGAAAGGGTGAGGATGCGGAGGTCCGTGCTGGGTCTGCCAGATGCTGAGCTGCTGAGAATGTTGTCGTCATCTCACAGCAGCTCGTAGAACCAGCTCTGCGTAGCTCATCTCCTGTAAAGCAGCGGGACGGTCTGCCTGGGGCTGTCTATCAGTTTCTCGGTCTCAGGTCAGCATCTTCTCTTGGTTCTCAGGAATTACAGCATGAGAGGTTTTATTACATCCCTGCTTGCGTGGGGCAGAGGTAAGCAGCCGGCATGAGTTCCATGGAGTGCTTGGGCAGGTACACAGCCGGGCACCCCACGGGAGCTGCAGGCCCTGCGAGCTCTCCTGGCCTGGCTCACGTTTCTCTCGATGCTGGGTGCCGTTCCCTTCGCCTACAGCACAGCCGGCTGGTCTCGCAGCAGCCTGAATTCGGCCGGCCGGGTAAAATGTGCTGCCTCTGACTGGGCTGGGTGCGGAGCTGGGTGCAAGCGTAGGAGCCTTACCGCAGCATCGCCTCGGGGGAGGCACCGGGGCACCTGAACTTCAGCTTGGGAGCGACCGAAGGCCACAGCTGGCTTTCCCCCAGGCTTTCGTGGGAGTAACATCCACTCAGGGTACTGCGAGGTTGGGTAAAATCCATTAGGAAACTGTCAGGGGGCCCACGTACGGTGCAGTGGGGCAGCTGGCAACTGCACAGGTTGGCATTGGACGGACCCGCTGCCGCTTCACCTTGTTTGTTGGCATCGATCGTCTGTTTTGGGAACGTGCTTTCTCCGGGTATTTAACAACATGCGTTTAAGGCGTTAGGTTACTCATACCCTCATCTTCCGAACCTTACCCTCCCCTCAAAAAAAGGGAGACGCCAGCATATACTGTGAAATAACACGGGTTAATTGTCTATCCTTGAATTTGCTGGGGATGAGGCACTGCGGCTCCTCGCTGGCGAGGCTGAGGTCAGCTTGACCTGGGCTCTTGTAAACTCTCTATAGAGATCTGCTGGGGCTGGGCACGTAACTCGGGCACGCGGCTGGGGCGTGTGGCACCGCCGGTGGGAAGCAGCTTGGCTCTCTTTCCTCTCCTGCTCCTGCTGCCCTCGCCCCGGCCGGCAGCGCCCGTGCCGTGGGGTGCAGACCCACCGAGGGGGGTGGGCAGGCAAGGTGGAGTCACCGAGACATCTGGAGGTCTTGTTTTATTTTTTTAACTATATGAAACCTTACTTTTGCGAGGCAGGAGGTGATGACTAAATACAAATGCAAGAAGACCTTAATGTCCGCTTCTTGCCGTTATAGCATTCGATTTCTAGCTAATTTGTGAAACTTCTGTGCTTTGAAGTTAAGGCTCTGGCGAAGCAGTAACTTGGCTTGAGTGGTTGAACAGTATTTTGGAGATGGGCTCTTTCAGCCACACTACCTGCAAACAAGTCACGTTATGTCTTACCTTTGAAGTACAAAACCCGTTTCTCACAAGTTTTGAGTAAACTGAAGCAACTTATACTTAATCAAACATTTAATTAAGACTGCAGAATATTGCGATACTACATAATCTGTCTCCTTTTGGTCTCTTGAAATAATCGGCTCATGCCAAGCACAAAAGGATAAATTTGTGTACGAAGCTTTTAATTTCTGTTTATGGTGAATTTGAGATTATAAAAAGGAGTAAAGTATTCTTTGTAGACTGAATAAAACCAGGGTTTTCAAAACTCTGTAGACTGGCATGTTTGAGGGCAAATTAGATCAACGGCTATCAAGGAAGGAAGGAAGGAAAACCTTTCTGATCCCAGGGGGCTTTGGTCCTACAGCTGCTGGCAATTCAGGGGAGCAGACTGTCTATTGAAACTGCAAATCTACTTGAAAACTGGTTTTGTTTTAGTACGCTGATATTTGACGTTTCAGCAGGGCTGCACTAATAATCAAGGGGGGAAAAATATGAAAGGCCTATTTCTGCTCGGCTTAGGATATGTTGATTGCCTGGGATATAAGGAAAAATGGTAAGGCTGCACCCTAACCTTCCTTTTGCCAGTGGACCCTGGCCAAGTAGACCTGTTCTTCCCAGGCATTTCAGATAAATATCTGCTTGTTTGAACTGAGGAGGCTGCTGTTGACATGTCAAGGACCTGAAAATCCCCTGCTCCGTGGCATGGGACTAAGGTGTTGGGTGCACCAGCCTCTGCCCCTGGGACGGAGGAGAGCCTGCAGCTGCCCAGCAGGACCTTCTCCTTCCTTGAGGGGCAAGTATTTCCTTTATCATGTTTCCCTGTGATGCCTTATGAGTCTCAAGTGTTACATTTCTGACTTGGGCTTGGCTAGAGAAATAAGGGTTTAGCTGCTTTCTTAAATTCCCATGAGCATGGGAAAGAGGAGGAGCTAGCGTTTTTACGGACAGTGGCCATGGTGGGGAAACAGTTCACTAAATCTGAATGCGCTCAATGTCTTTCTGGCAACATTGCGGTTGGTCTTCACTTTGTTTAAAAAAAAAAAAAATGCAGCCACGTGTGCTAATAGAATTTTAATCTATAAAGGCAAAATCGAAGTATCAAATGTTCTGTTTTTTACAAACTGTATGCAGTAAAATCCTTGAAACTGAAATGATACTGGGTTTAATCATGAGCGAAATGATTTTCCTGGGAAAAGCAACAAGCCTTAACATTTTCTGGAAACTCATGCAGCAAAAGGCCACGTCACAGATACGATTTTCCTGGTACTAAAGCATATCTTGGTATGTTGTATTTTTTTGCATTGGAGGCAGTTTCTTTTTTTCAGTAGGGCCAGGGGGCCAAAGTAACTCGTATACAGGTGTGAGCTTTCAGAAGGCAACCACGGCGCACATCGCTGGTGTAAGGATGTGAAATCCGCTACGGCTGGGAGGGCGAGACTGCTGCTGGTCAGCACGAGCAGGCAGCACACACCACTGGATCTAGGATTGCTGCTTTTTTCCTTAAATGTGGATGGAAGAGGCCTCACGTAGAACTAAAAATAAGTGGCTTGGCTGGAAATTAGGCATTCGTTGCAAAGTGAGTAAAAATGTAATAAAGCTGTGTAGGGAAGGGTTTGGGGATTTTTTTCACCCTACAAGGCAAAAGGAGAAGCAGGGACAGCTGCCATTTGCCAGGTTGTCGTGTTCAGGCTCCAGTTACATGAACTTACCTGTGGCGTGCCTGCGTGTGACTAGGATAAATGGTTTCAGCATTCTTGGACTGAATCCCAGAGACAGAAAAGAGTGCTTTATTTTGTAATTCTGCATACGGTGTTTGGATATATCCTTATTTTCCAAGGGGGGTACTCTACCAAGATGCTCAGTGCCTCAGCCCAGTTTTTCTGAACATGAAGAATTATTGACTGTGACAAGAGTTAAAAGATAACCTTTTTATTTTTTTTCCCCACCCTGATATTTGTCTTCCAAGTACTTACCAGATGTCAATGTAATATTTGGATTGTGCAGCTCACAGTCAGGTTTGGTTGTTCACTTTAAGGTCGGTCTAGAGAATAAACAAGTTGCTTTCTCACTTCAGCCAGATCTGCAAAACGTTGCTTTCTGGCATTTATACAGCAGATGTTTCTGGGCTTGCAGGAGCATCCCCTCTTACCTGTACCAGAATGATGAGGATGATGTTATTCGGGCACAGTAGAGTGCAACTGAAAACCTTTTCGCCTGTTGGTTTGGGAAATCTGGTTGTCAGCCACAGGCTTGCAAGAGCGAAAAAAAAATGTTTTAATTTTGGCCAAAATCTTGCAGAATGAAGAATGCACTGCAGAAAGGTTAGCTGATCCTGCGAGGTTTTATTAGTATTCTGGGCTTCACTCAGGAGATTAATAATGGCCACAGACAGTGTCTCTTCATATTAAAGTGTCTTCACATGAGTAGTTTGGGTGAGTGCAAAAGGACTGTAAGGCACAAGCAAGCTGTCTTGTCTCGCCCCAACTGACAATGAGTCAACACTTTAATATAAAGAAGAGACAGTTGGTAACAGTCATTAACATAACAAAGTGCCCTATAGATCACTCAAAATTCATCTGACTGTTTTTAAGCAAATGTTTTCCCCTGAGAAGTGACAACAGAACAATTTGTGTAATGTTAGGCTGCCCGGGCCATCCTGTTCCGCTGGGAGCGGGAGAGGCGCTCCTGCGGGATGGCTGGTCCTGGAACCTCCTAATAGAGGATGGGATTTGCTTGCAGTGACAGTGTGCTGATTTTTTTTATTATTATTATTTTTTAGCCTGATTTCCTATCAAAACTGGATTTGTGGGATTTTTTGGTGGTGTGTCCCTGCCACCTTCCCTGTCTGTTGCTTCTTCCATTGGACAACTGCAAGAAGATCTGACTTTGGTTAATATAGATGAGAAGAAAAATGAGTCAGAGGGGCTGGTGACCCTCTGTGTGATGGAGGGGCACAGGACTGGCACCGTGCTCTGCACTTGGCCTGACCCCAGGCGAGTGACAGCGGGGGCTCCGTGCTGGCAGGACAAAAGGTGGGAATCAAGGGGGAAGAGGGGAAGAGGGAATCGGGGCTGTAGCACTGGCAGCCGTGGTGTACATCTGGTATTGACGGGAGATGAGCAGAGGCTAATCCAAGGAGGGAGGCAACACCATGCTCAGGAGCGGGTCTGTTAGTTTGGCGCTCATGGAGAAATGTGCTTGACTTCTTCACGGAGCATCGTGCTGCGCTGGTGCAAGAAATGCATTGGTTGCCCACACCAAGAATCCATCGTGTGTCTGCCCAGAACAACCCGGCTGTGTCATCGCTCCAGCTTGTGTGTGCTCTGGCACGTACAGGTTGATGGCAGCACATGCCGTAAGACTCCAGGTTTCTCCGGCAGTTCCCAAGGGCTGCCTGCCAGTGGCGAGAGGGCTGGGATGTGCCGGCGGCAGGGTTGGACCCTCCTGCTGCCCAGTGGCCGTCGCTCCCCGGCAGCCTGCACGAACAGAAACCGCATTTCCCAGAGCTGACGTAGCGGAAAGGTTCGATGAAGGTAGATGGCGGGAGGCTGGGACACGTTGCTGGCTGGCAGCTGGGTGGCACCGACCATAGAAACACCAGCACAGCCCAGGCAGGGGTGAGGGGGCTTTGAGGGGCATCACTTCACTGCTTCTAGTTGCGTACCTGGCTTTGCTGGGTGCTCACAGGTGGGTCATCGCCTCGAGGGTGGCTGCAGGCCCATGGGATGCCGGGATGGCTCTGTGTGTGGTGGGACCTGTTGCTCACGGGCATGGGAGAGAAGTCCCTGCCTCTGCCCCAGCTGTTGGTGCCGGAGGGGGACCGGTGGGACCCCTTCCACCTCTGCCCACCGCGGCCGGGGTGGCCGTGCGTGCTGGGCGGTCGCCTCTCCGGGACGCGGGGGGAGCATGAATGCGTCCCTTTGTGCAGGGCTGTGCTGGGGGCCGCACGCTCCTTCAGGGATGCGGAGAGCGGGCTGGAAGGCACCCGGGTGGGACCTGGCTGGGAGAGGGGCCGTGGAGCTGGTGGGAGCATCTCGGTGCCCCCACGCTCATTGACTTAATTGGGGCTGCGCTGCAGGGCTGGAGGAACGCAAGATGGCCGGGATTCTCACGGCGTGGGGAGGCTCGCCGCGAGGACCGGGACCCAGCCAAATCATTAATGTCAATTAAGTACAGAATGTGTAGATTACTGACATGTTATTGTTAGGGCTCTAAAGGAAATATAATTAATAAACCCCCCCCACCCACACCAAGAGGCAGCCCTTTGTGTTCCCTGTGCTTTCCCCTGCCGGCAACGTCTATCTCCTCCCACAGCCCCACGCTCCTTTCAGCAGCCTCGGACAGCATTAACATTTGAATTAACATAAAATCACTTTCTGAGATCTGTTAACATTTCTGATGTTGCCATACTTTGCCTGATCATTGCGTTTTTTCTGTCGTTTTGAGCTCGGTGAGGTTTGCTTTTTTTTTTTTTTTCAAGTGATACCAAACATCAACCTATTATACCGCAAAAATCACGTATTTATTTAATGATTTCCCATTGGTATCTTTGTTGCTATGATCCAAAGCATTAAATAGAAGCTAGCACGTTAACTCTGTGTTGTTCTACATAATAAATTTGAATATCCCACGATAAATATTTTTAACGGGGATTTTCTGAATAAAATGCATTCGTGCCAGGGTATTAGTAATTACTTAAAATCAGTTTTTGACATTTAATGTTGACATCTAAAATATTTCCTTTAATTTTTGGTTGCCTCTGCAGACAGAAATGATGGCATTCGTCCTAGGGAAGGCTGGGTGGACAAATAACACTTTTACTCATAATGAAATGAAAAGCAATAAGGAAAATGTGCTAAATGTCAACAGTAAAGCATATCTTCTCTTCACATATTATGAGGAGAATATACCCCAAAAAATGCATACACACAAAAAAATCCTTTAAGTGACTTAATATGTTTGAATATTAATGGTTTGAATGTTAATCCATTGCAATGGTTCCATTTTTTGAAAATTGGCTATTTAAATACTTTATTACCTCAATAAATTCTCTGTGGTCACTGTGGTAGCCATAGTATGAAAAATAATAATCATAAATCTGAATTTACAAAATCTCTCCAAAATTGCGCAGTTTTGCTAAGAGAAACAAAAGATAAAGTATATATTATTTAACTCGATATATTTTGTCCTTGCAGGAGTTGCTTGTCTGAAAAACCAGCAG
This sequence comes from Falco punctatus, assembly GCF_963210335.1. NCBI lineage: Eukaryota > Metazoa > Chordata > Aves > Falconiformes > Falconidae > Falco > Falco punctatus. The sequence goes on along the minus strand of NC_137594.1, from coordinate 14,162,065 downwards.
ATGGAGTCTGTTGGAGGACACGAGGGTCTGGCAGCACCCTGAGAAACCAGCTAAAAACCTTTGCCATGTGAGATGCAGTCTGGAAACCTCTGCTAAAGACATTGGTTGACGCTGAAGCATCTGCATTTGCAGAAAGCAGCTTTGCTGGGAACCTGGGTGAGTCGGTATGGGATACTGTGCCCCTGCTAGGAGGGATTTGGCCAGGACTGGTCTAAGATGGCTTGTACCATCGCTGCCCCTTTCTGCTGGATGGTGGCAAAACCAGCGGGCTTCGGTTTCAGCACAGCCAACTGGCATTTTCCAGTGTGAGCAGCTTTGCACTGAACTGTGCAACAGTACAAGAGCCGGGGGGCGGCGAGGCGTGCTGGGACGTGACGGCTGCCCTGTGCCCTGCGGGGCTGCAGCCTTGCTGGGCGAGCATCGCTGCCGGGAGCGGGGGGTGGTCCGAGGGTGCCGGAGGGCCCCAGGAGCTGCCCCGTGGCACAGCCACCCTGCGGGGCAAAGCCGTGGGGTGGTCTGAAGGGAAAGTGAATGCGATGCTCTTATCTTTCTGCACAGGTGCCGTTCAGTGCTGTAACAGATGTCTGAAGGAGGCTGTGATGTTTCGTGTCGGAGAGCATCTCCATGGATGCTGGGGTGCAGGAAAGGCTGGGGCAGAGCCTGCAGGCAAGGCTTGTGTCTGCGCTCAGGTGGGGTGGAAAAAACCCCTTGTTCCTTCCCTTCTTAGTTTTTACAACTTTTTTGTTAAAATAATTATGAGGAAAATCATTACGCGCCTCCACACTTCTGCATCTCTGAGTGTGTCTCATTATGCACAAACACATCTTCATCCCTGAATATCCTGGGGTTTTTCACAGGCATAGGACTGTTATTTGCAAGTGTCAGTGATTGCTGGGATGTTCTTTGGGCAGAGCTGGCCACTCAGACAGCAGGGTGGCAAAGCAGAGGGAGAGGATACTGCAGCTCCCTGACACTTGGCCATAGCAGGAGGGTTGTGCTCAGGCGCTTTGCACAAAGTAGTGGCCAGCAGGGCCTGCAGGAGAATGGTGAGCATCGCCTGTGTCCCGGAACTGTGGTGCTTGGCAGTTTTATGGTAATAACACTAATTTTAAGCAGAAGAGGGAAGACCGCCCCACCTCTGCCTTTTTTCATTCCCAAGAAGTCTATTCCTCCTCATTTTCAGCTCATGCCCCCTCAAGGCACCTCTCATCCACGCCTGAAGGTCCTTGTGCAGGTAGCTGGGGACGTTACCTGCCTTTGAATTTCTTTGGCTGCATTGTCACTCAGCTAATGGCATGCAACAAAAGTAGACCTCGGTGAGGCAAAATATGAGAAGGCTGGTAAAATACTGACCTGTGTAAATCAATGACAAGTTTTGCCATTATTCTCTTCTCTTTCACTCTTATGACCAGAGTAACCTGTGCGTACTGTCTTAGATAAATGTCTTAGCCTTTATCCAGGCTGCTCAGCCACATGTATTGTGCAAGGACAAGGAAAAAAAAACAAAAACAAATTACTCTAGAGTCCTTCATGAGCCCTGGGAACGGGGACATGGCAGGAGCGTGCCCAGGCGGCAAGCACAGCACAGACACCCCCTTTCATGGGGTGCAGAGTCCCAACCCATGTATGCAGGGACCGGTCCTGGGGTGCCCTTGCCCAGCTCAGAGTCGGGCATCTCTGTAGGTTTCAGGAAGACAGCAATGGGATTAGTTTTGCTGCTCAACCCTCAAAAAGCTGAGCACCCTAACTATGAATTACAGCCTTTCCTTTCATATCTGCAGCTGAGTTTGACATGTGTAGCTGCAGCTGGCCCTACCTCTACAGTTTTATTTGATAAATCTGATTGATGAGGGTTTTTTAATTCCTCTCAATCTCTTTAAATTAAAAAAAAAAAAAAAAGAGAGAGAGAGAGAAGTTGAAAAGAGCTGTAATTGCGACTGAGCACTATAGAAACCTACAGCCAGCAGGCATGCTTCAAAGGGAACAGGGCCAGCCTGGACCCTTTCGTTGCTGGCTAGCCAGGGGCTTCAAATGTGCCTGCATGGTGACCGTGTTTTAATTTTGATCCATACCAAAATACCTTAATTGGAAGATACTGGGATGTTTGATGCATATGTCCTCTTCAATTCAGTGAGCAGACACCGTTGTTAGAGTGGACGCCAGAGGTGGTCTCGAGCGCGGCGGGGTGGGTGTCCTGCACCAGGCTTCCCCAGCGCGGGCAGGCACAGCCCTGCCTCCTGCCCCCGGAGCTGTGCTTTGGGTTGGGGTGGTGACAAGGAAAAGTTTCCTCCTCGAGGAGCAAGAGACCTGCCTGGTGCATGTAAAGCCCCGACGCTTAGCAAGCAGCTGGCTGGCAGCCCACCGCTGGTGCTCCTCTGGCACGCCGCGTGCTCCAGCCTGGCCGGGCAGCCGGCAGGGGCATGGCTCCCCTCTGCGCTCGCATGGCAGTGACCCCTCTGTCCCTTGCGTCCTCTCACCCTGTGGTGTGGCTGCTGCCTGGGCTGCTTCTGGGCAGGCACAGCCAGCTGCCTGCATGCCCTCCTGCTGCCGCCCATCGTGTCCCTCCACACCCCGTGGGATGGGCACAGGGCACGGAGAGCAGCAGCCTTCCTCTGCTTTCCCCCCACCTTCCCTGGCACGCTCCCCTGCATGGCCGGCAAATTAATCAACGAATTCTCATTAGTGACAATGCACCTTGCACCGAACTCTACACTACCAATTAAAGTTATCAGTTCTGATCAGCAAAGGTACTCAATGCCGGTCAGAACTGAGAACAGCTACTAAACTTACGGACTCAACGTGTTTAACGCAGCTGTGGATTAAAGCAACTGATGTATCATCTTTGTGCCTTTAAAACGCTGATCCTCAGGATGCGGGTCTGGACCAGCTCCTGTGTGTCTGGAATCTTTTTTCACCTGATCAGGACAGATCTGAGCATCAAAACTCCAACTGTTGCCCTTGAATGTCTATCTCCTCAGTAATTTTTTTTGGTTCAGCTGATTAATTCTACAAGATGATTAATTATTGTGTAAAAATAATTTTGTGTTTGTTACATTGGGGCGTAAGGATTTGTCCCTTTATTTCCTGATCCTGCAAAAGGACACTAGCAAAGCATTACTGTTTTTCACTGAATTCTGCTGTGGATTCTCATGTGGCTTTTTCTCAGCATGCTCACCAAATTTGGTCCTTAGCTTGCAGTCTCCACAAGGCATTATCAGTCCATGTATCCATGCTCTGGAGAAGGTGTTCAGCATTTTTCTGTTCTAACATCACGCCACCGAAGGTTGCATCCAAACAATAATTGACTGTTAGGTTAACTTGTCCTGGAAAATACAAAAAAGATGCTTCATCCTCTTTTAGTCAGTCTGAGTTCATTCAAGAGGCATGAACGTCGGCATTCCTCTGCAGCAGGAGTGACCTGTGTCTGCTCGATGCATAGCAGTGGTTTAAAAAGCTAATAGTATGTTTGAACTAAGAGCGAGAGAGAATATGGAAGAATATTATAATTGTGCGTAACAGAGATGTCTATAATTAAAAATGGAATTCTCTGGCATTGGAGCAGAAATAGCAATTTTCTACCCAGTGAAGCTCCAAATTATTTTAGAGGGAATTAGATGTATTCTCCTGGACGGTGATCACTCTGAAAGATTTTTTTGATGCTAAACTGTATCTGAATATTGGAAAGAGCAAGCTGTGTTGTCCTCTCACCTGCTGCTAGCTTGGAAGTGGAAACTTCGGAGACAAAAGTGTCATAGCTTTTGGATTTGTCACACAGTTGTGTTCTCTCTCCATGTGATTATAACGTGGGAAATGCCTCCTACAACCACTGTATATCCTCATGCATGTGTTTTTCCCTGTGTTTAAGCCAAGATGGCTCTTGGCTTTATGCGCAGTTGCATCCTGAGAAGCTACTTTTACAGGTCAGTGGTTGAAAGGTGCAGGAGGTTCCTTGTGCAGGACAGCCAGTTCTGTCAAATGGAGACCATGAGCAGGCTGAGCGCTCATGACCTGGGACACCAGTGTGCCCAGGAGCTGCATGGCTTGGGGGTTCCCAGAGATGCTGCCTCACAGTCCCTCCAGCACAGCAGCAGAACTGAAGAACCCCTCTTTTTTTGCTCCTTTCCCCCCCTATTTGTTCAAAATCGGCTTGTGCTGTAATCGGCCTTTCCAGCATAACCCCCAGAACGATCCTGGCTTTCCCAAACCTGATCTTCTGCATGCCAGAAGGCTGCCTAGATGGGCTCTGGAGATAACTGCAATGAAGTATTTGGGATATGTGTGTGCTAGCACTGGCACTAGGTTGCCCTCTAGTTTTATTTCCACTACAGTTCACTCAAGGCTGTTGCCATCCAGCCCAGGTTTGTCTGAGCAGTGCGCCCGTGCAGCTTTCAGGCAGGGAACCTTGTCTCACACCAGGTATCAGCCTTAAGGTAAACTGTGTTTGTGTGATTGACTTTACTGAATGGGGGAAAAATTCAAGTGATCACTTGCTCACTGAGAAAATATCCTGGTGAGCTGGCTCTGTCCTGGTCCCATTGGTACAGGGTGCTGGTGTTGCTCCACCAGACACGGCTGAGCATCCTTCGGAAAGGTGGTGGAGGGAACGCTGGCTCCTCCAGCTGAGCTTGGCTGTGGTGTGTTTGGTGTAAATCATAAGGAAGGGATTGGTGTTTGCCTCCATTAGCTCTGATATACATATTGCTGCTCTGCCCTCGCTATTGACAGAGTGTTTTTCTGCTCGGCAGCCCAGTGCCAGGCGCTGGCAGCCTGTTCCAGTGCAGAGGCTGCCTGACCCAGCCTCTGACCTGGTGGTGTGGAGAAGAAGGTTGAGTCTGTGCTTAATGTATTGGGCGGGCACCCAGGGGAGCCTCTGCAATTCCCAGCTCTGCCACCAGCTTCTACTGCGACCTGGGATAAATCATTTAATCTCCTTCTGCAGCAACTCCCCTTTTGGGGACAGAGGTGGGAGCAGCAATAACAGCCTCCTCCGTCTTGTCTGATCTAGGGCTATACTTTTAATGCGGTGTGGCACTGGATATCTTCTATTTAAGGGGCTGCCGTCCCCAAACAGGTCTGGTTTTACTGGGCACTGAAGACTTAAACCCACACCTGAGCAGGGCTTGCACCGAAGCTGAAGCATCAGGGCTTTGCTGTGGCATGGCAGGTGATAAAGCACATAGTTGCAAGAGCCTGGCAGTGCTTCTGGTCCCTCCGCCTCTCCCCTCGCTGGCTGTGCCCTGCTTTTCCCAAGGAAACTCTCCAGCTGTCCCTGATGTCTGTGTTAAAGCAAGAGACAGCCAAATGCTGCCCTACCTAGCAGCACGGGGAGGTCAGGTGAGGGAACATATTTTACTTGCAGAGCTGACATAATTGTTTAAAGCAAACAGACAGCTCAACATTTTTGCTAACTTGGAAAATCTGGCATCTCTGGAGAACGTGTTTGGACTCAGCAAGGCCATTTTCACAGGCAAAGCGTTGTCATTAATCTGCATGTTTGGCATTGCTGCTGAAGAGCCTCCTTTTTGCTTTGAATGAGATGTATATTCATGGACCGAAAGTTGCCTGGTTTTGTTTTTATGCCGGCCGCGTGGTTTTGATGGGGTGGGATCTCTGCACGCAGGCACTCAGCTCTCCCAGCTGCACCGGCACAAAAGCTCTGGTCACTGCTGCTGGCTTGTCGAGCAGAGCCTGAGCTGTGATTGTATCCAGGCCAATGCAATCATATCACCTGCCAGTCTGGGGAAAAATAGGGTCTAAATAAGATGACGAGTGAGTGATGTGGTCAGAATTAAAAGGCTAAACAGCATCTTCCCCTTAATGAGCTCTGTTTAACATGTGAGAAGCCCACATGTGCTTTTTCTGTATTCTGACCAGCGAGGAGCCTTACCCAGACTTCATACAATTCATCACGGCCGATTTGTGCAAGGCATATTTGAGATGTAAGATGTGTGACTCAACCTCTTTTATTCCCTCATTAATTTTCTATTCTGCCTGAAATGGGTTCTTAGAGCGCTCATCACCAGGGTACGAGTGCTGGTGAAAATGGGGCGTCAGGATTTCTGCACTTATTTTTGTCACTGCGGTTGGATAGAGGGGCAGCCGTACCACACCTGGGGTAGGCAGGCTGGGGGACCCGGGCCACCAGCACCTCCCTCCACCTGCGACTGCCCCTGCGCATCTGCAAATCTGATAATAAGTCTGATCATTGCTGTGTCATTGACAGTGTTTCTACAAAAACTGGTGGCTGAACAATTGGAGTTTGAAGTTTTTAGCTACCTTTTGAAGACGTCACCCGAAAGTGCTCAAAGACCCGGTTTACTTGGTCAGTAGGCGTGTGCATCTGCCCAACTGTGCATCTCATGCAGCTTTGCTTTTCTGCTCCAGTTCTTCTCTCCCTTTCAACACTTCTATACATGCTTCTCACTGTGCCTTTGTGTTGTGTGCTTTATATATCTTTCTGCTGTGATATGTATTAACTACTCAGACTCCCAAGGGCCTCAGAAGATGAATGGCTTTATCTATAAGATTCCAGTAATAATCCATTTGTGTATGAAATGTGCTCTTCAGTATTAGTGCATCGCAGAGGGTTGGCATTATCTGATAGCTGCAGAGGAGGCTACGGGCAGCAACTGTGTTCTGAGCCATGCCTTGGGCTCTCCCGATAACTCCTGACAAGTCACTTAAATTCTTTGCAGTTCCCTGTATCCAAAGGCAGCCAGGACTCAGCTCGCCAGCTGTGCAGGGTGCTGTGTGGCTGCCTGAGCCGACACCTGCAAAGCCCCCCCGACCTTCAGGCAAGTGCAGCCAGTAAGCGCTTACACTCCAAGCAACGAATCCAGGCCCCTTCCCAGGAGATGCGGTGGTGGTGGTGTGAGTAAGTGGGCTTGGTGACACCAAGCATGCTATGTCGGGGTGTTAGAGAAGGCCCCCCTCACCCATCTCCTGCAGATCCCCACCTCTGACAGAATTGGGCTTTTCCAGTTGTTTCAGGTAATGCATGTAGCAGCACAGCAGCTCGCTTTAGCGTGCGGTGGTGTTCTTAAAGTATTGTCCACTGGCTTCTGGTTGAATTTCAGACTTTCTTAGTCCAGGCAAAAAAAACCCAAAACACAAAACAAAACAAAAAACACCAGCCTGTGCCAATCAAGAAGTATAGAGCATGCAGTAAGTACAGTTCAAAAGCTGCATTACCCTTATCTATTAGTAATGATCAATTAGCATGAAGGTCAGTGGGCAGCTTGGAAATGAGTCAGATAAGAAGGGCAGAAGGAGGATTTGAATGGAAAGGAAATTCTTGATTCATATTCGGCGTTTAAAGTCATAACTCTGTAACAGTGGGGGCGGAGGGTAGTGTTAAGTAGTCCTGCTGTCACACTGACTCAACCAGAGCATAAATCATGGTGGAGAGAGTGCCATGGCTTTTCTTCTGGTGCTAAAGCATCATGTTGTACCACAGCAGGGACTGCAAGTTGCAAAAAGTTCTCCTTGCCCTCCGGCCCACCCTGAAATCCCCTGGCTGGTTTGCCCCCCGCAGCATGACACAGCACTGCCAGGCTGGTGGCTGCTCTCGGTGCCACCAAAAGCTTAAAATTCTGGTCCTTCGCCTGCAGTACCATGAGTGGGGTCGGTGGTAAAGGGTGGTTCAGGATGGAGGGGGGGGGGGGCTCTGTGGTCTCCTGAGCATCCTCCAGGCAGGAGGCACTGTTCAACACAATGTTAATGGTTTTCGGGGAAGAAGAAGAGTTGTAACCGATTAATTAACTTGCAAATTTTGCACAGATGATCCAAGTGAGCCACATTAAACAGTAATTGGCCCTTCCCAGTGTGTATGTGCACTCTGAGATAAATAAAAATGTATTAAAAAACATTGCTGGGGGCTACACATGCACAGGCGGGGTAGGGTGGGCCTCTCCACCTGAGGGTGTGCTGCAGCCTGGCTCCCATTGCAAGCGGTGAGGCGCAGGCAGAGCCAGCAGGGCACACGGCTGCAGCAGGCAGCGTTGCTACGCGCTGCCCGGGTGCTGCCTTTGCCCCGTCAGCTACTTTAAGCCAGTGCACTCAGAACAATTTTATCTTCATCCAGGTCTCCTTCTGTGAAAGCAGCCAGCAAGCTGCTGGACGGGTTAACACGGGTAAGAAAAAGAGGTGTTCTGGTGTATCTCCCCATTTGAAGGTGGGGAGATGCACGGCCACGTGCCTGCAGGGACGGCAGGCTGGTTCTCCTGGCCCCCCAGGTGCCTGCAGGGATGACAGTGCTGCTCCAGCTGCCCGGGGCTGGGGCCATGCTGCCAGCAGCACTGGTGCGGTGGTACAGCTGCTCTGGGAGGGGACCTGACCCCACACACAGGACCCTCCTCCCTGGGCCAGGTAAAAGGGATTTTCCTCGGAAAATAAATCAGAGCTGTTCCTGAATATCAGAACTGATGTCTGAAGCAGCCTCTCTGGATTAAAACAGAGAAACGAACTGCGGGGCTTGCCGCAAATTTCAGATGGTACGATACAATCTTTCTTGTTTTCTCAAGTTTACATATTCCAGGTATCTGCTGTTGCTGTGGGGCAGGTTGATGGATGGGTGGAAATAAATCTGTCACTTCTCAGTGCGCAAAGTTTATTTCTGCTTACTTCTCCCACGCATCCGTACACACGCACGCATGCCGAGCCTTAGCAAAACACTTCACCTCCTTCCGCGCTGGGCGTGTGAAGGAATACACGTGCACGGTGCTTCCAGCTTCTGTTCCTGAAATACCATATGTTCTGGCCTGCGAGCTTAAAATATCCTGGCTAAGTGATGTTTTAAAGCATGAGAGTGCTACACTCTGAGTTTCTTCTCCATTCTCTGGAGGTTAATTAATCCCCTTAAAATAGAGAGGTAGTAGTGAAAAAGGTGCTCTTGGTACCGGGCAACTGCACTGCCTGTTGAAGATGATGAAACGCAAGTACAAAAGAGAATAGGTAGGGGTAGGTTAAACCTGGTGTTCCTGCCTCTGACAGTTTACTTTGATGAATGCACTCATTCACTCAGCTTCACCATTTGGATCCTGCATAATCAGAGATAACAGGCGGATGGTTTGCATGAATAACTAAGTTTGTCATGTTTAATTTTCTTTAAAAAAAGAAACAGCAGTTGCTTTACCCTCATCCTTCAGGCCCAATACATATTTATAAATTGTCAGGAAATGAAAAGCCTTTTAACAGCATGCAACAAGCATGCAAAGCTACCAGGAGAAATAGCTGGGAGAGCAGCGAGCGCGGGGAGCAGGGCAGCCCGCCTGCAGCTCGGGTGGGCTCACCTCACCTCGCCTGAGACGGTGGTGTGGGCAGAGGACGCCAAGCAGGTTGTCTGAGTTATTAGGATGTGTGGCACTGATATTTGTGTTGTGTGTTCCACAGACGGTGTCTTCTGGCATCTTGACGTTGTGCAACAAGATGCATTACAGCTGAAACATAAACTTGCGCTTGGCAGTTAGCTGGTAATGCAGCGACTGACTGCTGCTTAATATTTGATGGGGTGCTTGCTTTATAGTGCCTACCCCATCGCTGGCGATTTCTTAAAAGATACAGAAGGTGCAGCTGGAGTCTGCGTGGAGCAAAATGCTGGAGGAAGGTCTTTTGCAGGCGCTGCTGCCGGCAGCTGGGTCGTCCCCTCCAAAGCTGGTCCCGGCTGCCCCGGGAGCTGCTCACAGTGGAAGCATGAAGGTGAAAGCACTGACTCACTCCTAAGATGGCTTGGATCCAAGGCCAGCCCTTCTCAGCCCGTGCCAGGCGTAGGTGCAGGCATCGTGGCTGCTATTGAACACTGCTAATGTTACAATTAAAAAAAATCCGGTCTCTTTATTGAGCAAATGATTTCTGCAGAGAATAGCGTGATATATTAAAATGTCTGTGTAGAAAGCTCCCAAGGGAGAAATTCAGAAGAAGAAAGATTGGATCACTAAAACTGAGAGAGAAACCAGGAGTCGCTAATGTGAGGCTGAAGGAAGAAGACCAAATCTAGTTAGAGGGTCTTCTAACCAGCATGGCTTTTTTCATAATCATCCTATCAAGATGATCTTTGCAATAGGCGACCTCTGACTTCAATACCAATATATATGTCACCAGACACAAATCCCTCAAGAGCTAACTCAATGATATTTCAAGTAAAAACTACTAGGCAGAAGTGCAATCTGATTATCAGCGTGTATGCAGCCTGGGAGGCACAGAAGATCTATGAACGCCGAAGCCAGGGAGAAGCACGGGGCAGGATCACGCTGAGCCCCCCGCCATGGTCCCGCTGGCCGGCCACCGCTGCCCCGCCGCAAGTCCCACCGTTGGCACACAGTGTGCTACAGCAGGTCCCCAAAGAAAAGGAGTCTTGAGCTGATTAGGAATCCCCTTGCTGCATTTTAATTTGACTCCAGCGTCATTTAAAATGATCTCAGAGTTGCTTTAAATTACAACCAGTTTATCGCCCTCTGCAAAGCCCCGGGTGGCTGCGGGGTGGGTGCTGGCATCGCCCACCTCCCCAGGGAGCCAGAGTCCCCTGGGCGCTGCCTGTGCGGGCTGCGAACCTGCTGCTGGGCAGCCCGGCACTGAGAGGGACTGCCAGGGCGTACTGGAGTGCAGTATCGGGATTTAATGGTAAAAATGATAAATCTTACCAAAATATCACTGAGATGAAAAGTATGAAGTGTTTGCCACTAGTAGTCATCTAGGGAATAGGGAATAATGAAATAGCAAATTTGAAACCACAAAAGCCTGTAAAACGTTGTTTCCCTGCTAAAAATATCTTACGGAAAAATCTTTAAAGCATCAGTCCTCCTCTTTTTTATAGACCTCGCTTTATCCAAGCACTTATGCACGTGCTTAGTTTTCAGCGTGTGAGCCGTTGTGTGGATGCTATGGGAAGAGCATGGGTCTGGAGTGCTGGCATGTGGTAATGTTTGGCTGGATCAGCCCGTGGCGAACGCTTGTGGGAATCTGGCAGAGGGTGGGCGTGCGGAGCCTGATTCTCATTTACGCCGAGGCGGCTGTACACGGCTCCCCGGGCGAGCGGGGCTCTTGCAGGGAGTGTAAGTGTGTGCGAAAGCTAAACCATGTAATTAATTTCAAATCCCCTGAAGTTAACCCAAAATAGTTCCATATCGGCATCATGGGGCTGGTAGACCACAGGCATCTGAGTGCGGTGCCCCGTCCCTCCCTGCGAAGGTGCCGGCAGGCGTCCCACGGGCATGGTGGGTCTCTCCCCGGCTGCTGCCCTGTACATCACCCAAGGGTCTGCATCCCCCATCTCTGCTCTGAGCATCTCATCTGCTGTCTGGACTGGAGAGCCTGGTCTCAAACAGAGACATTAACATTTCTGTTAATAGGGATCTCTGTGTTGCTACATAGTCTGAATTGGCCTCTATTACTTATTAATGAAGATCCGAAAGTGCATGTACTTAAGACCTTGCTTAGCTAAGGGGAGTCTTCTAGGGCCAATTTGAGTCCTATTTAATGACTAATGGCTATTGAGACATAATGTCCACTAAGCAGATATCACATCCTATTTAGTATTTAATGTTTAAATATTTAATTAATTAAACACTGCCAAATATTTAATTAAACACCATCAGAGCCATCCTGACACTTCCACTATGCATAATGCAAAGGAAATCAGGGCTTTTCTTTATCAGCCCCACAAGTAATGCAGATTCAGCTTTATCCAGAAACAGCTGGGGTCTGTGTAGCCAACATACCTGCAACCATACACAACAGAGAGGGCTGGTTTTTAAAAACCTCTTTTTTTTTTTTTCTTTATTTTCTTTCTTTTGCAAAATGAGCTTAGCTAAAAGCTTTGTTAGTAAATCAGGCTCCGAAGTGACATGTAGGCAGAGTGGTAGTACCGTATGCCGCACTGCAACAAGAATGCTATGCTTGTATATTGACTTTTAATTATTTAAAAGTAAATGACTTCTACTTAGCATGGCATACCTGCCAGCAGTTTACACTAGTTTTGCTTAAATATTTACTCTGCTATTCAATAAAAAATGAGTCTACTGAAGCAAAAAATGAGAACCTGCCGTATCACGTGGTCCTTCTCCTACCTGTGGCATGCCAACTTCACAAAGATTTATTCACAAAGAGATGCTAGAGTTTGATGGTTTTCCTGGCCTAAGCCAAAATAGAGGTTTGAATTATCCAGCTAGACTTCCAGCTACAAACTGGGTTGTAGTGGTCATCTTTTGACATTCATTTTTGTATTTACTTATGGAAACTTGGTACTTAGAAATATAAAGATCTTTAAATCCCAGTTTTTGAAATCTGGACACCCAGCAGGTACGGAAATGTTTAGGGCCGAATTGCTTATTTGAATATTTTATTACCAGGCTCCATCCTCTGATGCGTGCTGAAGCTGCTAGGTCGTGTTTCATCACTCCCAGCCTGTGTGGGGATGGCTTATTTTAATGTTCCCACATGGGATCTCTCACTAACAAGGAATGTGGCTACCAGTTGGAGAAAACATTAAAGTCACATCGTTTTTATGCTTGGATTGAAGCCATTTATTAATGAAACGAGGATACATATTTGGGGCTTTCTTTAGAGGATCTTACACGATCTTATTGGCTGCTCCAGCCGAATTATCTTTCACTGTAAAAAGCTGATGCTCCAGTTGCTCAAATTGTGTTTTACTTCTATAAACAGGCAAAAAAAAAAAAAAAAAATGGACTCACACTGTAAAAAGCCTCTATTGTTAGGACCTTTATCTCTCAAGTTCAGTGGTGCTTCGCTTTGTCCGTTTGCATTTATTGAACAATCAGTTGTCTGAACAGCCTGGAGTTTGCCTACATCTATAGGCTGCTGGGATGCTTTGAATTTTCATGTTCGCCTGCCCACCCAAGCAATAACCTCAAACTGCATTCATTCCTTTCACTTCTCTGCGCCTTATGGTCTTTGAAACAAAGGTATATTGCCACCCAAGGTGGGAGTAAAATGCTGTCGTGCCCACACTTTGCCCAAAAATAAATGCTAAGACTGAGCAGGGCGGAGGACTCATCTACCTCATTTAATGTAACAGACGCTTGATGGTCTGGGTTGATGTAGGTCATACGTTTTAATTAACTTTTACTTTATTCTCACGTATACATATAACCCCCCCGGGTCACTGAAAGTGGGTGGTGGTCTCTGTGTCAGGGATGCAGGGAGCGGCAGCTGCGAGCGGAGGGGTGACGGGCGGGGATGGCGAGATGCTGGGGGGCCGGTCCCCCCGCCAGGTCCGGGGCACAGGCGGGGACGAGGTGCCCGCCACCGGGGGAGCCCCGGGCCCTGCGGGGGGGCTCCCCTGGCCACGCCTGCGCCCGCCGCACTCACCCGGGGGCTCGGTCCCAGCCGCAGCCCCGGCCTTTCTGCGCTCATTTATTATTCAGTACGTCTTGACCGCCTAATTGAGGAGATGCGTAGCGGTCTCTATTAGCGTGAGCCCTTCGCGGGGGGGGGGGAATCGGCGCCGCCAGCCACTCCGCGTTTGCTTTCCCAGTTTACCAAGAGCAACTCCTTCAGCCCCCCGCCGCCCCCCGAGGCGGTGCCCGCTCGCACTGCTGGCCGCGGCACCCTGAGCGGGGCTGCTCCGGGCACACACCGCCGGGAAATGCCCTGCTCGCCACCCCCCCCTGCGGGCGGAGACCCCTCCGTGCCTGCGGTGCCAGGGGCTCGACGGCGGCGGCAGCATCGCCCGAGCGCTGCTTGGCCGCCCGGCTTCCCTCGCCCCAGCCTGACCCCCGAGGGCCGCTCCCGGGAGCAGAGCGATTCGAGACGCAGGTTTCTCCCGTCACGTTTCACAGACCGCAGCCAGGTGCGGTTTCCCCGCCTGCGGGCGGCACGACAGGCGGCGGCGCGGACCGCGGCGGGGAGCGCCCTGCAGGCTCCGCTCGGTACCCCCGGCACCCGGCGCCCCGCAGGGACCCCCAGCGCCGCCCGGCGGGACCCCCGCCCGCCCCAGCCCCGCCGGCAGACGCTTCCCCGGCAGGCCCGTCCGGCCGCAGCGCCACAACCACCCGCGGCAGCCTCCCGGCCGCCCTGCCCGGCCCGGCCCGGCCCGGCGCGGAGCGGAGCGGAGCGGAGCGGCTGCGGGCGGGACGGGGGCCGGGCTGTCCCGCCTGAGCTCCCGCCCGCCCGCCCGGCCCCGCCGCCGCATTGCAAAGGGTCTGCTGCCACCTCGTGGGCCGCGCCGCGCCCCGCCGCGGGGGGACCGGCCCGCACCCCCCGCCGCACCGGCACCCTCCAGCCGCACCGGCATCCCCTCGCCGCGGGGGGACCGGCCCGCACCCCCCCGCCGCACCGGCACCCCTCCGCCGCACCAGCATATCCCCCCCCGCCACACCGGCGCCCTCCAGCCGCGAGGGGACCGGGCCGCACCGCCCCCGCCGCGCCCCGCCGCTGCATCCCCCCCCCCTCCCCCCCGAAATAACAAGCTTCCCCGCTGAGCAGCCTCACCCCGGGGAGCCCCACCTGCCCCGGAGCACCCCAGCCCCGCTGAGCCTCCGCACCGGCACCGGGGAACTCGGTGGGCTCTTACGGGATCGCGTTTTCCACGCGTGTAAAGTTTGGGTCCCGACCCCCACGGCGTGGGAGCGACTGAGGCACAGCCAAGGTGTCCCGAGAGCCAGCGGGTGCAGCTGTGCATTAGGATCCTCTGCTTTATGGAGAACAAACCAGCTCCCTGTGTTTAGCATCACTCTACAAAGCTGACAAACACTTTGCTGGTTTCGGGTCCATCTTTTTTTTTTCCTCCCCCCGCCCCGCCCCAGGCATGTGAAGCGCTGCTGGAGACACCGCGGGTTTGGCCGTACAGGTTTATGGACAGCACTTTGGGGCATACATAAGGACTGGAACCAACGTGTAGGTGGACAAGGCTATTTTTCTCTCCACAGTTTCCAAATATATATGTTACGTTTCATTGTCTCACATAAGATTTTATCAGGCATGTTGTTTTCGCCGCACATCCTGACTTAATGCAATGTGGCCTACAAAAATTAGTCATAACACAGTACATCAGCCAGGAACAGACAAACATTTCCATAAACTGCATGTTCCATCAGCGCGTCGGTGCAACCTATGGGCAGATGGTTTTGTCCAAATCCAGTGGAATCACATGTTTTCCAGATGGCTCCATGTTCGCAAATAACATATTCCCACACAACCCTGATCCGGACATGGGTCAAACTCAGTCTCAAAGCAAAGGTATATTAGTAACAAATGTGCCGCTCCTTCTCCCTGCCCCATTTCTGGGGGAGCACGCTATGACCTGTTGGAAAGAAACGCCCTTAATCCTAAAAATAGGCCTTAGAGTAATTGAGCGCCCACCGGCCTTTCTTTTGATCTGTGGGTCAGCGGCTCCTGCAGAGCCCCAGCAGCGCCGGGTGAGCGGGGGGGGGTGACGTGCCGCGGCCCCGTGGGCTCCACAGGGAGGGCGAGCACCTGGTGGCACCTCGACGTCCTGCCCGTGCGAAGCCTGGCCAGCTACAGGCTCCTCTTTGCCCTGGGATGGTGCTTCCATCCATGGTACTTGTCTCCTGGGAGGTATCCCTGGGCACTCGCCTGCTCTCCAGCTTTGTGCTCCCATGTTACAGAGGCAAAAAAGCCGAGCCGGTGGGCTGCTCTGGTCACCGCTTGGCACTGCATACCCCATTCCCCAGGGAAGCTGGGCTGGTGCCCCAGAGGGCCAGCGGGATGTCTGGGTGATGCCGGGAGGGGATGCGGGGGCCAGCAGCTGTGGCCTTCCGTGCCTGCCCGCCCCCCCCGTGCTGTGTCCTGTGGGTCAGCTCCACTCCTCGCCACAGAAATGATTGTCAGTTGATCCTTCACTACTTCAGTGATGCTGATCAGCTTTTGAACTGCCGTAAATGAGGCCAATCAGCATTACTTTCGTTTCATTACTTCAAGAGCTTACTCATAAATTTCCTCTTATCCTGCTTCCCCTTTGGTCTGGAATTAGCCACAGCACTTGCTACGAGCCGCTGTACCCGGTTCTCCTCCACCGGAGCCGTTTGATCTTTCCTAGGTTTAGTAATCAACGGGCAAACACGCCTTATCTTGTTTGACTTAAAGCAATACACCTTCGCGTGGGGGTTTCTCCATGTTGCACGTGCGGTGCTGCTGGGGAAGCAGGGGACGAGCTTCGGCACTTAACTGACCTCAGTATAACACGGGAGAGAATGAATTGGCAACGAGTCCATAAAATAATTAACAACATCTTTCATTTAGCTGTGTGAATTTTATTACTTGGATGTTAAAAATGGGGAGGATGGATTTCATTGCAGACGAAAGGGTGGTTCCCCCCCGTTACTACTGAGCAGCTCACTGCTTGGTGCGCGGTGGGGATGGGTTTGACAGCGATGCTCTTCTGGGGTGAAAACCACCATGTTACTGAAAAGACACAACTGGAATGGAAAATATGTCCTTTTTTGCACCATTGTGTTGCCGTTGGGGCAAGTTGAAATGGGGTGATGGGTGGCTCCAGCCATGCTCCTGCCTGAAGTGCCCCAAAGTGTCCCTGACTGGGATGGTTGGTCCACAGAGCTACAGCAGCTCTTCCAGCCAACAGCACTTAATTAAAAGCAGTGTGGGTGTAAAAGAGCTGTAACAAATGCAAAGCCCTTCAAATGCATTTCCCTGTCTGGAGAGAGCTGAAAAGGAACACTTTCAGAGGTGTTTTGCCTTGATTTTCCCAGTACATAAAGTAACCCAACCTACTTTCAGCAGAAAGTGAGCAGCAACTGTCTTTCTTTTCAGTGACTAATCTTTCATAAAATACAAGTTAAAAAATTATTTGCTTTCTTGATGTTAGAATCTTTTTTAAAGGACTGACAAATAAAGCGAGCATTGAAATTGCTGAGATACATAAAAAGCATCAGCGCGGATTATTTGCACGAGCGCCTGTGCAGCTGGTGCTGAGCCCGAGCCTCCCTGGCTGCGGTGGGCAAGGCTGGTACAGGACCCCTCGGGGGGCACCCACCACCTCCAACCCCATCCACCTGCCCTTTGGGAAGGGCCATTTCCTGACCAAACACAAATAGCTCCACCTGTCATAAATTAACAGATTTTTCTGTGGATGCTTAAATTCATCACACCTGGAGGAAACCAAAGCTGCCCATAAAAGAGCCCTGTGCTCTTGCAAGCCCTTCTGGGGTGTGAGCTCTTGCCCTTGTACCTCTTTGTTTTGTAATCCCTGCCTTGGAGCAGACCCAAGGCAAACAGTTATTGCTTCACGCTGTGTGGATGGCTAGTGAGGTAAGGCACAATCTCATCTTTCCTCCACATGGATGTGCGGGGCTCCGCCGGGGCAGGGGAGCAGCCGGTGGGTGCCCGGTGCTTGCTGTCTCGGTGGGCTGGTTCTGGAGGCACAGCATCGTGGCTGGGAAGCTTCTCACGCTTCTGCTGTTGTAGTCTGATGGTCTTTCCCAAATGCCCTGTTTTTCTGGAGTGATGTGACATGCGGTGCTGGAGCGTGGGCTGCAGGCTCTGCCCAGCCAAGGCTCGCTCTGACCATGCTGCTGACTGTGCGCTCCAGGGAAGCGGTTTTCTGGTGACTCCTGTTTATCATATACAAAATGGGGATAATAATAACCTATGTCGCAGGGGTGTTGCAAGACTTAATTAATTAGTATTTGCAAAGAGCTTTCAGATAATTGGATTAGAGGTGCTATATTAACACAAACTGTTATTGTTATTATTTATTTATTATGCACTTGTAGAGTTTATCTGTGCAGGATGTTTTTGCTGAGTCTAGCTTGCAGATGTAAATAGAGGAGACTGCATTGAGTTAAAGGGAGCAAAAGAAGTGAATTCCTATTCCAGCTCTCACTTGTGACCTCCCCGAGGCTGACACGCTCTCAGATGCTGATGAGCAGTTAAGTGAAAGTTTTCAGTCATGCCTCCTGCTGCAACTGGGAAGCTCTCTACGTTTCTGGAAAATGCCCAGAAAATGGGTGGGAAAAGGTCCCACAGTTTGGGAGGCCATTGCACCACAGAGCCCAGATTTAGCTTTCCTTCCCGAATGCCTTTCAGCTCCTCCCATCAGGCATGGAATGATGTGGGATCCCAAGACCTGTGTGCCCCTCTCTGTGTGAGATGGGCAGCCTAGCAGCAGCAGGGCATGGGAAGCGTGGCACTGCTACTTGTGTGGCTTCTTAAGGCTGGGCACACTGGATTCATTTTTTTAAGATGGATTATATTTTTAAAGCTCACCTAAAATGGAATGACATGAGCATAACAGAAATGGTCAGGCGGAGCAGTGCTGTGGAGATCTCTGATGTGATGGGAATGGCTCCTGCTATGCCGGGTTATGGTACAATGTGCACCAAATCTGCACTTGCTTCCACAAAATGAAGTTACTGGTGAATATGTAAAATAAGCTTCCTAAAACTGCGAATGCTTTTCCATCTGACTCCAGCTTCTCTAGGTAATTCACCCCTGAGGTGAATACATGGGTCAGAGTTAAATACAGCTGCTTTGGGATTTTGTGGGTATGAAAACAGGCTAATTTGGTGCATAAGTCATTTTTAGTGCACTAATTTCCTGTTTTACATGCAGAAATGGTCCATAAATGGCACAAAAGTCTTGAGGAAACTAAGCCTAAAGCATCTTGTTCTGATAGACTGAATGCTGGAGTCTTCCTTAACAGCGTATTATATGAAAACTCTTGGTGCTTCACTTCTTACTAGAGACCAGCAAATCTTTATCAGTTTATAGTTCTGCATGGGTTATTAGTTGTCTCAGGCTTGCATAGCTCTGTTTTTCTTCATTAATATTAGGCTTTTATCCTTTCAATTTTTTTAAGAGCTCCAAGTCCACAGCTGAAGATCTGAAGTCTTTCTTCATTAAAAAGAACAACAACAAATACAGTGTGCAAATGAGATTTAGGGAAACAGAGCAGAACCTGCTGTGTCTGGAGCCGGTGGCTCTTCTGCAGTGTCCCCAGGTGCTGCTGCAGCATCTCCCCTTGTCCCTGGGGCTGGTGCACCTGGCTCTGCAGGGTGGTGAGGGGCTGCTTGTGCCCAAACCATCATCAGGCTCCAGCTGGAAATGCACCAGCCTGGCTTCAAATCTGCTGAATTGCCTCGATCTTGAGGGCTGAGTCTCAGCTTCCACACCTATGGCTTGAGGTTCCCATTAATGGTGGGAAATTCTTGCCTGGAAGAAAGACCCAGCAGGGAGAGGCTGTCCTGGGGAGAAGGTACTAAAGCCTAGAAGGCCTGGGAAAATTAAGTGCAGCCAAGCCTGTAAGAAAAACTTCATCCTGAAGTTCACTCCCAGTTGTTGGTGAGTCAGCAGCACAGGCGAGCCCTTGGCAGGGGCCTGGGTTAGGATTTCACATGGGGAGGGAGGCAGCCTCCTTGGGGGAGAAGCACTGGCTCATTGCAGCCCCTTCCCCTCACCTCCTGCGTTCTTGGCTGCGCGTTGCTCTGTGCTGTCCCTAGCCCATCGCTCCGCTCTCAGCCACATCTCACAGCAGCCTGTGATACCGATCGCAACATGCAGCAGTGGCTGCGTAGATGGGATCCAGAGGGTAGCACCAGCGGGATGCAGGTGTAGGGAGGCTGGGGGCTGGCTTGTGTGCCATGTGGGCAGAGTGGCAGCGAGTCAGCAGCAGGCTTGGTGTACCCAATTTATGGCCATTTAAATGTGAAATTGCTCTGATCTAATTTGCATATGCAGTCATGGTAATCGTGGGCCAATTAAACTTGTAGTTCACAAAAATCTGGGCCTGAAACCTTTACAATTCTTATGAACATACTAATCTGAGTGTATATGTCACTTCATCAGATTCATGAAACCATAAATTGTTCCTGTCTGGCATCACCAGCTGCACGGGGGAGTTGCTGGGGCTGGGCTGAAGGAGCCATCGGCCCCATGCAGCGACTGGGGAAGATATTTTTAATGAGCTCTTCCCTATTCAAGGATTGAATCAGAGCTGTTAGGATGTCAGTGTAAGATTCATTGCAATATCTATGGGAGATTTATCTTTAATCTTCCATTTTTTTAAAAATGTTGTCCTGGAGGAGTTGTTACAATGTCAATAAATGTGTCGTCTACATTTGTTAGTGCAAATGCAGTTATAAAATGTCAGAGATTTGTTGCAAGTTTTTTGTTTCTACCTTACTATTGAGGAACACAAGTGGCTTCAAAACAGGCAGCATGATGGGCTTGTGGCTGGGTAGGGAGCGTGCCTCTGGCCACCCTGGCCCGGGAGACCCCATTTCCCTGCCAAGACTTGTGCAATGGACTGTTCTGGGTCTCCGGCTCCAGGATGGGGATGGTGAGAGAGTGTGGAGGTGGCTTTTTTGGGCCAGTGGAATTGGGTGCTGCATCGGTAGCCTCCCTGGCATCACACCAGGCTGCTCCCAGGAGCTGCCTCCTCCCCAGCTGTAAGCATCTGTAAGCACCCAGACAGCATTTGACACTATGAGAGTAGATTTTAGAAACTTCATCTATACTTTAGTCTAACTCTGCTTTAACAGTCCTCTTTGTGACCCAGCGAGGTACGTGCTCAGTACCTTACCCAGCCTTCCCGGGGCACACCTACCATGTCTCCACCTACCCCTTTTATGCAGTTCAACTTCTCAGGCGCATCCTGCTAATTTAGCAGCGCATCTCTGAATAGTTGGTGTTGGAGCAAGGCTTTATCATAGCCAGATGCTGTTGATGACTTGAGGTTTGGCTTTTGTTCAGTGAGAAGAGCTCTAGCTATTGAAGCGCTGAGTGTGGGGCTGGCTATTGCAAAGCCAGATGGTTTCATTCCAAATGTTTAAAATCTATAAATCCTTAATCTATAAATTCTGTTGTCACTATGGAAATGATAGGTTAAATTTTGCAATCCTCACAGATAGTTACCCTCTGAGAAGATATCATCAAAGATTAAAAAGTCATTATTTCTTGGCTTTTTATATATTTTTCCTTCTTTGTCATTTTTGTGTAAGTTCCTACAAGGGGGGAAAAAATTATTCTAAGCTCTGAGTTAAAGAACATTAGAAGTCAGCTTCTCTGAACTGAATTTGACAGAATTTTCCAATGTGTTGTTCCTCTTTGGTCTAGTTGCAATGTTGAAGGTCTCAGTGTATTTGTGACACTTCTGTTATTTGTATCCCAGCCAACGGCAGATTTTATTCTATCAATGATATTTTACACATCTTTCAGAAAAGTGGCTACTTGCTTCATTTTTACCCTTGTATTTCTGGTTTTAGGCCTGTAAGCAGCAATATTTTTCTTTACTCTTAAATCTTGGTAGGGGCTCTGGTGCAGTAGCTTGTTGCCTGTGGCTGACTGCTGAGGTTTAAGGGCACCGTGCTATACCTGTCTGTCACATGTATCATTTCTGCAGACTGGAACGGTTTAAACCTTGGAAGAGTCTTGTTGCTGCTCAGACTCACTATGCCAAAAGGCACAGCTTATGGGGGCCAGCACGATGGTCTGCCTACCCTGCTGAGGGACTGAGCTGCAAAGTGCTGCTGTTGGGATGTGTGATGTGGACACAGGGGCTTGTGGTTTTCCCTGCCAACATTGTGCTGCTTTATCTGCTTGTTTTTACCTGGTCCGTGCCAGTAAGCACCTGGTGCCTTGCACCAGCGGGATGGTCCCTTCTGCAGGGGACTGTCCCACTGTGCAGCAGGATAGACTGTAGGCTGAGGGAAGCATCTCTGGCTGAAGAACACAAGTGAGAGCTGGGAGACCTGATGCTTTTTAAAGCAATCCTACTGTCTTGCAACAAAATTTATACATGTTCAGTTACAGATTTGGGAGGAGAGAAACATGTCTTCTTGGAAAGAGAAATACATCCTTGGAAATTGCTGAGGGAGCTTGGAGTAGGTGGACTCACAGCTCTAACCTAGAGGCTTAGTCAAGGGAAGAAAGGTTTGTTAGCTTGCACAAGTCTAAACCTCCCAATGTCAAACCACATTTCTGTGTGTACCTGAGTTATCTGCTGCTCAGTGACCGCTGCTGGTAGCATGAGGCTGATCAGCACCTCGGGGACCTAACGCTGGGCTCCAAAATGTGCGAGTGGGGCTACTCAAAGTCTGAGCCCAAGGACTTGCCTGCCATCATAAAACCAGTCTGGGCTCTTATTTGACCACCAAATGGTTGCTTTACTTCTCATTGTGGAAAGTCACATTTTTGGCTACCTAATTGTGGTATTCTGAATGCACACATACACATGTTGTACCAGCTACAGGGCTGACCAACCTCTGATGTGAAGCTGTGTGCCAAAACTAGTGTGGCCCAGGGCTGGGCGAGCAGCACCTCCAGCTGTGGCACCCTGCAGTGAGCAGAGCAGCTCCTGGGGCCCTTCGCTGCTTTCGTGCAAAACCAGGGACAAGTCAGTCGTGCAGCTGAGCCTCAGGTGGCCTGGCAAAACCCACCTCCAAAGCAGAGGAGGCTGCCAGTAGGATGTGCCCATTGCTCCCAAGTGTGCTACCAGGGCAGGCTCATGCCCTGCTCCGGTGCCCACGCTGCCTGCACAGGCTGCAGTGTGTAGGGAGAGGAATACCTGCCCGCTTTAACCCACCCCTCCAGGCAACTTGCCTGCAACGAGCTCTCGATGCGAGCATTTTGCTCCAGCAGAACTTCAAAATTGTTAGGGACAAAGCTTTCAATGTATTTGCCTGTGTTTATGCAAATATATTAAAATTAATGCAAATTGCAATCTATTGGTTTTTTAAATGATATTGGCAGGCGTGAGTGAGGCAGAAAGACACTGCACTGATTTTTCACTGTCTTGCATCTTTTCAAGTACTTCACTCTTGTGCACAGTGAACAGAAGTGTCTGAAAACTGTTTTATGCTCCCTTCATAGAGGCCAGAAAGCTGAACGCAGAGTGGAGATAAATTGAGCCCAAATCCATTAACCAGTTTGAAAATAAAGAGGATTACTGTCACCAGATCCGTGTATCGGTGAACAGAAAACACATGTGGAGGGGAGCAATTTGTGCTCAACGTGTGAGAACCAGAGCAGCAGTAATTCGTGTACGCTGGCAGGAGCGAGCTTGGGAAAAACCCCAGGAGGGGGAACAGGCTGGGGGGAGGCTTCAGCAGAGGTGCACAGAAAGCCAGCTGCGAAGGCAGCCGTTGCAGTGGGTGGATGTGGGGAGACCCGTGCACTGGGAACACCGGCAGCTTGCTGCGAGGTGCCCTGCTCTGGGGAAGAGGCAAGGAGTAAAGGCAGCCTGCCTGCCTTTTGGTCAGGGTGTGAACCTGTGGCTGGGCTGCCAGAAACCAGGGCTGGGCATCTGAACTAGGCTAAACGCAGTGGGGACGCCCTGGGACACATGGGCTGTGCACCCCAAAGCTCTGGTCCACCTTGGCTTGTGCAGTGGGAGGGGAGATGTGGCCCCGGCCCCCAGCTGCAGCTTGTACCAAATGACTTACAGTTTATTTTTGGATTCCTGTTTAGTTTATAATAACTGGCCTGAACCTTGGATTCCGCATCTCCTCTCCATGTTGTGTTTTGAAGTCTTTGTTATAGAGTAATGGTGTCTATCAATACCACATGGTTTTTATTTACATGAGTTTGTTAAAGGATACACAAAAAAGGTGACTCTTGATATTGTATATAGGATTGGCAGGTTGGGAGGGCGCTGGCAGGGGAGTGATTGCTGCCATGACTTAGCTGCGTGTTGAAGGGCATCAGCCCAGTGCTTTGCTGGTGGGTCAGAACACAGGGATGTGTCTAAAACTTTTTATAATTTAACTTTAGTTTCTTTCTGTTTGCTTGGAAAATGGTCTTGTGGGGGTTTTTTATAAGGTGGAAGGATTTTCTCTTGCAGTTGGTTTGAAGCTGAGGGCTGGAAGGCTTAGGGGGGTACAGAGCAGCCCAGGCTCTTGTGAGAGTCTTCTTGAAAGCTGCAGGGAGAAGCCAGGCAAGTCTGGGATGTCACTGGCAGAGGAGGTACAGCAAAACCTGCACAGCCAGGGTGGCTTCGGGGCTAATGCTGCTCCCAGAGGCTGAGCTTGGTGCCAGGAGGAAGCAGCTTTCCTGTTATGTGGTGCCTCCCACCTTGCCGCCCACTCCAGTCCAGCTCCTGCCAGGCATGGCTGGGGACGGATGCCAGATGATAGTTGCTTGGTGACTTATGCAAGCGTTGCAATTTTAATACTTTCCTCGATGGGTAAATATCCATGTTGCAAAAGAATTTGTTTTTTTTCTTTTTGGGAGACCTCATAGCAAGGCCTCGGGGGAATGGGTACGGAAGTCAAACCTCTTTCATCTGGGTAATTGGCTTTCAGCATCAGGGGCACTACGGGAAAGGGAGGCTTGTCCTGTTCCCAGGCTGCACAGGCTCCTGTTCAGGAGTTTTCATCATCACTAAACTTCTGTGGCAAGCTGAACCCAAACATTGGAGGGCAAAAAAAAGCATGGGAGACTTGTTTGGTGTCCTTAGTGTTATAACTGCTGGACATGGTGAAAATAATGTGAAGAAGAAGAATTGATGACCTCTACCAGAAATGTTAATGGAACATTTCTGTTAGAAGGGAATTACATGGTCATGTTTGTATGGCTCTTCATAGGAAAATATTTCACATTAATTGGCTACAGTGCAAATCTTAGGGTAGAAAATGCCTCCTCGTGTCTGGTTCTATATAGAAACCAACGAGGTAGAGCAAATTTGCCACTAACCTGCAGCTTATATAGTATTTCATTTATTAGAGAGTCTAGTTAAATCCTAAACCTGCTGTTACGTACCCATTTATGGAGCAAACACTCAATGCTTTTCTACTGGTTTAATATACTATTTGCTTAATGGGCCATTGACATAATCATTTGATATAGATCCCAGTCATACCATGTTTCCAAGCCATGATATATTAATATAGCCACATATTAATGGCAAAGGGCAAGCATGTTATATTATTATCCATGACCAATTAGTTCCTGTCTGTCCTAGGGATACAGTTATCTAGGTGTTAGTCTTTACGGGCCCGATTTTTTAAAGTCTGAGTACTCTTAGTTTCCACTGAACTGTGTTTCTTGATGGATCTGTTATTCAGGGTTACTCGTAGCCCTCTGCCTAACATAATCTGTGAGCACGTTGCTGTAATTGTGTATTTCCACTTGCAGTTGGAGTTTTTTGTTTAATTACTATTAACTGTTTTCTTCCTTTTTTTTTATCCAATGAATAATCAAATAAGGCTTTTCTTTCTCTTTTTAGCTTTCTACTTGATCAATCAGAAGATGGCCTACAAAGTCAGAAGGGACTGCTTTATGTCAGGAAAGCCTGCAATGCTACCAGCTTGGGGAAGAGCAGCTGGAAAGCTGCCTGGTGGAAAGGGACCTGTGGGGGCTGGCTGGACATGGGCCAGCATTTGTGCCCAGGTGGCCAAGAGCATCCTGGCTGGTATCCAAAATAGTGTGGCCAGCAGGACCAGGGCAGCGATCGTCCCCCTGTACTCAGCTCTGCTGAGGCTGCACCTCAAATACTCTGTTCAGTTTTGGGCCCCTCACTCCAAGACAGACACTGAGGGGCTGCAGCGTGTCCAGAGAAGGGCAACGGGGCTGGGGAAGGGTCTGGAGAACAAGTCTGATGAGGAGCGGCTGAGGGAACTGGGGGTGTTTAGCCTGGAGAAAAGGAGGCTCAGGGGGGACCTTATTGCTCTCTACAGCTGCCTGGAAGGAGGCTGCAGGCAGGTGGGGGTTGGTCTCTTCTCCCAGATAACAAGCAATAGGACAAGAGGAAACAGCTTCTGGTTGCACCAGGGGAGGTTTAGATTGGGTACTGGGGAAAACTGCTTCACTGAAAGGGTGGTCAAGCATTGGCGCAGGCTGCCCGGGGAGGTGGTGGAATCGCCATCCCTGGAGGTAGTTAAAAGACATGTAGATGTGGCACTCAGGAACATGGTCTAGTGGTGGACTTGGCAGTGGGTTAATGGTTGAGCCTGATGATCTTAAAGGCCTTTTCCAACCTAAATGATTCTATGATTGATATAGATACATTTAGTTGCTCACAAACAGGGTTATTGTGCTTCAGTTATGATATCTAGCATGGAATTGTACAGCAGCAAATATGATCTCTTCTATCTTTCACCCCCTCATGCTCAGATTATTTATAACAATATGAAAATACGAAGGACCAGCATGCAGATTCTGCTCTTTGTGGGATGCCTGCAGAATTAAGTGATCATTATAAATAGGAGGAGAAATTGGCATTTTATCTGTCTCTCACACTGTAATTAAGTAACTGATTTCTTCCTGATGTGGCAGCAATCGTGGCTATAGAGAGAAGGAGGAAGGGTAATAGTCTTCTGGATCAGTTCTGGGAGGCTGCCTTATGCAGAAAAATAGATGTATGGAGTGTGGAAAGTGTAGGTGACCACGGAAACGGAGAAGTCAGTTAAAGGACTAAAATAAGAGGTTTGCTTTGCAGATAGGTAGAAAAGGATGGCATGTTGAAATGTCTGCGTGGAAGAAAAAAGGGTGGGACCGTCTGGACACTGGGAGCACTGGAGGCAACGTGCATGACCCACAAGGGAGGACAGTGCCAGTGAAGAAAAGCAGGCAAATTTTCCTTGGTAGTTGCTGAACAGTTACCAGAGAAACCACCATCCTGCCTGTCTCACCTGCTCTGAGGGTGATGCTCACAGGGAGCACACAGGCTCCTCTGCGTAGCAGTCTCATGCTTACTCAGCCCGAGTGATGAGAGGCACCTCCTGCGACTGTTTTCTGCAGTGTGAAGACTGTCCCATGTTCCCTGCTAAAGTGCTGGCTGTTTTCCCTAGGGTATAGTGGGGACTTGTAAGAGCATCTTGAAAAGAGGCTCTGCTAAGCATCTTAAATTGTGTACATCCACACATGACATTATCCAAGTACATGTTTCATGCTTGCTAATTCAGAAAGCGCTATTCATGCTGTGCACTGGATAATGTAAAATCCTGTAGAAAGTGTAATATGGGAGAATATAATTAAAACTATATGATGTGGCTGCACCAAATAACCAAACTGAGGTCTCAAAGGAAACCTCAACTTTGCCAGTTTTTAACTTTCCATGCTTGATTATTTTTGTAGCACTATCATTTATTTAATGTTGGTGTTTGTAAATAATTTTATAAGCTTTTTAGATGGAGGAAATCCCCCCCCCCCCTTCCTTTCCAAGTTGTTCTGCATAGATAATGTAGGAGTAAAACATACCAAGCAGGCTCTGACAGCCTGAGAGGGAAGGCTGCTGCAGCTCTTTGCTCTCAGGTCTAACCAGCAGCAAGGCTGAAGATGCATTCCCAGTCGGCACTTGCATATGCCACTATGTATATATACATACACACACAGCTGGCAACACAGAGCAGATGTGTACAGAGTGCTTGTACAAATGCAAGCATCACCAACAGCTTCATCGTGCTCCCCTCTCTGGCTAAGCAGGACGGAGGTCCCCTAGTGAGAATGAGTGTGTGTATATATAACATATATACACAAGGTGCAACCCTACAGCAGCTGTGCTCAGACACCCACCCTGCCTGGTAGCTCCCTTCCTTGGGAGCCCTCAGTTTAGATTCCTGCCTGCCATCCTGCCCCTGTGCTCCTCCGGGCTCATGATGGGCTGACAGCCCCAAGGAGCTGCTGTTGCAAAGAGGGAGGCTGGGCACCCTTGCTGATGAACAGAGAGGCTGAGGTCTGTCAGCTGCTGCTGTGCTCGGCTCGTGGGGCTGGCCAGGGCTGCCAGTATACTGCCTGCCCTCTGAGGCTCTTCCTTTCACTCCCTGGAGTGGATGACATCTCCCCTGCTCTCCCCAAACCCTTCAGTGAGTCGTACCTGGCCACTTCATTCCTGGAGTCCTCCCAGACCTGCTGTGGGATGGAGCAAAGGTCCAAGGCCTTCTCCAAGATGTCCCTGCAGAGGCTGGGGGAGCCATAAGGATGTGCAGGGATTATCCCATTCAAACTTAGACAACTGGCAGCCATATGTGTAAGCAAACAAAGTTTTACTACTTCTTTCTAAAAGAGATCATTTAAAAAGCTTTATTTTCTTGCCAGTTGGCTAAGAAGCGAGCAAGGAACAATAGATTCAAGCTGAAATAATTTGCATTTATGATGAAGACAAGGAATATCTACCTTGCATTTTCCTAAAAAAGAAAAATTAAACCCCATTTTTAATTAACTGATAAACTATTAATCAAATTTTTGCAATGTTAGGTGACACATTATTCATTTAGATAGAATGACTGTGAACTTAAACTAATCAAATCTGATTTGCCCACATATGCTTGATTGAAATACATTTTAACTAGCATATACAAAGAGAAAATCTTGGATTTCTTACCTAATCTTCAGAGTATACTGCTGAGTTAATAAGGGCAGTTTTTTTTAAATGAGACCACCATTTCTTAATCTGCATATCAAAATCAAGAGCAACTTAATTGCAAAACACATATTCCTGAAATCTAATCATTATACTGCTTTAGGGTATTTTATTGAAGCATGTTAAATTATGGACAGAATATTAATGATGAAGCTAATCAAACCCAATTAGTCACTTCTAACAATAGTCACATAAATATACAAGTCAGGTACTAAAGTACTGTAGGTATGGCTTTAAGTTTTTTTAATATAAAATTTATGTGGTATATATGAATTACATACTTGTTATTTTTAATCTAAAAATCTAGGACAAGCCGTTTCAAAGAAAATGCGATATGCCAGAAGACAATGGGACTTGTCCCTTAGCATTAGAACTGACATTCCTGATTTTTGAATATATAAATGTTGTTCTGATGTTAGGCTGATGGGCACATGGTTAATAGGACAGAAGGGTGGATCTGCCCAGGCCTCTAAGCGTAGGAAGACGGATGTCTGAGTGCGGTTTTCTCCCCTGCTTGCATTGTGACTACCATGACCGTACCAACTAGTTGTCTGAGTGAGCACTCTAGTCTCTTACTGCACTGTACAAGATTTGCATATGCTGTTATAATGATTGTAGTATATAATAATTACAGATGTATTGTCTGTGTTAAGAATCAGTGCCTGCCTTTAAGCTCAGATACAGTGTCTTGTAGAGATTTAAGCATAATACTTATCTTTATGCTGATTCCATTTGAGTGTACTTTGATATTGATATTTTGGGTGGCTTTCAGTTTGTTTCAGCTTCCTACCTGATAATTATGGGACGGCAGCCGTCATCTTACTTTTAGGTCTATCTACTCTATCAGAAAACCTCACACAATGTAGGGGTCACAGATGACCTTCTACTGATGTGTCTTTTGAAAGATGATGTGTTTTGAAAATCCTTTTAAACTGCAACTCTTAGTTTCCATAATTATTCAGGTCACATAAAAGAATGACTTAGCATATTTATAACCCCTTTTTGCACTTTCAGATTTAAGGACATGTATTTTCTAATTTGTAATCATCTATTTTTAAAAAGGGGTATCCATAAATAATGGGTATGGTTTTAGTGCCAGACAGGGAAGCCCTGACAGGATTTGTGATGCTGTTGGTGTCGGTGGTTGTGCAGTGTCAGGGAACCGAGCAGCACTTTCCCCCTACAAGCTGTGATTACCAGTGGCTCAGGCATGTCCCTTCTGCATAGCCCCGTGCAGCGCTGTCACAGGCCAGGTGTGAGGGCTAGAGAGGGTGCTGGGCAAAAAGGGACTGGGAAGCCTCCCCTGCTATATTTCAGCGAAATGAGCAGGGAGAGCTGCTGTCACGGGTGGCAAAGTGGGAAGGAAGCGGGGAGAATGGCCTTTGTACAGAGCTGCCAGGTACAGCTTCAGGGGCTGGAGCCCCAGACAGGCACCCGTGAGGACAGGGGATGGATTTGGATGACCATCACATGCCTCTGTGGGAGGGAGCAGGTCGCTGTGCAAGGGGCCGGCTCATAAAGGGCTGTCCAGGAGTGGGGCTGTGGGGCTGCGCTGCCCTAGCAGCAGCTGGATCCCAGGACAGGTGGCTGAAGCACAGCTCTAGGGGGATGCTGCACATGCCACTGAGGGTGCAACTTGCTTTTCCATGCTGATTCCTTCTCTAATAACAAGATCGTATGCAGGTGTTTGTGCTAGTCACCAACCAAACCACGCTGGCTCTTGTTTGGAAAACAGCTCTGTATCAGAGACCTAGGCAGTTCCACCAGAAGGTGCTGGTGGTGGGGAGCAGCTGCTGTCCACCAATGACCACGTGGGCAACAATCAACAACAGTATAACACTTGCAAACAGTCTGTCATGACTCTGGGATTTGCAAAGGGTTTTCTCAAATCAGTGTAAGAAAACTTGAAATCCACTTCTATGACAAGAAAATACTGTTAGAAGTAGCACTAGAGCTTTAGATTTAGACAAGATCTAAATTTCTACCTGCTATGCAATTCTAAATTGGTTTGTCATAATTAGCACTCATGTCCACAAAAACAGGCTGAGACACCAAGAGCTATCTGAACTTACACATGCTTATATGCTTTTTTATGTGAGTATGTAGCTTTTTCCTAAAGGAATCAAAAGCTTCTGGCAAGTCTGAAAAGGGAGATGACTGATACTGCATTGTAAGTAGTCAAATTAAGACTTTCTCTACTCCTTTGTAAACTCTTCTAGAAATGTGCCTGTGCTCTAAAGGCCACAGGCTGTTTTATTCTATTTTTCATTTTGAAAAGAAGATTGAGAAGCAACTCAGTTATAATGTATAAGCACCTTCATGGGAAGAAAATACAGGGTACTAGGGAGCCTTCTCACCTAGCAGGGAAAAGTCAGAAGAACCAATGTCTGAAAACTGAAGTTGAAATTGGAAGTAAAGCAGCTGTTCCAAAGTATCTGCTGGGATTCGCAATGGGTTCCACCTGGCTTGGTGTCTTCAGACCACTGCAAGATGTTTCTGAACATTATTCTTCAGTTATGTAGGAGCTGTTAACCAAAGTATTAAAATTAATGCAAGGGTAGTTTGGTGGTCTAGTAGCTTTTGTTGTGTTGGGATAGCTGATCTAATAGTCCTTTCTTGCCTTAACATCTTCTGACCTATGTATTATATTTCCTTGTCTATCACAGTTGAACTTCAACAAATGTTTGGTGCTGTCTTGTGAGTGCAAGAGGAAATTAGTGGTTCCTTGATTTTTCTAGCATTTCAGTTGCGCAAGAAAGCAACTTGTCCTAACCAAAAGAACACTTGCAACTAAATAATTCAGTATTTATTTCCTCTCATTATCCAATAATATCTGGTTGCTTTTATTGCTACATTAAGAGTTAATTTTTTCCAAAGTCTGAGTTACTGTAATATTGCAGATATGCTGCAGCTGTACGTACTCAGTGGTGGCTGCTTTCAGCCTTGCCTTTGCAAAAGGGACAGTGACTGCCTGTGCAGTCCCTTGGACAAGGGCACATCTGTCTCGGGCAGACAGCTGAGTGTCTGTGGGTACTGGAGATCTGTCTTGGTGGGAGGGAGCAAATCAGATCATAGTGTAGGGGAATTTGGGGGAAGATTCACTTCAGCCATAGCTTATGATTGTGTTCTATAAGAATAAAATGGGACACTGCTAACTAGGTAAAGCTTATTAGCTGGGTGGTTATTACCCCATGCCTATACTGAAAATAAAAAGATCCTCTGTTGTAGCTAAACTACTTCAGTATGGCTTGAGTACAGCTCTACTCCTTCTGTGTGACTCCTTGGACCCAGCAAGCTACATAGAGTGGTATTTGAATTCATCAGTGTTTCAAAAGAGCATTAAAATTTAACAAGTACATTTAACTAAAAAATCTATATCTAAATACATGGAGGTAGTGATAAAAAGGAGGTAATTCAGGCTAAGATATTGCATTAACTTCCCTGTGAATGGACCTTTCAGACAGCGTGGAGCCAGGCTGAAGTCACTGAACTAATGCCAGTTTCTTTACTCAGAGCCCATGGAGCCTGTACCTTGGTTTAGAGGGGTGTCACAGCCTTCTCTTTGACTTCAACATGTTTGGTTTTTTTTCCTGACAGATAAATTAAAAAAAACCCTACCATAAACCACACAGAAAAATCCCACAAAGAAAAAAAAAATCCCCACTTAGGCGTTTTCCTTTGCTAGTACTACAAAGGTATTTTGCCTCTAGAAATCATCTTCCTGGAAAGCCTTTTTTCCTCCCCAACAGGTCCATTGAACCTGGGCATGAGCGCAACCAACCCACATATTGCTCCAACTTTACCAGTGACTTTAAGGTTAGTTTTTCTCTGCAATAAGTGAATTTTATATATCTTAGGTGGGGTACAAGTTCTGAAGTATTAGAAAAATAGTAACCCTGTGTAACTTTGCATGATTCCTTAAAAGTGTCTACTGCCACAGGAATGCAAAAAAAGGTCTATTGCTACCTTCTGCCCACCTTATGCCGAAACACCTCCAAAGTGCTAACGGGACAAAGGCCAGATCCCTTGAATTCTTCTAATCATGGATGAAATTAAAGTGCTTATTCAATATTGTAGAGTACTCCGCAAATACTGAGTCACCACAGTGAGTTGTCAGTTCTCCTATAAAAATTACTGAAAATCATTATTGTGTGATTTATTTCCCTGGCAGTTTATCTAAAAATAAAAATCAGACCCAGATTTCCTCAAAGCCTCCACTTCTCAGCTGTTTCAAAACTGAAAGTTAATAGTGAAAGCTGCTGCCTGACAGTTTTAAAATCCCTTTTCCTATGTGAGCCAGGGATATGCAGCTTTAGGAGCTCCTGGGGTGTGCCGGAGTGGGTGAGAACCATCTGCGCGGACCGCTCCGACCTAGCAGTTCTGTACCGCTGTGTTTGCACATGCCTTTTATTTCAGGAAAGCACTGCAGAATTGTAGGTGAGGTGTGGAGCAGCTGCTCTTCCCTAAGAGTTTCCTACTTGGCTTCTGGATGATAGCAAGGTTACCTAGGAGGCTTGGCCATAGAGAAGGGCTGGAGGAGGATTTGTTGCTGCTGGGCATGCTGCTGTTTACAGCTGTGCGATGAATGACATCTTCCTTCTGAGAGCAAGGAATTGGCTGATGTTTGCACCCAAGTTTCCAAGCTCTACAGGTCAGGGCAGACCTGGTTGGGCTATAAAGATTTGTGCACGCTCTCTTTTGGGGACATATGGGTTAAAGCAGAGACTCAGAATAAAAGCCTGACTCTATTGAAATGAGTGGCAAAACTCCCATTCGCTCTGGATTGTCAAAATGATCTGTAGAGCCCCCTAAGATTTGTGTTCTGTTAATAATTATTACTTCTACATAAAAGTAAACTTCTATATTTAAAACTTATAACTTGGCAACCACAAAATGCACATGTCTATAATGAATAACCGTGTGAGCCCATTACTCCAGCTCTCCTCCGTTCTCAACCCTTCCTACGTTTTACCTGCTACTCATCTGTCTAAATTTTAGACCGTAAGGTCTTCTGGGCAGAGACCACTTCCTTTTTTTTTTTTTTTTTTTTTTTTTTCTGCTGGCAGAGCAAAGCACCTCTGTGGCTCTGTGTTAAATAAGGCAAGTATTTTAAATCTGGGGAAACAAATGTTCATGCGTTTGACAATTTCAGAACATGAATGCAAGTGATCAGGCATGCGTGTCTAGAGATGTGCTTTCTACATACACATATTGTTTCCTTTTAAAGACATCTGCATCTACTGAACTCAGTCCAGAATAGGCCTAGAAGTTTGCCATTATTATGCCTCAATTCAGCAAAGCGTGACTGTAAGGAGACTTAAAATTAAGTATACATGTAAGTGCTTTGTTGGATGGAGGCCTTCAAGATTTTGTGCATTTGTGCTCTTGTAATTTTAAAATGAAACATATTATTGAAAGTCTTCAGTTCCTTATTCTGTCACTTCCTCAGTTATTTTGATTTATTACACATAAACACAGGTCTCCTAAATTCTAGATGCTTTTGAAAAAAAAACTATTACAAAATACACTGAAATAAAATGTAAAGGTTGTATCTGCTTTTCACTGAACTACAATAATATCCTCTTGTTCATCAGCATCTCTTTTGTATGTAAACAGCAGCTTCCCTACCATGGTGCTCTCATGTCACAAACTTGTTTTTTAGCCAAGAGCAAACATGTCTGCTCCAAAGTTGGGGTTCTTCCCGCCCGACCAGCCCTACCTACTTTGCTTTCTGAGAATGGGAAATGTTGCTGCATCTGCCCTTGAGCTGCTACCACTGAAGAAAAATCTTGTTTGACCAAGTGTTCAGAAGTGCTGTCCTTCTAGTCCTGCCACCATGGGTGATGATGTTTTGGCTGTTGGTTGGGCTTTCCTTTGGGCTAGCTATAATTTCCCATAAAAATTTTAAACCATGGAGATGCTGGCTCAAGGATGTCTGCTAGCTGTTGCTGCAGCAGAGTGGACCAGGTTTGCATGGTACTTTGAAACAGAAACAAGGTGAGATGGCCAGGCAGTAACTCTCTTGCAATATCATGCATTAAATACAGGTAAACAAACATAGATTAAGGCTCATCTTGCAAACCGATATAGTGCCCAAATCAGGCTGATTAAAATAGTCTGAATGTCTCCAAAAATATTAGTCACCTAGATGAATTACTTTGATGTGGAAACACCTATTTATCTTTTCCATAGAAGGAGTCTAATCAATCTTAATTTGTTGTGTTGTGTAAAATTGGATCTATTTGTACATGTGTTCTGAAAACACAGATGGCATCTTTGGAAGCATTCTCCTCTTTGGGGCCCATGACTGCTAGCCTAAATGGCTGGGGTCATCTCAGTGAGGTTTGCTCAAATATTTGTAGTTTACATCACTCCACACAAAATATGCACTTAAAGTGTTTTTTTTTTTTTTCTTTTTCCTCTAATTAACGATGATAAACATCTAGTGGAAATCTTCAGGAGTCAGAAAATGCAAAGCTGACTGTTACATTTCCTTTGCTAAAGATGCTGTGTGAATTCAACAGTGGTAAAAAGTGCTGGATTTACATCACTGTGCTTAGAGACCTCAGTTTCAAGTGCCACCTGCAGTGGCGGTTTATGAGATGAGGTTTGCTCTCCTACAAGTTATGATGAGACCACCCAGCCCCAATTACATATGCCATGGATTAGAATTCAGATGGTAATGATTTCTCACTATTACCAAGGCCAGATTTGATCTGGTGATACAACGAAGAGTTCAAGTTTTGCTACAAGTCTTCTCAGGTTAGAGCCTCCAGAGAAACTCTTTCTTAGAAAAGTAATCTTAAATTTTCTCCCTTGAGGAGAGCCCATGATCACGTAAGTACTTTCACTGAAGCCATGAGGACTGTCTTAGTAATTGGCATTACTTGCTTAAGAAAGGGTGTGCAGGAGTGAATCATAATATGCTTTTGATTTTGTAGCAGCAGCAGTAGAGGACAGTGGTTTCTGGCTCCTTTCAGTTTGTCACAGTCCTATCCCAGTTGGTTGGGTTTTTTTTATTTAAACTAATATAATGCTCAATATAATTTTGAATTTTACTGTGAGAAATTAAACAAAACTGGTAGGTTTATCAGGCAACCAAAGATGTCTATAGCAACAAAATGCAGTGCTCTAGAATAGAGTAAATGCCAAGAAACAAAACAAAAGGTGAAATGAAAGGGAAGTTGGATGATAGGGAAATGGGTTTAAGCCTGTCAGGGAAATGCCCTGTTTTCATATGAGTATGTTTGTTAAAGTGTATGAACAAGTATATGTAAATAGTTGCATGAAGTGAATATGAAATAACAATTAAAAGGATAGACAAAGTTAATTATTGAAAGCTTGTGGTTACAAGCTTTACTTCAGCCCCAGAAACTCGGGTAAAAAGTTTGGGAAGCAATTTAAGGCTGCCATGCTGGCTTGCTGCAGTGTGAAGAGAAGAATCAACTTAATCAGGAAAAATGCCACTTTATCACTTTGAAACAAGACAGTGTGAAAATACTCAATCAGCAGGCCCGCCTCCTTTTGGGCCTTCACATTGGAAACCGAAGGAACGGCTTTCAGAGAGCTTAACACTGTCAAACTGGCTGTCCCTGCTACAGCAAAAAATAATGGTGTTAACCTGTTCTTGATCAATAATTAGCTGAAAAACACGCCTAGTAACAGAGTATTTAACAGGGTCACTTCTACTTGAGAATCCTTCCTGGGTCTGACCCAGGTGGCTCATGCCTGGACTTGATGCATGACCTGTATTAAACACACCACCACGGGCCTGAGTCTGACAGCCTTATTTTAGCTTTCAAAGATGAAGTGCAGGCTTTCATACAAATTTTATATGCTACCAGCTTTGGCTGGTGTGTGCAGATTGTACATGCATGTTTGGTTCCTATCTTGAGGAGAGTTTGTGCGTCTGAACACTACGAAAGAAGTGTATTTGCAGCAGGCAAGGCCTCTCAATCTGCTCCCCGGGTCTGTATAAGGACTGTTCTTGCTTTGCCATCCTCCTCGTCACCTTAGCAAACGAGTACAGGAGTAAACAGTTTGGGAGAAAGACATCCTTAATGTCACAATCTTCTCTTTAATGGAAATGTGAATTTGGTGCTATCTAACACGCTGAAAGAACAAATTTCACAGTATCCCTCACAAAAAAACTCAGAATTTGACTCTCCTTTCACTAATGCAGGTATAAACCACCACTGAAGTCAAAAGAGTTATACCAGCTTTGATTCTGGGACATATGAGCAGAGATGGAGGCCCTTAAGGTATTCAGCCATCTAGGCTACCTTTACCAATACACTGCCATGATCAGAAAGCTCTCCTCCTTTATGGAGAAAAGATGAGGGGAAAAAGCAAAGTGACACTAATCTTTTCTGAGTCAGGCTTTCCTCTTGGGTGTGACTACATGCAGAAAAAACTGGGATTTCCAGGTGATATTAATCAAAGATGGCAGAAGCAACTACAAAGCATACAAATAAAGCATCCAAGTTTCATGTATTAAACCAACCATGACAGCGCTCATGGTATAAAAGCTAGGATACAGTCAGCTGTGTTGCTGTGAGGGGCCTGGAGCTTTACTGCATGATAGTAGCATAAAAATAAATTGTTACTATTATTAGCAAACACATAATAAGATTAAAGCATAAGGTGCGCTAAGAGCTGGCTCTTTTGCCTTCCAAAGATACCATGTATTTTACATAGATGCCTTTTGGATCAGGAAATAGAATTTCTATAGATGGTCCCACCAGAAAGCTTATAGTCTTTCCCTGCATTTCTTAAATAGCTGTTTCCAGATAAGTGTGGTAACGTGTGTGCATATGTACGGGTAATTTCTGACTCTTTCCCGCATCTTGACTAAGACCAATATGCAAATTCAGGATCCTCTTCATCACTACCAATGCAGAAACACAACACGCTACTGATGGACTTTAAGGTCCAGTATCTTCAAGCTTAACATAACAGAAAATCAGGCCTCTTGTTCTCCCTGCAGAGGAGAAACAAATAAACATCAACCTACTTAATACATGGTCCTGACAACTGAACGACTGAACTTGAGGGCAAGTTATTTATTTTGATGGTTCTCGGATATCCCAGTGTTAAACATGGGATAGCTGGGTGGATGGATGGCAAGGGAGAGGTTAAGTTGGTGACACTGAGCAAATCGATACTTCGCTGTCACCTACTGTCCCTAAAACTGTTTCAAGCATGAGTTAAGGTGTTCAAGCATGTAACCAAAAAATAAGTAGCATGTTGGTGTCATCCCTGAAGCCTCTTACCCTTCTCTAATAAGAAAAGGTGGGAGAGGAACATGCAAACGTCAGTATCACATGCTGATGATTCGGACCACAACCATTCAAAAACCTTAACTGTTCTATGCCCGGACAACGAAACGTGCCTGGCAGTTTGACTCCATTGTCATCATCCAAACACAAAAAATACCGGCCATTTCAGACTGATTAGAATGAAGGAGATGCAGGCTTTGACCGTGGTTCTGCAAGAATTGCATAGCTTCACTCCTCTAAGTAGTTCCACTGGGCTCAGAACAACTGGGTCTCCTTCCAGATTTACCAAGGTAGGGAGACTCATGGCCATAATATTTTGCAAAAGGAAGCTCCAAAAGAATGTATCTGTAATCTTAAGAATATTTATTAGAAAAGTTAATAGTGGTCTGGTTCAGAATAAAACTTCTGGATATGAAAAAATTCAATTATTGCTGGTAGAGCATAGACACTTATTCTTAAATATTTGCTGGTGTACTTACTCTCCCAGCGTAACACAGCAACAAAGAACAGCTTTTAATCTTTAAAAGGAACTTAAGAGAGTCACTAGAAGTTCAAAGTGAGCATGCATTGGCACGCACTGTGAGTGTTATGGTCAGAATTATACAAAATTCTAAGATGGACCTGATTTTATGGCATTTGATTATGAGTTAGCTTTAACATGAGGATATTGTTTGCATTTTTTTTTTTGTTCCAACTGCAGCGATATCTTTCATAAACTGTCCATTAGAATTAGTGCTATGCCTCAATTCAAGTCTTGCAGCCAGCCAGCCATGCAGAAGGCAGGTTGTCTACAACCACAGTGATGTACTATGCTGTAACAGTTGTGGTTTAAAAAAAGCCACCTGAAAACATTTAGTTCGAGTCAGAGCCAAGAAAAAACCCAACAGTTCTAGCATATCCGCTTCATGCCAGAAGACTGAGCATGAAATTTTTCTAAAGCAGATCAGGGAGTCTGCTGTTGGGCCGAGGAGTTCATTCACCATTCAGGTTATCAGATTGTCTCCATGTGCTGACAACAGAGGTGATCTTTGTAGGTCACGTCTTGTTTTCCAAAGATGCATTCCTTTCATGGGAGGTCTGTCTCAGGATAACTTGTTCTCTGACTTGATAACCATGCGCTTCTTTTCGTCACTTTTCTCCAGTACCCATTTTCCAGCCAGTCCAAACGCAACTGTTATTTGTGTAGCTCTGCATGTGCCTGCACACATGCAGGAGCTCCAAGGATGGCCTGGTTCTTAACCACCTTGTCCTCATGCATGACTTTATGTTGCAACCATGGTTTTAGGCCTAAGTTTCTGGTCTTGCAAAACAGAGGTGTCACGGTTTCTCCTTTGTTTCTCTCAGCAGAAAGACTGGCTGGGGCATTTTCCCCTGTCTGTCTCCTCTTTTTGTCCTTTCCTTGTTTTCCTCTTCTCATGTGCCCACCCTCTTTGTGGAGTGGTAGTGAACAACATTTAAGGAGTATGGGAGAAGTCACGGACTGCTTTGTCAAAGAAGAACATTTTTGAGCCAGAGCCTTGGTATGAGCTTCTCTGCTGCAAACTTCTTGACCTCCCCAAAACTGCTTCTGATCCCTTGCTCTCACAGGTAGAACTGACCCATCTATATCAAAACCAAAAATATTGATGCTCATTTCTGATTCTCAAAAGCTTCTGGTAGGAGCTCTGCCAGCAGCCACACCTTCAGCTACAGTACAGGCATATCTGCTGACTGCGAAGCCATCCACTTGGAAGAGAACATGTAAGCTTTGCTTATTTGTCTTTCCCTCACTTAATTACAGAGAGTTCTCCAGAGTTTCCCCCAAGGTTTTATGAAAATCATCTGGTAGGTCATCTAAAGGGTTTAATGTAGTAAACAAAAATCTGCAGCTTAGAAGGCCACATTTCAATTTGATTTATTTTATATTCCGTAGAGTTCCACTGGTGACAATGGTTTCGTACAGGTTATAAGTGTAAAAGAATGTCACCCAGAGACAGGCTTCGTGCTCCTCTTTGGCAAATGCTGTATCCCATCTGTTTGTCACTATTAGAACATTTCTTCGTTGGCAGATGAAAAACAAAATGTACAAAAGGATCCAGTAAACTATTCCATACTATCATCAGTACAACCAAACGCATACATTCATTACTCTGATAATGATGTAGCCTCTTATTTTGGCCAACTGTCAGAAGTCTTCAATGCAATACTTTTAGTGACTAGATGGTGTACTAGTGGCACGTGAAACGGTGAAGTGTTTGGAACAGGAAACAAAAGAAATGATTGCATGCCTTTACATTCTACACTAGAAAATAGTATGTTGTGATATAAAATTCCTACTTTGTAGCTCCTCTTGTTGGTTAAGTGCTTTTCTGTTATGCCAGGCAAGAAAATAAAATCTTAAATAAGATATAAATCTTTATGTTGTGTATCTGTTTTGTCCTCCAATGGAGTTGAGATGAAATGGGATCAAACTAGAGCACCTAAAAATTACCTCTATCTCCTCTGTGAGCCTCAATACCTGGAGAAAATTTTAGAAGAGGTTGTAAGCAGGCTGAAAGGGAGTAACTCACTGTAAGCTTTTAGAAGGATCACAAAATTTGTATAACCAATTTAAACTTGAGATATTCTTTTGCTGGTGAGCTGTTTTCTGATGACAATATATAGATGCCTCTTGTCCATTCAGAGGATCCAGAATCCCTCAGTGACAAATACGTGCCAGAGATTTCATCTAACTTTCAATTATTCTTGAAGATTATGGATGTAGTTATTTCATAAACCAAACTACCCAGCTGCAGTTGCGAATTTTTATTTGCAATATTGGAAGCTGTATTGAAGTCTGGCTAAAAGCTAACTTCCAGCTTGAGTAACCATGCTTTGAAAATTGTTTCTAAATTCCTCATCTGTAGAGCTTTAACAAGCTCTTTATGGGGGGGCAGGGGGGAGGAACCTGGGTTTAGAAAAGTGCACAGCACGTACTGTGTCACGTGTGTAACACAAACAGTTGTTTTGTGGTGTATACAGGGTTAGTTGTGCTTGTGGAAAGGAGGTGATGTTTCTTTTGCAGGAGAAGGAAACTCCTGATCCACACGTAGGGAAGATGCACCTTTGTACCTCCTCCTCAAGTTTGCCAGTCCCTGTGGGGGAGACAACGTAAGCCCCTCTGCTCCACTGGCAAATGCATATGCTGGGTGGGAAGCCCCTGTTCACTCGAGGGAAAGGTGCAGCAGTAAACACATGGTCTATCTGTAACTGACCCCACCTAGATGGTGTTTAGTGCATAGAAGTTAAAATACACCTGCTAGAACTGCAGCAGTCGATCAAGCACCCGGTGAAGTTACTCAGGTCTCTGGCGGTGCTGGGACCCTGCATGCTGTTCAAGTACAGCTCCATTGCATTGCCAACATGTTACTTTGGACGTGCCTAATGTCACTCATGCAATTAGCTAATGAATTTACTGCAGATAAATTACTCTGTGATACTCCAAGGGTGGCTGTATGCCACCCGCTTCCCACGCAGCAGCTTTTCCACGTAGGCAAGGCCAAGTGCTGCTCTAAATGACTTCAGTGAACCTAAAATTTGTGTTTGGCAATCCTTCAGGTCCTAGCAGCCGACTGCCTGTGTGCTGTCAGGTGGCCTGACAGCGTGAACCCTACGGAGCAGGCACTGCGAGCTCGGCTCCCGTAATATCACCCCCCGTTACAGCAGACATTCGGGCCCGCGGTCAGGCGTGCCGGGGTGCCTGCGGGCCGGCCGCTGCGCTCCTCAGACGCCGGCTCCATTTGCTGACCCCAAGGCCTACGCGCCCGGGGCCTGCGCTCCCTGCAAGCGCCCGGCCCAGGGTGCCCGGCGGCGGGCCCAGGCGCAGGCCGTGTCCGGGAGGGGTGCCCGCGGGCCGGGGTGCAGCGGCCGTGCCCCCCGCCCCCAGCCCGCCGCGGCGGCGGGGGCCGAGCCGCCGGGGCCGGCGCCGGGCAGGGGGTGGGGAGCGCCCGCCTCTCGCGGCTCGCAGCCGGGTGCCTCCCGCGGGCGCGGCGGGCCGCCTGGCGGGCTGGCTGGCTACCCAGAGTGCAGCAGGCAGGCGGCGGCAGGCACTGAGCTGCCGGCGCTCTCCCGGCCCGCCGGCGCAGCGGGAGCCGGGCCCAGGCGGCGGCGCGGCCCAGAATGCGAGTGTGAGATGCTTCCCCCGGCAGCGGCGCCCCGGGCCCAGGCGGCGGCGGCCCCCGCGTGGATGCGGCTCTGGAGCCGGCGCTTCGCCCTGCACAAACATTTCTATAGGACTCATTCGCCGTGCTGAGGAGATCGGCCCGGCCCGGCCGCCTCTCCCCCTCGCCGCCTCCTCCGCGCCGGGAGCGGCTCCCTCAGAGGCTGCCGGCCCGGCCGGCGGGCATGGAGGGCCCTGGCGGCGCCTCGCCGCTCACCCCCGCGCTGGTGGGCCGCCTCCGCCAGGAGCACGAAAAGGTAAAGGCCGCGGCCGCCGGGCCGGGCCGCAGCGTGAGGACGGGGGCGCGGCGGGGGCCCCGGGGCGGTCGGGCCGGGGAGGGCGGGGGGGAAGGGCGGCTCCCCCGGGCCGGGGCTGGGGGTAGGGTGGGGGTGGGGGTGGGGGCGGCGGCGGCAGCCCCCGGGTGGCACGCGCCGAGGCCTGCGTGCGCGGGCGGGCACGTGACGGCGCTGACGTCATGGCCGGCGGTCGAGGCGGGCCGCGGCTCCCGGCGGGCCGAGGCCGGGGGCAGCCGCAGCGGCCCAGGGACCGGCGCTTCCCCGCGGCGAGGGGCCCGGGCGGGGCGCCGGCAGCGTGCGGGCAGCGGCGGTGCCGCGGACGCCGCCTTCGCAGCGAGGCAGGGCGAGCGGCTGGCCAGGGCCCGGCGCGGTGGGGCCTGCGTGAGCGCCGGGGAGCAGCGGGGCTGCCCCGCACCGCCGCGGCGGCGGGCTCCCTGCCCTCCCGCACCTCGGAGGCCGTTACGGTTACGTCCGCGCCGCGCTCTCCTGAGCGGTGCTTTTCGCCCGCTTCCCGCCTCCCTCTGGTTTTTCCACTGACGGGGCCAGTCCCACACCTTCCTAACCGCAGTCCTGCCGGTGGGCCCCGCGCCAGGCCCAGCGGGTGTCCGATCGGGTCATCTCAGGGGCCAGCTTGGGGCGGGTGTATCAAAAACTAATTGTCCAGGACTAGCCTTAAAAAACATTGATTACGGTTGAAATGGGCGTGAAAGAGCCAAACGCCTCTGCAGAAGCGATTCCTGAGTGTTTGGAGGCCGCGTGTGGCCATGGTACAAAACTCGAGCTACTTTTCCCGCTGATGACACCTGTGAACTAAGACAAGTGGGCCCTGCTGGTTTCACGGGCACGGTTTGGGGCTCATAGGCCCCAGCCTTGCAGCGAGCTGTCTGTGGGTATGGGAGTCACAGCGGAATTCACGGTCATGTTCAGCGTATTACTGGCACAAGTACGTTTGCCCAGTCTACAAACTTTCCAACTTTCCTGCTTGTTTCTCTCATAGGATTAAATTTTTTTAAAGCTGCTTCTACAGATGCACATTAGAGCTCTTGAATTATAATGGAAGACTTAATCTTCAGTGTGTATTGCTTTGGCACACGCTGATGTTGTTAAAGAGTAAGAAAACTGAATAATGCGTACGTGGTGTATAAAAATGTGCCTTGTCTGGAATACTGTGTGCAAAAACGTGTCTACTTTTGAATAGCACACTAGATCATTACTAAAAGATCTGCATAACCAACTGACCGTTAATGTGGATGAACGGTAAGAGGATCTGCTGGAATATTCCGCGTTATCCATTCTGCATGGATAGTAAGCCATTATACCAATAATTGGTGATAGTAACGAGTCTGCTTGGGCTCCTTCAGTTAATTTTCAAGGTGGTAGAATTTGGTGAAGGATGGTTTCTCTGGCACATTAGTGTCAGTCAGGCCTAACGTGTAAGTGAATGTCTGTCGTAACCACATAGAATTATTCCCAGTTCATGGTAAGACCCCTCTGTAAGCAAGTTTAAGACTCTTCTTAAACAGATCTGCTCCAGTGGAAAAGAGGCCCAGGAGACCATTAATTAAGCCTCTGTTAGGCTGATGTACCAAAATTATATTTTATCATAGGGAAACTTTACATAATTTCTGCAAATTGGCTAAAAAAAATTGAACACTTCAGCTTCAATATGAAATTATACTAAAGAACTACATATCTTGGTTACAATGGAGTGTCATGATGAAGATATAGTAGACTTTCCCTCTATGCAATGAATATATATAATTGGATTACAACAGTATTTTCAGTTATGAAAATACTGTATTTTAAGATGGAGGAGGTCTTTTCATTTCAACTGCCTCTTCTCAGAGATTCATATTTTTCTCACAAAATTACTGAAGTTGAAGGCTCATGTTTTGGTCTTAGCACAAAGATGAGTGAGAATTAGCTATCCAGTGCTTTGGTAAACTAGTAATCGTAGTATGAGTGTCATAACAAATAGTGAAGTTATTTAGCCAGAACTATATCTATATATACTGGCGTTTAAGCTGGCACATATATTTCTCTTAATTACTGTGATGTTGTGCCGTCCCAGAGATGCTTGATTAAGTATAAAGAAACCTATTTATTCCCATTAGTCTGAAGGCAACCTTTAGTGTAATAGTGAAATACGGCATTATCTATCTGCAGAATTAAAGACAATAATTGAATCACGGTTGGTTATTTTAATACCCAGGCCATTGTACAACCCTGGTTCGGCTGTGAGTTTAAGCTTTTAAGTGCTAAAGAGCTGCTCTGGAGGACATGTGAACTGAGGCTTCCTTCCTGTTTAAAAATATTAAAAGAACAGGATGTTCATGACTTTCTGTCTTTAATCTGATTGATGCTGCAACTTCCAGGTTTAGGACCCCTGGTGAAAAGTAATTTTAATTCTTGTTTAGGACTGCTTGCCTGTTGGACAGATTTCATCTTGTTAATTTGTAGTGATAGTAAGACCAAACTGTTAAAAGCAATTTTCAGTGCTCCCACTAAAGGCACTTTGTATAAAAACATGACTTAGAATGTGTATCTTGGGGATAAATTATAGAAGAATGTCTAGTAATTTTCATGATAAAGACCATCATTGGAAGCACAGTGCCTGCGTAAAGTTTTGAATATTTCTGTAAGAAGAATATAATGTATGTATCATGGGTTACTTGCAAAAGCAATATATGTTAGCTGAAAATACTGCGTTAAATCTATTGCAAGTTAGTACAGGAATTATAAAATGAATATTTAGATAGGTGGATTCTCATGCTATAGAGCCTGCATTTAAACATACTATTTGATATACATTTATTCCTGCAATC
Organism: Falco punctatus; assembly: GCF_963210335.1. NCBI lineage: Eukaryota > Metazoa > Chordata > Aves > Falconiformes > Falconidae > Falco > Falco punctatus. The sequence goes on along the minus strand of NC_137594.1, from coordinate 14,117,198 downwards.
AAATGGGTTGGGATTACTAACTGATAGGAAGTTGACAAGTCAGATCTGTATGATTTGGTAAGACTTGTGTAGACAGTTCACAGTGGGCTGAGACGTTCTATAGTTTCTGAGATGAAGATGCGCATAATGGGAGATACTACAGAACCAATTAGACCCAGGAGACGTTTGTAGAGTGCAAACACAGGCATGGAGAATCTAAAGGATTCCAGTTTTAGCTAGCAATATGGTGTTTTGGGTTTTTTGTTTTTTTTTTTTTTTTGATACTGTACTGACAAACACATTTTTTTTATTTTCCTTTAAGGAAAATTAGGACAAGGAAGTGGCTCTCCTGTCACTCATCATGACAACAAAGCACAATTAGATTTAATGCAGCTATTACCATAACTCGGGGCCACTGTGTGTTATGACATATTCTTAATTTTTATGAATTTTAATGGTGAAGCTGTATAGTCTTTAATTTCCAAATTGTTTTCAAGATCCTGAGTACTTGTAGGTTTTTTAATAGTTAAACAACTTGTAGGTGGGTTATGGGGAAACAAATCACAGAAGCCTAAACTTAGGCTCTGTTAAATTGTTTTCTCTTCTTTTGGGGCTGGCTGCTTCTGTTTAAGTCTTTTTCAAGTACTATCTGTGCTATAAAATCAGCAGCTTGGCAGTTTTAAAGCTCTTCCTGCAGTCTGAAAAAGAGCAGTGAGACTGAGTAGGGTCTTGTACACTCCACGCTGCTGGAGGAGCCACTGGAAATCTGGAACTGCTTGCCTGCAGGCTTAGCAGATGAGATTCAGTGTGCTTTCCAGTGCAGTGTCTCCCAGGGTATTGCACTTTTTTCAGCCTACATCCAAGCTAACAGAATCTAGAGAAAGCCTGGGTACAAGACACCAGTGTAGTGGGACTTCATTTTGCACACTAACTGTTTGAGAAAAGTTAACAGAATGCTTGAAGCTTGGTTTGACGTGCTCCTTTTTAAAAGGACCTGTCTGAAGCTTCATTTGCCGTATTTCTTTTTAAAAGCTACTGGGACAATTACTTCTTAGAAACTAGTGATGGCATTCACTCTACCCTGTCCAGTGCATTTTTTGTGATGATGGGTTCAAGTAATGTTTTCTCATGTGCTGCTTTCAAGTAAAAGGGATAATTCAGTCATTATCTGGAAGCTTTCAATGTAATATTTATTGTTCCTCCAGTGTTAATTGATCATCAGTTTTACTTTTTGTGCTCAATATTTGTCTATGTTCTTATTAGTATGAATTAAATACCCACTAGTTTATGTAGTCTCAAGAATTGTGAAATAAATTAACAGATCTTAAATAGGTGGTTTTTAAAATGGTAATTAAAGTAAAACTATTCACAAAAGAGTTTAAAGAGCATTGCCTTTATTCTGGAGTCATCAAGTCGGTCTGTGTTTTGCCTCTTTGGTAACTAAAATGTGTAGTTGAGATTATATCCACAAAATTTTGATGTTACTAAATGGTGCTGCTCCTGTAGCTGTCTACGGATTCTGTGAGTAGGTGCAGTGACCAGGATACTGTTGGGGAATTATCTTTAGTATCTTCGGAGGTCTCTATTCCAGAAGCTATGGTCATAACCTGTCTTGGATTGACTTGGGTACCCCTTGCCTTGTGTATTTCTTTCCTCCTTTGAGACTGTGAAATTGTATTTTGTTTTAATCTGAAGCTTCATCTTGCAGATGGACATGCTCACTTGGAGCTTGCCATCTTGAGGCCCTCAGAGCAGCAACTGCACTAAGACTTTGCTTTTTGATAGTGGAGCATTAGGGCACTGAGCCACACCATGCAGCTGCTGGTTTTGTGGTCCCTTTTGCCTGTTAGCATAGGCTGCAATTTCACTGTCATAAAAAGGGTGAATCCCTCCACCACTTCTGTGCTAACACTTGTGATCAGACTGCTGTGGGGTAAGAGGAATCCAGTAACACATGCCAAAATTGTCATGTCAGATGCCAGCGTGAATGTGGTGGGAGAAATGCAGAGCCAGTGATGGGTGAAACTGGGCTGGCCCTTTGAGCTGTGGCCATGCTCATACCAAGTTAGAGCAGTTGTGAGCAACCATCTCAGTCACTTGATCAAAAATTTCATAAATAATCACACAAGTTATCCGGGAAGAAGATGACTTTTAATTTGTTGAACAGCTTTTTAAACTAAAGGATTTTTTTGTGACACATTGTTTCTGCCTTTCAGCAGTTTTAGGGTGGCACATTTGTGACGCTGCTCGGTGACCTTGGCTGGGATCCAGCTTAACCCAAAACTTTGTTGTTGACTTTTTTTCTTCTTTTTTCTTCCTGGATTATTTTTCAGCCAGTGTGGTTCCCTAATGTGGTTGGTTGTGCAGCATCACAAATGTCTGCCAGCAGATTGTGTCAGGGTGGGTAGGATAAGACAGTGGAACTGAGCAGCTGGAGACAGGGAGGGATGATGACTGGTTTATGCAGGACTGCAGCTGCACTGTTGAACCACAGCCTGAAGGTATGTCTGTGAGGCAGGTGCCACAGCTCGTCAATTTTAAGCTAGTTAACTCAAATATTGCTAGCAGCGTAGTTGTTGCACCATAGACTACACAGAAACTCGCAAAACCTGCTTGAGATGTTTGTTAAGTTAGATCATGGGAGACTCTGCTGGTCTGCTGCTGTCTTGGTACCTGAGCTAGCTTGGATAAGGTGTAGCCACATGAATGTATTTTCCTGAAGTAAGCTAAAATATTAAGTTACAAGTTCCTTAGGTCTGTGTCAAGATGAAGTTACATGACATGGATACTGACTTGCTACCAGGGAAATATGAGACTTTACTGCAGTTTGTTTTTTGCTTGCACCAGTTTAGTTGGTTCAGGGCTAATTAAATTAATTCACTTAGGGGAAAAGTCCTGCTGCCTCCGGGATTTTTAAGTCATAGAATCGTTAAGGTTGGAAAAGGCCATTAAGATCAAGTCCAACTGTTAACCTAGTACTGCCAAGTCCACCACTAGACCATGTTCCTGAGTGCCACATCTACATGTCTTTTAACTACCTCCAGGGATGGCGATTCCACCACCTCCCCGGGCAGCCTGCGCCAATGCTTGACCACCCTTTCAGTGAAGCAGTTTTCCCCAGTACCCAATCTAAACCTCCCCTGGTGCAACCAGAAGCTGTTTCCTCTTGTCCTATTGCTTGTTATCTGGGAGAAGAGACCAACCCCCACCTGCCTGCAGCCTCCTTCCAGGCAGCTGTAGAGAGCAATAAGGTCCCCCCTGAGCCTCCTTTTCTCCAGGCTAAACACCCCCAGTTCCCTCAGCCGCTCCTCATCAGACTTGTTCTCCAGACCCTTCCCCAGCCCCGTTGCCCTTCTCTGGACACGCTGCAGCCCCTCAGTGTCTGTCTTGGAGTGAGGGGCCCAAAACTGAACAGAGTATTTGAGGTGCAGCCTCAGCAGAGCTGAGTACAGGGGGACGATCGCTGCCCTGGTCCTGCTGGCCACGCTATTTTGGATACCAGCCAGGATGCTCTTGGCCTTCTTGGGCACCTGGGCACACTGCTGGCTCATGTTCAGCTGGCTGTCAACCAATACTGCCGGGTCCTTTTCTGCCAAACAGCTTTCCAACCACTTGTCCCTAAGCTTGTAGTGTTGTGTAGGGTTACAGCTGACCCAAGTGCAGGACCCAGCACTTAGCTTTGTAGAACCTCATACAACTGGTCTTGGATGATCGATCCAGCCTGTCCATATAATTCTGTAGAGCTTTCCTTCCCCCAAGGAGATCAACAGTCCTGCCCAACTTGGTGTCATCTGCAAACTTGCTGAGGGTGCACTCGATCCCCTCGTCCAGATCATTGACAAAGATATTAAACAGAACTGGCCCCGATGCTGAGCCATGGGGGACACCAGTTGTGTCCAGCTGCCGACTGGATGTAACTCCATTCACCACCACTCTCTGGGCTTGGTCATCCAGCCATTTTTTTACCCGGTGAAGTGTACGCCTGTCCAAGCCATGAGCAGCCAATTTCTCCAGGAGACTGCTGTGGGAAATGGTGTCAAAGCCTTTACCAAAGCTTAGGTAGACACCATCCACAGCCTTTCCCTCATCCACTAAGTGGGTTACCTTGTCGTAGAAGGAGATCAGGTTCGTCAAGCAGGACCTGCCTTTCATAGCCCCACGCTGGCTGGGCCTGATCCCCTGGTTGTCCTGTACATGCTGCGTGGTGGCACTCAAGATGGTCTGCTCCATGCTTGTGGTCCTGATCCCTTAACCAGTCATCCCAAGACCCTGAGGTCTCGATTGCCTTTGGACTTCTTGTTGTAACTTCATTGCTACCTACCTGAAAAATCAAAAGTGTATAATAATCTGAGAGCCGTACCAAGGTAGGAAGCTTTCTCTTCCCATCCTTAACCCAGGCCCTAGGGGGCCAGCAGACTGCCCTAAGTGGGTCCTGTCTGCATGTTGTGCCTTCTGTTCCCTTCGGAAGGAGTCTCTTATGACAACCACCCATCTTTTTTTCTTTATGGAAGCAGTTCTGATGCAGGGCGTAGGCCAGCTTAACCTTGGTGACGCCTCCTTGGTAGAGGAACCATCGTCCTCATCATTGTTTGGTTCCAGTGGCAGAGCCACGTACCCACTGTGCACGGGCACCTGGGCGGGTGGGGTGGTCACAGGACACGTGCCTGCTGTGCGGGGCAGGACCTCATCGCCGCTGCCCCCCAGCCCTTCAGGCGCTGTGTTCAGCCGGGTGGAGAGAGGACAGGGAATGCTGGACCATGCATCCCGCCTGCCAGCCGGGCCTGTCTCGGGGCAGGCCGGCTGCCATTGCAGCAGCCTGTCTCTCCGTGGTGCTCCTCAGCCTGCCCGTCTGCCCTGGCGCGGCGGAGTTCCTCTCCACGGGGCACGGGGCACAGCCGGCCGCCCAGCACCTCGGTGGCTGCGTGCTCCCACCAGAGCTCTGTGGGGACAGCCGTGTCCCTCGTGGTGCACGCAGCGCTCAGAGAGGCCGCGGTTTGCTGCCGGGTGGGTCCCTTGCCCCCCGGCCAAGCCATCCCGTGCCCCCTGCACCGGCTTTGTGAGGTGAAATGGCTCCCAAAGGGGGCTGACAAAGGGCAAACCAGCATAAAGGTGTGGGGAACCCGTGGGTGGCAGTGGGGAAGCAGGGTGCTGGCTCGTGTGCACTGGCTGTCACGGCGGTGGGCTGCCGTGCCTACGTGTGCCACGCTCACGGCAAGGTAACGGAGTCAGGTCGCTGCGTGACCCGTATCCACAGCAGGGGTCACAACCTAAAACAGTCTGAGAGGGCAGAATTTCCCAGCTGGCAAAGAAAAAGATGAGGTGATTTCTGCCTGTTTTAGAATTCTTCGATGTCTCAAGTAGAAGTTTTAAGCTCTCCAAAATAATTTTGGTCAGAGCTTCTATTAATTATTTATTGTGTTTATTTATTGGTGAATAATAGTTATGTACTATTTTTTCTGCAAAACTGAGAGACTCACTTGTATGTACTCAATTAATATAAACCCAATAGATCTTCACTTGTTTTTGTGTAAAGAAAGGTAAAAATTGTCATTATATTATTAAATAAGATTTTTTTCTTTTAGCAGTTGTTTGCCATGATTCAGATTTCTTTCAGTCTCTCTTTTCCTTCAGTATTCTTTCCAAACACATTTCTTTAAAAGGCAAAAGTTTCCACCCAAAGGGGGATTTATGTTAATAATTTGTTGAAATGCAGTGTTTTTGAGTAATATGATTTAATAAATGAATATGAGAGCTCAGAAATGCTTTCTTCCTTTTCCATTAGATCATACAGTGTGCCAACAAACTGAAGAACTTCTAATAGTTTTATTTCGTTTTTTGATTGAAAATGGGGCTCTAGGAAAAACAATTGTGCAAATGTTAATTCTGTCTTTCTCCATCAGTGATTGCTGTGTTTTAGGCAAGTACTGTGTAGTTTCCTAGAGGAAAAAATGAAAATTCGTTTTAAATGTTTATTTTGTGTGTGGCTTGTTACATCCTTGTTACCAAGAGATGATTAAATATTTGACCACCCGTTAGTGTTCTTCTGTAATGTAAAGTCATATTGTGAGCTGGTTATTTCATCAGTAAACTTCTAGGGTTTGGGGGTGCGACAAGAGAAATCTCATGCATGAGTTGCGTGGCAGAGTGGGTTTTGGTACCGCAAACATTTACAGATGGAGGCAGCTTATGTGCATGTACCAACTGCAGTAAATACTCGAATGTGGAAGGTTAAGCAGTTAAAACTGTGCAGAGTTGGAATCATCTGAATTAGGTCAGTAGTGGAAATTACCTTGGATTTATCATGAGCCTTACAAACGTGGATCTGCATTTCAGAAAACCAGCATACACCTCCGCTGTAGTTCGTGGAAGGTTCTGAACAACAGAACCAAGGTTGAGACTAAGGTATTTACACAGTCCCAAATGGCAGGGACAGTCTCCTGAAGGCAAATCATTGGTTTTAGACTTTATTAGACCCTTACTTTAATTACCACCTCATTACTTGCTCTGCTTCCACAAAAAGTATTCCATACTGTCATTTTCCCTAAGTAACTGGAAATGTGATTGAAAGGGATGTTTAAAGTGAGACTAATTCAAGATTAAATAGTCACAAATTATATTATTGCTACATGTAAACAAATTACTTGCATATCTGATTTTATTCAGATTACTTTTCAAGTGGTAAATAATGCTTTATCACTTATATAGTGCTCTTACATCTTTAGAGTGCTTTTCTCACATTAATTAATCATCATTAAACACTCTGAGGTGGGTAGGTTAATACTATTATCCCCATTTTGCAGATGAAGAAATGTAGACTGAGAGGTTCTGATTTGCTCAAGGCCATATAGAAGAAATAGAATCAGAGCTGGGATTAGATCGGTGTCCCTAGCTTCTAATTTCAGAAGACCAGCCAGATTGTGAGCCACAGTTTGAAGCAAAATACTTAAGTATGCATGTAGAAACAGCACATACTTACCTGGCCTCTTAGATACCTAACCTGCAATTTGTTTAAATGGAAACTTTGCTTTTATGCCATGCTGCGTATTTCCACGTTCAGACCCACAAGTGTGGGAATAGCCTCTCATCCATTTAGGAACTCTGTCTAATGTCATGTGGTATTTTAATTTTCATCATTTTCTTTAAGATTAACTTTCACCTTAAAAATACCAGTTGCTAGTTCTTTAGACTTGAACGTAACTGTGTGACTCAGATATAGCAGGTTTAGCATTGGTACCTGAAACTGTCTACGGATGATACCAGTACCAACTCTGTTGCTTCTAATTTTTCATGAGCTGGGACACAAATGAAATTCTCACTCGGCACCTTGCCTTATTGCTGTTCTGAACAGATGAGAGAGAGAATTCACCTTCAGTGTGCTAAAACCATCATCTTTGTAGGCAGTGCCTAGCTGCTTAGTAGAGAGTGAGACCGGCATGTACGCACTCCACCTTGGAGAAGTACCTACATAAAACAAGAGTCTCGGACTGGAGAGGAGAGCAGAACTATTTGTGCACCACCTTGATAATCGGAAGCACCACAGGGAATTATATTCAGCTGTTAGTAATGGGAGCATGTGCAGAAGCAACAGGTAAGGAAGAGTGATGTGGAAGAAAGAGATGCCCTTGTACGTGAGGGTGATGACCTGCCTGCTGGGGAAAGGTAGGGTGATGTGGAACAGGTTAGAGACCCGTGGGCACGCACAGGTAAGAATCAGCTTCATGCTACAGCATCCTTCTCACCTGTCTTCATTCCCAAGGAAACATTGCAAGTGATAGTTGTGTGTGGCTTCTGATCCTAGCCCTGTTGCTGACCAGTGTTAGTGGTTAAGCTACTCGGCTTCCAAAATCAGTGCAGTGCTTTTCATGGAAAAGTTTCTGAGCTTTTCAGATGGAAGATCCCAGAGAAGGTGGAGTATGAATAGATACATTGGAAAGAGAGAAAGTGTTGCATACAAAAGGAATTTTCTGCTTTCAGATAGCTAATGAAGTCTTTGGCTGTATGATACAAGTTGTTTAGGGTGATTTGGAGTCACTAGCCTGCAGGCTGCCTTGTGCTTGGATTGGCACGGGGGAACTGGGGGACAGTGACTGTAGGTCTGAATCTGATCCTCCTGCTCTGCTGTGACTCTGCTTCTGAAACCTAGAAACGAGATTCCCTAAAAGCCACAACGTACACTTCCCTTTAAATAGCTCAACCTAGTAGTAATGAGAGCAGAACCAACACATAATCTCCTGCTTTAACAGCGTGGTTTTTAATCCAGAAGTTATTAGGCTTTGGGTTACAGGTGCACAGAGGTGGGCTTGCTCATGGAGCTCCCAGGTACGGCTCTGTCCGGCCAGGGGCTTGGGAAGCCCTACATTTTAACAGGTTGCTCTTGGGGGAAAGGAAGGAAACAAGGTATTTGCCCATTTGCTTTCTGTTAAGACTATGGAATGTGTTTCCTGACAGTGGATCCTGTTTTAATAACCAGACCTATGATGAGGTAATGTTAAGTTTGAAGCCAGAATATTTTAATAAATATTTTAGTATGCAGATAAACCATTGATAAATGTATGCATTCACAAACTCATACATTTTTATACCTAAAAGGGGACAGTTCAGAGTTTATTGATACACTTCCACTATGGTATCTTAAAAAGTACTGCATAGTTGGTGGCACGAAGTGTCCAGACAAATTGAAGTCAAATGAACAAACAAACAGGTCGTTCATTTTATTTACCCTGAAAGGAATTTTCATTCTTAATTGTAACTCTAGATATAAATTATGTGTGGAAGATAGACTAATAATTTTCCTCTGTTTGATTAAAGGCAAAGAATCAAAGATTTGTTTATATATTTATCTATTTGTTTCTTTGCTGTGATAAGACCAGTTGTTATCTAAACAGTGGGACTGACCTAATAAAGGACATATGCATAATTGATCTCCATCTGTTTTTCAATATTTATTTTCTCTCTATTTTTGTAATAGAGCTCAGTTCCAGAAGTGCAGCCTGAAACATTTTGAAGGTGGTATATTTTAGCGCTTCTGTAAAAGGTCTCATTTTATGCTGGCCACTGAAACGAAAAGGTTTGTTGTTGGTTCCATCCTTTAGTATCCCTTCAAGAGAGATTATATCAAAGAAGAAGAATTAAATTAAAATTGATTGGTGTTATTGATTTTTCTTTTCCTTTTTTTTTTTTTTTTGAGGGGATAAAGGGTGATGGAAACAGCATATGCCCCTGTGCTGTTTTACTGATGGACTATTTTTTAAAAACATACAAAGCATATGTGGCCAATTTACATATTTACTAATTAAAAAAGCTTCCTGGCAACATTAAGTAGACTATCTTCTGTAACCTTTAACATTGTAGCTAATGGATATAGCCTGGAAATTTTCATAGAAGGTCCTCTAAATAATGTAAATGATTATGAATATGTAACTAGTTAATATGCAGCTACGAAAGGATTATCATGTAGAGGTTAATGAACATGCTGCTCTTATGGTTTGCAGGGCTTTTCTTTTTGTGCTTTTTGCTCACTTCATGCATGGAGAGTCATGTGTTAGGAATGGAAAGCTTCCTGTCTTTTCCATCTTCATCTGTAATGGGGCAATTAAACTCGAACTTTCTTAAAGGATTTCATAAATATTTTTGTGTGCTTAATTATGTTGTGTACTTCACAATCACTACCGAATTTGAAAGAAAGAGGGGCGCTGATAGACAAGGCTCCGACTCTTCTACTTGTTAGTAGTGGGCTCCATTGTGTGTTAGCATTGTTACCAAACGTTTCTGTTCCTTATGATTTATACCTTTTACGGAAACTTTACTCTTAAAATGGTCTTAATATTAATAGTATGAATTAGATTTTTGAGTTGATGTCCTGTAGAAGCCTGTATATTTACTCTTAATCTTAAAAGTAGTTAGCTTGCACATTAAGGGAAGTATTTGCTAGGCATTTGATTTATGGGAGTTTAAAGCATGTGATAAATTTAAACTTGGCTTACGCGGGATGAGCTACCTGGCTGAATTTCCTGATGGATTATGAAATAACGTAACCACAAATGTAGAGCTGATCCTTTTCATTTAAGTACTTTACTCTGTTTAAAGAATTATTAAGCTCACAAAGTAGTCCCATTTTTTTTTTTAACTCCTATATGAGTAGAAAGTGCAGGGTCTGAGATCTGTTCTGCAATAACTGCACATATGCTAACTGAAAAAAAATATTGTCTTTCATTTTGTTGTTTGGAAAAAAAAAAGAATTATCTGCTCCAGTGATTTCAGTGGTACTTGAATGTATGTTATTGTTTTCCCTGCAAATTTTCTCATTAATTGCTTTCAAATGTTAGCATTATTTTGGCTATAGGAAAAACAAAATTTGTGGAAAAAAAAATATCCAGAAAATGCTTATATTGAGAAGATGTCTAGACATATTTAATTGCCTCATGGCTTCATTGCATTTCATATAATTGAATGAAATTGTTTGTGTTATATTTTTGGTAACCATTATTCAGAGATCAGAATATGTTTTGAAAGAGAAAATCTCCACGTAATTATGTCAGAGAAGGTCACAGGTTTCAGCATCTTGTCTGTTTGCTATATCTACACAGTCTAAAAATAATACAGTTAAAAAAGAGAAAAAGTATTTCATTTTAACAATGGGCTTTATCTTGTAAATTATTTTGGATCACTTGGAAAAGCCTGTGGCATAAGGAAATAAGTAAAATACTCTGATTAAAACTTCCTTTTTTTGACACCCAGAAACAACAAAAGGGAAGCCAGCAGCCCATAATGGTGTCAGATATCCCTGTATTTAAACACCACAAAATTAATTTGCACTTTTTCAAATTAAAATGGCCAGTAGAAACATTTGTTGATGTACTGATAGAGGAAAAAATGGTTTTGGTGCTGTGGGGTTCATTTGTTTTTGTTTTTTAATGGTTGAGTATGGAAGTTACATTGATGTCTTATTATAATTTATGTTGTTTTCTTATTCTGCAAACATGTAACACTGAAAATAGATCTGCAGATTGCACAAAGTACTACTTATCTTATACTGTGTGTCACGTAATAGTTATGGAGCAGGTATTGCACCAAAATACGAATTGAAAAGCTGTAATTTTTTTCTGTGGTTATCAGTCTGCATTAGTGTGTGATAAAGTGTGCTGCTTAAGAACTACCATTCACATGCCTTTGCACTGACAAATAAAAATGTATATAGAGACACTACTGAATCTGTAAAGCTACTGTTCTAGTTTCTGATGCATTGACATTGCAGCTGTGTGCTTAGCCTTGTTTTTTCATGAGTAGTTATCTGTTTTAATGACAGGTGGTCACTAGCTGCCAAGAAAAAATCCAGCACTGGTAAGTGAATAATGTTTGATTACATGCCTAAAATACTGATGAGTAACCTAGTTATATTTTAGTAAAGTGTTGCTATTTATTCTAATGATAGCCAAATCCTACTAGCATGTTGTGGGAATTATAGTTAGCGATTGCTCAGAATTGTTGCAGTGTACTCTCTTTAAAATGTATATATTTTCCAGTATATAATTACTTTAAATCACAAGTACACTGAGCCTTAGTGTTTATACTCCTGTTCTAAATACCCAGCTCATTCGTTGTTTTTCCCCAAGTAACCTTGTGGGATGAATGCTGAATTTGCCTGATGGGTGAAAAGGTACTCCCAGGGTAGAACTGATTATTCTTGTTTTCTTTCTAACTATGGAGCACATAGGGAAATTCTGCCCCGCCACCCCACCTTCCATGTGCTAGATCAATGTGAAAGTAATGTTTCCCTGGTTTTTCCCCTCTCAGAAAAGTATGTGATAAAGCTTAGTTTGTAATGCTTAGAAAGAAATGGTTTGTTATGTAAAAAAATTATCTCTGGGCACTTTTTTCTCTGTTGGCAATCTATGGTTAATAGAAAACATGCTTAGTAAATAATAGTTTTGTATGGCATCTGAGGAAAATGTACATTTAATGGTGAATGAAATCTTATATTATGAGTTACTGTGAGATATAGCAGTTGATCTTACAGATATCAAATTACAATATATCCATGCTGTGTTTACCATGATTTTACTGAGAGAACAACAGGAGCTGTCTTGATTATTGTCTGCAGGGTTATTGCAGAATCACAGCAACTGCCCCTTTAGTGGTGAGATTAAACCTTTGGTTATACACCATCAAGCATATAATATTTTAAATTTATTTTAAGAGGCTTTTTCTTCATGCCTGAAAGATCTCCAAGCAAATAATTTATATTTAGTGTGTATCAAATGTTTTTAGTTTAAATGCACATAGGCTGCAAGCACTGGATAAGAGGAAAAAAATCAAGGCAATCTATACACATCATCATATTAAATTCTGACTATTGGCTTGCAAAAATAATCTAAAACTAATATGTTTCATTTATGTTTAAAATTCAGAGACTGCATTAATTTTCAATAAGGGAAATATTATTGAAGTGCCTACTGGTGCTGCTGTGGTGAAGTCAGGCAGAATATCCCCAGCAGACATACTTTCTCAGGAGCTTTGCAGTGTCCATACCAGTTTGGTCCTGTGTGAAATTCTGCATGTACGTTCTTTTACTAAGAGACAGTATTTTTCAGAAATAAACTGCTTGACAGAAAACCTTAACATTTGAACAGATTTTTAAGTTTGGAAGGTTGTGACAGTTATTTCCTCTTATCAAAATAGCTGGGGTTTGTGGCGTGGGGTGGGAGGGCTGGCTGTGGAAGGAGTTGCAGGTGTGTTTGCTTCTATGCAAACTCTGACCATGGCCCTGTGAACTTGGGGGTTTGAGGCACAGAATGTCAAAAGGAAAACCTAACTTACTGATGCCTTTTGTGTGGAAAAAGCAGTTTATACAGCATCCGTACAATCTTTATAAAAATTATTTAAAATTTAGTACCCTTGTTTAGATCTTGATTGTGCAAGAGCTGAGTGCTCTTGTTTCAACTGAGTAATTTGTTCATGTAAGACCTTTTAAGTAGTCAGTGACACAGAAGAATGTTAAATAGAATTGGGTGAATAACAATAGGGTTTTAAAATGCTCAGCTTCAGTATATTTCCATTATTCTCTTTTTCATTTTTCGTACACTTTTTGAAGTGTATTTCTAAAGCCATGACTCCAGTAATGGGTCTGGTGTGGGATTAAACATCTAGACGTGCATTTCCCCTTCTAGGGACGTGTTTATAGAAGTCCCAGTATTCATCCTCCCAGTTCACTTTGGTTCTTCATTGCACCTTGGGACTGAGCATAATGCCGGCGCACCCCGGAGCTCCTGTGACCATCAGCTATAGGTGAAGAGGGAGATCAGCTTCTTTCTTTAAGTAATGCTGTTTCAGACCAATTAATTAAAAGGATTGATTTTAATTTTCTTTATCTCCGTGGTCCAGTTTAGGATGCGGCCACACTTTCAGAGATTCCCGTGGTGGAGTTTTGATCAGCAAAGGGCAATAGTCCTGCTGGAAAAAGAAACATATTTTGCTCTGTAAAGAAAATAGCTTTTGTAGCAAGTGATTTCTCCTGTACCCTAATCAGATTATTCAGTAATGGGCAGCAGTCAGACCTTAAAGGCAGTATCTTCTTTTCAGATTAATGAAAAAATGTTGAGTGACTTTCAGCTATGAAACAATGGGAATGTTTAATCCTGCTGCGAGTGGGGGGATATTCATACTATTCTCTTCCCGTGGAGTCTTCTCTTCACGTTTGAGACATGGGCAAGGCCTTTTGCTTGGGGATCGTGTTTGTTTTTTTGGTGGATGGTCGGGGTGCATCAGTGTCCATTTCTCAAATACAGATCGCTGTGAGGCAAAGGCTGGATTCTACAACTATAACTAATTGTTATTGCTGACACCAAGTTGTCATTATATTGGTCCCCCCACCCATCTCATCTCCGCGACTTTTGTTAAGAGTCATGAGTTTGTCCCTCCTCTTTGAAGGAAGTGAATTCTGTTTTCACTTCGATGTGGGCAATGGACAGAGAAACTTGCCTAAAATGGCTGGGAGAAATCTGCTGTCCAACCAAAGCAGCAGCAAGCATCTTTTGTAAGTCAGTTATGGAATACCGTTTTAATGTCCAAGTGGCATAAAAAAATAAATTCTTTTTTTCAGAACCAGTTCAACAACTTAAAACATGAAGTACTCTAGGTATAAAGTAGGGCGATAACAGCAAAGTTCAACTGTGGAAGCAAATGAGTCAAAACATAGGATTATCAGATAATTTTTCATAACGAATGCTGAAGAAGATTTCACTCTGCTTATGAATCTAAGAAAATCAATGATAATATTTTAAGAGTTGTGTTATCAACTATGACATTCATTTTTCAGCACATTTATAGATTGCTTTCCTGAATCATCCTCAGAAAACCTGTAATTTGCATCTTGGGTCATCGTTGTTAACTGTGCTGCTCCGTGCTTTCAGTTGCCTTTTATTGCAATATTTACTACCATATATATGTTTACTATTTTGAAGTACAAGTAAACAATATCATCAAACCTGACATTTATATGCCAGCTACTTCATGCAGGAGCTGATTTCTGACCATCTTCAGAATGGCAATGGTCCATTAAAAGACTTTTTCGAGCAGAATGTAAGTATTTAAGAATGTCTTCACTAAAGAAGGCTTTTTTAGAGGGACTGTAGTTGCTTGTTTTGCACACAAAGGAAGATCCCTGCGGTGACTGAGATGTTGTATCTTGCAAAGTCCTCTGAAGAGCCAGGTTTCTACCCTGGGAGTAGTTTGTCTTAAGTTCACCGAGCCATTTCTGTCTTGGGTAGCAACGTGTGGCCAGAGCCTCATTTACCATTTGGATAGAGAAGCAGCAGAAGGGATGTTTCTGATCTGTATTGTCCCTTGTCAGGGATTGAAGATGCGACAGAACCCCAGTGATCAAGCCATCTTTTAGGAGTGCTGACTCTTGGTAGGAACACAAACTTCACGCGAAAATCAGAATTAATTAAAATTTTGCCCGTTTATGTCAGCTCAAACCAAGGTCATGAATTCTTTATTACAACTGATACTTTGAAGAATTTGCCTCTTAGAAACTGTTTTTTTAGTTACTTCTCTAAATATTGATGGTTGTATAACTGTTAAATTTGAGCATGGAGTGAGAAATGCCAAATCCTGGTGAATGAACTGATTCTTTGCACCATAAAAAAAATCAAATTCAGGAAGAGACATGCACAGCCTAAAATAATCATGTCCCTATTGTAATACATGTTATTTTAAATAATCTAGCTATTATGTTTGTCACCCTGAGTCTTTTATAAATAAGTTATTAATCTCTCAACTGCATGTGTTTAATCATAAAATAATTTATTTTTCTGTATTTTTTGTGTGTTGTTGAATTACTAGCAGGAAAACATTAACTCTTTACTTTAGATATGAAATTGAATCAGCTTGAATTTGTCAACAGGAAGAAGGTGGAGAGCGATTATGAGGCTCTTCAGGAACGACTCCGTACGCTGCCTGACAAACTGTCCTATGATATCATGGTATGTATGGTGTAGAGTTCACACAAGAAAATGGCTAAAATTTTTAGTAACTCAAGCATCTGCACTGGCAGTGAGGTGTTATTTAGGTTGCCATGTAATACTTCGAAATGTTAAGTTTATTATGATAATAGTTAAACTTTTGTTTCTATTTCTTTTCTTTGAAATCCATTATAAATTACAGTGTTACTGACAACCGAGAATTGATGACATAAATGCTAACACAAAACCTGACATGTTTGATATGTAAATCTATTGTATAGAAAACTATAATTATGACTGAATTACAGTACTTAGTCATTTCCTGAGAAGAAAGTGGCCGTAGTATTTCCTGATTCATGGAAATAAACCCTAGAACATTGATTTTTACATAAAAAGGTGCTGCTAATTTTTGTTTCACTGATCTTCACATTGACGTAGCAATCTTTTCTGGTGCTTTGAATCTTCCATAACAACTGCACAGCTCCCTGTGTAAACTTTACCCTGTTGGCTTGTGCTCACCAGAGTTTTGACCAAATTGGCCTTTCTCTCTTTCTTTTTTTCCTCCTCCCTTCTCAAGTCCAATTCAAGATATATCTTTGAAGGGAGGGAAGTTGTACTGTAAATAACTGAATGGCTAATTTCAGCAAAAAGTGCCTGACTGCTTTCTTCCTTGGCAGCCTGGTTCAGCGTATAGAGTTGAGTTGTTAGTAAGATGGTGTTGGAGTGAGTACACTTACCATGTGGGAAAAGAGAGTGTTTTCCTTTCCTGTGCTAATGATTCAGTTCTGGATTTTTATGTGTATAGTCCATTTACCATGTGTGTATGTGTGGCCACAGGATGTAAAGCAAAAAGACGGTGTTGTTTTGAAGGAAAAACGCTAGCTTTAAAAAAGCTAGATAGGGCTTATTCTTAGTTAAAGCACAATGTCAACTCACATCTGTTATTTTAAATGTATATAAATAGTTCCTATCCTGTTAGCCAAATAGTTTCATATGTTTTCAATTTTGCTTTCATCATTTTGGGGGAAGAGTGAACAGGCAAATGGTGCAATCTGCTACTTGAAAACCAAGTCAGGAAGGGTACACGTGTAGAAAAAGCACATTCTGCATAGTCTTAATGTCGGGATCCTGCCTGCTGCACAACTGCTTGAAGCATTGGTTTCCTCTTGGATGCTGAAGCTAGGGAAGATCACTTTCCAAGGAAACAGATCCACTAGGCCAGGTGTCTGCTTCAGCACAAGCGTGATGAGCAAATAAGTGGCTGTCCTGAGGAAATAAATGTGGCAGAGGAGTGAAGTAGAAGGAAGGGATACAAACTGGCCGAGACAGATCTCTTTGACCCCAAGAAAGAGAAGTCTTGACATGGATGTGGTTCTTGGCATTTTGCCGCCTCCATTTTAACTTCAATTTGATTTTGGTCTTCTGATTTCTTTGTTGAAGCCCAAGGGCACGCAGGCAGGTGGCAGTAGGTAAGAATGCAGGGGGCTGGTGCTGGAGACAGGAGTGAGGGTGGCCCAGGCTCCTCCGCAGGGATAGGACTTGCCCAAGCACTGTCTGTAAAGGGTGGGCTCTGGAAGGCTTCTTAATTTATAGAAATAATGTCCCATACATTGTAATGCATGTTAAAGTGAGGGTTACCCATTTTAAGAAGCACCTCTAAAAGTAATCTAATGTGTTTATCACTGGTGTACTCCTGTCGGAAGTATTCTGGTTTTATGTATTGTTCCTGTGCGTGGAGAGACGTCAGAGGATGGGTGTTGCTTGGTGGAGCATCGCTCAAAGGTTGAGGTCTGCATACCGGTGAATGATGAAACACAGTGAGATTCATTCAGCACAACCTGCGATCCTGCTGTTAGCCCCACAAACTTACACTGAGGTTTCTAGGTACTTACTATTAGCAAGACAGATACTGAGAGAAGCAACTCGTCTTTGAGTTGACCTTAGTCAGTATTTAAAAGATTCTAGCAAAGCTAAACTTGCTCTTCTGGGAAATGAATGTAGTCTGTGTATAACAAATACATAACTCACCTAAAGGATAGTATTTTTATTATCAAGACTTACATGTTAAGATTAAGTGGATTTGTTTTCCATATGAGCATTCAGCTATACTATAGTTTTGTGTCACAGAGTAATTGTGCGGTTAAATACCGCTTTTCAGATTTTGTAAGTACAATACTAAATTCAAATATATCTGGGCATTTCAGTATTTATGAAGGGTTATACATTAAACAAGTACTGTAGAATTTTTATTTCCTTAACTCTGTTATTTTACTTTATTTTAAAAACTAAAGACATGAAAGACTGTCTAGGTTTTATTTTCATTAGTGATTTTCAGCAGTGTCTTCTGTGCCTTTGACAGGTACCTTTTGGTCCTCTTGCCTTCATGCCAGGAAAACTGGTCCACACCAATGAGGTTACTGTTCTGCTTGGGGACAACTGGTTTTCAAAATGCTCAGCAAAGCAGGCTGTTGCGCTAGTTGAGCACAGAAAAAAACGTATGTATGTTTCTGAACATAATTTAATAGTTAAAGTATGTATCTTTGTATTAATGTATAAAATTAGTAGCATCTACACTTTCTTTTTTGTGGGCTCGCTAACGGAAGTCTCATTCAGATTACATAATGTCAGTTTAGCACCTTATTTTCCATCTCTACTTGGTATTTTATTGCGTGTCTAATTTTTTTTAAACATCTAGCCAGAGGTTGTTTTTTTTTTTTTAAATGATCAGCTTAAGTTGCCAAAGTTCGGGTTTTGACATTAGATGTTAGAATACAAGATCAGTCAAGATTTGTTTGTTTATTATACACAAAAGTAAAAAAAAGAAAAAACAAACCAAACTAAAAAAACCCTTTCACTTTTCTTTAATGTGAGAAACGCTGTATTCTTTTCCAGAAAGTGAACGTCACATTGTACTTACCCTTTTAGTTATCTTAGTCCTTGTATTTTGTTCCCTTGTCTCATCTTGTATTCCTTTGCTGCCTTGTCCTCTGGTTTTTTGGTTTTTGTTTTTCCTTTCTCTGTACCGTTTTCCAGCTTTCTTCTCCCTCTGTGCATGCTTTACTTTTGCTGTTTTTTTTTTTCTCACTTGCTACTTAGCTGCATTTCTGCCTCCTGCCCTTGATGTTCCTATCCATTGGTGTGGAGAGATCCACCGGATCTCCTCTGATCAAGTGCTGTTGGTGACCACCAATTTCATCTTTCATAGCAGCATATCGCAGAGGCATATAGCAATTCCTGCTTTTGTTTCCAGCCCTTGTTGATTGGTGGCGAGACCTTGGCTTCCAAGGGCCAGGACCACCAGCAAGTGGTGTGCACGGTGCACTTTGGAACCTCTTTTATGTTAGAAGGAACGAGAGCCTAAAATATTAGATGTAGATGTCAAGGAAGGAAAAGCACAATAAAATGGAAAATAAATTGGTACCTATTAGCCTTTGCTGCTTGCTTCAGATAAGTGTGTGAGTAAATTTTTTTCATGTTGGTTTTACATGTAATCTGTCTTATTCCTGAACAAGTACTCGCTGTGGCTTTACCCTGCGTATGTTACAACTATCACAACTATTTACACTGGGTTTTTGAGTTCAGCTATCCATGTTGCTGCCTGCAGCAGAATAACTTAGAGGTTCCCCATCTGAAAACTCGTGTTGCTTTTTTTTCAAATCTGTGCAAACAATATTTGTGTAAGAGAAGTCGGGTTTTTTAATAAAAAATCATTTGCTGTATTAATTAAAAATATTCCTTTATTAAGAACATTGCCAAAAGTGTATAATTCGTATTTCACCTATTATCTTCCTTAATCTGGTTCTCCTGACACAGCTTTGCAATTTTCTTTCTTACTGAACTGAGTCTACATTATTTATTATGACTCTTGTGAGATCTCAGGTCCATATCTTTTTCCTTGATCATCTGATACTTTTTTCAGTGCTGTAGAATATTTTCGTCACCATTACATTCAGTGAAATCATTTGACCTTTGCATAGTAGATGTTTGAACATTAAGTAGTCTGCTGGGAGACACACAATAAGTGCTAGATTCTTTCCTTTATGTTCTTTTAAATTGCATTTAAAACACGAACTCAGAGATACTAATTTCTTTTAAAACAAAATTGTCATCGATGCTGGATATAAACCCTCCATTCAGCTGATAGTTCACTTCAGCTGTGTGATGGCTGCCAGTGGGAGGCTCCAAAACACTGATATTAACTAAAAACTTCTTATTTAAAGGACTATTTTCAGTTTTGGATGATAAAAACTATACTAGTACACATGATTCTGAAAAAAAAAAATTCTTTCATAGATAGAGTTTTCTCCTTTGAAAAATACAACGGATAAACTCTTTTGACCATTTTCACACTAAATGAGGGCGACTTAGAGGAGAATATTGGAGATTTTATTAGTTTATTCTAATTAGGAAAAAAGTTATGTACGTGAAAGACCTGTAGGCCGTTGCTGTATAATGTGAATTGGTCACTTGTGGCACCAATTCGATAGACTGATGTTTCACAAATATTAGTATAAAGTCTCTTTTGTGTATTGCACCGTAGTTATGTTTATAGGCATGACTTCCGATTTCACTGGCATTTTGTGAGCACAGGGGCTTCATAGTTTACAGGGTGATGTATATTGGGCATTATCCTTACATTGACACAACGTGATTTGATTTTTAGTATGTAATCTTTTTGTTTTGGGCATAATTTTCATGAGTAGGTCACACAAGCTGGAAAAGAGGGCATGCTTACTGCGGTGGATTACATCGCAAGCAGTCCCAAATGTCCTGTGTGTCAGTCGGAAGGTCCTAACACAGCAAAGCTTTTTTAAGTATGTGCTTAAGGCCAGTGTGTGCTTAAGGGCTTTGATATATAGGGATTGGAGTCTGAGCAGAGCAAAGAAAGGCTCATGCTGAAATTGCTTCCTGAACAGAAAGCTGGCAATATTTGTTGATAGCTTGTTTCTTCAGTGACCTACATTTTCCCCCCCAATGTTACTAGATTTAATTTAGATGGCTATTTTTTTGTAACTAGCTGGTCAAATCCATTCAAAATGAAGTTAAGTAGTATAGCACTAGTAATTCAGTGCTTTAACAGAAATTAAGAGTTGTAAGGAAATAAATACAAGTCGCACGCTTTCATTGCTTACCGTACCTTGTGTCCCACTCTCCTGAGTGGAGAGGGGTGGGAGAGCATCTGCTCGGGGTTTAACTTTTCTAGTGGGACTTGCTCTTAGGTAGAAAAGGGTAAGAGATTCCTATAACTCACTCACTTCAGAGTGCTGGTTCTGGGGAGTTTTCTTTATTACCTTTGACTAGTTTTGCATGGCTCTGCCCATTGAAGACCTCTGGTCGCCAGGGGTTGACCCTGTTTGCCTTTGAGGACACCCCTGCCCTACCGGTTAATTTAATCAAGGTTCACAGAAAACTTTTACATTTTGATTCCTTCTGTGCGTGTTGGATGCAGACAAGAATGAACAATATGAATTTGCATGCTTATGCAGTAACAGTGCCAAATAAATCCAACAGTATCGGCGACTATAAAGCCTTGGAAGTTAGGCGTAGCAGTAAGAGTGTACTGTTTATAAAAGCTTTAAATATTACTTAGTACTAATTAGGTCATCCTTTTTGTCTTCTTAGTTTTGTTAAATTTGCTTTTAAAAGGAGAATGAGTGAAAAAATGTTTGCTTCTGTGGAGTAGAGAAAAGCCCAGCCGCAGCAGATTAATATCTTGGTTAAAATTTACTTAATTGAAAGGAATAATTGAAGGGTGACTGTACTGAATTTTAAAAGTAAATGTACTTTAACTGATGAAGCTGTAGAAAGCCTATTTTGGGGATACATTTTTGTTTGCTTGGCTTTTGATTTAGATGCAAACTGTTCAGCATTGTGATTGGTTGAAATGTATTTGGTAAAATTTGGGACAGTCAGTCATGTCAAATGTTACTTTTTCATAAAATATTGATCATGTCTTCCTGAGTAATATTTGAGTTGCTGTAGGTCTTTAATTTGCTGTGCATTTTTGTGACATCCTAGATGTTCAGTTAGTTTCAAAAATGTTAAAAAAATAAATCTAGTGAAGTTTATGGAATTGCCAAGTATATTTTTAATTGTTTTAAATTTGTTGCAGTTTGTTAAACCAGGTAGCACAGATAATGGGAAACACTTTACACATGTTTGTGTGTAAAAATGTGAAGAAATAGTGAAGTAGATTAAGGGATATGCACACCAAATTCCATTATAATAAAAGAAATTAGCTTTTTAAGTATGTCACAGTTTAGCACAACAATAATGCAATTGTACTTTTTTTCCCTTACAATTATCTTGCTTAAGGTACTTCATAATATTTCTGTTCTCCTCAAGGCAAGACTGTATTGTCTCAGAATTCAAAGAGGGAATAAAGATTCTTTTTGTGAATATGGGATTATATCTTTTACGTGTTTGTGATGATATAAATTACATTTTTTCTCTATATCAGTAATCGCATTAATTCTTTAAGATGGGAAATTTTTCATTACAATAGTCCCTGTGGTAGTTACTATAGAAAGAAATTAAATAGATTTTTCTTATAAATATTTGTAGATTAATTCAGTATGCTAGGTGTTCCAAGTGTCTAAACACTTTAAAAGATGGGAAATTAAAACATGCACACAGAACTAGGAGTGGTTTTATTGTGTTCAAAATTTATCAGATTAAAAAAAAAATCCCACTTAAAGGAGAATTGTTGAACTACTTAGCAAATGTGTCTTCAGTATATGTAAGAATACCCTTGCAGTGTCATGCTGCAAATGAATTCATGAAATGAAAATACTGATTACATTAACATACAGTATTGTGATAGTACCCAATTGTAAATCGCAGTATGTAACCTTTAATACAAATATTTGCGTCAATCAAAATTGACCGATAGCTTAGTATACAGGGTTTAAAAGACACCATTGTTTTTAATAAATAAGATGATCCAGGCAGATGAGGACCAGTTTGAATTTGTTCCTTATCAGCATTTCCAGAAAAAAGGATATTGTCTCCAAAATATATGATAGGAAGGCTTTCCATTTCCCATCTGTGAATGAGTGAGCCTTTAGAGGTTTTAATGTTTCATCCAAGGGTGAAAATAACTTCCTTTATATTCTAAAGAACGTAACACAAACTTGCCTGCTCACTTTTTTTTGGAGGGGGAAGGACAAAAAATGCAGGCAATGTTACAAAGAAATCTAGCTGTGGCGCTTTTTTTTAATTAAAAAAAAATGGGTTTTTTTTTGCATGCTGTAGAATTACTGTCAGGGTGTTTTTGACCATTTTTTTACTATTCTTTGTGATTATCACTTTTTAGTTTGGTAACCTCCATCAGTTCCTTCCTTACCCTTGTTAAGTTAGGAGCTGATTCAGTGGAGCGTTAAGTGCTCTAAATTTGCTCTGCAGTTCCCAGGAGGTGTTTGGTTTCTCACAGGACCACAGGCTAGGTATTTTAACCAGAACAGAGTGGAAGAAAGTAAGGGGAATAGACTCCTTTCTGTAAGTTACATGCTGTGAATCAAAGAACCCCCTACCTTTTTATAATTCTTACTGGGCAACGGAGGAGTTGTCTGAATGCCACCCTCCTTCATTTAGGAAGAATTTAAATGTAGTCGTATGATTCTAGGGATTACATAGGTGTGTGAACCTAAAAGAGAAATGTGTTGCATTTACTTAGCATTCCTAAAGCCAAGTTATCTGTACAAATTTTGACAGAAAAAAATCCAAATTACTTTGATTTTGATACCAAGGGAACGTGGAAAGCAGAATGAAGGTTGTCTTTAAAAGGCACAAAGCTACTGCACAAAGGGTTGCATTGCGTTTTAAAGAACCAGTGCAGAATGAATTTATTTATGTTGTTGCAAGCACAAAGAGAGCTTAAATTCATATACACAAAAAGCAATCAGGATTCTCTTTTGAATCTTAAAACAAATGCATCTGTAGAAAAATGAACAGTAAAGGACAGAAAGAGTAGGGTGTTTTGAAAAGCTCTTAGTAGATACTACTTTCTGCAGAACTGCAGATTTTACTTGTTTTAAGTAACCTGTGATAGTTTGTTGGAAAATTATTGGCTGCAACTCTGTTTTGTTGCAGATTAAATGCATATTTATTAAAATATAGTTAAAAATCCTCAGATGGTTGATCTACTTGTGCAGGCTGTTAAAAGCAAAAAAATAAGTAACACACTTCAAATAGCATGCCATAACTCAACCCGTTAATAAATTGTACTGGTAATTGTACCGTAGTGCTGCACTTTGGCGTGATAGGCATTACTGTTTTGTTCAGGGGTCAGTCATAATTGTCCTAGAAAATGCTGATCAAAGATTCAGCATGCAAAATGCTATTCTGTGGTTCCCCCTTCTGCACCTGGAATGGGATGGTGGAGAGTGAGAACCAGGGAGGTGCTACTGCCTTCAGGTGCACGTGCTCAGTTCTCACTCTGGAGGAACTGAGCCGCTGTCAGGTCTGAGGTAGGTGGTTGCTCCCTGGCGTGTATAAACACGCTCTGTGTGTTTAACCATCTTAAGGCTTGTTACCTTCTACTTGAGAAACTGCGTTAGATGATGAAGGGATCTTAACTCAAAGTCTCAGTTGCATACAGAATTCTTTGTTACACTTAATCTAAAATTTCTGTCCTATCCTCAAAGGAGATTACTTCCTAACTTTCCCGTATTTTTCTTCTACATTGTATCTGTGAGACTCCCCTGAAGACTGACTGAACCCAGCAAGGTAAACCAGGCTTCAGCTTCATCTCAGTTTGTCCTGTTTCACACGGTCTGACTTTTCAAAATAGATCAACCTGTTCTCACTATTCTTGTCTGTTCTTACTATTTAAATCCCAGTGTAACACACAGTTTCCAGAAGTAACTAAAATAACGTCTATGATTCCCCAAATCCTTATAGACAACACTCCAAGGACATTAATGTCAAACTCAGATAATTAAAATTTGTATCCAGCCAAGCTAATTAACCCATTAAAGCCAAAACGCATAGATGAGTATTTGTGTCAGTTTGGCATTAGTACGTTGTCATGTCTTGTAAAATCTGGCTTCGGTGGACTTCATTTCAACAATATGAAATGTGTTCCCCAATTATGTTTTTCCTCTACCAGCGTATATGTAGCAAACAGAGGGCTGCTTCTTAAAAATGGCTAATCGTGGTGTAAGGAAATCCAGTCAAGTCCTTTCAGACTAACAAGGGAGCTGGGAAGGAATGATCTAAATGTAAAGAAATCCTGCTGCCTGTAAATATCCAAAGGCTGCTGCGCAGGGGAAATCTACATATCCTGATGTCTGATTCAAATACCTTCTGCTTTTGGAGGTCCTGGAAAATCGTCCTAAAGACTCTGGCTTCTCTGTGGCACTCAGCTGTCTTTGCAAGTGGTTTTGTTTCGCTGCGACATGTAAATAGGAACTACTTGGGTTCACCTGAAAGCCATGTCAGACTTTTCTCAGATTATTGGATGTGACAAAGTTGGACAACAGCCTCTGGTTCAATCCGTCTTAAAAGGCTCTAAGAAGCTTAAGCCACAGGGTAGTAAGAGGAGGAGACTGTGGAGCCTCTCTTACTCTACCGATACTTTTATGGGGGTCTCAGTGAATTAAAAAAAATCCGTGTGGTTTATAAAGTGAATTGTTTCTTGCTAGGTAGGGTACACTTTACATTTCAGTGGATGGGGTTGGAGGCTTTTAGGATGTGCAGTGGCAGGTCTAAACCATGGACCCCTGAGCTTCCCCTGCAGTCAGGTGCATGAGCCCTTTTCCAGGACTTTCCCTGGCCGTGGAAAGGTCTCTCCTTTGGCTGAGCGGGAGCCCTGGCTGTCTGGGCAGGGCAGGCTCCGTGTGCTGACCGACCAGGGACGTGGGGACGGGGCAGGGATGGAGCAGGGACAGAGCGCCGCGGTAATCCCAGCTGGCTGCTGGCGGGCTGCGTGGCCAGGGGCAAGTCACCTCAACTGTCTGTTTCTTCATCTGTAAAGCAGTGGAGAGTAGCACTTACCTCCCTCGCAGGGCACTGGGCAGAGGAGTTAATACTGGTACAACTTTTGAAAATAAACCGCGGTGTGTAATTGCTCGGTGTCTTAACCTGACGGAGCAAACCAACGTGCTTCCATCCAGAAAGCGGCATGGCAAGCTGGCGCTCCAGGAGCAGCGTAGTCTAGGTGGGTGTCGAACAAGATTTAGATACACAGGCAATGACTGAGACACTCGTGGTGTTTAAGAAACAGCTGAGCATTACATTTACTATGAATGTAAAATAAAAGCCTGAGGAAAATTGGTCTCAAGCTAGACGTTTATGTATATTGAGACTACCTTCAAGAGCTGAAAGCACAGATGGGAGCATTTTGTTTGAAAACTATCGCCACCTCTTTTTGATTTGGACTTTGGAGGGCGCGTTATACACCAGGAAGAGCTGTGGGTGATGGTGATAGGAATTAACGGAAGAATAAAAGCTGCGTGCGAGGGGTGATCACTGCTGTGCCCGATGGGGGACGAGGCGGCTCTGGAAGGAGTTGTGTAAGGGGGTGGCACGTGGAAGGAGCTATGTCTGCTGAAGGGGGTGTGCTGGCACCGCTCGGATGTTCAGTGCTTCTTGGAAATTGTGTTAGGAAGTGCAAACACAGAGCAGTTTCCAGGGGAGAATCTTAAGCTCTTTCTTAGAAACAGCCTAACTAATGGAGATGACTACGCATGCGATGCGTAGGTTGATGTTTGGTTTAGAGGCTAATGCTTTTGAAGTACTCCAAAAGTCTGAGCTGTGTCTTTGTGCTTCTTGTTGGAAAGGATGGACGTGTTTGAGTAGCCTTCTCTGAAATGCAGAATTCTCTTCTAAACTATTTACTCCAAGTAATATATTTTCAAGGAATTATATGTGATACACTATGAAATATGAACAGGGTAAAATGCATACAATACTGATGCTCTTAAAATTAGGATGAGGGTAATCTCACACGCTTGGTGGTAGTTGTGTTTTGCTTGACTGTTTCATGCATAATTCCTTCTTCTGCATTGCCAAGGGGGAGGAGGGATCTGAACCTGTCTGTAGAACCTGGGTCACTAAGTAGATTTTATTTTGTAAGTACAAGTACAAACTCGTTTTGTCTACTTAAGTGCACTTTGTAATCATTTTGTGATTATTAATTTATTTTCACACATCCTTATCTGAAAGGCCTATTGTTATAATAGATGCAGCCTCTGAAACATTGACAACTGCATACCCTAGCCAGAAAACTGTATGGGGAGTAGCTATGTAGGTACTTAAAACTTTTTGGAATTAACCTCTAGATTAGAGAGATGCTTAATCAAATAGTAAAGTTAACAGGCAAAAGGAGAATTAAAGTAAAGAGTAAGAATACTGAGAAAATACTTCGAAAATAGTTTTTGACGTGAAATATTTTGTGGTTAAGTTTTCCCTCGTTACACGTTGCTGTCTGTAAAATGGGAATAGCAGGGTGCTCTGCCATACTTGTATGCTGTGAGAATAAATAATTCCAGGTGTATGAGGTTTTTTACATGCCACAGTACTGGTGATCATGTAAATATTGTAAATAGGAGCAGTGCTGAAGAAGGAGCTAGCTAGATTGATGAACTGAGTTACCGCTTAAAAAAGTTTATTGGAGTGTGACTTTGCTGATCCCATGGTAGAGAGGATCTCTTTGCCTCCTTCATAGTACTGTATGAGACATCATCTTCTTGTATTGCTTTAATGATTTCAAAAAAGAATTTTAAAATAGAAAATCAGCTTACTTCTTCACAAAGGCTTTTAGCTCCTTCAGGGTATATAGGACCAGTAGGTGCAAGGTCTTAGAGATCCTCTGTTGAAACTAATTTATGTAGTAAGTCTTCCCTCCTGAAAATTTGCATTTGTATTAGTTTTGAGTTGAACAAAGAGTGCAAGTCTATTAATATTATTAGTATAAGGCTTTAATTGTGCCCTCTTTCCCCCAATTCCTAAGTCTTAGCAAAGCTGTGTTTCCTTTTCAGGCGGTTATGACCTTCTTCTTTTGCAAATTAGTTTGTTTTTTATGATAACTTTAAGGTAAAAGTGAAACTTAAGTTTTTAATATTTTATAAATTGCTGTTGAAAGGATTCATTATTTAATTGGCACGAGGGGATATAGAAAGCACTGTCTGAAATGAACTCATGTCTAAGAACTGGGTAGTTCTTAAAGTAGGTTTTCAAAATTGCTGTAAAGCGTAGTTGCCCAGACAGAAGAGCTGTCTGCCTTCTGCTCTGCGGTAAAAATACAGTTATTAGGGCACAAGCATATTTCACTTGTCCGTCATAACAAAAATGTTTGAACATAGTAACAGGAATGAAGTTTCAAAGGATTTTTAACAGTATATTTCAGATACCCGTCTTGATTTTGTCACACTAAACCAGACTCTCCACCTGGATGTTTTTCTATCTAGAAGATTTTTACTCAAAAAGACAGTTTTTCCTTATTTTCATGTTGACCTCAAAAGTCAGCTTTTTGGTTTGCGACATGTGCTGAACAGTTTAATTGATTGACTTTGGGGGAATATTACAGGTAACATTAATAGAAGGCTTTGTGCAACCTGTCCTACGGT